>NC_083561.1:7685216-8935216 GCF_019925205.1 Metopolophium dirhodum | reverse complement strand
TATTAAATACATTTTACAAATATTCTACAGTTTTTGTCCCTACTAGACCTTCCCCCCCCCCACTAAAGAAAAAAAAGTTTTCTATGTGGCCTGGTAACAATTTGAATGGCCTGCAAACATTTTCGCACCAACAAAAAAAAAGTTGAAATGACGCCCCTGACTCAGACTCCGCAGAGCACACACTAGTTGCGTGTCCGTACTGTATCGGCCACCGGGAAGAACTAACCGCCCGACTACAGCGGACCTTCCGGTGCTTCTGTGTGGGCCCGGCTTCGACATCCTCCTTCCGAACCCAGAAGAAAAAGGCATTTTGCTGGCCAATGCCGACGAAGCCTTCCGACTATTCTACAAAATGGTAGAGGATATCCTTTCTTTGTAGGAGACAGAAGGAAGAGCAAGGCAGTTGGCCGGAAGATGAGCTCGACCACTGGACTCGGACACCAGGACAGCACGAGAACTCGAGACTAGCCAGCCGGGTCAAGAAGTCCGGAATTCCGGATCAACTGCGCTCGCAATTCGAATCTTGTAGATATAAGTTACTACTTACTATCGTTGTAATTGATAACTTGCACTATTGTTGTAATTGATAACTTGTTGTGCTTGTCAATAAACGATGGGAGCTGTAATGCAAATCGAGGTTCTCTCCCCGGTACACGTTGGCTGAAGGCCTGCTTTTTGCGTTTGTAGAATTCTCTTCGCTGCCCGCCAGTCTGACTTCTCGTTTTGTCGTTTTCTCGACCCGGCTCGATAGCTTGATGGCCTCTATTCTCGTATAACGCATCTTCTCCTTCTGCCCGTTATTGTTGTGCTCGTAGTTCCGGGAGCCTTGCGGTCTGCGGCACCCCCTGGCAGGCCCCTCACGCTCAATCGCGATCACCCGGACGGTGACCGACCGTGCAGTGGGTGTCCTACTAATGTCCTGGGCAGTGTTCGGACTTATCTACATAAATTTATTTAGATGAATATCTAGATAATTATTTGTTCACCTTGTATCTTATCTAGATAAATAGTTACAAGGTATCTAAGCGTTCATCTTAGATAATTTTTTTACTAATCTAAATAAATTCATCTAGATAAATGTTTTATTGATAAAAATCGCGAAATTGTACAAACGCATTTTAAAATATTTATATAAATTCTCAAACAAAGTTTGTGGTTTATAAAATGTATAATATATTATACATAATTTAATAATGTAATTATTGAAATATGTAATTAAAAAAATATTTATATCATTATTATTATTATGTTCTTAATGCCCCACTCAAATATACCTAAATTTAAAACCATTTAAAAAATAATTGTATCTTTTTTTATCTAGATAAAAAAGTATTTATATTTATCTTTATCTAGATAAAAAAATACTTATCTAATCCGAACACTGGTCCTGGGGCTCACCTGCCGCTGTGGAACAGTTTCGGATGAGGTGATTGGTGGTGCGGATGAGTAGCCGGTGTGGAGCCACTTGTTGCTCGTCTCCCGGAGTTCCGTATCGGCTTGTGTTCTGACGGGTGGACTGGGTGAAGCAATGTTTGCCCACTCTGGTCTGTTGTTCGACTGCCGGTGTTTTGGTTTTATACAGTTTTCCTTCTGTTTGATGGTTTCCTCCGTCTGTTCTTTTTTGCTGGTGAACGGTAGGTGCATTGTGTGCCCGAGCGCCCTTTCGGATCAATCACGATCACCCGGACGGTGACCAACCGTACTGTGGGTATCCTACTGTCCTACTAATGCCCCGGGGCACGCCTGCCACTGTGGGGCAGTTTCGGATGATCGTACTGAGGCGCTGGGTGGGTCACGCCGTTGGGTCCCGGTTTCCGGATGTCTTCGCATCGAGCCTTCGGTCTGTTGTCGGTGGTTGGAGGGCGATTTTGGCCCTCTCTGGTCACTGGTGTTGACCCGCCGGTGTACGGTTTTATACACTTTGCCTTCTGTGCCTCCCCCGTTGGCCGGAACCAGAATTCCGTTTCCAGTCAGCCCCACGTGGATGTGGGGCTAGGACCCAGCCGTCCCCACCCGCACTAGCTAGGAAATTACGTAATGGATGGTGTTAAATTTTAATTCAATGATAAAAAATCAACGCTTTTAAAAACTACTCATCAGCATTTTAAATGTTGACTTTCTGAATGCACCAAATAGATTCACTTTCCCATCGACTAAGGGCCCGTTTTACAATCATAGTTTAAACCACGGTTACGCTAGAAAGAAGTTGTAAATCGAAGCATTATTTCGACTAGGTACATATCGTGTACACAAAAAATAAAAATAATATTAGTACATTTAAGCATTTATCGCTCCGTTCAGAATCTAAAATTTAACACAATTGCACTATACACATAAAATCAAAAAAGGTGGGCAAGTGGGTGTCGCTCTGCTGTACAGTAGGTTACAATTGGGTCACTGTAATGGATGGTGTTAAATTTGAATTCAATGATGTAATATCATTGTATAAGAAAAACGATTCTGACCGAAGACTGTCAATCAGCCTATGATATTACTAAGTATATTGTATCTACTTGATGATATTATTGTGAATAAAGTAATTTATATATAACCTATTTACGTTGAGCCTTGTTTTAAATTTTCAATCCTTAGATATACAAATTGAACATTTTATACATTTTTAACTATAAAATAATAATTAAATTTTATCAAAATTTGAACTTTAAATACTTATAAAAAACAATTGTGAATATGTATTTTAATATTTTTCGACTGCTATTATAACAATATATCAGGAGCCTTGAATTCAATTTTCACGCATTTTTACCCTAAAAATAACATTTTATTGACAATTATAGAACAAAAAAACTAAAAAAATTGAAAACTGACAATGTTTGTACTCTGTAAACAGCTCAAAAAGAGTCAAAATATTTTCAACATTTTATGGTGTATATATGAAATGAAAATATAAATGTTTATGCATCTACAGATATTCGTTCTTGAATTACAACAAAATAACAAAATCGCTGTATGAGAAATCGAGTGCGAATATCCAATCTTGTAAAATATGAACTTCAAACGCTCATAAAAATTTAATTTGATTTGCTTGTAGACATTTTTTTTGTTGATAAAGATAGACAATCGTATGAGAAATCTTGTATTACATTTTCTAATCATAGATTTAAATAGAAATTTTTTTATGAATTTATAACTCAAAATAATTTGCACATTTCCGTGAATTTTACGTATTTTGTCAATTCTTTAACTTTAATGCTTATAAAAAAAAATTGTGACTATGGATTTTTTATTTTTTTCATCTGCCTTTGAAACAATATACTTGGGGCCTTCTATAAAATTTTCAAGCTTTTTTAACCAACAAATAAAATTGTATTTTATTTTATTCAATTCCTTTAGTTTTTTTTAAAAATGTCAATAAAAATTTGTTGTGTCAAAAAGCGTGAAACTTTAATATAAGGCTCATGCTGCATGTATTGTTACAACAGCAGTTGAAAAATATTAAAAATACCTTAGCACAATTTTTTTTATAAGCACGAAAGTTAGAATTTTTATAAAATTTATCTTAATTTAAATTTAAAAATTATATTGTAGTTAAAAATGTATAAAATTTTCAACATTTATAGCTACTATTGAAAATGTTAAACAAAGTTACACGTAAATTGTTAATTTTATAACCAAAAAATCTAAAAATATACATTAACTTTTTTTTATAGATATTTTATGTTCAAATTTGGACGAAATTACATAGTAAACAACCAAGAATAAAGATTTTAAAATAATTAATAACAATATAAATAAAATATGAAATATCCTAGACTGACAAACTATCTTTGCTGAGAACGGTATTTCGTTTACAATGATATACTATGTGATCCAATTGTAGCCTATATTACACAGCAGAGAAGGTAATTCTTTTAGATTCTGAGCAGACCGATGAATGTGTTGATTTTACAATGATGTGTGTTTTTTTTTATTTTTGTGTTTGTCATCACCTTTTAGGACAGTAAAAGTGCTTGGATTTTCTTCAACAGTATATTTTCGGATAGAAAATTGAATCTAGTTGATACTTTGTGGGGTCAAAAGTAAAAATTTAGTGAAGTTAAAAACAAAAAAAAAAATTAATGAAAACGGGAATTTTTACACAAAATCGATTTAGTAAAAAATCTTGGTGTAACTTTAAAACAAATGAGCTAAGATACATGCAATTTTGACTGAATGTTTATATTAGCATTTTCTATACACCATAACATTTCCAAAATATTTTTACTTATTTTGCGCTGTTAAAGGACATTTTCAGTTTCCAATTTGTTTAGCTTTATTTTCTATGAATGTCAATAAAACTTTATTTGTTGGGTAAACAATCTTGAAAATGTAATACAAGGCTCCTACTATATTGTTACAATGACATTTGAAAAATATTTAAATCCTTAGTTATTCTTTATAAGCATTTAAAGTTCGAATCTTGACAAAATACGGAAAAATCACGAAAGTTAGCAAATTATTTTAAGTTGAGAATTCATAAAAAATTTTCTTTTGAAATCTAAGATTTGAAAATGTAATACACAATTCCTCATAAATTCTTCTACCTTTATAAAAAAAAAAATGTCTACAAGCAAATCAAATTAAATTTTTAGGAGCGTTTGAAGTTCATATTTTTACAAGATTGGATATTAACTCGATTTCTCAAGGTTCCACGTAAATATAGGTTATACTTAAATTACTTTATTCACAATAATATCATCAAATATACTTACTAATATCATAGACTGACTGACCGTTTTCGCTCAGAATCGTTTTTCTTATATAATGATATTTTATCATTAAATTCAAATTTAACACTATCCATTACAGGGACCCACTTGTAACCTACTGTACAGCAGAGCGACATCCACTTACCCACATTTTTTTGTATCATAACCTATACAAATTTATAATTAATTTAAAAATAATTTATTAAGTCTGGTTGACTGGTTAATTAAATTTTAAAAATATCACTGTACCCACTCGTAATCTACTGTACAGCAGAGCGACATCCACTTACCCACCTTTTTTTTATTTTGCTTAAAATTTAAATCATTTTAGGATTTTGGGCACCCCGTGGAAATTAGAAAACCTGGCGCCCATGATGGTGTATAAAAAATGCTAATATAAAAATTAAGTCAAAATTGCATATACCTACGATAATTTGTTTTAGAGTAACAACAAAAACCAAAATCGATTTTCTCAAAAACAGATTTTGCGTAAAAATTCCCGTTTTTCTTTTGTTTTTCAATGCGCTTTTGAAAATTACTGGGAAATACTTTTATATTTGACCCCCCAAAATACTAACTAGATTCACTTACCTATCAGTAAAGATACTTTTGAAGACAATCCAAGCATTTTTACTGTCCTAATGTGATGACGGACAAAAAGAAAAAATAAATAAAAATAAAAAAAAACACATAATTGTAAAATTAATACATTCATCGCTCCGCTCAGAATCTAAAATAACTAAAATGTGTAAGTGTTAAATTCACTTCCACGACAATACAATAATTATGATAAAAGAATAAAAAATTGTTTTTAATTTAAATTACGTACACTTGTATAAAAAGAATGTTCTAAAAAAAAAATTCTTGCGTTGTTGTTTTCATATTATTTGAAACAGCCAATTTACGCGGTCACGTGGCATGAAAAAAGATTTATTTTTACACTCAAACAATATGAAGATTCAGACACTTTCTGCTAAAAATAGATTTCCTGCTTGTTAGTTGTTACACACTTACACGTGCCATTTTGAATTTAATGAATATATTAAAATAATAATATAAATATATAACACGTATACATATAAGAATTCACTTGGAATTTGCGCGTCACATTGTAAACAGTTTTTTCTGTGTCACTTCAAAATATACCTACATAAACACATGCAAGTCAATGAACTATAATATTGATAATACAATAATATTATACAAACATAAAAACTTGAATTATATTTTAAAGAGTAGAATATTTACATCGTATCTGGCAAATTACAATTACGTCAATACTCAATATATAAAATATAAATGTAATTTTGGGTGGGTCATTAAGGTCTAGGGGGCCATACCATTTAGCCCCACCAATATCATTAACATGGTTCATTAACCCGGTGCAGGATAATTTTTGGACCAGCGAATTTCTAGATTATCGGATAATAGTTTATATTTATTTCAAGAGAATGATATGAATTGTTTTTTGCCAACGTCACTAAAACCAGGCCCAGCAGGCCTACAAGAGTACAAAAAATTCTAGAAAATAGCTCGCTCAAACCGGTGTGAAAAACCCACTGGGATATTTGCACCAATTGTCTCCTCCACAAGCCTTTAGCTTAGGCTTTTGGTGAGACAAACATATAGGTTTTATTTAAATATTCATATACTATATTATTTAGAATAATAATAAATAACAGTTACATTAAGCATAGGCGTGTGCGGCCCGTTGTGGCAGAGTGGGCCAATGATACTTGAAACAAATTATTTTAGGTGTTACACTGTTATCTATAAAATTACATTCATTTACTCATTGGTCATAACCTACTGTTTACATTGTCATTGGTGGGACAAAAGTCACAACTGATTATAAATCAAAAAGGATATGGTACACTGAAAAATAACAAAACTACAGTAGTAAAACAATGACATCAATTTTTAATTTCGAAAAATTGTCTACATTTCATAAGATCTAAACTTTAAATACCTACTTACTTACACACAAATTCAATATTGTAATCGCAGTTTATATATCTACTACCTATTATATTCATTTAGGTACAATTATTGTTCCCAGAATTACATAACGTGAAAATGTAAAATGTGTCAAAAAACATTCTGAAACAGTTGACAGACAACGGTTAAATTATTCATTAATTAAATCATTAAGATATACTCAGTACTCAGTAGTCAATGTACCAACCACTCACAGATCATACCAAGATATTTATAGACATCATAGTTATTTATAGCAGACTGAAAGTTTAATTAAAATATAGTATACTCGTTATACATAGGATTCTGACCATAGACCTATAAACTAGGTTTATAGGCCTATGATTTTGACCTTAGGTGACGACCCCTTGTTCAATAACATGTTTCATTAGGTCATGGTCTCCGGACTCCATAATGGTGTAGTTATTGTGAACATAGAAATATAAAAGAATTCTATTATATTTGAAATGGTTGGGCAGGACAGCGATATTTGATAAGATTAATAATATCAGTATTTTATTATATAATCTTTATTCTTAAAAGTTTGTATAGTCTTATAATGTAATAGTTAACTCATAAATAATTAAACCAAAATAACAAAAACAACAAAAATAATATTTTTTGTTATTATTAAATCAAAAATAGTAATATTTTTCGGCATTTTTCAATTACTCACTTAAAATTGTAAAATTACATTGGCAAGTATTAAAGTGCGTTTTAATCTTGTATTAACATATAACATAAAAAAAAAAAAAAAAAACAGTACATTGCATATAATACATGACATAAACTTAACACAATACAAATTAAAACTGTTACAAAATAATAATCACATATTATAGGTAAGCTTTTGACAGATATATTTTAATATTATTATTTTTAAATTAACACCTACATAACATTACCACAATTTTAGTAAGTATATTTAATAATTTATCTCAATGAACTGTATACATTTATCATAACTATAACATAATGTATAGTTCTTGTTTAAAGAATATAAATTGTTTTGTGAAGTTTAAAAAACTGCTAAAAAAATTAAAGTGGTACTGGGTTTATCACATACTGAACACAAACATGACACAAAATTTCATATTAATGTAAATCTATATTTTCACAAATTGTAATATTCTTATTTTTAATGAGCATCTTTAATTTTACAAGAGCTTTTAAACCTGCAAGACACTTTTGAGATAATTAATTTTACAAAACTATAATAAAACTAACTAATCAACCTCAAGTACCAGATTTTCAAATATACATTAATTATAAACAACTTTCAATAATACAAATATGGTTTTGATGGTTTTTATTATAAAGCTGTTTAGTAATATAAATTCCCAGATATTTTAAATAAAATAAATAAAATTGAAAAGAACAATAGTTTAGATAGTTTAGTATATAAAGTAAACATGTTTAACGTACCTTAAAATTAAATAATATTAAAAAAATAAAGTAGACCTATAATCTGGTACAATAAAATAACTAATTTTGATGTTTGTTTTCAAATTACAACAAGAAAGTACATTATTTAATCGGAAGAAGCTTAATATGTTTATAAATACAATGCTAAGTAATATTAACATAATTACGAAGCCCGGTTTAAAGAAATTTAATTTAACTATCATAAAAAAGGTTTTTTTTTTAATTGTTAATATTTAATAAAATGAGCAAACCCGTGTTTTTATCACATTTCTCTGAGTAGGTAACTAGATTTTTCCAACAGAATCTATTAGTAACTTAACCCTTTTGAATTAAAAATATTTACTTAATAATACAGTATAAATTATATAAAACTAAATTAACATTTTAAAATGATTTTTTATAGTTTAAGAGCAATAATATATTTAAAAAAATACAATACTAAAGCAGTGATCTTTAAATGTAAAATGATCACAGATAAATATTTGTTAATTAAGAATTTAATTATTTAAACTTAAAACCTAAATAGCTTTATATGTTAAATGTTTATACCTTATGTTATAAATAATTATAAAGCAGATTAGAAAAGAAATAAACACATCCAGCGCTATTAAATTATAAATCACTAAAATTGTTTGTATTTTTATATTTATCAATATTGAATTAGTATTATTATATAGTTCATACTAAGAGTATGTTATCATTATAATGATAAATTATTAAATTATTTTAATAAATCCCAAATATTATTTTAATTAAGAAATATACTTATATGATGTCGATATCCAACTAAACATTTAACTAACTAAGTTATATTTTGATTTAAAACGAATCATTTCAGAGAATAAACATTTTATTGTTATCAGATTTGTTTCTTAATAAAAAATTACTTGAGTTAATATTCATTTTTTTTTTTTTAGTCTAGTTTAAACTAAATTATGGAATTTCAAATTGTAAAATTGACATTTATATAATTTTACTTTTAAAGCTGAAAATTAACAATGGTAAACTATCACTAATATTAAATAAGTTCTCTCAAACGTAAAAAAATATAGTTTTGATTTTTAAACAATTCACTCATAGCAGAGAAAATTACAGTGTAAAGAATATAAAATTTGTCATACAATATTCAATTAATTCAACTTTATAATAACTTTTTTGAATTTTTTATTTTTAGAGAACAAGTAACTATTATAGTAAGTGAATAATATTAATAGATTTAGAATCTAAAAATAATTGGGTAAAATTGTAAGTCATGATTAAACTCAATATTGAATATTATAACTTTGTTAAATATAGTCATTTAGTATTTTTCAACCATTTTTTTTTTTTTTTAATAACTGTTTATGATATTTTTAATATTTTTCAAAATTGTGTCAATTTAAAAAAAAATATATTTATATTTAATACCCCATTAAAAGTGTTGTCAGACATCAGTAAAATGTCTCATTCTTATATTTTCCAAAAATGGTAATTTAATAAAAGCAACAAATCATATTATACAATAATTTTTAACGATTTCATAATTATTTCTCGCTATTAATTAATAAAATGATCAACATTGATCTAAAATTATTGAGCTTCCAAATTTAAAAATATAACCATAATTTATATAAAATATTTAAAAATGTAATTATTTAAATATCATGAATGTACATTAAATTGAGTTCTTTTTTTTATAATGTTTATATGATTTAATATTTACATTTTTTTTTTTTTTTTGAGATTATCTTGGTACAAAATATGTACTAAATATTTATGAACAATACAATTAATTTAATAGTAAGTTAGCATACTATGTATTAAACAATACTGTAATGAAATGGTTTTACTCAATCAAATGTACACACACACACATAATCATGCAGAGTTAAATTGTATGCCTTTTCTTAACAATAATAAACACATAATAATTAATAAGTAATGATAACCAAACATATTTACATGGTAGTAAAAACATATGATGCTCAAAAGAGGCAAAAAATATAATAAAAATAATAATAACAAATCAAAATTATTTCGACAAAACATATAACAGTTACATTTTATAAAGATAAATCAAGTCATTAAGAATTTAAGTATCAGTAATGATACTGTTAATATTGAACAAATTAACATACTTTCTGGGAAGTAGTAGGATTTTATAATTGACTGATAAATGTATAATCATTTATCAATAGTATTAAAAATAAAAACAACAGTTGCAATAATAACATTAATGACTCCTTTGGTGGTCAACTTAATCATAATAAGAGTTTATTGGCGATCATCTTTAAAAATATCTTAACTTAATAACTTATATAAAGACTAGTTTAATGGTACTTGATTTTTGGCAACTATAGCTCATCCAAGCCACCTCGCCGTGCACCTAATTTGGTTTTCTCCAGAACTTTATTCACAAATTCTGTAGTTTGCCCAGCTACTTTTAATCCTAAACAATAAAATAAGAATAAAAATATAAAATTATCGATTAGGTAAGTACACCAATTTGAAATGTTTTAGTAATAAGTAGGTAGAATGTAGAGAAGTCAGTATTAATTAGAATAGTGACCTTTGACTTCTATGAGAGCCAATTTTATTTTATTATTTTGGGATAATTTGAGGCATTTCTAGTAATGCCAAAGACAAAACATATTTCGGTAGAAATATTTAAAAATACCAAATTAACTCAACAACAAAACTAAATAATTTTTGTTCATGTGTGTAAAAAATAATTGAACCAATAAACTATAGGCAACCAGAAATTGTTCAGTCTCGCACATTCCCACCTTCTAACCAGCACAAGCACCTTTTGACAAAACTCGTCGGGTTGGGAGCGCTTCATTAGGACTAGCCAGTGTTCACATGGTGAGAGAATTGGACCAAGACAAATAATTTTTTTGTGGGTGCAAACGAGTTGCGTTTTTTTGCGGCCCACAATATAGTGATATAATAATATAACTATTATAAATAAAAAATAACTTACTGGTAGCATTTTTTGCAATTTTCTCACTGGCATTTGTCAATTCTTGACTTTCTTTTGGAAATGAGTCACTTGTTGTTCTAGCAACTAACATCTGTTTCACTTGAGCTATAGCATTAATCAAACGTCCTAAGAAAAATTAATTCAATTATAAACATAAATGGATCTATTAAACAATATTTTAAAGTATTTAAGAAACACTTTAAATTAATTTAATAGAAAAAATTACTGTGTTCAGTTTCTAATCCAAAAAGTTTTATTTTGTTCGCTTCATGTTGAGCTTTTTTCTTCAATCGGCATGCTCTGCGGATATAAATTAATCAATTAATCAATTCAAACAAACTATAAGCATTAAACAATCAAATGAAAAAAACCTGTATAGTTAAAAATTTAACATAAAAAGAACTTCATAAAATTCAATAATAAATTTATAAAATTAACAATCGTTTTCAGAGAAATTCTAAATTATTGTCATAAGTATAAAATATGAGTTTTAATTTAAGACCAGAATATAATATATCCTAATCTACTCCAAGTTTTGTGATATAACACAAAATAATGATGTCATTTAAAGTCAGTGCCACTATAGATAATTGATATAATTATCAGTTTTAAGAATTAAGATTAAATACATTTTTAACAGAAATAGTTTTTTTAATTATTTTAAAATATGAAAGATTTTATACCATACAATCATTCAAATTTAAGTCCATCACATACTGTGACAACCTTAACAGACTATTTTCATAAGCAGTATGAATAAGCTTTATTTTTAATAAAATAAAATAAGTTATTCAATTATGATTTAAATTAAACATAATTAAAAACTTATTTTTAACAATAAAATGTACCTGGATGCTAATTTGTTCTTTTCTTTACGTGTATTTGGTCGAACATTAAATGGCAACTCGCTGACTGGTGTCATTTCAGTTATACTTCTGTTCAATTTATCCAATTCTCTGCCAATTGACTGTAATTTTTTAGGATTTGGTGTTAAATCATTACCATCTCCCTTTCTTGCTTTACCACTAGAACATTTTAATAATTACTAATATAAAATTTAATTCATAAACAAATTTTTACAATTTACCTATGTTTAATTCCTTGTATTGAGCAATTCGGACTAAATACGGGATCAGTAACCTCATTTAAACAATGTGGATCCTCTAGCTTACATTTTAAAACTAATCTTTGACCTTTAGGACCCTTAGACTGAACATTGTACTGCCAAAAAAATCTATCCTTGTGTGAAGATGATTTGGCAGATGTTCCACCACAATCACTGTCCCCTGAGTCTACCAATTTAAAAATAACAAGGCTAAAATGTTGTATTTGTTACTATATTATAGTTATGTTTATTAAAATCCAACCATTATCAGATGAATAGTCTTCTTCTTGTTCTGTATCATCATCAGAATCATCAATGGCTTCATCCAAAGAAAAATCATAAGCTTCTGGACTCAAAACACCTCCTTAAATAAATTAAAATGTATATTTTTGTAATTGTAATTGTACAGTTAAGGTTTATTTTAAGCCAACCAGTTGAAAGCGAGGAAGTAGATCCTGCTTCTGCTAATGATCCAGTGGACAATAAATGCTGTCGAGGTTCTCTACGCTGCCATATTTGTTCAAGTCCAAGATGAGTAGGAGCTGATGATGAAAGATTTCCCCTTGATCTGCTAGCCAGCATAAATCCGGATCCCGGAACACTAGTTCCAAATATGGGAGGAGATAAACACTTCTGTGATTTTGTTTCTTTCTTCAAGAGTTCTTGTAGTGTTATTGAATTTGTTGGACCTGGAGAAAGTGATGAACGTGAACTGCAACTGTTTGGTGAAAGTTGAAAGCCAGACTTTGAAGAACTTGGTCGATTAACAGGGCTAGTATTCACAACATGATCTATCAAGTATGAACTCATTAATGGGACTGTATCAGGTATTTCAGATTTTACTGAATCAGGTGGTAACAATAGATCATCAAAATTGAGGTCTTCTAATAAAGATTCACCACCATTGGCATTTAATTCAGCTAATGTTGGTCCGTGAAGCAAATCGGATTGATCCACCTGCATTAGTAAACCAATGATCAGTACGTTTTTAGCCATATATAATTAAAAATATTCATACATAATAGAGAAAAAGAACATATTTTGAAATAAAATCTCAAATCAACTAAAATTCAATTTTAAACTTAAAACTAAGCAAGGTTTAATGTAAGTTGTTAATTGTTGAAAAATACTCATAGAAGTCTTTGATTAAGTTCTAATGGTAATCAAAACTAAACTGTTAAATATCAAATTAAGTTTAAAAATAATCTATAGGTAACTTGATGTTTTAAAGTAGGTACCTATATAATATTTAAAGATGTATGACCAGATATAATTTCTAAAAAGGGCATTCCCCATTTCCGCACAAATTATCAAAAAACACATGGGAACAATAGCAACAAATTTTAATATTACCAATAGCCCCTTACTGCATGGTTCAAATATGTTTTTACAACTTTCAAATGTTACCGAAATTTCATTTTAATCAGTCTAAACATTACTATCAGTTATATTCACAAAATTATAATCGACTTATCCACAAACCATAATATTATATTATATAGACGACTTTGTTAACAAAAAATTAAAATTGTAGCACTTTTTATTTAATAACAATTTTCTTTATAATGTAAATTATGAATCATAACTTGAAAAAACATTTAAGACAAATAATATATTATAATTTGAACAAATTTATATCTATTCATTTCTTTACAGGATATGTGTAAAGAATTTAATTCACACAGAGGCTATGATATGTAATGAATTAGTGCGGTAATGGAAAATGCTATATAATATACAAAATAATAAAAAAAAAATTTAAATGAACTAAGTATTACCAAATATTATGGAAATATGAATATTTATATATGATTTTTAGATTATTGGTTAATGTCATAAATCTTAAAATAAATTAGTCAATAAATAAATATAACAAACATCAATAATGATGAAAAATGTTGATATATAGTTTAAATATTTTTACTGATTTTATTTAAAATGTTCTAATATTTTAATATTTACCTAGTTCTAATAAATATAGTTTGAGTTGGGCAGAGGTTGATGTAAGTAATAACACATTTTACTAAAAATCCCAGTTAGCCATGTGATATTTTGCACATACCATGATTTAACTTGCAAGGCACCAGATAAGAAGTCCTACTGTGTCATATTTGGACTTCATTAATTATGTATGTATATTTAAATTGTATACCTTATTTTTGATTACAAATGTGATCTACTATAAGTAAGTTAATTATAAAAGAATCAACTTGGAGTGGTATAATCAAATTCATAAGTACACATGGGTACATTTTATCCTTCTTTATGAAACTTTTTTTCTCTGTAAAACATATATCTGAATAATAGAATGAATCAGTATAGGTATCATTTATATTTTAATAATTGCAATGAATATAATCATTCAAAAATATAAATAGTAGGTACATAATATGAAAGGCAATTAGTGGTAAACAGACATAGAAATATAGAATATTATTAAAACATAACAATTGTTGGATAATGTGCTATCTAAATAATTTACGGTGTCTAGACGCTCGACTAAGGTTTGTAAGATAATGTACGTTCGACCATGGTTAGTAATATAAGGTACACCAATCAGTGTCATCAACTTACTTACATAAATTAATAGAGTACAATTATATATTTGATTTTGTGATATCAACTTGTAACTAAATAAGTAAAAAATTTAAAAAAACTTTCATCATATAAAAAATTGTGGGTACTACAACTTTTCTAAATACTTTACAAAATATTTTAAAAAAAATTATTAATAAGGGGATGCTTAAATTACAATTTCAGAATTTTTTACCAACATATTTATGAAAAAGCATCAACAATATGAAAATTTAATTTTGTTTAAAAATAATAATATTCAAGTAACAGTGAAATTAAAAAATTAACAAATCTATTCATACATAGGGAATTTTTATATTAAAATAATTTTTGGCCAGGAAAAAAATTTTTTCAACATTTATATGCTATATGTTATTTGATACATTATATAGGTAAGTTATAATAAATCATAATAAGAATATAAGGCAGGTAAATAAGTTACTATTGCACAGTGAAATGAAATATGGTGATACTGTCCGTGTTCAGAATTTTCTATTCACTATAATAAATAATATTGTTTAGGTAAAATGTTTTCACTAGTCATTATTTATCCAACACAAGGTAGAATAGTTGAATATTTTCAACCATTTGATATATTGTTGTAGGTAATAAGTTAACCACACAGCTTAAACAGAATACAGGGACAGTGAAATAGTACCTTCAAACATTTTAGCAAATAACCACATTCACCAATGATATCTTCGTCACTGATTTTGCATTCTCATTTAAGAATTATGAGCATTGGTTTACTCGACACAATTGCGGAAAATCGGATATAGCAACGTAAAACAAGTGACAATTTTTCCACAATTGATTACTGTTATTATCATTTAAGTAAAAAGAAGTAGAAACTTAGAAAAATGTCGCATTTAAATAAACATAATAATTTTTGAACAAAATTAAATTTTTTGAATTAAGTGTTTTTACATATAATAATGTGTTAGTAAAAATGGGTTTTCTCAGCCCAAAAGCCTGAAAGTGTTATTTTTTTCTTTATGGTATATTATAAATTTTTTGTAAAGCATTTATAAAAATAAAAATTTGTGGTTTATATGCATTTTTTTTATATAATAGAATACTTTATTTTTAATTCTTTAAGTATATAGTTATATATTGATATCATAAAATCAAATACATAATATACTAGGTATATTCCAAAATAATATATAATAATTGTATTCTGTTAATTCACATATGTAAGTTGATTATACTGGAAGGCTTAACTTATCTTCCCCACCATGGTCGGATGTATACGCTATATACAGCAAATAATTTACATGAATTCATCCAAACAATTATCCTAACCTAATAACTAGGGCTCGGATTTCAATGCATTTGCATTTTTTTTTATTATGACCCAATATAAAGCTTCTCCATGCTATATATGAGTTTCAGGTGCATACTTTTCGTACAAGAACATTTTATCAGGGCATTTTTTTAAACATTTTTACCTGTTTTTAAGAATATCACAAAACCAAAAAAATTTTACATTTGATTACTAAGGTACAAAACATGAAATGGCATGAGGATTGAGGCCCACCAGGGTGGATACTCTTTAACTTGGGGTGTATTACATTTAAGAAGAAAAAATAATATATTTTAATTTGTGTACTACAACATGTGTAATCTGGTTTAGAAATAACAAGTCTCAAATATCCAGATTGTCACATGATGATTACACACAGATATAAATTTTATTAATTCAACACAGTTCAAATTAAAAAAATAATATATTTGTTAAATAATGTCATTATGACATTACTATCAAAAATAAAATTATTTTTAATGATTAAATGTTTAGGAGATGAATAGATATTTAAATTTTATAGGGCATTAAAATCCAAGTCCTAGTTATAGTTAATAGAATTATACATACATATCTATATTCAAAAATAGTTCTCATGTAAATTCAATAAAATATTAAGTTGGGATATTTTATCTTAAGATAAATCATTAATATGCCTACATTTCATGTTAATTATTTATTTTATTAGTTAACAGTTATTTTGACAGCTATTGAATCATTGTTTGAATTAACAGAAGAGAAAATAGTCCTTAAAAAACTCAGAATTATTATATATTGGTTATTGGTAAATTAAGTAATGATATTAATTATTAAATTTTTTTAATTGTTCAGTAACCCAATTTTAAGTGCATTAAATATTATATGAATTGCACAAAATTTACTTAAAGGTTTTAACATATATTTTTGAATAAAATACTTTAATAATTGTTGAATTTTGTATGTACTTTCTATAGGAACTTACCTATATTCTCTCAACATAAAGAACAAAAAATCTACAAATAAAAAAAAACAAATGGTGGCTACCTAACGATAAAAATTAACCAATGTTATGAAACTGCTGAAAATAAGTTGAAGGACTTATTCGTAACAACTTTAAGATAAAAAAATGTTGTCTCTGAAATAATTTTGATAAAATTTGGACCCAAGTAACAAGTATAATTGTATAAAGGATTGTCAAACTAGCCATTTTAATTCTGAAGAAGATAATAATTATAAGATAAAAAATAAAAATTAACATAACACAAAGATATAAATAAAATAATAATAATTGTCTTACCTGAAAAATGTCTTCATCCATTTTGATGAACGACATTTCATCAGATCTTCCTATCCACCCAGTATCGTTATTAGTGAAAAAATTTTGATCTGCATTATTGACTACCATAGGATCTTGAATAAGATCATTAGTTGTATCAAATAATTCAAATCCATAATCTTGTAACGAATTAAGATCTCCATTCTTCCTTATTGGTATAGGTACCCCTAATGATGAACTCTCTGTAGGATAGTCAGCTTTCAACACACGTTTAGTTTCCATTGTGCCAAAAAAGTTTGTATACTCTTTGTTATTCATTTTTCTTCTTTATAACGTAATACAAACACCAATAATTTTTTTTCTTAGAATTAAAAAAAATCACTTTTTACTTATTTAAGTGTTAAAAAATTCTTGAATTAATTAAATTCTTATTTTCTCAATTTTTATTCGTCTGAAAAAAAAAAAATCAAAAAATCAGAACTAGGTTGGTAAGTACAGCAAAAAACTTAATATTTAAACGGTAGTCACTCAATAATGACTAAAATATCATTGTTATGATTAACACTGTTTTTTTAATTTAAATTTGACATCCTTATTTATATAATGGGTATATTCATTTTTTAAACCATGAGTGTTATTCAGGTTTTATAAAAATGAATCAAGTTTGTATATGTATTATAATAAACATAACATCAATACATTAATGAAATATTTTTAAAACGTATCTGTGAACAACATTTTTTAAAAAGATACCTGTGTAATAATAGAGCAATAAAAATGCAAAAAATGATGTGCTGTTCTAACTATATTTTATTGTAGAGGTGACATTTTAATTAAAGAGTGAAACAGTTGCATGGTGAACTTGTCAGACATTTAAACAATATTATCACAAGAAATATAAAATACTAACAACATAATGGTCAAGTTAAGGAAATCCAATATATATAATATATAATATATACTATAAGATGAATACTAAAGTAAATATTAATAAATAAGTAGGTACCCAGTTCAGAAATAATTTTATTTTCAAATAAAGAAAATGCATATATTCATATTATAAAATGACACATACTTTTGTTATGAGTTAAGACAAATAGAATTTACGTGAGATTAACCACTAGTAGTAGTTCCTCAGTAGTAATTTAGTGTAATGTATGTACTGGGGTTTGGTGGGCTTGTTAAATTTATCTAATTAAGTAAAAATAATTTATAAGAATTACTTTATAAATTATATATTAGAAATCAAACTAATATTGTACATGTTAAAAAATGTTATTTTATAAAAATTGTCTTATATCCTAAAAATGTAATCGTGTACCTGCCTATAAGTACTTACGAGGTACCTACATTGGAAAAACACTCCTAATAACATATTTATCTATCCACGACTATTATAGGATGTGGTATCTAATTTCTTATACCGGAACTCAAAAAATATAAATATAACAACTAATTGGTCAGTTAGAATTACATCTTGATTACGTTTATTTCGAGTATACTGTTAATAATTCTGTATGTTTAGACATCGGTGATTTATTTTCCGCAATTTACCAATAATTATGTATTATTATTCAATGTACAAACCTTAAAGGATTTTCGTTAAGTAATCATTGGAAATCCAGATTTCCAAAATATATAAATATTTTTACCCACTGAAATATTGGATAAATTATCATGAATATTCTGCATAAAAATTGTGTTTTTTGATTGGGTATTGGTACTATTATAATATATTTATTGGTCTAAGTGGTAATATGAGCTAATTGTATTATAACTACAGGTTTTCCTTATCAATAAATGTATGAGAAAAATATTAATTTAAATAAATTAAACTTAAATAGAAAGTAATATATTATGTAATATGTAGGTACTAGTATTAATCACTATTTATTCAGTGTAAGAATGTTTGAAAATCTCTGGGTATATTAGGAAATCTTATGTATTTGGATTTTGGAATATGAAATAGCAACTAGCAGACATCTTAAGACGCCTAGTGTGTGACCTATGTGCTGTAACATTGTTCTCAAATATACATTATGGGGAATATCAGGGGAATAATGATCTAGTCCTATAGAATCAACCAAATTTGATTATTTTTTATTAATTACCTAATAGAGGGAAATTTTCTACAGCTAAAATTATAAACAAAAAATTGGAGCTCAATATGTAAGTCTATATTTTTTATAGCCTTCTTTTTTCAGAAAAAAAAAGGAATCAAAATCCAACATTTCTATGATTCCTAAGAATTTTTATTAATACTATACCATACTGACCCACTTTAATTAAGTATAAGACAATATACTAGTGAAAAAGTATTATAAATTAATCTATACAGTTAAAACATTGTTTCACTCTGAATTTTGATAGTAATAACACATTTAAATGCTGCCTAATACTGTAAAGAAAATAGATAAATATTTTATGTCATGCTCTACTTTAATGCACATAAATTAACCAGTCAAATATATTACTATTTCATAATTTCAAATATATGAATTTGACCCTTTCATTGCTACACTATTCATCCACTGCAACCTGTGTATGCTACGTAAAATAAAATATATATATATTTCTTTAATTTAAATGTTGAGATCTAATAATAACTTTATTGCAACGATAATTTATTTTCACATATTTAATAAAAGATATATTAAATATAAATGTATATTTAACAGTATTGCAGCATCCTCAAAAAGCAAAGCTTATGCTGGGAGAGCAAATACTTAAAGGAATAAAGTATAAATAAATAAAGGGAATATAGTAAAAAATAAGTATAAGCATAATAATAAATGATAATTAAAAATACAATTTATAAAACAGTAAAAGGAAACTTATTTAGAATACACGAATAATATAAGAGAGCATCTAATGGGGTACAAAATCTAATAACATGAGACCAATAAAGAATAAATAAAGTAGATGTAAAATAAGTGACAAATATGGTATAGTATTATAATCTATGTAAGAACTGAAATTAAATACAATTTAAATATAATTTTTTTATATAATTTTTGAAAGTTACTTATTATCTAATGAGTTAAGCTTAAAATAATGCGAGCTAAGGTTTCCGAAACTTGTTTGGTTACATGCAAATGAGAATATTATAAAATATAGCGATGTAAGAGTACGTCTGGAGTCTGGCGCAGTGATAGGGTTAAATATCTGGTTAAATAACTTATTATTTACCAGATGGACTATAAAATAATAAAATACTATTTTTAATAATTATTAAGTTATATTATAAGTTAATGAATCATGAATATTTTTTTTAATATCCATCAATCATTATTAAAAGCAACTGGTTTATAAACTATAGTACATTCCTACCTATTTAAAAATATAAATTTTTTTTTAAGTATGTAGGTGATGAAAAAAAACAACATTTTATTTTATTATATTATTATTTACATATGAAAATTAAAATATTTTATATTTTTTTTTTATTATTATAAATGAAAAAAAAGTGGGCAAGTAGATTTTGTTCTGCTGTACATTAGGTTACAAATGGGTCACTGTTTAATGCATAATTGTATTAAATTTGAATTCAATCATATCATATCATTGTATACGAAAAACAATTCTGAGCGGGGACGGTTAATCAGTCTAGATATTTTATATTTTTATTATATTTTATTATAGCCTGTAAATTGAATTAATATTATAAATTACAACAAAAAACTAAAATCGTTATTTTTATTTTTTTTGTTCCTATGGTGATACACAAAGCTTTAGAAATTAAAATTCCATTTTTAGCGGTTTTTTGTAATTTGTCGGTGTTGATAAATTGAAGCACTCCTTCCGGTAGAAATTTTGTATACAGGATAAAAAAAATATAATAAACACCATTATAAAACCACTAGATCCCTCACTCGGCTCAGAATCTAAAGTGGGACAGCTTGAATTGATTTGAGTAATACGTATATTATAATATACCTAATATTATTTATATAACTACACAGAAAATATATCAAAAAATAAATCATACAATTAGAGATTAAAAGGGTACCTAATTATTAGATATTTCAATAAACAGGTATGCATGGGTAATAAGGTTATAGTTCGCGTACATAACTGTTGTCTGTTGGTATTCACGCATAGTGCATACCTCACGGCGTAAAAATAAATAAATATTATACCTATTATTATAGTCTAAAACACATTGTCGTTAACAATTGAACAGCTGTTAATAATATTTTATTCACCACCGTCCACAACAAAGCGTGAAAAAGCGTAATTCAACCTACCTAACCATACTAATCGGTTAAACACGAAAAATGATTAATTAAATGTTTCATAATATAAACGTTCGGGCAAAATGTCGTTGCGCGGTAAGCTGTCTCTCGTCGTATAGTAGTTTTAGGGCACCCACGAACTGTGTGTCGTCGGTATAAAAATGGTGTACGTACCAAATAATACCGCGGAGCCTGTACCTTCCTTGTAGGGTTCGGTTGGTGCACCGTTCGCGAAAAAATTAGCATATCGAGCACCGTGCAACAAGTCGATCAGTCGAAAATTATCGCCTATCATCGCGGACGTTTCACACGCGGGGTCTCGCCGACGTGCACTGCCACCACCATAACCACAGATACCACTCGTAACCCGTAGGTCGCGCGCGATTAATAAATTTTCGACAGCAGAGTCCGCCGAAAGAGTCGAAAGGCTATCCGATTTTCAGTTTTAACCAAACAAGGCACGCACACACGCGCGACGATCGCGCGCCTTCTCACGCACGCACAGCAGCTCGGCAAACGTGCATCGCGCACACACACGCGCACACGTAAATACCAATACGGACGATGATAAAAAGTAGTTTATACGCTTATACAATTACATACAAAACATAATATAGATATACATAAACGCATTATATGCACGTATACGCAAGCACGCGCGCGCTCGTATTTACATGTTTTACATAAGCATTTAGGCCACGCCACGGGCTCGCGGACGTTACGCGTGTGTGTGCGTGCGCGAGTCGGGGCTATTGCGGGGTTATCAAGGACACGCGATTATGATAAGAGGCCACGAGGATGGATAATGATTATTACAGAACAATAATAATATTCTTTGTTTATATTTACCTTTTGACAACAGGCAACGGACGACCACGTCCAGCAGCAGCGGGACCGCAACGGCGGCGGCGGCGCACGGCGCTCTGAGCGGTAGTGGGTCCTCCTTTAGCGACGGCAATGACGATTCGACGCGATGACGACTACAGGCGGACGACAAAGAAACGCGCGCGGCCATGACTTTCGACGGCGCGGCGTGACGGTGGCGAGCAGGTGGCCCCCTCGCGGAATTTATAATCGGTCTCCGAATTCGATGTAGAACGTCTCCCGGAGCCGAGTTTACAGGCCCCGCGTTTCGGAACGATACAAAAAATACCGAAATCGGCACACAGACACAGCGTGCCGACAATCACAAACTTAAATATTATAATTATTGTTCGCGGCGATGCCCACTTGTTGGGCTCGGGTCTCGATCGATGAAAACCGTACGCGGCGACGACCACTGTAGTACTGTATTGTGTATTAGTGTTACTCAATTAATGTATAAATGATAAACGGTGGAGAACAAAACAAAAATATTACGCGATCGTCAACAATTTTATTTTTATTATGATTATTACCACAGTATTTTGCACGGCAGAAGATTACGACGATAATAATTGTTCGTGGCGTGTGCGA
Source organism: Metopolophium dirhodum (assembly GCF_019925205.1). Classification (NCBI taxonomy): domain Eukaryota; kingdom Metazoa; phylum Arthropoda; class Insecta; order Hemiptera; family Aphididae; genus Metopolophium; species Metopolophium dirhodum. The sequence continues at coordinate 8,912,213 of NC_083561.1, read as the reverse complement.
GAAACCCGTTGGCCTGTGTTTACATCGGCAGTACACAGTTACTGTAACTTGCTTACTAGCACCGCATTGGCCGTGAGACGAAAGCAAAAATAATAATAATATTGATAATGTTAGGGCACTATAGTTAAATATATAATTATATATAGTGCCTTAATAATGTGTGCCATGTAGGGGGGAAATGGATTGAAAAAAATAATAATAAACAAACATCTTGTTGGTATTTTTCGGACAAATGAAATCAAAGGTCACATGACGAAAACGCGATCGATGGCATAGAGTAATATAGAGATGCCGTTCGAAAAAAAAAGTGAAGCGGAAAAGGTGTATGTTTGCCAGTGTTACCTATCTAGTGAAAAAAAATTATGTTGTCACAAAGTGTACGATAAAATGAAACCACATTTCGTAACTTCATTGCATTTTTTTTTACATATTTTTGATTTAACATGAGCTTAATCCATGTATTCCAATAATAAATTGCAACTTGCCTACTTAATTTAAATGTCTTACACGACTTAGTTAGTTTTATTATTTATGTATAAAAATTAAAAAGCAATAAGATTATTACAAATGTATAAAAAAAATCAACATTCAAAATTAACACATACAGCTGCTTTCAGACTCTTGTGAGTCTCCCTGATTGGCCGCATGATTCTGTAAATCGACAGCTATGCAATGTGTTAAGGATAGTAAGAAAAAAATGAATGCATACAAAGTTCAAAATTATAAAATATATTTACATTTACATTTACCACACTACTATTAGTTAAAAATTATAACGGTGAAATAAATAAAAATAATTGTTTACAAAACAATAATAATGTAGCGTTTATTTAAAGCTCTGGGAATGTTCAGCGAGGTGGAAATATTTTCTTTCAATTGTTATTCTTTTAGTATATTATAATTACTAATTATAGGTTTAATTATAATTAGATGTATTATTTTAATTAATTACTGGTCCAACTAAGACCAGAATTTTTTCTTTGTTATTTAAAGAAAAAAAAGAATAGTTAGTCTTCAGTTTTAGACTTTATTATATGTAATAAAAAATTGGATGGATTTTAATTATATAAGTTTAACTATAAATTATATATTAGCATGCACAACTCTTCTCTGGATTTGCTGCATCATTCGGTGTGTCTTTAAGCACGACTTCTTGCACTGAAAACAAGCAATAGTTAAGGAAACAAACATGCCGCAAAAAGAAAAGAGAAAATACCATAATTTTAATTCATTTAAAAATATTTAGTTTATTAAGCTATATACACAATACACAAGTTATAAGTTATTAAATAAATGGGCGGAGAGACTATACAATAATAATAGCTTATAATAGTTTTGCTCTTTTGGTGTACGATTGACAGTCTTGTAAAAGATACTTTTAAAAAGTATTCAAGTACAGATACAAATACTAATATTCAAAAGTATTTAAATATATTTTCAAATACTTTTTTTTTATGTTTTACATTTTTACCTTAACCTTATAGCTAAACTTAATCGTTAGTAAACTGAATTAATTTTTTATTTCAGCACTCTAGTTTTACTTAAATTAATTAGAATAAGAATTCAGCACTTTTGGTACTTGGTGACTTGGTGTATGTTGTAACTGTAAGTACCATCAAATACTATAGCTTGGACAACAATGTACCTAATGTACAACACACACACTAAGCGGTCATAGAATACTTTTACTCAAATACTTTACAAGACAGGCGATTGATTCTGTTATTTTGACAGTGGTACAGCATTTAATCCTGAAAATACAATAACAGTAATAGTAAATCATAAACTATAAATTCAATTATTGTCATTTAAAAATATTTAGTTAATTAAACTATATACACAATACACAAGTTATAAGTTATTAAATAAATGGGTGGAGTGACTATACAATAATAATAGCTTATAATAGTTTTGCTCTTTTGGTGTACGATTGACAGTCTTGTAAAAGATACTTTTAAAAAGTATTCAAGTACAGATACAAATACTAATATTCAAAAGTATTTAAATATACTTTCAAATACTTTTTTTTTATGTTTTACATTTTTACCTTAACCTTATAGCTAAACTTAATCATTAGTAAACTGAATTAATTTCTTATTACAGCACTCTAGTTTTACTTAAATTAATTAAAATAAGAATTCAGCACTTTTGGTACTTGGTGTATGTTGTAACTGTAAGTACCATCAAATACTATAGCTTGGACAACAATGTACCTAATGTACAACACACACACTAAGCGGTCATAGAATACTTTTACTCAAATACTTTACAAGACAGGCGATTGATTCTGTTATTTTGACAGTGGTACAGCATTTAATCCTGAAAATACAATAACAGTAATAGTAAATCATAAACTATAAATTCAATTATTGTCATTTAAAAATATTTAGTTAATTAAACTATATACACAATACACAAGTTTAAGTTATTAAATAAATGGGTGGAGAGACTATACAATAATAATAGCTTATAATAGTTTTGCTCTTTTGGTGTACGATTGACAGTCTTGTAAAAGATACTTTTAAAAAGTATTCAAGTACAGATACAAATACTAATTTTCAAAAGTATTTAAATATACTTTCAAATACTTTTTTTTTATGTTTTACATTTTTACCTTAACCTTATAGCTAAACTTAATCGTTAGTAAACTGAATTAATTTTTTATTTCAGCACTCTAGTTTTACTTAAATTAATTAGAATAAGAATTCAGCACTTTTGGTACTTGGTGACTTGGTGTATGTTGTAACTGTAAGTACCATCAAATACTATAGCTTGGACAACAATGTACCTAATGTACAACACACACACTAAGCGGTCATAGAATACTTTTACTCAAATACTTTACAAGACAGGCGATTGATTCTGTTATTTTGACAGTGGTACAGCATTTAATCCTGAAAATACAATAACAGTAATAGTAAATAATAAACTATAAATAAAATTATTGTCATTTAAAAATATTTAGTTTATTAAACTATATACACAATACACAAGTTATAAGTTATTAAATAAATGGGCAGAGAGACTATACAATAATAATAAACAAAAACTAAATTATTGTCCTTTAAAAAGAGTAAGTTTATTAAACCACATCCGAACAGAAGGGGTTTCATTGTGTTTTTTTAAACTGTAATTTATTTTTATATTTATATAAGTAGAAGATATAGATTTTATTAAAAGAGTTGTATGGTCGGCTAATGGACTTCTGGTTTCAGTACTATGATTTTTTAATGATTTAAATATATTTGAATTAAATACAAAATGTTTAAGGACACCGGTTTGAACTTGTAATTTATTTACAGCTTTAGAAGTATAATCATATGTTCTCAAAATGTTTTCTGTAATGAAACAAACATCTATGACATCTTTGCTTGGAAAAATAAGTCCACCATGAATGCCTCCCTTATTTTTTAATGTTATCAACGAATTTAAAAAACATTCTTTTTCAGCAGCACACAATGCATGTTTGCAAACATCACATTTCAGTACATTGGTCAATTTATGAACTACAAATCCTGAAATATAAACAATGATTTCTTTTGAAAAATTACTAAAAGAGTATGAACTGTGACTTCCAATATAATCATGGTCCATTATAAATGCAGAAATATCTTGTTCATTTTCTTCATCAATTGGATCAAAACTGCAACCTGAAGAATTGTTATTTAAAACAGTAACTGGATCTGAACTGGAGTAGTGAAGAATATCTATCTCTTCAAGTGGTATACAATTACCAGTATTAAAACTTGGTATATCATTTGTTCTGATAACTATTTTTTGGTATGCTGAACGAAACTGCCTCACTGTTGGATTATTGTTATGCCCACCGTGGGCCCTTATACTACCGAAAAACAGTTCTACATGATCTTGGCTAAATTTATAAATTTTCATATGTTGTAAGACATCAGTTTCCACAAACAAAGTATATAGCTGTAAAATACTATTTAAACTGACTATAAATCCAAGAAACCCAGTTTTTCGTTGTGATTCAAGTACGGGTGTAAAAACTCCTGGTCTATCTTGAATTTTAAGACCTTTAATATATGTTGTCATTTTTTCTGTGAACAATCTAACTTCTTGAATGTTTTCTTCACATAGTGCTTTTTTAAATCCTACACAGTTGATAGATTTTGAGTTTAATATGTCAAAGCCAGTATTAAAGAGTTCGATAAATTGTATGGTAGCACCTGCATTAGAAAACTCTTTTAGTTTGAGGCTATCTTTGCAAAATGTCAATGCATCTGCTACTGACTGACTAAGTAGTTGGGTTGCAAGTTTTACTTTCATCTTTTGTTTAAAATAAAGAAGATGCTGTTTTCGCAGTTTATTAGCAAGATGGCATCCTTCCTTCTCTTGCAAATAACACAATTGTCGGACATATTCAAATTTTATATCATTATTTGTACTATCTCTAAAGACCTTCTTTTCACCAAAAGCATTACGAACCAATTTGATCATATGTGCAGGATCAAAAAGGGTTACAATTTTTGGATTACTTTCAAAGCCAGAAGAAAAAGATGTATCTAATGCACTCAAAACATAATTACAACCTAAAAGTTGAGCTGCACTAATATTACTAGAACAACCATCAAATGTTAAGCTCAAGACTTTTACACCAGTGCTGTTCAATACATTTAATGCGTGGCGAACCAGTTCAACTTTTTGTGCACTTTTTAAAGCATCCACTACAAAATAACCAATTGGTAACTTCCAATTCTCATTTACCGAGACTACCATAAAAACAAAACATTGTTTAGCTGTGTTTAAACTATCATTATCCATATAATTTCCCATATCAACCCTTCCATAATACTTAGTACCATCAAATTCCAGGTGTTGTCTTATAGCCATTTCATCCATAGACAAAGCTAATAAAATAGGATGGGGTGAATTATTTACTTTAAGTGTCAGCATTTTTAACGACTCTTCAGTAAAACCTGGTTCAGCATTGACATTTCTGTACCATTTACTAAGAGTTCTACTATGAGGCAAAATCGTGTCAAACTGCTGTCTTACATACGAATATGCTTTAGCAGAAAAAAAATGTAATGATAAAGCAAATTGACGAATGGTGGCACTATATGTCTTTGGAACTTTTTTACCTAATTTTTTTTTTGTCCAATTAGTTATTAAATCTTTATGCTTACCAAAAGACTCAGACAGGGTATAACTGGCTTCCTCATCAATTAAATTTTGTTTTTGAAGCTCGGAAATTATATTCTTCATAGATGAAATTCTTTTACTTTGGCGCCTTATTTTTTGCTGAAGGATTTTCATTTTAATATTTTTGATAGTGACTTCATGTGATAGTTGGCGAAGATTTTTTTTCAATGCGATTTTGCGTGGAGTGTCATCTGGAACTATCTCGGTGTCTATGGACATTGTGGATGAGTCAAGTACATTCTAAAAAAAAAATTATAAAAAAACAAATATATTGTAATTTTATGATTAATGTATGTACAATTGTATTATAATTTTTAATATTACCGAGATATTTTTATTGGGTGTGATTGTTTCACAATTCATCATTGATACAGAAGAATTGTCTAATGGTAGTACTCCTTCTTCTTCACTAGAACTTGATTGAACTGGTTCCAATAAAGATACTCCGTCTACCTCTATGTTGCTCAAAGGACACTAAAAATTAATAAAACTTTAAGCAATTTTCATTTATCTGAGTTTTAAATTATAAAACATACCCAATTGCTTTATGTTTTATTAGTATTAGGTAGTATATTTTTGTAATTTATTATATTCTATTGTGTATTGTAAATTATTATTAATTATGACTCACCTTCACTAAAGTTCTGGTAACATTTAAAGAAGCAATGTTGTCAACTGAATCGCTAGCAGAACTAGTATAAAAAGTTTTAATTACAGGCAAGTTGGTTACAGTTTCTGAGTATTGTTGTTTAGCCTAAAATAATAAATGTAGATTAGATACCTATCCGTTATGGAGTTACTTTGTTTTGTTTTAAACTACTCAAAATGCACACTTACACATTTTATTCTGTTGATAATTTTAGTAGGAATAGCATGTTTAAGTAACAGTCTTCTACCCTTTCCCATTACAAAAAATGAATCGTCAAAATGTGCTGAACAAACTAAACTTGTCTTTGATACTTTATCAGGTAGTATGCCATTTTCTCCCAAAAAATTGTACCATTTACTCTTGTAAGTGTCTTTAAGCGGAAATCTGAAATAAATAGTCAAAGTAAAAGTCTATGATAATCACTTCAAAAAAAAAAAATTGAAAATAAAGATTTCATTTCACAAGATAACATACCTATGAAAAGTTATATTAGCCGATTTAGCTTTGGCATTGTTCGTTCTTCCACAAACTAGACAACTAGGCATTTTTAATTACCAGCAAAAATAAATAAAAACAGTAAAAGCGTCTAAATCTTAACCATAGAAAAAAGATACTAAACAACACACGAGATAACAAATGTATCAATGATAACGGCATTACAGGTGAATCGTTTTACCATATATTGTACAATAATTTTTGTGTACTATCCACTTAAACTGGCAATCATATACCTTTTGCGCTTCACTTTCTTGTGCAGCTGAGATATGTAAGGCCCTCTCTATATTACTCTATGATCGATGGTGCCTGACTTGTTTACATACACGCCCAGCCAATAGCGAGCCATGTTCGGCCCTCCCACTCTATTATTGGTGCGGAACCATAGACATATTAATAAATATCTATGCGCGGAATGTTTTCGATTTTCAAACCGATCGACAGACAAACCACATGGGCAAGGTATGCCTTAACATTATTTTAATTTCTATTACTTTGCCTGACAAGTGTGAAGTGGGTCGTGGTCTCGCGGGGGATTACGGGTTTTTTTCTTATCACTTACGCGTCCCGTGCGACTCGCTGGTTTTTTTACTGACCGACAATTTATTTTCTTATTTTTGCAAACAACTATCATTGCCAACCGTACCATAATTTATCTCATTTGTGATTCGTACGATTCCTTATATCATGGATGATCGATAAATTTGTCATAATAATATTGTACAGTAAAAATAAATGATCAGATAGTTTTTTTTTTATTTATTTAGACTAGAGAAAAAATCTTGTGTTCTCATTTTTATACTCTGTGGTATTCTTGTCTATGGAACAAGTTCTGGACAGAGTAAGTTTAAGACGCCCTAAGTTGGCCGTAGCCGTGTATAGAAAACCGTTTTGAATGCATTAAGGTAATTTATACCCACATAATAATATATATTATATGATTATTATAGCCATATTATAATATATGGACTTCACGTCTTGCATTGACTATTTGACCTCCAAAGGATACTCGTCTAGACGTGCATAGGCGCAAAAAAGGGGGGGGCTTTAGGGGCTAAGCGTCCACCCCTAGCATTTTCTACATTTTGTTTTAAGCTTCCCTATTCAATATTATCAAAGTAAGGCTTTAGCCCCCCCAAATCCCAAACGCTATTGGCGCCTATGACGTCTAAGACGTGCCAAACATAGTCGTTAACTCGTAAATAAACCATTTAATTAAATTACTCATAATTCATGAACATGGTTAGATAATTGATAGCTGATAGAGAAAGAATTGGCCGTGCATATCATGAATATGATAGTCAATCCTTAAGCATGCACTCTATCTTTTTCTAAACATTTAGTTAATAGGTAGAGGAAGTTGTAAGCTATACTTTTTCAACAGTGTCTTCGACTTTAATTCTTTACGATTAGTCCATATCATTATATTAATATGTATACCGTATATGATAATATTACATATCTTTGTTTATGCCAAAAACCAGTTGTAGAGAGAGTATTTACCATCTACCGTGCCATAACCCTTCTTTATAAACATGTCTGAAAACATCATACTCTATAGAGGTCCATGGAATAGATAAAGGTTTATAGGTCTATCGTCTAGGCTCGGACCACGGCCATGGATAGTATGGTTGCCCTTGCCCATCGACCCAGCATGATTGAATGATTTCCATTTCCCATATTTGAAAAGTGTCTACCGAAATCTATAATCGGTATTAAACGGCTGGATATTTACGCAATTTCGCTTGTAATGTCAGTCGACATTCACTACAACGAATAAGGACTAGTGCGGAAGCCGGAAATCTCAACCTGTTAAACACTGATCTTAAATCGTGCCACGGACTATAAGCACTGCTATAATATAGATACTATAGAAGGAGACCAAGCCACCAAGGTGTATTGATACACAAGCCTTGAAGGAAACCAAAGTTACCAAACTCTGCTTCTGATAACGTCCCGAAATGACTAATGGGCATGGTTAAAGATAGTATGGTTGCCCAACGAATCTAGAAAAGTGTCAACCGAAATGAATCTCCATTATCGGTATTAAACAGCCGGAGACTTACGCACTAGCGCTTATTTGTTGTAGTGGCTATAAATGCAATTATCTTTCAAGTGTAAGTCGTAGTTCCGTGATGGCCACTATGACATATAAGCGCTAGTGTTTAAGTCTCCAGCTGTTTAATTTAACTTTAATACTGATTCATTTCGGTAGACACTTTTCAAGTATGGGAATCATGGATCGATGGGCAAACATTACTATCTATAGCCGTGCTGAGTCGCACGATTAAACGGCCACAGGCTGTGCTGCGTACGCTAGGGTTGTTACTTAAACCCGCGTAGTATAGGGATTATTCATGTTTTCTGCGTTTTTTGGAAAATATTTGCATTATTTTGAACCATGCCCCTCTTTAAATTGTATAGCTTGTACGATTACGCATTTATACATGTGCATAAGACGTGTATGCAGTTGTTAGTTGTCGAGTGTTGACATTAATTAATTATAACAGTCGACTCTTTACGTCTTCACAGAAAAAGAGGTTCTAAACTTCTAAGTTCTAACTGACTATTCACCATTAAAATATTAAATAATATTAATTAGGTATCAAGATATCAAGTACAACACTACAATTATTAATACTTTTATTGTAAGTATCATCGATATTATAATATATACATATTTGCACGTGGGTTGAGGGTTACATTTTATACTTTTAGCTTCGAACAATCGCCGATCCTAACGTAACCTAACATACCGGTGAAAAGCGTGTAAAATCATTTCTTTGATGGCCGAAATGGATACCGACGACAAAGGATATACGATTACCTACGACCCTGTCAAAGTAAGTATAATTATTATAGATTCCACGTTATTATGATTATCGGCGTATTTGATAATATATCGCATAGTAATTATGAGGTTTTAAGTAGGTATCTATTTACTCAACGTCTTCTTGATGACTTGATATTATATTAAGTCATACTATTCCAATATATGAATGTATTATTCTGGTATATTGAACCTGACATCGGAATAAAAAGTCCGGGGGTTCAAGGAAAAAAGAGTACAAAAAGCCCGAAAACAATGTTTAAAAATATCATTCTTTACTAAACATTAAAAACATGACATTACGAGAGAGTTAGGTACCATATATCATTATATAAATATATAATGCTTCATGAAATAACATTTTGATAGGTAACACTATTGTATATTGCGTTAGATGGGTAAAAAAAAGTGAATAATATAATACAGTTTTAATCTATTTTATTTTATTGTTTATTGTTTAGTGAGTAATAACTAATAACTAATTCACTTAATTCAAACAGATTTGTTGTTCTTTTTTACTATTCAGCATATTACGTCATCATAGCCCATAAGTGAAAATAATAACTCAGTACTGTTATATATATAATGACCAAACCATGTAAAAGATACATAGACCAATATTTTTTCATAGCTACCTTTAGGAAGTTATAAGTTACTGTATGTTTACGTTTAACATAACACTAATTTTTCTACACCTATAAGCTGTAATATATTATTAAGAGGACGCTACACTCGCATGTGTTGTCTCCGTCTTACAAATGTACAACATAGCAAAAACTGTTTTGCGCGGGAAAGAACCGAGAAGGCTACAGTAATAACAAAGAAACGAGATTTACACCAGATAAAAAGGAGAACCTTGGCTGTGCAACGTTGTTTTTATTTTTTTAATATCACTTATATGAAAAAAGTTCTTACTGTTTCAAAAATCATTATTGTTTGTGTTTTTCATACTTGAAAAACTTTTTTCATATAAATGATATAAAAAAGTAAAAACAACGTTGCACACCCAAAGCTCTTGTTTTTATGTGGTGAAAATCTCGTTTCTTAGTTATAACTTTAGCCTTCTCGGTTCTTTTCCGCGCAAAACAGTTTTTGCTATGTCGTACATTTGTGAGATGGAGACAACACATTTGGGTGTAACGTCCTCTTAAAATGTAACCAAAATTGAGTTTTTTTTCAATTACAATACATTTATTTTAGGGTAAGTGTCTTGTTGCAACAAAACACTTTAAAGTAGATGATTTAATTTTTGAAGAAGAACCATTTGTGTCCTGTCAATTTTCTTGGAATAGTCTTTATGGTTATCGTGCTTGCAATCATTGTCTTTGGTAAATATTATTATTTTGTTGTATCATTGTGTTTCTACAATTTATTATTATATTAATGATATAGCCCTTTAGAAACTACCTCAGAAAATATTGTCAGATTAACAAATGCTGCTATAACAGAAGTCCCTTTTGAGGAATATTGTCCTATAAAAGATAAAACACAAAACTATCTACAATGTGAATCATGTAAAGTGAGTATTACTTTCTTTATTATCATCGAAAATGTTGTACTTTGGTTGAATGATTTTATGTTTTATATTGTATATGAACTGTACCATAGGCGTGTGCAAACTCCTGTTTCAGGTGAAGCTTTTATTTTTTTGACCACCCGACTCCTCACAAAACCCCCTTAAAAAAAAAAAAAAAAAAAATAGACGTACATAACAAGGAAGTAGAAATAAAATTGATTATTAAAACTGATACATAGTACAATATTAGTTCAAACATTATGTGAATTAACAATACGATTATTTAAAGTTATTAATATTTGTTCTCCTGCCATTAATTTTTTACCCTGCATTACAAAAAAGTGAGTTATTGTCTCCTTTTACCTAAGTACCTACCTTAATTAGTCACAAGTGTGGCTATAGCCCTAAAGCCACGTGCGCACGCCTATGAACTGTATACTTGTTACTTTACTGCATGGCACCTATAATTTAAATCACAAACTAATAAATCATAATTACATGAATATTAGGTTTGGTATTGCAGTTCTACATGTTTGGAAACTGCATATAATCGATATCACCAGCTTCTTTGCAGACCAGACAGCAATGATCCATTACATTATTTAGAAGAATTATGGAGGTATTTTAATTACTTTATTTACTTTCTAATTTTTTTTTATTCCCAAATTATTTTAATTCAACTAAAAATAAATTATCATTCTTGATACGTAATAATTAAATATAATTCTGTACCATAGAAGTTATGCAAGTCACAAATAGCACATTTTACTGGAGGCAAAACAAAATTTTTGTTGCATAAGACTTACGACTTCCATATTATTATTTTGTATTACTTTTCTTATGTGTCATACTGGACATACATTTCAATACTCTTATCATAGTTTAAGTTGTTTAGGACTTAAATTAGTATATTTCTTACTATCTATGATTTTATTGTATATTGGATTTGCGTTTTAATACCTTTAAAAATATCACAAAAAAGATATTCTGATTATATAACTAACTCAATATTTCAAAAAATGGACTCGTTACTTTGCTTTAGTGGTACAGAATTTCAAGAAGGGATACATTTCTAAAATTAATTAAGCATTACTTACTTATACATAATTTTTGTATTTTACTCTGGGTTGCATGAAAAAATTGATTAATATAATGGACCACTAAATTGCGTTCAAGAGACCATGAGCTCAATATTAATTCATTTAATGCTTAGTGATTGTTCAAGCAACCTAACATTGTGCTAATAAAAAAAAATCAAGGAGTATCCACACTGCACGTACATACATAATATGTGTATATTGTGTCTTGTAAAATTAATACATTCATCGCTAGGCTCAGAATCTAAAAAAAGTATAATGAGGTTGCTATAGTAACCCAAATATATTAATTGGGCAACTTGGGAACTATATAACATTAATTTCATCTTTGTTGTTGTTTGGTTGTTGTGAAAACTTAAAGTGTAATTGGTTAGAAAAATACCATAATACTTTTAGGCTCCCAGCCTCAACACGATGACATCATGGTAACACTGTCCGTGTCGCGTTAAATTATAGAATGACCCCCAGCTATAAGACATCAAAATTACTTATTTGTTTATTATTATCATGATGTATAGGACAATGCATTATCCTCCTGAAAGTCACAACATCATGCTATTGTGTCGTTTGCTGGCAACAATTGAATTATCTGCATCACCACAGCAAGCTAATCAAACAGTTTCTAATGTAAATAAATTCTCTATTACTTATCTAAAGTTTTAACTATAATTATTCAATATATTTTTATATAGTTTTGCCATCGAACAGAAAATGAAAATGAACATTTAGCACATAAAATGCTCGGAGAAAAGTTTGTTGAGCAAATTGAACAACTTCGTTTTGGTGTTCTCAAGTCCATGCCAGTTAGAGAATCTAGTCAAGTGAATATAAAACAATACCAAACTAATTAATCAGTTCATTCTTTAGTAAAATATTTTTAGTGGCTAACTCCAACTGGTTTTAAATCATTATTGGCATTGGTTGGAACAAATGGACAAGGTGTTGGAACAAGTGTTTTTCATCAATGGGCAAATAATTGTAAAAAACATCTTTCTCCTGATCAAATGGAATTATTTGAACAGTTCATAGACAGCGCTTATGATGCAATGGAACAAGGTTATTTTTTTTCTATTTAAAAAATGTTTGTTATGCATTGATTATGGTCTCTTCTAATAGGATTGTTGTATTTATATTGTTTATATATAAATGTTATCCAAAAATATCTTCACTTGTTCTATAAAATGTATCTAACATTTGAATAATCATAACCACTCTCGCTAATATATCTTATCCTCAGTATCTGCATCCTTCAATACTTTGTCTTATTTATTGTTACTACATTGTGTATTGTATTGTTTTTTTCTTTTAAATAGTTGTTGGAGTGGATTTTTTGGATAATGAAGGTTCTGCATTATTTCAAAATCATAGTTCTATTAATCATAGCTGTTTTCCAAATGCAGCAAGTGTTTTTGATGGTAATCATGTTCTGAGATTGGTTGCTATTAGAAAAATTGAACCAGGTGATGAAATAAATATTAGCTATATTGCTCCATGTGAATTAGACCATAGCAGACATACTAGGCAAAAATATTTACAGTACGTTAATTTATATTATTAATATTAATGTTAACTTTGCAATTTGCTGACTTTTTTATTTATAATATTTAGAGAAAATTATGTGTTTACTTGTCGGTGTATTAAATGCGAGGAACAAATTAATGATCCAGACATAACCAGTGATGATGATTCAGAAATGGAAGATGATAGTACCTGAGTATTTTTTGGAACTTTTATAACTTTAAAATAAAATTCCATTTTAATAATTCTTGTTTTGTTTACATTCTTTTAACATCAAATTATTTGGGTCTCAATATAGAAAACTTTTCAATTTTTTTCATTACCACTTTTAATCCATTAAATGTTATATTATTAATAAATAAATAATATTCAGAAATGGACGGATATAAAAAGCAAATTTATAAAAATTCAATTTTTTAATTAATAGTTCAAGATACAGTTGTTTAATTTTATGCTGCAGAAATTGGTTTATCAAGAACAATCAAATTATTGCTGTGTTCTGCCAATTCCATTAATGATACTCTCCCACGTTTTATGATAAATGAAGCAACTGCATTAAGTTCAGATTGTGATATATAAATAAACTTCCCTCTATCATCAATTACACCTAAAATTAAAATAATAAATAATTTAATTAAAAAAAAATGTAATAAATAATTTATTCCACATACCGGTTAATGAGCCTTCTTCTAATAAACTTTGAATCCTATCTATTACAATTTGAGTTTTTAGTTTGAATTTTAAAGCAAGCTCATCCAGAACAATTACTTTATTTTCCTGAAGTTAACAAAAAAAAAAAATTAGATTAGTTATATTCCTATGTATTTCATTAAATTCTAATTTCTCGTTATAAAAGTACACCAATTTTGTGCGTATGTGGTCCTGAATGATGTTGTGTCTCCCCACGATTGCTAAGAACTATGATTGGCTACCATTGTCTTTGGGAGCAATTATTATTCATGCTAGGGAGTGCATGTAGAAACTAGAAACTGCTGATTTTCCTTTGCAGTACAGTATACTCTAATTCTGAATATAGTGTAAAAAATATAAGATTGTAATTTGTAAGCAATTGCGTGTAAAGTAATAATTAGCTGGTATCAAATGCCTACTTAAATATTCATTTATGAACTGACAACAAATTTACATTTAAATATTATAATCAATTAAATTGTACAACAATATGAATCATAAGAATCTTAGTATGGAATTTGGTTCATAAATAAAACACAATTGTTAAACCTAAATCAGAAAAATGTAGGTATTCAATTAAAATATCAATTTTTGAGCTAGTTGCTATTGATAAAATGTTTTAATTATAAAATTAATAATTGAGATGTCTAACCTTAATGTGTTCAATGAATTGAGTTAATGTAGTTCCTTCATCCTCTAATGTTTCTTCATAGCCTTCTTCTTCTATACCAAAAGTCTCTTTTAATTGTATGTACTCTAAATGCTCTTTTTTAGCCTTTTCTTCTTCGATTTTCTTTTCTAGTGCTAATCGCTCTTGCTCTTGTCGCTTTTCGTGATCTTCTTTAGCTTTTCTCTCTGATTCTTCTGCATCTTGTTTTTTCTTACGGTCTTCACGTTCTTGTAAATCAGCCTATAGCAAAAATATTTATTGTTTAAGCAGTTAATTAAAAAAATGTTTATAGAGCATAAACAAACTTCTCGTTTGGCCTTTTTCTCTGCTTTAGCTTCCAATTTTGCTCGTTTTTTAGCTCCTAGTTTTGGATCTATAGCAGCAACAATACTAGGGTCGGCTGTAGCATCGTCATTTTCAGCATTTTCATTTCTAGGTTCTGAATTGAGATTATAATATGAATAATTTGTTAATTTAATTAATTAGGTACCTACACTTTTTAATAATTTTATAAATGATACAAAATTTGAGATAATATTTATTATATTTCAATAGTTTGATATTATCATAAGACTTACCTACTACATTGCGATTGTTTCGACGTAGTGCGTTACGATGTTGTATGCGGACTCCTGGTCTAGGTCTATCGACCGGATCATCTTGTACAACATTCTCAGGCTCATCTTAAACAGTTGAAAAAGATTCTTATTATACTCTCATATATGTAAATATGAAAAAGTACTTAAATATAAACCCACTTCGAAAAAATTTATAACGAAATATAAAACCAAACAACCCAACAATGACCGATGCGGAGAATATTGAAAGTAAAACAAAAAGATCCATCGTACAAAAAATTATATGGTGTTCAATTTAATTCAATACTAACATTTCAATTAGCCTCCAACACAATTTTAATTTTCAATGGATCAAACTCAAATCTTATTTTTTAATTTTAATATTGTGAATACCCTTTTACCCATGGTAAATTAAATTTTCTTTATCAAGTTTATCATATTACCACCGATATTATTCTGCATCCGTGTTGTGACCAATAACCATACTATTTTGATTCGTGGTTCGTGATGACCTGACCATTATCAATAATACAATGTTATAAACGAAAACTAATTTAATGACGTGTATACATTATTATTTTTTTCTCGATGACCAAAAATGTTTCTAAGTTCATAGTATACACACCGCCGAAATAATAATAGTTAGTAGTTACTGACAACTCGTCTAAAAGTCTGAAGTGTAAAAAACTAAAAACTCCTTTATTTATGTTACCATTTTATTTTTGCAAATAGTTTAAACATTATTCTTTTCTAGTTTGATGTTAAGGTTTAAAGTTTAAAAAAAATGATATACTATCCCTTTATCCTGCTTAGTGCGTATTTGTTGGGTTCAGTTCAATGTTTATACTTCCACATTGGCGAAACGGAACGCAAATGTTTCATTGAAGAGATTCCTGATGAAACTACCGTAGTCTGTTAGTAACATTACAATCCAAATTTACAGTTCATATTGTATATTTATGCCTGGTTGCATAAGCTATCACTAAATATGAAATGAATAAATGATGAGCTAATGGTCACTTTAATTTAGTGGCCCATAATTGGTCCATTAAATTTTAGTAAACCATTAAATGAGTATCACTACCTATTTGTTTATTAATCTCCATTCTTTTTCAGCGCACTACAAAGTAGAACTCTTCGATGTGAGGACTGGTGGTTTCACTCCACCCACCCCAGGCATTGGTATGAATGTTGAAGTCAAAGATCCAGATATGAAAATAATTTTATCTCGGGTGTGTGTTATAGCTATTTGTTGTATGAAATATTGTTTCATATCAGAATAATAATAACAGTATTTTGTCTGTTGTAGGTTTACAGTTTTGAAGGGAAAATTTCATTTACATCTCACATACCCGGCGAACATATTATATGTTTGTATTCCAATACAACTGCATGGATCGGAGGAACACAATTGGTAAACAATTACTATGTTTTTAATATTTCTTCTACTATTAATCAGTTGTATTAACATAGAGAGTTCATTTGGATATCCAAGTTGGTGATCAGGCCATTGATTATGCTCAAGTAGCCCAAAAAGAAAAACTTTCTGACTTACAACTCAGGATTAGGCAACTTGTGGAACAAGTCGAACAGATCATCAAGGAACAAAGCTATCAAAGAGTAAATATTATTAAATTTATATACATAAAAAAGTAGTTAGTTTATAACTAAAACTTGGAAAGTTTAAAACAAATTGTAAGATTAACGATTGAAAAATCAACCATTTACATTTAAATCCCTGATCAATCCCTACCAAGTTCATTTACATTATTTTAAATGTTAAATTGTGAGCTTTGAATAATCGTTTTTAACTTTAGGAAAATGGTACTATTTAGTCTTTACCATCTCCTTCTTAAACCAACAATTTTACTATTTGAATGCTTATATTTTTAACCAATAAAATATATACAGAAGAAATTGTTTGTAATGACGCTCAAGGTACCAGAAAAATGGTAATATTAAGTTAAAATTGAAAAAAGAAGTTGTTACAAAATAGAACCTAAACTAGATTTTAATCACAAAATGTTATTACACTATAATTTCTATTTTTTGTTTGTTTTTAAAGTTCTATAGTATATTATATTAAGTCTTTTGATTTATGCTGATTTTTTAGTATTTTGCCATATCTTGTAAGTGTAGATGGCCCACATGCGATAAACAAAATGCTTTCACACTAAATAATTTTTGTCATGTATTTGATAAATCTTAGGCGTAAAATTACCCATACCTAAAATTTTAAAGAATAATATTTTTGAGGGTGGATGAAAAATGTCAAATAAACATTATGAACATGGCCCTGAAACCAATGTAGTTTAATGTGTTTGAATGATTTTCTTATGAGAATAAAATATTCATAAGTATAATTTTAAAGTATTTTCTCAACGATAAAGTTCTATGTGGATATAGTATAAAAATATTTTAGATACATGTCATTAAATATAAATAACTGGATTAATTATTTCTGTTGGTAAAGATTAACTCATTTTTTAATACTGTCATAATAGTAATTTTAAATTTAGTATGAATTTATTCTTAATATTCTTTTTATACTCAATTATAAGTTCTTCGGAATATTAGTTTGTTTTAATATTAATAACAAACATTTTTATTTTTACAGTTCCGGGAAGAGAGATTTCGTCAAACCAGTGAGAGTACTCATCAACGAGTTTTTTGGTGGTCACTTTCACAGTTATTCATACTTTTGGTCATGGGTTTCTGGCAAATGCGTCATTTAAAAAGTTTCTTTGAAGCTAAAAAACTTGTTTAAATTAATGACTGTTTGAATGTTATAACAAAAATATAAGCCCATCCTCAAATATATGTTTGTACATTTTGTATATACCATAAAAAAAAATTATGTATTCTTTATAACTATTATTAATTCATGGCTTTTCTGAATATATGAATAATTAGAATTCTACGTTTTTATATATATATTTTTTTTATTAAATAAAATAAAAAATTAACAGTTTTTTATTTTACAACAAATTGTTTAATATGCAAATGAATACTTGCATTAATCAACAAAAAAAATTGTAGCATATAAACTCTTTAAAAAAGTATCTATAAATATTATATATTTAAACTTCATCGTGTATACAAAACTTAATATTTTTAAGAATAATGAAATATACATTGTATTATAATAGCAACAGGGGATGAGGGCAATGTTGGCACATATGGCTAAAAAAAATTCAACAAAAAAATAAATATATAGTACATAAAGGTATGTACAGAAGAGTCAATCTGCTGACATAGATGATAGACTACTGCGAGTAGAGCTTCTGTGATGATAAGAACGATGATGAGAAGGTGGGCTAGTATTAATTGGCAACATATTGTTTGCCGGCCCAAATATTGCTTCTTGTTCTTCCAACTGTATAGCAAACTGTTCTTCAAGTTTCTGAAATTTAATTTGTTAGTGTAGTAAAATGATTTATATTGATATGTTTATACCTCCTACACTAAGCCTATAATAGGCAGAAGAAAGTACTCATACACAGATAATAAAATTTAATCTGATTCATAATGCAAGATTCAACATTGTAGGCTTTCAACAGATATTAAATTTATATTATCATTCATGCTAAATATTTTATGTATATATATTATATAAACTTTTTTTTTTTTTTGATATATGAGATTCAAATCAATACAAAATAAAAAATTATTTCTTGGCAATAAATATTAAAACATGCATTAATAGCTTAAAATTAAATTAAAAACAAATTAATATACAGTTACTTACATAAAATTTTTATTGCAGCAGCACTCGAGAATAAGCAAGGATAAAAGGATGCAAAATAAATTAAGCGTGTTTTCATTCAATTTGTTGTGTTATTACATGAGTTATAATAACTTTAATATATAAAATATTGGAAGTCAGTTAGTATCATTGTTTAAAAATTAATACAAAATATAGAATTGTAGTATACAATAAAAAATTATATCAAAAAAAGCTTGAAATTGATATTCTATAACCATTAAATAAGCATAATCAGTGCAATTAAATAACAATAAATGCAATAGTGTTTCAAATGAATAATTTATGAATTGAAAACTAAGCAATGTTTTGTTCCTTGTCATGCTTACATTTAAATTTAAGTATCTTCTACTTTTTTCATATTTCCTATAGGTATTTTGGTGATTAACTACTTTGTAATTTGATTTTAAATAATTTGCAATAATAAAAAAAGGGCATTTCACATCAGTCTTTAAATTTTGATTTAGAAAATTCTCCAATTAAGTGATGAAAAAAATATACAACGATACATACATAATATAATATTTCAATAATACCAAGCATTGAATATAATTGTATAGATTATTATCATATTATGAATAATAAATAAAAAAAAACATTTTCTAATAATTGTTACAGAAAAACAGATAATACTATAGAAAAATCATGAACTTTCAGATAATTATATTAATGTTTGATATTATTTAACTAACTATTATTTGATGGGAAATTTGAAACTATCAATTATTGAGCCTTTTATACTTTTTACTTAAATTCAGTTCAAGTAAGAAAAGCTAAACAACTGCTAAACCATTGAGATACATTTTTGTGTTATAAAATTAAAATAATATTTACAAAATAATAAATTAGAAACAAATAATTTTAACAAAAATATTAAGTATTTATAAGAAAATCTATTTTATACATTTAAAATAAAATGTATATTGTTTTACATAAATTAATTAAAATATATATGACATCTGCTAATGTTATATAATTATTCAATTTCTATATAGCACTTTACATTTGTACAACACATAGTCCACACAAATAAACTCTATCCAAAATGAAATATATATTTTATAATTTATATTTTAAGGACAATGTTTGTTAAAATAAATCTATTTTAAATTAAATATTACTTAATATATGGAATAACATAAACCAGGTTAGGAACACACTATCCATTAACCAAATGATGACATGTAAACCATTTGGAATAGTACTATAATGTTTGTTCAAATGCCATCTTTTAGTTAGAGCTCATTCAGTATACAAAAATGTTTACATTGTGGATTGGTTCGAATGATTAGGAAATTGATTGGCACATCGCCTAGGGAGAAATCCTGAGCCAGGAGAACGAAATGAAGAACTGGACAATCGAGGAGAAGAGAGAAGTGATGAAAACGAATATTCTCGTCTGAGCAACGTGTTGCCAGGGGATGAAGGCAATGAATAGCGACTGTTCCATGAATTCCCTTTGGCTTGTCTCGCCAACTCCATCTCAAGGTTCTGATAAAAAATATAAACTATTGGTGGATGTTTAAATGTAATTTTCTAGCTACACTACCCTTTTTCTATAATGTGTTAAAAATAATAGTTATTTACAAGTGTTAAGATAATTTAATAAGCTGACTGACATATTAAGAGAAGAACTTTCATGAAAATTTAAATAATTACAATAAATTACTAGTTATTAATTAGATAATTCAAACTCAAGACACTACATCCATTAGCATTACAAAATACAATTATATTTTATAAAATTACTAACTTTTTTTGTACATAAATGATATATACAACTGTAATACTTTCACAAAATTACCTGTTTCCTAGGTTTGAGATGAGCTTTCCATTCTCTCAACTCACGAGCATACAACTCTTCTTGCTCTTTCAACTTAGTTGTTTCATGCTCCATCAACATTTTACCTATTGTGAAAAATTAAATTATTATAATTTACATAATTTAAAAGAAAAATTATTAAAGTAGTACGTTTTTCATTCTGAAGCTGTTCAAGCTCTCTAATAGTGGTGTCATTTGCGATTCTAAGCTCTTCAAGCTGTCGCTGCTGCTTCATTTCAAACGCAAGCGTCTCATTACGATATCTTTTTTTCTCATTTTCTTGAAATTTTTTAAGCCGGTTACGTTCATACTCCGTATCTGGATTTGGATTAGTTGCCATACTTATTCTTAAAGATTCACGGAACATCATCTCTCGTGCTTTCATTTCAGAGCGAATACGTTTAGGCAAAGATCGTTTTTCAACACCCTGTCGTTTTTGCATTTCTTCATCCTTACGTATATTCATACGTTTCATCTGTTCCAATTCTTTTTCATGTCTTATTAACATCTAAAAGAAAACAAATCATTAATTATAGAAATTAAATATAAGTACATTATTAATGTACTTGATGCCTCTGCAAGAAAAAACCATCTTTAAGCTGTCTTTTAGCTAACTGTTGTTTTTCATGTATTTGCCGTTCTTCCATCTCCCACAAAGCTGCTTCTCTAGCTCGCATTAACTATTATGTTATAAAAATAAAACAAACTATTAATAGTATTATATTTATATTTTTTTATTAAATAATAAATATATAATAAATAATAATAATAAAATGGAAAACATATAATATAAAAATAATAAATAGAAACGTGTTTCAAATATCCGTAATTAAAATAGATACAACATAACATTTCTAAATACATTTACACACAGTTTATACCTGTTGTTTCTGTTGTAAATATTGACGTTCCATAAGCGCAATTTTCTCCTGATGAGCATCACTCAGTCTACTCAAGGAACTTTCATGATTTTCATTTAGTTTCTCAAGGAATAATTTTTCTCTCTCCTCATGTTCAGTCTCTAACTTCTCTTTTTTATCCTTAAATAAATTTTTCCGCCTTTCTTTAGGCTTTAAATCTACTTCTTGCTTTAATAGTCGTAACTCTTGTTTTAGACCTTCTCTGAATTCTTTTAATTCTCGCTCCTAAATTAATAATATTAAATAAATAACAAAAGTGAATACAAATTTTTATTTTAATATTATTATTACTTGTTCTAAGCGAATTTTTTTAGAAGTCATTCTTAAATCTGCCTCTTGCTGGGTTTCAGCTTTCTCCACAGCTTGACGTTGTTGCTTGACCATTGTATCTAAATCAGCTTCATAATGTTTAATTAATGTCATTCTTTCCTGCTCAAACTTTTTATCTTGTTGCTCTTTAGATATGACTGCTTTAAATGATAAATCTTGAAACTGTTTTTGCTCTTGTTTTTGCAACATTTTTAGTTCTCTTAGTTCTTGTTTCCTAAATATCTGATCATTGTATCCATGACTGGAATCTTCATCACCATAAATTACTTTGCTAGTTGTTGTTGTCACAACTACACCATCTACTTCAAATTTTCTTGTTCGTTTTCTTGTCTTTTTTTTCATGTTTCTTATTTCTAGTTCTTCTTTACTTATATTTCGACTAGTCCTCTTCATTTCCTAAAAATGTTTTACACATTATTTAGTACAATAATAATTAGTTTGGTTAAAACAATTATTATGAAGTTTTTTTATTGCAGACATACACAATAAAAAAAAATAGTAAATTAAAACAGAACTGTCAGATTGTTGAGAAGGTTCCTAAACTCTTGGAAAACCTGAAAATATCAGGAATGTTGATGCCCCTTAAAAAAATACTATTCACACTATAAACAACACATTTAGTAAAAAAAAATGTTGGTTTGTACAAAATACAAGTAGTATTGATTGTGAAATTTTCTGAAATCATGCAATTT
This sequence comes from Metopolophium dirhodum, assembly GCF_019925205.1. NCBI lineage: Eukaryota > Metazoa > Arthropoda > Insecta > Hemiptera > Aphididae > Metopolophium > Metopolophium dirhodum. The sequence continues at coordinate 8,889,480 of NC_083561.1, read as the reverse complement.
TTAAATCAAATACGTGTAACAACTGTCATGTTTTCAGATAGAAAAGATCAATTTTTTATGATAATGATAATTAATGTTAAAAGAAAAATTCTTTGAAGATACTTAACAATTATTAGACATTGTTCTAAAGTTAAAATATTAAAAATAGCTAATTTAGAGCTAATTTATATTTTTACTCTTTAATTATTAAAAATAACAAAGTAAAATTAACTTTTATTAATGTAAAATTTGTAATGTTATACGTTGGTAAAACAGAGTGAACTAATGTCAGTACAATTTCTTCTTAAATTTTAATACTTACTCTGCTATACTCTGGTTTTTTACGTAAAACAACTTCATCTTCAAATTCTCGAGGAGGCAAATTATTCTCTTTATTACTACTCCGACTATCATGACTAATCGTAGTTGAAACACTCTCTGCATCTGATCTATCAAATGTACGTGTACTGGCAGCTGAAGGTGGAGTTCGCTGGCCTCCACTACTATATACTGATCCACTATCTGAATGTGAACGAGATGTAGATCGTGTTGGTGAAACATGGTGTTTATTATTTACCACAATTCCATCAGAATGTTTTGACTAAAAAATTACATGTTATGATAAATAATATTTTTTAGTTAAGACCAATTGAATTTTTTTTTTAATAATTACCGATTTATGTACATTTGTTGAATTGTTAACGACAATGTATACTTCTGTTGGATCACTGGGTTTAACCATTGTAGCCCGTCCATTCATTTTCACTTTATTGGTATCCGTATTCACAGGTACACAAATTGGTTTAGAAACTTCAACCTCTTCTTTACTATTCCATGGACCTAATTCTTTAGCAGAAGGTTCTTCTCCTACTGTTATAACAGACACATGACTAGCATCTAATTCTTCTTCGTCAGCTTGTGACGAATTTATGACAACAACTTCATCTTTTTTCTCAATCTTGAAATAAAAAATTATTTTAAGATTACAATTGCAAGTTATTTAACCTTAGATAATATACCTGTGACTTAGTGTTTGTATCAGCAACTATAATCACTTGGGTATGTAGTCCTGGAGGATGTGTTTGAAGAACAGGTGGATGTGTGGTAGTTACAACAGTAACCTTTGAATCAATTGCGCTCAAAGATCCCACCCTTACCAAAGTACCTCCATTGATTAAATTGTCATTTTGTTCAACTAAAATTATAGAAGAAAACCAATTAATTATCTATGCCAAATCAAAACAGTAATTTTTATTTAATTTTAAATAAACCACAATTTTACTTACTATTATCTTTATTGTTTATTCGATCAGTCTCATCTTGGTTATTTTGAAGTCTCCCAGCTAATTCATTCATAACAGCAGTTGGCATCTTTCCTTTATTTTTTTCAATATTCTGATTCATTTGTAAAACCTTATCCAAAGATGGAGGAGAAGGCCTTCTTTGATTACGATTAGAAGCAGATGAACTCCGTCTTCTAGTTCTTATTTGAGAGTCTTCCGTAGAGTTTACAATTGGACCATTATTACTAGCAGCTACTGATATAGGTCTAGAGCTAGATATATCATGTTTACGTAATTGTATTGATTGAATAGATACAGAGCGGTTCTCCTCTTCACCAATATGAATAGGCTGTTTTTCTGTTTCAGAATTATTGTTAATAGAATCGTGAATTTCTGAATACTCATTATTCTTTGATTTTGGTACTTCAAGTTCTTTAAGTTCAGGCACTGATTCTTTTTCTTTTTCTTGGTTAGTATCCTGAACTTTTAATACAATTGGTAAATTCAGTGATTCTTCATTTGATACTAATTTCACAACTGAAGATGGTGGTGGCAGAGGTGGTGGTGGTGGTGCTGGACCTTTGTTTTCCGAATGTTTTTTTACCACCTATATAATCAAATAAGTTGTAATAGTTATATATAAATATAAATAAATTACAAATATTTAATTATATGCAATATTAAGTATATATTTATACAGTGGAACCATAGTATCTCAAACTCCGATATTTCAAAGAATCAGTATGTCAAATTTTTTAGTCCTGATCATCCACTCAGGTATTTTTAATTTACCTTGATAACTCGAAGTTGCGATTTGTCAAATTTTTTTTGATTCCTTAAGAGGATTTCAGCACACTATTTGTTTTCTCTCTCTCTCTGGCCCACGCGCAACATAGACAAAAACACATTTAAGCAGAATCATTTTTTCCATGTTTTTAATTAATCTTTGAATAAAATCACCCATTACAAAAAAGATAGAGAATAATATTTTTGAGGGAATGACATATCCATTTGTCTAAATATTGTCTCAAAACCACTTAAACATAATTTAAGTTTACAATATTTTTTTGTTTATTTTGAAAGTCGAATACAAAGTCAAATAACAATATTTAAATTATAAAATCAATATGTCATTCCCTCAAAAATATTATCCTCTATCTTTTTTGCAATGGGTGATTTTATTCTAAGATTACTTAAAAGCATAAAAAAATGTTGCGCGTGGGCCAGAGAGAGAAAACAAATAGTGCACTGACATCCTCTTAAGACACCAAGGTTTCACTGTAAAAGTTAACGTACATTTTTTTTAGAAGAAATGTCTTTTGACAAAATAACTGGCTCGGATTCACAAACTTCTAAGGTTTTTTCGTCCGTTTTGATTTTTTTACTATCTGATGATTCTTCGTCCATCTCTCGTTTATTTTGTATTTTTGGTTTCACTTCAGCTACAACTACTTGAACAAAATTCATATTTCAAGTATAAAATATGTTATGCAATAAAAAAATATTAACATATAAGCATTAAATTATATAATATACAGAAATTCCAGATGTCCCGTATCATCCTTAGTATTTCCATGAAAAATAAATATATTTAAATGCAGTTTTTTTTACAGTCATAAGTATGGAAATTCTGATTGAATAGCATAATATTCAATTTTTTTTTTCAAAATTTCAAAAATTATCAAAAATATTTTTTAGGCAAATAAGTTTTTTAAATTTCCAAGATATCTATTTTGTTGATCGTATTTTTTAAAACAGTTAAAAAAAAAATATTAAAATTTTATGAAAATCGCCTAAGTTAGATCTAATTATTATTTTTAATTTTAGCCGAAAAATCATTGTGATTGTAATAATTAACATGCAAATCGTATTTTGCTAGGTAACATAACTATTATTGTTAGAAATTCAAAATAATAATTAGCTCTGGGCAAACTAAGTTGGACAATTTTCATTAAATTTTAATATTTTTTTTTTTTGAACTTTTCAAAAATACAATCAACAAAATGGCTATCTTGGAAATTTAAATAACTTATTTGCCTAAAAAATGTTATGATAATTTTTGAATGAAAAACGAATATTATGCTATTCAATCAGAATTTTCATACTTATTACTGTAAAAAAACTGTCAATATATTGATTTTCCATGGGAATACTAAGGGTGATACGGGACTTCTGGGACATACTGTATAATATAATATTTAAATATAAGGTGCATATTATTTTGACATTTTGGTTTTACCTTTAGTTTCAGGTTCACTTTTAACAGACACAGTGTCATCTTCGACTGCATCCAAGTCCAGGGGAGGTAACTGAGTAGATTGTGGTGATTCCTATGAAATTATACAATATTAAGATAGCTAGTCAACATTTTACTAATCTTTTAATACTATATTAGCAATACATTATCATACAAAATTATATTTTACCTAGTGGACATGCTTAACCAAAAATAAAATATATAACTGGACTGTGCACACAAGGGTTAGTATAACTTACCACCAACCCTTTGATAGTGATTCCTGTTTTTTCTGTACTTCCTATCACGTGTAGACTACGTAAGCATGGAAATAAATATGTGAATACATTTTATTTATGTTAATGTAAATATAAATGAATGCGTACACAAGGAATCAAATCATTAGGAAATGTATTTACAATTTTATAATAAGATACACACGACAGTGCTAGACTTAAGCTAAATACATAAGAATATAAGATGTAAATAAATATTTTTTTACCTCAGGTTCTTCATCTACAACTTCTTCTTCAACCACCTCTGCCTTATATTCAAGCAATAAATCTCGGATTGGTTTTGGATCTATATTTCCATTGACAAATGGGTGCTAGAAGAAAAAATTAAAATTAATAACAAATTAATTATAAGTAGATTAACTAGTAACATTACTTTAAGAAGATCATCTGCAGTTGGCCTTTGAACTGGATCTTTTATAAGAGCATGTGCTACAAAGTCATTGAAATTTTTAGACCATTTAGATGGTTGTTCTAATTTAGGAGGATCAGATTTTTGTATTTTAAGTAATACACGCATAGGAGACATTTCATGATTTGGAGGTTCCATTTGTGCTAATTCTATAAGTGTTATCCCTAAAGACCAAATGTCTACTTTAAAATCATAAGGATTATCCCTAAAAGTTTCGCATAAAACTACTTCAGGAGCCATCCAATAAGGTGTTCCAATAAAAGTATCATGTTTCTGTAATGTTTGTTTATTCTTAGCAGAAACACCAAAATCAGCTGTAAAATATGTTAATAAATATATATTAATACATCAATAATAATATATAAAAACTTACCAATCTTAACACCAGCACTAGTTGTTAAAAGTACATTTCCAGCTTTAAGATCACGGTGTATAACTTTACATTTATGAAGAAACGCTAACCCTTCACACATATACTTGCAAACATAAGCTATTTGTTCTTCAATTAATGCACGATCCAGCTCTACCATAATTGAATCTAAAGCACCTCCATCACAATACTCAATCAGCATCTATTAAAGATATTAAAATTAGATACAAATAGAAATAATAATTTATAGCTATAATTTACCCAAAGTTTAGAATTAACAAAAAATGCTTCATATAATTGGACAATATTTGAATGTTTACATTCGGCTAAAATGTCAATTTCAATCATAAAATCAGCCAAATCATCTTCACCTTCTAAAATACACATTTTAGCAGCAGCCAACTGTCCAGTTTCTCGGTGTTGAGCCTTAATAATATATAATAATACAGAAAAAATATAACTTTTTTTTATTATAACAATTATTTATTCATAATTAATCTAATTTTACTTAATTAACCTAAAATGTCAAACAAATTGTTGTATTTAGAAAAGATTAGTTAATTTAACACCTAATAAATAATAAGTAGAAACTAAAGATTATATATTCAGTTTTACATTAAAATAATTTCTAAATAATTTTTTTCATTAGGTTCGAAAATTGAACAAAATAAAAAATGAAATACTTGTAATAGTTCTTAAATTATTATTATTTAATATACTTAATAACAATAAATAGGTAATAATGGAATATTTGAAGTGGAACAAAAGACAAAAATATACATTTTATTTTTAAGCAAAATTAAAATATAATTTGTATAATCTATTAACTAATTTAATATTTAATTCGTAATTTATATTTAATTGATACTTATCATTTAAAAAAACTACCTTGTAGACTTTGCCAAAAGCTCCATCACCAAGTTCACCAATCATTTCCCAAAAATCATCAACGTCACAATCCATATGGATGTTGTTGAATACTTTCTTCTTTTTCGCTTCATTGTTACCTAAGTGAAGCACTTTCTTGAGGCCACTCAAAAACGACATTTTAATAATGCCTTTACACAATGTCAGAATCAATCAGGATGATGTACTCGTAAGGATCGCATGACCCAACAGTTCTCAAATTTTGCATTGCCTATTAATGTATCAAAAACAAAATGTTTGTAAAATGTCTAAATAAATATTTATGCTGCATAAAATAAAAATACAATATATTTAATAAATTGGGCATATAAGTATAAACTTAACAAGTTAGTATCAAATAATGTGATTAATTTATTATGTTATTTTCATTCTGAATGTTAATGAAAAATATTGTTTATGATATAATAAATAATATGGTTTAAGCTATTAAGCTCAGGAAAAGTTCAAGGCCACTATTAGCGCAAATAGTATTAACCTGTTTTATTTGTCTGTTTAAAAATAGTCTAATCAATAGAAACAACTAAAAATAATACATCAAATACCTATACAGTACCTAGTATAAGAACATTTAATTTAATATTTAAAAATCATTAAATAATAAATATAAACATGTACAATAGGTATTAACCAGGGTAGTATACCCGTATAAAATCTATCATACGTTCAGACCGGAGTCCAGACAAAAAAACCATTGGTTAGAAACATATGTTCCTGATATTGTCGTTGACGAATATTTATATTACCGCTTATGACAGGAGATCAAAAAAATTGTTGATGACAATGTCGAAAAACACGTGTTTCCAACAAATTTTTCTTTGGTCTGGACAGGGCTTTAAACATATAATACTTAGATCAACTTGGTGAATTTTCTTAAATTTAGAATATGTAAAATAAAATAAAAACAAATTTCTTTTTTGTTATTAAAAATATTAATGTAGTAAAATATTAATTAAGATTAACTTAGTAATTAATATAACAAAATACAAATTATTAAATCACAAAGACTTGGTGAATTATACCTGATAATTGCTGTTGAGTGGAGCTATAAAAAAAACTTTTATACAGTATGTTTCCAAACTAAGTAGTTTTATACTGTAGAACTGTACATATAATACGTTTTTATACTTTACTGTATTATACATTCCAACCATGGTTTTAACTGAGATTTACATGTTATCATTAAAAAAAAAGTTTATCCATCACAGTATGATTGAATATTTTATTATAGAAATATAGGTTGTGTTTTAATATTTTAATAAACAACGATTGATGTAAGTTATGTAGCAGTATCGTAATATATTACTATAACGCAGAAGTACCCACTCTCATAAAAATTATTGAAAAGGTAAGATCAAGAATAACCGATCGATCAACCAAATCTAAACTCACAAAATTATCCAATCTATTATTCCAAACGCTACTTCAATCAAAAAAAAATGTAGACTGCTGGCCCTTATCACTGCACATCAACATTAAACACATTATCACCAAACGTCATATATAAGCCCAGACCAGAAAAAATACTATGCTCCCGGATTCACTCTCAGCAGCACTCAACCAGGACTCCAACTCAATTGCGGCCTCAATCAAATTCATCATCGCCATCAATCTTCTCAACATGATTTAACATTACTCTCTTTTTGTATTTTCAACTAGTATTTAAGTTTACCATTATTATTATAATTTGTACATAATTATTAAATCTAACACCCAAAGCCAGTGTCGCCGCGAGTTAAATCAATAAAAAAATATTATTATTAACATAGTTAGGTAGGTTAAGTTAATCATTGTTTGTACACAATATCTTAGATTTAAGTAGGTATTGTTGAAATGATAATAACAATCAGTAAGGCAGCTAGTGTAATACATTATACAGACAACTTAACATCACACATTAGAACAAAATTGATTCTCAAGGTCTAAAGCCTACCTACCCAGCATAAATTCTTTAAAAATGTATATATACATATATCACTTACCTACTAACATAAATCAGAGATATGTAGAAGAGATAACAACATACATTTTGAATAAAATATGCGAGTATTAGATATTATGCATATAAAATATGTAACTGATCAATAAGTGTGAGAAATATAGAAAGAATCAGGTACCAACAATAAAATAAACATAAATAATTTACTTATAACCATAATTTCATATTAGTCAAAAGAAATTCCATAATTTACCCATGTAGGTTTAAGGAAAAACAAGTTATCATGAATGACTGCTAATACATATTTGTCTTATACACATGGTGATAGAAACTAAATTAGTGAGAATAAAATATCTGGTTTTATTCCTATACACGCAACAGTGTAAACATACTCGACACCAGACTTAACTTGCAAATTGCAATAGGTATTACCATAAACACTGGACAACATGTATAGAAATAAAAATTTCTCACCTGCAACTGGAAGACGAAGAAAATCAAAATCAAATAAGTTTTGCGATTAACACGATCAATATTCAGCACACATTCAATTCACATAATGTACATAAATCATTCAAAAAAGAAACACACACAACGCGAGTAATACATAAAAAAAAACCACTACACAAATGAGTAATGACACATATCTTCTTATCTCTGTTACATTTACATTGGTCGTAATTAATATTATTATTATTAGATAGAATGACGAAGTACGTAATAAGTACCTGGGTGGTTTATCGCACCTGTTTATTGGAAACGTAGATAACGTCGTTTTCGAATGATTTGATTATTAAAAAATTAAAATATACGAAAATTGTTATTGTTATGAATTATTATAGACATTATGATTATGATTGTAACTATAGACGTGTAAATCGTTGATCGCCGGGAATACTCGTCGCAATAACGCAGCAAAAATAATAACAACCGTAGAAAAAAATCAAATTATGTAAAAAAAATATCACAAAAACGCGACTAAAATATTATATTTGTCCTCACCACGCCTGGACGACGGTGCCTGTAAAAAATGACGTCAACAAGGTGAACGCGGCTTTCTGTGGGATGAGATTTCAGCAGTACCGGACGTCCTTGACCATGTTTTATTGGAAATCTCCGTTCGAGATTTGTGGCGGCCCCGTCGACTGTTTTTTTTTTCTATTCCGCCCAGACGCGCGACGACGACGGATCGGCGGCTGCTGCAGTGCTACGACACACTGGTCGTCCAAGTGATGTACGTGTGGGTAGGAATTTGGCCTCCGGGGGTGCACGGTCGTCTGGTCGAAATGCCGAGCAGGACGTCCGGAAAATAGTACTTGGGAGCTTTTTAGGGGATTATCATTTATCACGCGGCCGGACCCGCCGGAGGAGTTGCGGGCAACGTGTTACAAGCGGCGGGAGTCACGGAGGACATGTCGTTGGGCCGAAGACGTGCGGCGTTGACGGCACGCACAACGTATTTATAGTAAACGCTCGTAAGGCGGTGGGCCTCGACTGTTGAGGAAAAATAAAAAACGAAACCCGAAAAACACGACTTTTAGGGAAAATAAAAATAATTATTGAAAAACAATAATAATAATAATAATAATAATAAGAATGATATTTAATAGACGTCCAGCAGAGAACAGTGTGGCCAGACGACGGGAACACTACGGTCGCATCGTGATCCCGCACTGCGTCCCTGCGAACACGATATTATCCGTTCCTACCTTCCGGTTTAGTAGTTGTAAAAAACGAAAACATTAAAATAAAAACCGTTATAATTATTAATTTTATAAAAAATATTAAAGCTGTTCATTTGTTCAACACTTCTACTGTTCAAGTAAATACAGAATAATAATAAAATTAAGTGTTTTGAAAAATATATGATTCTTGATTATGTTACTCGTTTACTTTTTTGGCTGTGTGTATCATTGATTTGTATATTTTTTATAACTCTAAAAATGTTTTAGTTACTTTTTTTTCAATTCGATATTACATATTATTATTTACATCATAATATCGTTGTTTACTACTCAGGAATTCATAATGATTACGACACTTTGTCCATTGAAAGTTTTGGATTTTCTGGTATTTAAATTAAATATTATATTATTTTATGTTTCCATAGTCAACTAACAATATATTCTTATTCTCCTGTTTAGATTAAGCAAAATAAATATAGGTAGGTACTGCTAATGATTTTATAATTTCACATCTATTTTTTAAAATCCTACAATTAAATCAAAATGGCAATGGAATTGTTGGATATGAATGAAGATTGGAAACTAGCTAATAAACTTAGAATAGAAGATTCTGAACAATTTTACACTTTGGTTCGAATGCATTTGTCATTTATACTGGAATCTAACATTAAAGAGTGAGTTAAACATTCAGTTTTTCTATTTTGCATTTGTTCTTATTCTTTTTAATATCCAGAGGGGATTGTTCAGTTGAAGAAAAATCAAAAATCAAACCTATTAAATGGTCTTTTATGAAAAAAGACAAATGTTCCGTGAAAGGCGTTATGGATGGAGCACCAATTACTCAAGAAGGAATTTGTCAAGTATATCAACTTATTGATTTCTTGTCTCAAGAAGAAAGTATGTACCTATATTTTGTTTTGTACATATACTTACTAAAATATTAGTAATGCAACCTAAAATAAATATTTTTAGATGTCATGCAAGAAGGTATATTTCGTAGAAATGGTTCAATCACCCGACAACAAGAACTGAAAGCACTTTTAAACCAAGGGCAAACATTAGATTTATACAACGGACAGTTTACTGTGCATGATTGTGCAACTGTTTTGAAATCGTTTTTAGCTGAACAACCTGAACCAATAATGACAGAAGCATTTTATCCAGCATATTGTCAAATATCAGGTATCCTTATTCAAAATTTTGACAATATCAAACATATATCATGATTATATTTCAGAATTCTGTCAGAAAATGGAGATTAACAATAACAGTCAACGTTTACTGAGAGCGCTACAACTTTTGTTGTTGTTATTACCATTTGATAATTTGGTTTTATTAAAAGATATCATAAAATTACTTCACTTCACTGCTTTACATTCAGACAAGAACAGAATGCCACCAGACAATTTAGCAACATTATTTACTGGTCACTTAATTGTTCCAAGAAAGGTATATAAATAACTACCTAATTATATAATTGTATATACATCTGCATATATTGTTATCAAAAATATGTAAATAAATTAAGTTAAAATTAATCTGTATAATGTATATTTATAATATATAGTTACCAGCAGAAGAACTTTATCAGATAACTCAAAATCTATCACATATTGTCATTTATATGATTAAATTAGGATTTGACTTATTCAAAATCCCACCAAATTTATCTGTAGATATAAGAGCTTATTGGTCCAAAAAAACTTTACAACCTGTTAAGGTATAACATTGTTTTATTTTTTTAATATTTTGTGTATAAATAAATCTAAAAAATTATACAATACATCAATAGGAGGAAGGTACAGTTGCTACAACAGTGTTTTCATTCACTGATCGTACAACTACCACTAAAGAAAATGAAGAAAATCCAACAGTTAAAGCATTGGCTGAATTATATGCTCATGTACATAATCTACCAGAATCTGCAGAAAAGCGTAGAATGTTTATTAAACGTGTTAGCAATCACAATTCTGTTATTACACCAAATAGAAGTCTTACAAATTCTATCAAAGTATGTAATTTTAATGCCATACTCTGAATATTTGATAATATTATATAATTTTATTGTATTTTGTATTTTAGAAACACATTTTTAAAAAAGGATCAAAGTTTAAACAAGGTTCAATGAAGTCTGCAGAACGACAGCAACTAAAAGTAATAAGTCACATATTATTATTGTATTGTAAAAATAATTATTTAATATCTATCCACATAACATAATAACTAATAACTAATAACTAACAAAATATATTTATATGAAATCAAAATTTAAACCAAAAAATTAAAGCTAACTTGGTGTTAATAGAAATTTATAAATGAAATTATTAAGTGTTAATTTATTAGAACATATTAAACTATAATTAAAAAGAAAAACATAATTTTTTATCAAAAAATCTTCAATGTTCATACTCTTCTCTACATCTAAATTATTTTTTAAGCAACTAAAAAAATTTATTTTAAATTTAAAACAACTATAAAGATACTTATCCAACATGTATAACAGTAACAACAATATTGGCTATTATTATTTGTATGATTTGATAAACCTCACCTTACTGGTATAAATATTTGAAAAATGATACCATACATTTATTTATTTTTCATTTATTATAAAAGCTAGTTATTTCAAAAATTAATTTATTCAATATGGTCCAGTTTAATATAAAAATTATAAAATTGAAAATTAATTTTTATTTTGCATAAAATGTATGTACTTCTTCTTAAAGTAAAACTGATATTAAATTGGTTTAATTTTGTTTTTCTATATTCTAACTTTTCTGGATTACAATTAGGTATATATTTCATATTTACTTTTAAATAATTCATTAAACTACATATTCACGAACTTCCTACACTGGGAGGTATCTTCACTGTATGTATTATTATTATATCTATTAAGTTAAATGTTCTATAATTGTAACAGATTGTCTAATAAGAAATTATGTTAAAAAAAAATTAAAACTAATTCGTTAAATTATACATTTTAACTATTATTGTTGTATTAATCAACATATTTAAAGTTTATAGACAAAACATAATACAGTGAAACTTCCATATAACGAAGTCGAATAAGCAGCAAAAAAAATTCGTTATATAGAGGAATTCGTTAAATAGAATTACGTATTTTTTTCAACTTTTTTTTTATTATTTTTTTTATTATGTATATTGTATGTATGTAAAAACAACATCAAACATCATATTACAGCTTAATTAATTTTTAACCTTAAATATAATTTAAAAGAAATAATCAGTAATAGTTTTGTTTGCTTATTATTTTTGAAAATTGTCCTTCTTTCGTAAAAAGTTTCTATATCGTCAAGTCTTCAAAAAATACTTCTCCAAGTTTCCGTTACCTTAGAAATACAATCTCGCAGAGTGATTGTTGTTCTCTGTTCAAGAACTATGACATAAACTATCAATTTGATAGTGACAACATTTACAAAAACTGGTTTTTATCGAATAATTATTTCGTTATATAGAAACATCAGATTCGTTATTTGGAGATAAATTTACGTGTAATTAACAATGAAGGTCATAGTTCTTAAAAATATTTCGTTAAACAGAAAATTTCGTTAAATGGAAGTTCGTTATATGGAAGTTTCACTGTATATAATTTATATTATTAAACGTAATAAAAAATTTTAATTGCTTAATTCAAAAAGTTTCGATACCGTGTACGTATAAAAAAAAATCCAAATTAAAATTATCAATGTTATTTACTAATGGTGCTTTATGTGTTGTGCTATTCCTATTTCTTAAAATTGCATGTAAATACTAATCTTTGCATGTTGTGTCCATTGGTATGTGCTCAGCTTGCAGAAGAAAAAACCAAACCATCCACAGCTACTTCTTCAGATAAAGAAAATAAGGATGATTCATTTAAAATTAAGAAAAATGGCACAAAAAAATTACCAATTAAAGAAATTAAATACTCAAAGATTGAAGACCATTGTTCACCCAAACTGGATCTTGATACACCAGTTGATTGTTTTTCTACGCCCAATGTTGTTAAACGTATTAAACGTTGTACTAGTACTCCATCAGCAGTTACGCCACATCAGCAACATCCTAATGACGATATGTCTCCCATTACGCAGTCAGCTCAGAAAATGACCAAATCTATGCAGGTACTCAAGAAGTTTTTATATGCACAAATACCAATGTATGCTTTTTAAAATTAACCGCTACTAAATTGTGTAAAGTTATATTTATTCATATTGTATAAATCAATTTAAATTTACTACACAATACTTTTTTCAGGAAACCATGATGACACCGAGAAGTCGTAAACCTGTAGTAGCTTTGTCAAACTCAAACATACATAAAATGAAACCTTGTAACAGTGATTCAAGTATTTCAAATTTGCCAAGCCGACAGAGTCTAAACTCTGTATCATCTAATCCCTACTATTTAATGACTTCCGGAGATTCGCTCTCCAGTTCATTTCGAGATTATTTATTCAGTCAAAGTGTACTGACTGCTAGTCCAGTAGATCTCAGTTTTGGTGATACCAGTGCGTCATCCACACAGTCGTTACTTTCAGATTTGGAGGATGGCCAATTACAATTCTCTAAATGTACCTCGTCCACGGAAAGTTTACCGAAAAGAAAACGATTAACAAGTGAAAACTTTAATGAAACATTGCTGTGAGATAATTTTATACATATTACCTATGTTAAATTGTTTTTATTTATATATAATTAGAAAATGTGTATTTTCTTAATTTTTGTGTCTTCCATGTATATAATTAAAAAAAGATTCTTTCAAAAACTAAAACTAAATTTACTATTGAACTCTGCTACAAAAGTATGTATTCTATATGAATTTGTTTGATCATTGAGTATGGTGCTTTGATTTATCAACAATTAAAAGTAAAAATGGGTGGGCAAGTGGATGTCACTTTGCTGTACAGTAGGTTACAAGTGAGTCACTGTAATGGATGGTATTAAATTTGAATTCAATGATATATCAATATATCATTGTATATGAATAACGATTCTGAGCGAAGACTGTATATCAACCCATAATATTACTATAGGTAGGCATATCTTATGATATTATCGTAACTTGTAAGTAAAGTAATTAATTTTAGTATTGGGCATTAGTATTTACTACAAATCTGGCAGATATGTTTTTTTTTCGGATTAAGCGAAATTGAGCAAAATAAAGTGAAATCCAGATTAAGTTTTGTGCGATTTTATCGATAGTATTTTATTTGGTTCCAATAATTTTGACCACGCATATTATTAAAGAATACTATAGTTTTTGTATTGAATAAATTATTAAAAGGTTGCAAGACAAAAGCAACCTGCTGTAGAAAACAAAAGAAAAAGATATAAAAAAAGTTTTTACGTAGAATAAAATATAATGTTAATACTATTGATTTGAAGTAATTTGATCTATTTACTAAACGTGTAAGACGAACCATTTCCCGAACATATGGCGCATATATTATCATATATTATAATAAGTCACGTCTTTTTCTTTCCGGCAGCTGCGCACTTGTCTGCGGGCGACCTTATGTAAAATATACGAAAAATAATATATGTACCGATCTATATAATCATATATTCTCAATTTTTATCAAAAACTAATTTATATACCAATAACCAATGAGTATACACAAGTATACTACTATGCTAGTATACTCAATGAATGATTTAATGATTATACTTAATACTTATACATGCTTATACACAATTATTATAGACACATCACGTCAAGGCTGGGCAAGTTAATGAATTTTTTAACTCAGTTAAGTTAAGTTAATATGCATCAATAACAAAAAGTTAAAAGTTAAAAGTTAATTTAACTATAGATTAACTCAGTTAAGTTAAAAGTTAATACACAATTTTTGTTAACTTTTTATTAAGTTAAAAAAAAGTTAATTTGTTTATACAACGCTAGCGTACTTAATTTTTTTCCAACCCAAAACTAAATTATAGGATAAAGGGTTAATACTTCATACACTATTTCCATATAAGTTAGATTCTAATGATATACATTTTTAACTTTAAACAATTTACGATACATATTTTTTGACATGAAAACAAAATAGTGAAATATTATAAAATTAAAAACAAAATGAATTAACTTAACTTATTTCTTAAAATTAAAAATCAACTCATTAATTTCACGTTAATTAAGAAAGAAATTTAGTAAGTTAACAGTTAAGTTAATGAAAAGCCAAAAGTAACTAGTTAAGTGAAAAAGTTAAAATAAAATTAACTTTTTAACTTAACTTTAACTTTTTAACTCGTTAATGCCCAGCCTTGCATCACGTAGACGCTTTATTCATATAATTATGTTATATACCTACGTGCTACGAAAATGTATTACACTTTCCACTCTGTAAGACGTACCATCTATTGTCAGTGTTCGGATTAGATTAGTACTTTTTTATCTAGATAAAAAAAAATATACAACTATTTTTTAAATGGTTTTAAATTTAGGTATATTTTAGTTGGGCACTAGAAACATAATAATAATGATATAAATAAAAATAATTACATTATTATTATTATAAACCATAAACTTTGTTTGAGAATCTGTATAAATATTTAAAAATGCGTTTGTACAATTTTGTCATTTTTATCAATAAAAATTTATCTAGATGAATTTATTTAGATTAGTAAAAAAAATATCTAAGATGAACGTTTAGATACCTTGTAACTATTTATCTAGATAAGATAGAAGATGAACAAATAATTATCTAGATATTCATCTAGATAAGTTCGAACACTGCAGGGCTGTTATGCCTATAATTATATTATTGTACAACTGTCAAAACACACATACCGTCGAAAAGTGATTTCCAAGTAAGTACAGTAAAACATACCCGTTACAAGATTTGTTCGGATTACGATAATACAACTTAAGTCTATAATTATACAGTTGTTCAATCTGTAAAAATTGATTTATACACTTAACAATACGAAAAAAACAACAGTAGTTTTTTGTGTTCACAAAATAAATGAAATAATTAATTATATTGAATATAATTTCAAAAACAGAAACAATTTTGGAAACAGTTGCTGTTGTTATACAATTTGATATAATATGTTAAAAAAAAAAAAGTAGAGCAAAAAAGAAAAAACTGAAATTTATTAAGTGAATAATATTTGAGATAAGTAAAGGAAATTAAACAGGAAAAAAAATACAACAGACAGGAGACACAATAAACTAGGAGGGGAGGATACGAGATGGCGAATTGGTGCGGATATGCAATGTTGTGGCCACTGGTCACCTCTGCACGTTCCAACGACCGGTCCCCACGGGTTGACGGGTGTCACGGGCGCGTTTGATCGGACGCGTGACGACCTTGCCCAGCTGGCGAGGCCAGACCGAGACGGCCGCGGGAGCGACTACGGTTGACGGTGATGACTGACGACGAACGGCGAAGACCAATATAGACAAACCACACGCGGACAGAGTGAACAGAGATTTTGTGCTGCGGAATCGGTAAAGACGCGGCCGATGTGGAATTACCCCGGGATGAAAAGGGGAGAGTCATCGACTCTGAAATTTGGTGAGCATTTTCTCACCAAAATGTCAAGTAAAATTTGTATTTCATTATGGGGCCCCTTAAAAACTGATCCTTGGGCCTTTGGTGTGCCAGGCCGACACTGCCATCTACCACAGTTAAATCCTTGGCCGGCTGCTCAATGTCTGCATATAATATGTATTCTGCAGCTGGCATCACTACGTCGCCGAGCGGTCCGCCCTCGGACGTCGGAGTGGGATCGACAGGCCCCAACTCCGAGGACGGCGCGTCGCCACCCGACTGCGCATAACTGTAGGCTGATAAAATGGATTCGTCCTGAACTACCGATGAATCATCGTTTTCTTGGACAGTGTAGCCGAGTTGTGCTGTCTCGGGTATCTGAGATCCAGGCTCAGACTGCGAGAGACAACGCATCGCTGCTCGGCAATATATCACTGTGCAAGAAAATTAACTCCTCAAAATGTTCTTCGTTTTCGTCATCCTTTCCGGTTGCGTCGTCCAAAATCGAAGTGGTTTCTCCGGGCTAAATATAAGTCTTCCAACACAGAGACCGATCAATTCGAAAATCTCCCAGGCGACGACGTGTACGGTGTACCTATGGGCTATAATAATATATTATTAGTACGTTCATCATTCATCGGCCCGCAGCATTAAATTTTCGAGCACGTTAATTTTTCTAAAGACCATTACTATTATTGATATAGTATAGGTAGGTACCTAATATTCTGGTACTGTATTACGATATGTATTATTCTGTGAATCGATTTATACTTTTAGGCTTAGCCGCTCAGAATCTTAAAGTTTGTTTGTTAGGTAACATAAATAACATATAACTGGTAATATTACATTTGTGTCACCTTTTTAACTTAATCCTAATTGAATATTATATATCAAAAGAAAAAAAAAACGGTGACAAAGGATTTTTAATATTTTTCAAATGTCATTGTAACAGTATAATAGGAGCCTTGTCTTAAATTTACGAGTTTTTTTACTTAACAAATAAAGTTTTATTGCCATTCATAAAAAAAAAAACTAAAATAATTGGAAATTGAAAATGTCCGTAAACAGCTCAAAACAAATCAAAATATTTTGAAAATTTTATGATGTATAGAAATTGCTAATACAAATATTCAGTCAAAATGTCATGTATCTACATTTGTTTTAAAGTTACACCAAAAACCAAAATTGATTTTGCGTAAAAATTCCCGTTTTCCCTTAATTTTTATTTTGTTTATCACGGCGCTTTTGAAAATTACTGGGAATTTAAAATTTTGACCTTCCCAATTCACCAACGATTTTCACTTTTCCATCGAACAAGATACTGAAGTTAAAAATCAAAGCAATATTTCGACTACTGATCGTGTACACAGATACAAAAAAAAATTAAAAAATTAAAATATAAAAATACACACATCATTGTAAAATCAATACATTCATTGTTCCACTCAGGATCTAAAATATTAAAGTTATCAAAATATATGACAACTTTTTAATTACTCTTTTAGAATAACCTTTTTTGGGAATAATATAAAAATGTGGGAAAGTCTATTTCAATAAGACTTGAAGGAAAATTCAAATCTGTTTTCAGAATAATAATTATCGTTTCACTATATCAATCGTTACGTTTGGCAAAGAACACGTCTAAATCCTATGTCACGCTATGTAACTCTAAGTATGACGCAAAGACAGAAAATCACTCTGAGTGGAATCCCCTTAATTCCTCGACATTTACAGTGCTAACGCAAAACTTCGAGGGTTTCATATCATGTAAAGGTAAGCTACTATTGCTACTTTATGGGAAACCATTGTGATGTTTTATGTTTGAGAGAGATGTACCGGGACAAAAAATAGCGTTCATTTGTTCTCCAATTTAAAATTTCATTAATTATTAATATATATTTGTTGGTTACAGACTTCAGAGGAGGGGAGTGTCTCGCTTATCACCCCTTGGCTATGCCCTTTAATATCAATAAACAAAAGATTTAAAAAACTTAAAACAATTAATTATTTTTTAATATCTAAATATACTATGCCAATCATTTTAAGTTCTACTTGTATTTAAATGTTAAATATGCTATATTTATAATGTGTAATATGTTCATGAATATACCAAAATAAAACATTATTTTATCAGAGATCTATATAGACCATTTGCAGGCGCATGCATTCGACAATAATTTGACACAATATGTATAATATATAAATATGAAAAAACTTTTTTTGTCGAGCCATAATGTTTATATTATCAAAAATGTCACAGATAAACTAATATTATAATATTAATATGAATAATGATACTCCACAGATACCAAAACACGACTATAATTAAAATTTTAAGTGGGCGTTTATTATATATATACTTTTACAGCTTTCGCCTTTCGTTATTACTTATTATTACTTAGTTTTATGTTGAACACGATGGTTGTTTTTAAAGTGGGCTTCTTTTATACATGCGTGGTATTTTTCCTTGGTAAATTATATTGAATTTGAAAGTGCTGTTTTAAATAAAAAATAGTATTTATAATGATTAATGAATCGACTATATATTTTTTAGGGAGCAGTCACAATTATAGCGAAGGATGCAGTAATGATTCAACTGGTTCATCTGCTGCTGCAAGACTCTCAAATGATTTGTTTTGCTCTTACAATAGAAACATAAGGCCTGTGATGAACCAATCGTCTCAGACGTATGTTAATACCAAATTTTACATTTTCAATGTCCGTATGGTAAATACAATTTTAAATTTAAATTTATTTAGCCTATATGTACCTACTAATGTTCTACTACTACATTAGGTATACAATAAATTGCAGTATTACGTGGTATTTCCTTAGTCACGTATTATATACTAAATATAGATAACAATTCAAATTTTAAGGAGAAGAGTTAACAAGTACTTTTTGGTTATTTCGAGTACCAACCATAGCTATATAGACATATAGTACGTAGGTGTAGAGCACGATGTAGATAATATTATTTACATCGTGGTATAGAGTATATAATAGACCCGGCGGGGTTACCCGATTGTTATGCTAACTCGGACAATTTAAATCAAAAACATCCCTCGATTTGCTATGATGTAAAAACACCTTGAGTATAAAGCAGGGATCACCAATTAATATTTTTGGAGGGCCACATTGGGAATTTTGATCATTTTCGGGGGCCATCAAAATAGTCAAAGCAAATATTTTTAACATATTATATTAAAATGCAAAAGTATCAGTCTATAGTGATTAGTGGCGTTAATAATAATAAATAAAATAATAATTAACTAAACTAAATAAATTAGAATAAAATAAAAATTTATAATAATTATAATATAAATAGAAAATTGGGTTAGAAATTAAAATTAGTGGGAAAAATGGCAAGTCTTGCTTTTAACTGCTTGAAATTGTGTGTATAAACTATAATTCATGCACTTAATATTTTATATACAGGTTTTTAATTTCTGATTTACAAAGTTCACTACTTACTGGAAATTTTTTGGCAAATGATTTATGTGAAGTCTCGTAATAAAACATATATTAATAATATTGAAAACGTTAAAAACAGCTATTGTCTGGTGGAAAATCAAACAAACTGGCAAGGCTAATGAGCCTACATAATATGTACTTTATTATTGGTTTTCATTTTTTTTTTCATTGTCTGCGGGCCGGATAAAACTTTTCCGAGGGCCGTAACCGCGGGCTGCCATTTTGTAACCACTGTATTAGAGTATCCTAAATTAACCTAACCTTATCTCGAGAACTACTCAAAGTGTTTTTACATATCAAGTCTAGGCAAACGCGCAACCAGAGGGGAGTACTAGGGTGCTATAGCAACTTCCTTGGTATGTTGCTTCCTGGAAAACAAATACTCTACTATGTATTTCTCAGAAGGATGGGGAAATTACTAAACAAAATTGGTACCAAAAAAAAAAATTGAGTATATTGTATAACTTATAAGTATAAGTTTTGGATATTAAGCACATTCATTTTGAGAACTAAAAAATGTCTTTCCATCAGGATGGAGTATATACAGATACGAGACTTTAGCCTTAGCACCCCCCCCCCCCACCACCTTAAAAAAACCTAGATCCTCCACTGAACCTAGGAATATTATCGATTTAAATTGTGTCTGAGCTAGTGCAGCGAACGAAAGCCATGCGTGGGTCTATATATGTGCTTTTAAACATTTTGTTTTTACTTTAAGACTTATATACCCAAGGTGCCAGTGGTGTTACACATAACAAATTGAGGAATGTTTTTTATTTAAATTATCCGAGTTAGCATAGCGAGCGAGATATACCCCGTTGGATCTATACGCATAGGTATGTATACTATGTACTATATTACATGGTTGGTAGTCGCGATAACCAAAAATTACCCAAAATAGTGAATGACATTGATCTTTAATAATAGTCATAAAATACTATGTGGATAATGTCTAAACGAACAATTTTTTTTAAAAACATTTCGGTGGGAGATTAGAGCCCTTGTATATGTACCTGGCACCTGCCTTATAAGCACTATATAGGCTCGTTATCTGTATTTTTAAGTACAGTAGAAGCCGCTGATTAGGAATACTTTTAGACCAAGATGAAATGTGTCAATTAACCGATTGCTTCAAATAGCCGATTGGTTTCTACTTTAATAAGCCTATTAACTAGGATATATAAGGACCCTATGTCTAGGTCCCTACTCCCTAGACCCTTTGTTTACAATAAAACTATTGTATCAATATTATCCGTGTTCCTAATACGCCGCGTTTTCTGTATATCTTTATTAGGGATGGGAACAATATCCGAATATCCTAATTAATAATTATCCTGTTATCCTGACATGGATATCCAAATACAGTTTTGTTGGATTTTAATTGTATTTAAAAAAATATTCTTTAAAATGTATAAGTTATAATTAATATATTTTATTTATGTCTAATGGCTGTATTGCTATATTGACTGACATATTTTTATAATAATTCAAACATGTACTTTGGTTAAATATATAAAGCCCCGGATATTCCATCACTAAATTCTTATTATAATTTATTTTAAAAACATTTTCATATTAATTATTATTAATAATCATAATATCATATATAATTGTTTTTATTTTAGAACGAAAAATGGGACATTTTACAATTGAGCATTCAATTAATTATGGTAGGTAATAACTTAAATTATAAATTATAATTTCTACCTTATGACGCAACTAGGGACAACTTCTTCAATATATTCAATGTCTAATGAAATGTGTACAGATTTAGAATTTTCCTAAAAATCTAAAGTCAATGGTATAATAATACAGATATAATAATACGTAACAGCTAGATAATAATAGTACCTACCTACCAAAGAAATTATAAAATTAATAATTATATTATGCAATATGCGGTGGGTTCTAGGTCACTTTGTATGGTCGAGCTTTAAAAGTGCCAAACGCGGACACTTTGTATACGGTCGGGTAAAAAGGTACATTGCAGAACGCGGACATTTTATACTATTAAAGCATTATATACATAAAGCATATATTGTAAATATAAGTTATTTACCTAAATTGTAAGTATATATAATTTCAATCGTCCGAAATGTCCGAATGGTCAAGCTGTCCAGGCTTATTGGTAATTCAGTACTCACTAAATATGCTCACCCACTATTTTTTCTTCAACAAATAATGTATTAAAATTTTAATTTTTAGAATTTTTAAGTAAATTTAAGGATCATATTTTCAAACAGTTAAATTTGTTATTTAAGGCGTTTCCTGTTGCTATACAATTTTTTTTTTCAAATATGACCACCTTATACCAGTATTATGGCAAATTGTTAAGAATATGGTTCTTAGAACATTTTGATGTACATCAATTAGAATTGGAAAGAGTTAAGTATTACCAAAACTTTTAAAACTGACTACACTATAGATAATACATAGAAATCAATATTAATTTATAACAATTTTTTAATTTGTAAAAAATGTTATAGTATATTTTTTTTTTTTTTTTTTTTTTTTTTTATTGGGTAACCCGCGGCAACATAGGCCATTGGGTGTGGGGAGGGCACTGTAGGTTTTATATTGGGTAGGTTGGTACACGTGTGTGTTGTGTTTGGCAGAATTTCTAATGGGGCACCCGTAGGTTTCTGCCGTGCCCCGGGGTGGGGGGATGGCGGCACTTGTTCTCCGGACACCGTGACTTGCACGGAGAAAAATGCCGCCCAGTGGTCGAGGATCGAACTCGGACCGGCTGTGCCGAATCCGTCGCGTTAGACCACTCGGCCACCTCGTCCCCCCGTTATAGTATATTATTACTACCTATAATAATATACTAGGACATTTTTCAACCTATGCTAGTTTACATTTACATATTATATTGTATAATGTATAAATTATGTAAAACCATTGTTAAGGATTAAGATTAAATGTTTAATAACTTAGAAACCGTTTGAATTTTGATTAGTAAGCATTTAAAACAAATCGGTTTACTTACAATTTAAAAATGAGCAATAAGTTTATTATTTGTATTGCCACAGGACACATAAGTGGTATAAAAAAATCCAATAATTTATTTGAAAATATGATCAATGTTAGTATATTATATAGATATTGAAAAATTTCAAAAATTCAGAATTTTAATAAATGTATTATTAAAGGATAAAATGGGATATGACTATATTGTCCTATTCACGGGTGAATACTCGTATTGTATAGGTATAGCGAACCTGCTTTCAAATTATTACTCCAAATCCTAGTTTCTCCAAGTAATTCATTTCACGAATCACTTGTAAACTATTGTGGTTTGGATTTTGAATTTTTTATTTTCAATCGCTTTGAAAAGAAATATTTACATGAACTACTTAGAGAAACCTTGTTTTAGATTTTCAATCCTCAGCTATAAAAATTAAACATTTTTATAAATTTTTAACTACAAAATAATTTGTATATTTTCGTGATTTTGCTGAATTTCTTTTATAACGACTTGTGAGGAACCTTGTATTCAATTTTCAAGTTTTTGGATCGAGAAAAAAAATGTATTATCGACAATAATTGATTAGCTAAAATAGGGGTTATGGAATTGTGGAAGGTGGAACCATAATATTTTAGCACTCCCGGACTTTATACCTATATATGTATACTGTGTAACTTAAGGTACCTATACTGGCTATACTAATTTATATTATATTATGTATTAATGGATACTTATTTCCTACTATGTCTATTGATGAGGCCCCCACCTCCCCCCCAAAAAAATAATAATATATTTTTCACCTAGTTGCGTCAATCATTGTGTAAAAATAAAAGTAACATAATACACTGAACATTTTTACATAGGTATGGAAAGATGAATTTTTAGTTTGGGATTCTTCAAAATATGACAACATTCAATACATGTATGAAGAATCAACCCATATTTGGTTACCTCATATTATGTCATATAATATGTAAGTCAATTGTATATGCTTGTCCTAGTCTAATATAATTATATTAAAATTGGGTAGAAGTAGGTAGTAAAATCGTATTGCGTGTATACCTACAATTGTACAATTTACTTTTTTATTTACATATATTATATATAACATATAACATATATTTGCGGATAAGAAGCCTTGTTAAATATTCGAATACTTGTATTTAAATACTTTTTTTGTATTTAAAATACTTTTTATTTGTATTTTTAATTTTTATTATAGAATACCAAATACTTTTTTTCACTCTAGTGGTCTACTCCAAATTCCAACTACCAATATTTTGGAATGTACTATATTAATTTTTGTTTCTAAAATGTTATTCTATAATGGTTCAAACTTCTGAGAATTTATAAATAAGGTTTTGCCAAAATACAAGCAGCTAACAGAATGACTGAACACTGAAACCACAGAATAGATTAAATCTATTCTGTGCTGAAACCCTCGTCGGCTCCCCACTACCATTATACCATATGGCATACCGCGAGATACTGACTACCACCGGTTGGATTGACTTTTATCTTAAATCTATAAATAGTCTTTCTTCTTATTTAATGTGTAGTAGTAGTTAATACTTAATAGTTTGTTGTATAAAATATTGGTATTAATGTTTTTGAACTTAAAAAAAAAGTTTTTGTTTTAGTATTTTGAATAGTTGTATACAAGATATGTGTATTTATATTTAAATACTTTTAAAAGAAAGTATTTTAATACATTTAAAAAGTATTCTTAACAAGACTGTCGATAAGCAAAGCAGCTCTTTAAATACCACACAATTGTGTATTTTGGAAGGAATCTGCAAAATATAGACACTGAAGTTGTCAATTGTATAACTATACGATTAATATACGATTTATAATATACGCTTTTCCAAATAATACGATCAAAATTACAATTTAATGTTTTTTGGCAGCTTCAGAAAAATCTAACAGGTTTAAGGAAAAAATATTAACTTAATAATCAGTCTCGTATAATAGTTACTACCGACTTATTAAAAATCATCATTGTATAGAAAAAAAAATGTTATTTAATTAAAAATAGCAGGTATTATTGTGTATAGTTTAATATATGGTGGTTAACTCATAGTTTTTAGAAAAATATAATCAATTTAAGATAAATACATTATAATACTATTGTGACTTGTGAGTTTTATATTTAACTATTTAAGTATTATAATAAATAATGATTTTAACTGATGTTTGAAATTTTAATACCTATTAAATTGGTTTTAGATTCTAAGCAGAGCGATCAATGTATTGATTTTATAATGATGTGTGTGTATTTTCAATTTTAATTTAAAAAATTTTCTTTTTGTGTCTGTCGTCATCGTTTGGGGTAGTAAAACTGTTTCGATTTCCTTCAACAGTATCTTGTTCGATGGGAAAGTGTATATAGTTGGTGCATAAGAAGGTCAAAATTTAAAATTCCCAATAATTTTCAAAAGTGCAGGGAAAAACAAAATAAAAATTAAGAAAATTAAGGAATTTTTACGGAAAATCGGTTTTCGACAAAATCGAGTTTTGGTTTTAGATGTAACTCTAAATGACTATGTAGATAGGTGATACATGACATTTTCACTAAATGTTTATATTATGAGTGTTTGAAGTTCAAATTTTTACAACATTAGATATTATTCACTCGATTTCTCAAGTGGCGATTTTCTTATTTTGTTGTAATTCAAAAACAAATAACCGTTTTTATTTTATAATAGTTATATAATATTATGTGATCTTTTAACATAGTATGAAACTCATTATTTCCAAAACTATTATTATTTCTGAAAATATATATTGCATAACTTTATAAGTGGTTTGAGGTTTCTAAAAAAAATAGGCTTTTATTTTTTTAATGACAATATGCATTTTTAATTATTTTTACCAAAATAGTAAAAATTTTATTTTATAACGACTTAATTTATTTAAAAGAAACGTTCAAAATTGTTAGTGTTTTCTAAAGTAAAATGAATGTACATATTATGTTAATGGACCAAAACGTTTCGAAATTATAAAAAAAATTATATGTTTAATTATTGTATAATACGTAATAATAAATTTATAATGTCTTAAATGTCTATATTTTTTCAATTCAAAACTGTATAGTGTATACTCTAACTATGGAGCTTAGTGTATTTATAAATTATATAATCATTGCAATATGTATATCAAATAACAATTTTTATTTCATACTCTAATAGTTTATGAAAATATATTTTAGGGGATTCAATGGTGAGGATAATAGAGATTATTCTTATTTTTTACCCTTAAGTACGGTGAAAATATTTAATAAAGGCTATGTTACATACAATCATCGTGTGACTCTAAATGCTCAATGTTCAACCAATATAGCTAAATGGCCGTTTGATTCCCATAACTGTTCTTTTCAAATAGGATCTCCTATCTATACCGATTTATACGTAAACTATACTTTTTCAAATGATGAATATTATGTGAGTATATACCCTTAATTGTATTTTTAAATACCAAGTGTAAAATATGTATGGTGGTTATTCCATGTATAATAAAGATATCGAAGTTTGATATAATAAATAATAATAATATAATTTACAAAAGATAATTAATAAGAGAGATACCTAATTCATTTAATGTCATATATTTTTTATATAAATATAATATTTCCTTTGGAAAATGAACGAGTTTCTTTTTTAGTTCCAAATAAAATAAAAATTCTTATTTAATCACTTATGTTTTTTTTTCATAATTTATGCATACTTCTTTAATTTTGAATTATAGTATATAACTACATAATGTAGGTACATATTTTATAATTCTATTTTGAGATTTTCTTCAAAATTAAATTGTTGGCCAACGTATGTCGATTGTCTTAACGTCGATACTCGATAAACGATCATTAATTAGCAATATACATTATACACATTAAAAAAAAATATATCTTAATTTCAATTATTTACATAATTATCTGTGTAAATTATTGGAACTAGAAAGGAACGAACAATTTTGTTATTTTTCCTTGAAAAAAAGAACTAATTCATTTTCTCGTTCTTTTTTATAAAAAGGAATTCGTTCCAGGAATCCGTTCTTTTTGGAACTCGTTCTTTCCAAACACTGAAAAAAGCATACGATTATACGAGTTAAAAAACCAAATCCATGTTATATATGGTTATTAAATTTATCATTATGTTATATATGTACAGAGCCGCTTACCATACTCGTTTTTAATTAATTTTTTTTATTATTTACTTTTATAGAATTTGTATTTTTATGAACCGGGTGGAGAATGGGAACTTAACTCTATACAACATAAGCGTGTTCTTGTGAATACAAACAATTCTATAAATAGCTTTCTACAATACGAAATAAACGTTGCTCGATTCTCATCCATCTACTATTCATCCATTATAATCCCGGCAGTTGGTATGAGAAATTATTGTGTATATATAAAATTATATATTTAGAAGTACCTACTTATTAATACTTAAAATTTTAGTGATATCATTGATGAGAATTTTTACGTTTCTAATGGGTCGTGAATCCACCCTTCGATTAATTGTATTATGCTTAATTTTCATTTCCGAACTGTTGTACATACAATTTTTGGACACAAAATTACCAAATAATGGCAAACAAACTGTATACATTAGTAAGCTATAAATATCTAAATTTATGGACATTTTAGGTTCCTATCAAAGTAAACTATAATATATCAGGATATATAGCATAGCCAGGGGGGTGTGTTTACCCACCTCCATTGACATTTCCCCCCTAGTAAATATATTGTTTATAGGGTTCGGGACTGCTTGCATGTTTTATTGTAGTGGTTGTAGATTACTTTAGATAAGTTATAAATTTGTCTTATGAAATGCCTAAATTAAATACAAAGTTTAAATTTGCATATTTTGTCATATTTTAGAAAAAGTGCACATTTGAGCAACTTTTAGCATATTTGTGCAAATTTTGCATTTTTTAACTTAAATGTACATACAATTGTCGGGAAAAATCATATTTGGTTAACATTTAAGAATATCTTAAAAAATATGATGTTTGGTTAGGTACAATAGGCGCTAATTTTGAGATTTGGTGAGGCCGAAGCCTAAAACCATACTATTATAAAATTGAATAAGCTTAAAAAAATGTAGTAAATGTTTGGGAGGGCTGTTAAAGTTGTTGGTGGAGCTTGGCTACAGTTGGCCCTACTTTCGCATATGGTACGTAAGATTTTATAAGTCTCTTTGTGACAAAACTGTGTTAAAACTATAACTGACATCTAGATACTAGATTGTACTAATAAATGAAAATCAGTAGATACGTGTTCGTTTATATCGGTGTTAGCATATCACATTATTCGTTATTACTTATTTATTAATCTAGTATTTTATGCCAGTATTTTTAAAAATTAAGTTGTTTTATTTCACAATTGTTTAAAAACTAGCCAAGATCATCAGCTATAAACATGTTGGCAACACTGCTTGTATTATATATTCTAAGATTTTTAGTAGGTATTTGTTGTTATAGCGGCAACAGAAATACATAATCTATGAAAATTTCAACTTTCTAACTTTCGTGGTTCATGAGACAGGCGGACGGACAGCGGAGCCTTAGTAATAGGGTCTCGTTTTACCGTACGGAACCCTAAAAATGTCCAAAACATGCAATAGTGTCCTCTGTCCATCATATTAATCAATATAGGTACCTACCTACATTCAAATTAGTAAACTCGTGTATAAATTATTTTTATCATGTTTATATATATACCGACTTATTTTAGATTCGACTGCATATTTCGATAATTTTTTGTGCAACAAGTCAAGTCCCGAACCCTAAATTTATTTATATACGAAAACTGTAAAAACTTGGTCTTAATCTCTACTACCCCCCCCCCCCCCCCACCGTTTCATAATCCTGGCTATGCTACTGTATAAGATACATATATTAATACCATGTGTTACATTTCAGTTCTATTATACCGCAACTCACTAATTCTAACAGCAATAGCACTTATTATAACTGTTATTAGTAATGAAATTTATAAACAAAGCACTGACGATTTTCCTCGTAATGGTCCAGAATGGCTCAAGTCTGTATTGAAATTTTTTTTAAATAAAATACCAATTGCTATGCTAACACATTTTCATACACAGGTAAGCGATAGGTACATTATTTGATTATACTTTAAATATTATAATAGTTCCATATTAATAGTAATTGCATTTTAGGGAGCAGAACTTTTAATTGAAAAAAACGTGGAAGAGGAATCTCCCAATACTCAGAGAGACGAAAATGCTTTACTTTGGAAAACATTGTCCATCTTATTAGATCGATTATCGTTAGTAATTACTTTTGTAATTTCATTGATAAATCTATGGGTTTTCATACCCTAAAAACTTGTAAATTAAAAAAAAAAAAATGATAACTTTATTTAATTTATCTTATAACTTGAAAAAGATTATATTGGATATACCTTATGCTTTATACATACCATTACATCATAAATTATATTAACTACAATAATTTGAATGTATTATTTTTAATTGTTAATTATTATAATGTGTCAGTAAATGGGTATACTATATAAATTATAATTATGTATAATAATATCTATATAATTAATAACTATAAACAATACATACTACGTAGGTTATTAAAGAGATCTTGTAATATAATTTAATTATAATTTTAAATCTTCAAATATATTGTGGTCATAGGAGTCATGCCTCCCCCCACACCTAGATATCATAAACTACCTATAAATAATAATTTCTTTCAAAAATCTTTTAAGTTATAATCACTACCTACAATATTACAATGATATGTATTATCTATTTATCTATGCATGTAACTGCCCTTTATACTGTATCGTGTTTAGCTTTATCATAGCCTATGCCCCATAATAAATGTAATTATCGTCAGTAGTATAACATGATATAAAGGGGAAAAAGTGCAAATAGATTTAAAAAAATATAGTACCTATACTTTGTACCTACGTCCTACAACAATATGAATAAGTATAAACAAATGAATAACACAATACGTCATATACTTAAACTTAATATAATAAATATAATAATATTGGTGAAATAAGTCAATAAGTATACTAATACAATACAAAAATGTATTATAAATATTAACCTTTTTCCTTATCATGATACTGCACTATAAATGTGTCAATAATTTAGTTAGTCAGCAGTTTCTTTTTTTATAGCTAAATTTGGTAACCTCTTATTGTAAGAATTGAAATATTATATTATATATCGCTTAGATAATATGTTTACAATCATGCCTTTTCTCCATTAATAGAGAAGAGAGGAGGAAAGATTACGTTCGCAATACATGCGACAACTGACAATATTTTAAATAAAGTGTTGCCATAAAATGGTTTGATAATTTATCGATTTTACGATATCTATTACGTTTTAGGTTGTGTCGAAGTTCGTGAGAAAAGAGGACATTCAGCACAATGGAAAATATAATTAAGAGTAATCGTGGTAAATACAAATAAAAAACCCAGTAGCTTCTGGACCAGACGGTAGTCCAGAGGAACGTCGATATCCTAATCCTTAACCAGTGGTGTGTACATATCCTAAAAAAATTAGTGTTGCTCAAATAATTTTAGGAGACCTACCCCTCATAATACTGTTATACCGACCTATAAAATGACCTATTTTTTCATCTATAAATACCCACCCACCCATATTTATAAATAAGGTGTTGCCCGAGCAACATGCCCTATGTTACACTCTACTGTCCTGAACGAACCATATACTAGAGGGGATAGTCGAAGAAACACGATTGCGCCCTTTTTATCTTTTTACCTACAAAAAACGCAACACGATTGCGCTCCTTGAAATATATGTCTTGTCCTTATAAATATATAGGTCTTTGCCCAATACACTTTTTAAAAATACAGTCGAAGTGGTAAACTCAAAGTTGAAGTTAAAAGTTCGAGTTAACCAAGTTCAGTTCGACTGCATTATACTATATATTTTAACAATTTTCCTTCCCAATTTTACAGGCTTAGGACTGACAACAAAATTAAATTGTTGGCTTGGTTAAAAATTGTTTCTTATACATTTTTTTACAATATGTACTACAGGCCATAATTTTGCTATTTGGAAAGACTTCTTTAATATCATTGTGTGCGCTTTTTTTCAAAATGAAAATTACAATTACAATTAACTAATTATACTATTAAATTTATGCCTGTCAACTTGAAACATACTTTTGAAATCGTGCGCCACATAGCCAAAAAAATGAAGGGGTGTGTTGGCGCCCACAGGCAAATGCATTTTAGTAAGCAAAACTAAATTTAGAAAAAATATACTGTAGGAATACACATTACAAATATCAAACTAAAATGTACAGAATCTTAAACAGAAAAAACTATTCAAAATATTTAGTTCATTAATGAATGATAATTGATAATACAGAGGGTATCATGTTTAAAAAATCTCTACAAAAAAATTCAATAACATTTAAAAAAATTCCAAAAAAAATTGAATGGGGGTGTTGGCGCCCGCAGGCAAATGCATTTTAGTAAACAAAACAAAATTTAGAAAAAAATATACTGTAGGAATACACATTACAAAGTACAAACTAAAATGCCCAGAATCTTAAACAGAAAAAACTATTCAAAATATTTAGTTCATTAATGAATGATAATTGATAATACAGAGGGTATCATGTAATCGATGTTTAAAAAATCTCTACAAAAAAATTCAACATTATTTCAAAAAATTTAAAAAAAAATTGAAGGAGGGTATTGGCGCCCGCAGGCAAATGCATTTTAGTAAACAAAACAAAATTTAGAAAAAAATATACTAGCTGTAGGAATACACATTAAAAAGTACAAACTAAAATGCCCAGAATCTTAAACAGAAAAAACTATTCAAAATATTTACTTCATTAAAGAATTATTATTCATAGGGCAACGAGTTATCAATTTTCAAGTCAATACAAAATATTCAAGTAGAGTTCCATTACAAAAAAAAAAATTGAAGGGGGGTGTTGGCGCCCGCAGGCATATGCATTTTAGGAAATAAAAAAAAATGTAACTTTAGGAATACAGATTACAAAGTACAAACTAAAATGCCCAGAATCTTAAACAAAAAAAACTATTTAAAATATTTAGTTCATTAAAGAAAAGGATTATTCAAGGGTACCAGATTAACAATGTTTATAAAATTTGGGTAGAGATTAAATCATGAAAAAAAAATTGAAGGAGGGTGTTGGCGCCCGCAGGCAAATTTATTTTAGGAAATAAAAAAAAATTTAACTATAGGAATAAAAATTACAAAGTACAAACTAAAATGCCCAGAATCTTAAATAGAAAAAACTATTCAAAATATTTAGTTCATTAAAGAATGATTATTCATAGGGCACCCCAAATTATCAATTTTCAAATCAATTCAAAAAATTCAACTAGTTACATAACTAAAAAAAAAATTGAAAGGGGGTTTTGGTGCCCGCAGGTAAATGCATTTTAGAAAATAATAAAATTTTGAAAAAAATATACTGTAGGAATACACATTACAAAGTACAAACTAAAACTCCCAGAATCTTAAACAGAAAAAACTATTCAAAATATATACTTTATTAAAGAATTATTATTCATAGGGCAACGAATTATCAATTTTCAAGTCAATACAAAATATTCAAGTAGAGTTACATGACAAAAAAAAAAAATTTAAGAAGGGTGTTGGCGTCTGCAGGCATATTATGCGTTTTAGAAAATAATTACAATTTTGAAAAAATTATATTGTAGGAAAACACATTACAAAATACAAAGTACAAACTAAAATGCCCAGAATCTTAAACAAAAAAAACGATTTAAAATTTTTAGTTCATTAAAGAAAAGGATTATTCAAGGATACCAGATTGTCAATGTTTACAAAATTTGGGTTGAGGTTAAATCATGAAAAAAAAATTGAAGGAGGGTGTTGAAGCCCGCAGGCAAATGCATTTTAGTAAACAAAACAAAAAAATTTAATTTTAGGAATACACATTACAAAGTACAAACTAAAATGCCCAGAATCTTAAACAAAAAAAACTATTTAAAATATTTAGTTCATTAATGAATGATAATTGATAATACAGACGGTATCATGTAATCGATGTTTAAAAAAATCTCTACAAAAAAATTCAACAATATTTCCTTATAATTAACCCTTCAATTTTTTTTTAAAATTTTTTGAAATATTGTTGAATTTTTTTGTAGAGATTTTTTGAAGAACAATACATTTCAAAGTTCAAACTAAAATGCCCAGAATATTAAACAGAAATAACTATTTATAATATTTATTTCATTTAACAAGGATTATTCAAAGGCTACCAGATTGTCAATGTTTAAAAAATTTGGCTAGAGTTAAAATCATAAAAAAAAATTGAAAGAGGGTGTTGGCGCCCGCAAGCAAATGCATTTTAGGAAACCAAAAAAAAGTTTAAAAAAAATTAACTGTAGGAATACACATTACAAAGTTCAAAGTAAAATGTACAGAATCTTAAACAGAAAAAACTATTCAAAATATTTAGTTCATTAATGAATGATAATTGATAATACAGAGGGTATCATGTTTAAAAAATCTCTACAAAAAAATTCAATAACATTTAAAAAATTCCAAAAAGAATTGAATGGTGGTGTAGGCACCTGCAGGCAAATTCATTTTAGTAAACAAATAAAATTTAGAAAAAATTATATTGTGGGAATACACATTACAAAGTTCAAACTAAAATTTCCAGAATCTTAAACAGAAAAAACTATTCAAAATAATTAGTTCATTAAAGAAGGATTATTCATAGCGCACCAGGTTATCTATGTTCAAGTCTATACAAAAAAATCAACTAGAGTTACATTATAAAAATAAATAATTGAAGAAGGGTGTTGGCGCCCTCAGGCAAACGCATTTTATAAAACAAAAAAAATTTTAATAAATTATACTGTAGGGACACACATTACAAAGTTCAAACTAAAATGTCTAGAATCTTTAACAGAAGAAACTAATAGAAATATTTAGTTCATTAAAGAAGGATTATTCAAAAGGGTACCAGGTTGTGAATGTTTTAAAAATGTATAAAAATTCATTACCTAAAGATAAATTCATAAAAAAAAATGAGGGGCCAGCGGGCAAATAAATTTTAGAAGGGAAAAAAAATAAAAAAAAAAATGTAGATAGCACCGCTTGTCGGTGTTTAAAAAATCAATTGAATGGGAAATGTGAGTGAAATAACACTAAACAAAAGAGT
The DNA here is from genome assembly GCF_019925205.1 of Metopolophium dirhodum. Lineage (NCBI taxonomy): Eukaryota > Metazoa > Arthropoda > Insecta > Hemiptera > Aphididae > Metopolophium > Metopolophium dirhodum. The sequence goes on along the minus strand of NC_083561.1, from coordinate 8,855,202 downwards.
ACACTGGAAGCTAAACACTGCAATATATATTAACTACAATCCAAAAACTAGGTATTGTTTACATTATAATAATACGAACAGTTATTATGATCAGAGGTGTATCACCGTAATATATGTATTAGAAAATGTATAAAAATAATTGTAATTTATTAAGGATGCAAAAAAAATAAATGAGAAAAAGGTCCTGCACGGACTCAACTATATGATTGTAAAAGGACAAAATAATGTTTAATTTAAAATAATATTGTGTTTTGCTCTAAATGCTAAAAGTCTAAAAGACTAAAAGTCTAAATGCAAATTAAAACATAGTCAGATATCTGTTTTAGTCTTTGTAAATATGTGCGGAAAAAAATTAGATTTAGTACAATGTAAAAAAATGTGGGAAGGAAACCTTGAGAATTCTTCGACAATAGGATATTAAAACACAAAATCATATTGTAAATTAAAACTATTGATTTTATGCATTTTCTATTTACAAAAACTTATAGGTAAGTATTGAAAACCTTATAAAATCCTAACAAAATAATATTTTGTTATATTTTTAAATACATTTTATAATTTGTTGTGGTAAAAAAATCATTAATTAATGTTGGCTGTATTTAAGTTTTTAATAACTATACTGGTACAACTCTAGCTGACTCTAGCTTTAAGACCGTGTTAAAAAATATGATAATTAGTTAACGTCTAATTTCCTGTCCTATCCTAACCTAACCTAACTCAACCAAATTAATAATATTTAAATATTTTCTTTCATTTTTATGTTTACAATATCGAATACCTTGATAGTTAGTAGGAAAAGATCATCGCAAAGCTCATGACCAGTGATAATAGTCGTCTATCATCACCATAGCTTCAACTAACCATAGGTTTACCTAACTAACCTTCTTTTGACTTATTAGGACACTGAATAAAAAGATCCTGAGTCGCAGGTTGTTGAACTTAAGTGTTTGATTATCAAGTTGATTCTTTGATTGTTGACACCTTAATCGATGGTATGGATGGAACCCATAGATAATAAATATATGGATAGGCAACGCCTATGTTAAATACATTTGAGGCCGCGTACTCGGAGGGGAAGGCAATTGAGGCTTCTTTATATTGATAGTTGATACTCGATATAGGTATACTTTATTTGGCCTCAATTGTTCCCCTCGAAGACCGCTGATAAGACCATTATGTCCTATCCATATCTTTATTATCTATGATGGAGCCATACCCAGCTCACTCGTGTAAACAATTTGAAGCACATATAAAAGAAATCAATGAGTCTCCATTAATGATTTATCAGCATCTATCCTCTCACAACACACACTTGGAGACAACACATGCACATGAAAGGTTTTTTTTAAAACAACATTTTTAATGATTTTTTTTAGCTTAATGTTTTTTAAAAATACCTGGATAATGTCGAGCATGGGAGCAACTTTATAACGTATTCAATTAATTTTATTTTAGACTTATTGAAACATGCTATGGAGGGTGGTCCTTTTGGTCGTCCAGTGTCCACAAATATTTCAATTCATAATATGAAATCCTAGCCTTGTCCCCCATACTCTGATATTAAAAGCCCACCCCACCCCACCTCCATATTCTCTATGCAAAAAATAAATTTAAGACAAATTTGTAAATAAATGCACAGTCTCTCTATTGTATTAATATTTGTGATTTCGTTAATTTTCAGTATTTTGTATAATTAGATTGGGAAAACATAAGACAATATTATTAACAGAAGACTGTGACTAACACAATCGTACTTTGATAAAAGTATAATATGATATAAGTACCTTCTATATTTGAATTAATCGTTTTTTTTTCCGGTAGAGTTTGTAACTAATACAATCATAATATAATATGAGTATAGTACATTTCGTAATATTTTTTTATAATATTTACTGTTAGTGAAATATTAAGTTTGTATTTCTAATATAATATATGTTACCTATGATATTTATGGACGTCACTTGCACCATGGCCCCTTGATATAGTAATGTGGCGACCCGGCACATCTCTTTTTGATAAATGATTAAATACTTAATCAAGTCTTCCAATTTACTAAACATTTATATTTTGTAGATAATTTGGGATAATTTGAAGAAAAATTTGAAATTGAAGAGAGACTGTGTGAATTAACAAAATATGTGGTGTGAAATGTACATTTGAACACCTGTTATAATGTATTATATTGAACTTTAGTTAATTTTTTATAATGTTCTATAATAAACATTTGAACATTTATTACAATGTACGTATATTATACATAGATTTCATGTATGATTTTTTCGATAGTTACCTACCTACTACAATACAAGACACTTTATTTTTATATTTTGAAGCAATATATGTTTTGGATTATTTAGATCTATATAAACTAAATTTCAGACCCGTAGTTTAGTATTTAAAGTTTATATGATCAGAGTCGTGGAACTATATTTTTTCAGATTCTACTAGAATGTTGTAGTTAAATTAAACTATAAATTATAATAGGTATGTGGAATAACAGTACCTAACCTTCTATGATAATTTGTTATGAATATAATATTATAAGTAATAGTTCAAATTTAGCACTTTTACAGTACTTAATACATTTTCCTAATACTTTAACAGAAATTATGGAACTAAAAATATAGAAATACCTATATTATGTTATAGTCCATAGTTCATAGTTTTTTTTTTCATTTATAATAATAATGCTTTTTAATATACTTTTTTATAAATTAATATTTATTACAGTTGGCTTTTATGATTTGTTTGAACTATTTTTTGGGGAGATCCCTGCTATTATTACAATACCGTTACCAATATGCGTCTCCCTGTACCCCGGTTTCCACTTCAGATACATTACTTATTACCGGGGCTGTGAATTAAATGCATTTACATGCTTTTTTGCTACACCGTGACCATATAAAAAATGGATTCGGCCAAAATCTTATTTTACATATTATTTTTTTGGGTTAGTTCATATAATTGCATGTTTTCATGATTTCTTCGTATTTATCCTTATTTTCTTAAAATGTTTTTATATTTTCGGTTCATCCGTTACCTACCTACATACCTACCTACCAAGTGTGTAAATAAAGAATTTTTTTTGTAAACCAATTTGAATTATAATTTATTAATTTAAAAAAATTTTAATAAAAACGTTTTCATTCAGTATTTTTTTGAATTTTAAGTGCATATTTTTGAATATTTCAGTGCATATATTTGCCTGTTTTTCGTGCATACATGCAGGCAAATATTTAACACTTTTTCATTGCATTAAATTCACAGCCCTGCTAATTACTTTTACTTCCAATCATAATACCTACCACAGTAAATGTTAAATGTCAAATTGTCAACAATCAACTGCTTCTTCAACTCGATAACACTAAGAGGATGTCAGATTTTTAGCGCACCATTTATTTCTCTCTCTGACCCAATCATTTTAGTGTTTTCTTAATCGTACATTTGGTATGCTACGCCCGGGTCAAAGATGGAAAACAAATAGTGCGCTGACATCCCAACCGGCAACAAGTTTACACGAGTGAGCTGGGCAAGGCTCCATCATAGATAATAAAGATTTAATTGTATTTAACATAAGCGTGGACTATCCATATCTTTATTATCTATGGGCTTCATCCATAGCATGGATTAAGGTGTCAACAATCAAAGGAACAACTTGATAATCAAACATTTAAGTTCGGCAACCTGCAACTCAGGATCTTTTTATTCAAAGTGTCCTAATGAGTCTTAAGAAGGTTAGTTAGGTAAACCTATGGTTAGTTCAAGCCAAAGAGTCAATAGGGCCTTTGCAATTCAAGATCTTTTCCTATGTAATCGGCATTGTTAACATAACTATTCTATCTTTACACTTTTTCTTCCCCCGTCTCTCACAGCTATATACAGGTTCAGCCACTCTCATTCCACACCTCCATATGATCGGTATTCCGTCTATCCATCTCTTCTTCAGTCTTCTCGTCCATCATTTCTCCCCTAAATTAACTTCTATAGCCACTCTCACTATCTCTTATCATACAGTGACCGAACCACCTAAACCTATTCTCTCTTGTTTTCACTACAATATGTACACTACCCTACACTACCCTTAATTAATTAATTTCTTATTCTATCCTCTTTTGTACCTTAACACCTTACTTATTATTCTCATATCTGCTACTCTCACTCCACTTACCTACCCTAACCTTACATTTCTTTTTCATCTTTCCCTTTCATACACCAAACATTCTGAAATCCTGTTGACCCATTTCCTTATCTTCACCATATCACACACTTCCTAATTCCTATTCACTCAGTCTCTAGTTACCTACAAGTCATCGTACTTGATTATCGGTGAAAATATTTAAATATCATTGAGCGAATTCCCTACTCGAAAGAATTGCTTAAAAAAATATCATACCTCACCAGTTTTCTAATTTTGAACACGACTTTATTGATAGCCCGAATAGTATTATACCAGTATAGTTACAATACAAATATTGAAGATTTTCGGGCAATACATCTCCTGATCAATTAACTATAATAAAAAAAAAACCTACTGAGAAATAAGAAAATACATACCCCGTGACGGAATCAAAATCTGCTCGAAACTTAGTCTTCGAAACACTGAAACGTTCACACATTTCAATCCGATTATGATATATTATTCCCAGTAGGCAAATTTTCACTGACGAATACTATTTAATGTATAATCATGTACAATCATATAATATTATAATCTAAAATAATAATTATAGTAAAATACTATAATATATAATTGTAAAGTATTGAATACCTTTATAAACTACGCTAAATTGGGTGTATAATGTATATAAAATATAAAGATTAATAACATTAATATATGTTTTAAATACTTCGCGCAAACAGCTAAGATGTTACCGGGCGAATAGTATAGGCAAATTAATAAATAATAAGGTACTTATGAAACCGGTCGTGGTGAAACGATGTTATATAAACCTACCAATAAATACCTAATATTAATTTTTATTATACAGTTTGTATTTTTAAATGTTGTATTCAAGGAGATAATAGTTTAATTTGTATACCTAACAAAAATTACATTTATTCACAAGTCAGTTATCAACTATAACTCAACGGATTTTCTTCAACAGTAACTTTTCTGATAGGAAAGTGAATCTAGTTGGTACTTTGGGGGGGGGTCAAAAGTAAAAATTTCTCTGTAGTTTTCAAAAACGAGTGGGTTGTTCTGGAAAAGTGAAATCGATAAAAAAATTGAAATAAGATAAAAATGCATATTTCATTATTTTATAGTTTTGAATATGAAAGCTGTGAGATGATCGATATGAATTTCGTGAGAAATCTAGAGGTATTTACTAGAAAACTGAGATGAGTGTGTTGAATGAAATAAATTAAAAAATTGATTTTCATAACAATCGCTTAATAATTAGTTTAATTTAAATAATGAGATGAACCTTATTAGATCATTTAAATTTTCCAGAACAAGCCCCCAGTTGTTGGTCGCATGCCAATTATAACCATATACTAGACCACAAATGTATAGACACTCTATAATGCATTATCCTGCCGGTGGCCCTAGACACTGTTGGGGAAATTATATTTCTTTATTAATTAAATTACGATACGAATTATAAGTTACGTAGGTACTTGTCCAATACTCGACTACCGGAATTTAAATTAAAGAATGTGATATACCTAGGTACCAATAATATTACAATATCAAATAGTGAAATGTGAAAATTTGAAGAAAATGTCCTATAGGTATATCCTGTAAAACCCCCAAAATAAAACGTGCGTTTACGGTGTTCTCTTAAAACCTAAATTCTTAATGCCCGTAGCACATATGCATAGGAAATTTATATTTTACATAAGACGTGTTAAACTATGTGTTATGCATTATGTCTGTATATAAGTGGTGGATACATTTAACGAAAATTAAAACTATCGTGACGGAATGGAATTACGAAGAACGTATAAGACAAAAATCACCAAGTGGTAGGTATAATCTGCTATGTACTTACAAATCATATTAAATAACATTAATCATTATGTATTTTCTTATTTTATTAGGTAGGTATAAAAACCTACCTTCCTACTTATAAAAGCATTGCCTAATCATTGATTTCAAATTTTAAAAATTATTCTACTATAACAATAAATTAACAGCTGTAGATAGAGTATTAAAGTATTAAATTTTTCATAATATCCTAATTTTTTTACACCTATAACAACTGGATTTTTTGAAACTACTCTACATCTGGCGGGCATATAAGTTTGTCTGACAATTAATATTTACATTAGGTCTACCGCGTCAAAAGAGTAGAAGGACAAAACTTACGTAAGTAATTATTTATTCTTCCGGCGAAACGTGTTCCCTTCGAGTATATAATATTGCCTAGTGTCTGAGTTGTGCATCTCCGACAAGGAAAATGCAGCATTGCAGCGTACGTCTTCATATCTCCGATCCAAAAGTTCAGTCTGGAAGTTTAGAGATTAATGACATTTGTAAAAATAGACACCTAGCTTAACAACCAGAATGGAACGAAATAATATGTGAGTACGTATTGGAATCGCTGTTCGTCTCAGACGATTGTCATTTGCCATAGATTATTTATAATTATAACCTAACCGTTCTAATCATAGAATATATATGTATGGTCCTAACCGATGGATGATGGATATTTTTACATTATCTTTAAAAAAACGTTTATTTGTTTCTACTAGACGCAAATGTGGTAAATTGAATTCAAATTTATAATATAGATAACGGTTTGTTACTTGGTAACCATTTATTTATTACTAGGTTTATTAACAAATTCTAATTGATATAAAATAATAATTAAATAAAAATAGTTTTACTGATCCCAATATTTAAAAATAACGTTTCGAATAAAATAATAAAAACAATTTAAGAAATACCTATTAATTAATATTAAATAACAAAATTACATTTTGTATTTATTACTACCTAGTATGCACTAAATCAATGGTGCCTGAAGTTATACAAAAAAACACCGCTTTTTTAACTTTTTAATACTACTTTCTGGATGTTTTTTTTTTAATTAACTTGTATTTTATACTCATTTGTAGTGTACAAAATTACAAATTCATTGAAAAAACCACATTTAAATAACATTAATTAACACACAATGATTGTGACTATAATCAGTTTTGAATAAGAAAAATAATGTTTTGGAATATAAATCGTCTACTTTTATAAGAGTAGGTACCAATTAGATGTTGGCGGTCAATCCGGTGGGAGGATAGATTCCCCGTAACCTTTTTTTCAATGTTTAAAATCAGATAAATAAACCTAACCTAACCATAAATTATATTTTTAACAATCAAATAGTGCAAGGGTTCTCAACCTTTTGAGGTCCACGTCTTTTTTTTCAAATAGCAACTACTATATTTTTAATGGATTCTAGTAAAGTTTTTTTTTCTGAAAATTTTTATAGTCAAATCATCAATTTCGGTTCGCTAGTTTATTAACTATATGGTCCTCTAAAGTTTAGTAAGATCTGCATTAATACTTTTAATTGAAATAATTAGTATAGGTTTAATTTACAAGATCTAAATATTTTTTTCTTATAACTACCTTTTTTATACACTTAAATAGTTTAATCGGTAATCTAATAACACTCAAAAAAAAAAAACATAAACAAAATTGTTGGCAAACATAGTTCATTATTTTTATTTTAACATACAATCATCAAAATCAATATTATTATTTTAATTTGTTATTATAGGTAATCGTAATTAATTACTTCACAGTTACTTTTCTTATAATATCATAAATTTGGATTCTGCTGGTTTTTTTTTTGAATGTCATTAGATTCCCCCCCCCCCCCCACCGCTGAAATTTTGTCACACCTTCCTAGAGGGTAGTGTCCCTCAGGTTAAGAACCCTTGAAAAAACTTCTCCCCCCCCCTTGACAAAATCATTTGACTCATTTAGCTACATTTTGAATTAAGAACGTTACATTGAACGTACAAAACTGTACCTACCTATATAATAGTTATCAACCTATTAACCCATCAATAATATTATAATTTTTATTGTGCACACTAATCGATTGGTATATATAATATAACGTTAAGTTATAAATAGGACGTGGATATAAATGCATTAAAAAACAAGAAAAATGCCTTAAAAAATACGATTTAATGCACTTATATTACAAAGCTTAATAAAATGCCCAGAAAAATTTAAAGTTCAATTTAAACAAATATATAAAATAGAATTTAGATAGGTGTATACTGTATAGTGCATTTGTTATATTTTGAGTTTCATTATAGCACATCGGTGTCCCAGGGTTTACAACGCCATCTGTATAAAACGCGGATACAAAATGTGAAACCAAATAAAACCACCGGCAGCGCTGAAAACATTGGGTCCCCAGTGTGAGGAACCTTTTGGTGGCCGTTCCGCAGACCATGTCGTTTCCAGTCCATTATATTATTGTTCTTTGATTATATCTTAGTCCGTGGACTATGGTGTAAATATATTATATTTACTTAAGTTATATAATATTATTCCAATGTGGCTCAATATCATTGTTCCCGAAAACGTCTTCCAATTTATTATTACTTGATCCAAAAAAATATTTCTTCCGGTAACCACTAACCACTTTGTCTACAAAACATTGGCTCCAATGGTCATTTGTTCCAAATTTTTTTTGGAACAATTAATATTTTGTGAAACCACAGATATTATTCTCTTAAGGTCATATTATATTGTCCATAAAAAAATTCATTGATACACATTAAGGATTAAGATATACCTTATTCATCTTAATTCGTGGTACAAATGCAATTTGAAATAAATCAACATTGAAAATTGGAATAAACAATATAGTTAGGATTTTCGGAAGTGGGAAGAATGAGCGTAAATAAAATTAGAAGTATTGTACTATTGCCTAGTGGCATAAATAGCTCGTGGAACAAATATTTCTTGTAACCATAGGCGCAAATTGACTAAATTTTTTGGGGGGATTCAAGCCCCCTCGACATAGGCCATATTGCTTAGTACCACAGAATATAAAATTTAGTACTAATTACTAGATTTTGAACTGGGGGGGACTTGACCGACATTTGTGGTTGCTGAGTCCTCCCAAGCCCCCCTCCCTTCTTTGCGCCAATGCTTGTAATAATAATTATTAATTAATATTATACCTACATCTTAGTCCTTAGAATTTAGATATTAATTTTGGAACAACTATTTTGAAATCCGTGACTCGTAAGTTCGTGACCACGTCTTGTGTGTGTTGTATTGCAATGCCTGTAGACCGCTTGCGCTGTACATAACCACTATGTGCTTAATATTAATATTATTTATAAATAAATAATTATTATTTTGATTTTAGATCATTTCGTTCCACGTAGGTTTATCTCGGGCCCCGGTATTACTAATTAATTGATTAGCTTAAGCCATGATCTAAGACCGTGGTTTAAGCATTTTAAGGTTCAGGAGTCGACCAACATATTTTTAAAACGTCATATTATATTTTGCACAAAATCCATGCGACAAATATTAATTGAATTTAACCCGCGATATTAACAAAGAGATTTGTGTTTGTTTAGTAAATAATAATCTCATAATTATTATCCCTTTCTTGTTTGGCGTTCTTTTGTAATGAAATAAGTAAATAACTAAATAATAAATATCAAAATAAAGTATAAGCCTAATAAATCCGCGAATTGTTGCGTCACAACTCACGAAAACAAATATCAAGTCGAGCCGCACGGCGTCGGTGGCTGTGGCAGCCGCGGCCAGTGCAGACGTGCACTCTGCAGTGTCAGTGCGCGCACCGTCTGCACTCTGCACTACGCCACCGGCACCACAAATTCTGAAATGCACAATATCACCGCGGTCGTCGGTGCAGCGCCGTCGTTATGATGATGATGAGTACGAATAGGAGGAGGAGGAGGAGGAGTCGTGATGTTGTTCCAACAACAACACAACTACGCTCCGCCACCGCACTGCCACAACCGCTCCGTCTCTGTTATCAGGCGCGCGACGCGTTGTTGTTGTGCGTGCGTGACCGATCGCGTCCATTTACCCCGTGTGGCCGTGTGTCCGGAGACGCGATATCATCATCATCATCATACATATCCACCACACAGCACACACACACGCGCGGCGCATACGAGAACCTTTTTTTCGTTACAAGAGATATAGTATTTATTTTTTTTTGCTAAAAATTAAGAGAAAACCATGAGCATTACCGTTGCGGTGAACGCGACTGACGGTGCGAACGTTCCGCAAGCGGCCGTTTGTCAATCGGCGGCGCAACACAACAATTGTGGCGAGTACAACGGTGGCGTCGGCGGCGGCGGCGGCAACGGCATCGACAGCGGCGGAATCGGCATCGGCGTCGACGACGACGACACGGCCGTTTTTGACCACGAAAACATGGAACGACGACACGTTCAGGTACGTGTATGCGCTGTTGTTTGTCGTTTTGGATGGAGGACGAGTTAGTTGAACTCGACTTGTTATCTAGTTAGCAAAAACGTTTGCTGACGAATTACACATGTGCCGTGTTCAACTGTCGTGATGGGTATTGGTTGCCGATGAATAGTTATTTGGTCGGAGACCATGCAAGTTTTTCTTTTTGTACAATCGTTTTTGTAGGTACGCCTCGATATAACACATTATTGGCCGGTAACGTGAGATGCATGATCGATGACGTTACCATCAATTTTGCACTATGTATATGATTTATAAAAGTTTTATGTGTTCTAATTTTTACAACAACTATCTAATGCTATGTTATGGTAATTATTGCATGTTTATATTTTTGTCGGAAGTAGTACTTACACAAGTGTTTTTTTTAAACATCTGTACGAATTATGTGAAAGAATTCTTCAAGCTTTATGTTTTTTCTCTTGCTTTAAATTTAAATTCCTTTAAATCGCATTTAATAAGAATTATTCATTTTCATGAATATAATTTTTTTCAAAATGTAAAAAATTAAAAATGTTACCTACAATTTGAATATTTGAATATTATAATTATAATAACTTGTTGGTTTTACTACTTATCAGTAAGAATATAATATTTGCCATTCTGCCTATTTGGGTACTATGATGAATGTTAGATTGAAAAATATCATACGATTTATAAGATACTTGTATTTTTATGGTTTTTGAAATGTAACAAATAAACAATACCTAGCTATAGCAAATTTATTTGAGAAAATAATGATTTTCTACAAAATCACTTATTACACAATACTTTTTAAATTTTTTTATATTATTTTGTAAAGTACTTTTACTTATTCTTTTAGTTGATTAATAATGAATGTATTTGGGTTTCAGCTTGAAAAAGATTGTAGAGACCTTTTAAATCAAAAAGACAAAGAATGTTCCTATAACTTCAGTGATTTCATTATAAACAAAGAATTAAAGTAATAATATAATTTTATACTTCAATATGTTTAATATGTTACTTATATAATTGTTTATCAACACTAGTGAAGAAAATGAAGTGCAAAAATGGGAGACAAAATGGAATTCTCTTATGTCTTACATTCGTACTGTATATCGAATGGCTATGGATGGTGTTGAAGTTGAACGCTACCCACCCCATAATATATTTAAAGAAGCCGCTCACGAGTAAAATTAACTTATTTATAAATTTATAATGTTAAAATGTTTTCATTTTCAATTTCAATTTTCTAGATCTAAAAGTTGTGATTCTTATCATGTATTTCAAAATGTCGAAAACCTTGTTATGGAATTTGTATTAGAAGCAAGGTCTAGGCAAGTGCAAATACTAGAAAAAAAGAATAAAGAAACACCAGAAATGCCTCAAGTTTTTGTATTTTGTAAGTTATTTGGAATTATTCTATTAAATTGTATTAACATTATTATTTTATTTCTAGGTTTATTAGACAGCTATCGAAGATTAATGGCTGCTACTGATCATTTAAATGATGTTATTAAACCTATTGAAGAATATCATCTATCAAAATTTAATTTAACATGGCGAATGATGAATCAATATTTGTTTCACAGTCGACTTTATGCTGATAGAACGATATATCATCTTGTAACTACATTTGTGGAACAAGTATGTTTTGAAACTATGATTTATTTTATTTTATTAAAATGATAACCATTTTTTTGTTAGATTGCAACAATACCAATATTGTCAGAGTCTTTATTGAGTGCAGGTATAATTCATGATTATACAAAATTTGTACAGGAGGTAAAACTTAATATAGCACAATGGGCAGAAGCAAGGACATGTATTCATAACATTAAGTAATAATTGTATAAAGCATTTAATGATATTTTAACTTAATACTATTTAATATTTATTTAAATAAATAGATGCAATGAAGTATGGGCTATGGGTGCAAAACAATATAAAGAATCTATGTTAAAAGAAGATAATGGTTTGTTTTCTTCTTCAATGCCCACAAACGATGATTTGGTAATAGATCTTACCATCCCAACACCACCTCAATCACCAGCTCCTGAGTATCAGTTAGTTTTAACTAAATTGTAATTTTGTGCAATTTATAGTAATATATTTTCTTTTAATTTCTAGGGAAAGAGTAGATAATGATAATTGTGAAGATATAGATGATGACGGAGTTTCTAATTATTGTGATTGCATACATACTGTAATTACCTAACCAATTCATATATTTAATCTGTTTATTTAAAATTTGGAGTTACTAAACTACTAATTGTAATATACATATTTGTTAAATGTAGGTGGAAACTCGGAAAAATTCTTCTGTAGATTTTGATCCGTGTGTGCAGAATGGAAAATCTACAAATTTACAAGAAACCGAAGATATTAATTCAATTTCATTTTCTTACTCTAATATGAAAGAGAAAATGCTATGTTATTATACTGGTCAAACATTTACTGATGAAGATGAAAAGTCAGTAACAGAAAATATAACTGCAAATATAACTACAAATCTTGGAAAAAAGGTAAAAATAATTTTTTTTATTATTTTGTAATCTTGCTTTCCTTTTTTTATTTAATTAAACCTATTTAACTAAGTAATATTATATTTTCGTTGATAATGGTTTTACTTATTTGAATATCTCTAACAATGTATTTTGGTAAAATTATAAATGTTAATTTTTTCTAAATGTTTACATATTTAAATAGATATACCTATAACGTTGTAAACATTGCAACACAAGGTGTTCTACTGTATAAAATGTGTAATTAATATTCATGTTGGATAGAAACTGGTGGTGTTTATTTAATTACAAATATGTTTCATATTTTGTTTGATTCTATTGTACTAATGGAAAAACATACTTGATATTTTTTTCTAGGTACTTAACTCAGATGCTCAAATCAAGTCAAAACCTGCGGTTAATGTAAAATGTCCATCAACCATTGACAGAAATGTAACATGTAAAGTTGAAATAGAACAGTTACCTAAAAGACGATATCCATATCCACATGTAAGTAAACCTACAGAACCAACTACTAAACCAAACAATCGTCCAGTACATGGTCATTCATGTCATAAACATACTGAACATGTAAAACGTATGCATCATCACGATGAAACATCAGAATGTAGTTCAGGCCGATCAAGTCAAGATGATAGTTGTTCAGAACGTTCTTCTTCAAGTCCAAGGCAATGTGACTGTTGTTATTGCGAAGTTTTTGGGCATGGAGTTGTAAGTATTTAAATAATAATATTATAATTATACTAGGTGATTCATTTAACAAAAAACTATTAACATTTTTAAGGGGATTGGAAGCTGTGATTTTCTGTGGAACATGGAACATAAGAATTTAGATTTTATTTCAATGTATCGATTGATTTAGTTAAGCGATAAGAATTCTAAAACCAATTTGAATTTATCCAAATGAATATTTTAGATAAACCTTCCCACATTTTTTATTTAATCTCCTAAATCTTAAAAAAAAAAATGGGAAATGGAAAGGAAATGGTATATTTAAATTTATTGAGAAGTTAAAATCAAAAAAATTAAAATCTGGGAAAGTCGATCTCAAGTAGACATTACGACAAATTGAAATCTGTTTTTAGAATTCTTATTGATTCACCAGATAAATTTGTAAGTTGGAATGAAAACACGTCTAAATTCCTATGTTCCACGTGTGTTAGACCAATACAGAAAATCACTGCTTCCAATCCTCTTAAAACAATTTTCTTTACATAATTTGAAGTCTTTATTAAACATATTTTTTTTGCAATTTTTAAAGGTTTTAGTTTTTTAATGACAGCATACACTTTTAATCTCATATTATTCAAAAGCAAAATATTGTTTGAAGTATTTCAATAAATAAAAATTATATTTTAGACATGTAGGTAGATAATAAATATGAAGTTATAAGAATTTGAAGTTTAGATTAGTGGAGTAATGGAACAATATTTCTTGCGTTACCCCTATTACCCCAAATATTCGTCCAAAATTTGTTGCATTCCAAAAAGTATTCTGCTTTGGAGTAATAAATTAAAAATGTGAGTTGTCAATAATAACAATAAAAAAAATCATAAATAATAATGACAAAAAATTATAATAATGTAATTTTTGTTCTAAAATCTTATTTTGTAACAATCTAAAATTATGTAAAAAAAATATATTTCAAAACCATAAATAGTTTTTGAAATAATTAGTATTTTTTGATAAAAAAAAAAATCACCTGGTACATTGATACATTTTGAATTTCATAAGTAAATATTTCATAAAAAATTTTAGCCTTCTGTTGCACCTGTTAGTCGTAATTATCAAGAAATGAGGGACCGGTTAAGAAATCTTTATTTGTTAAAAAAAGCCAAACAAACTAATGAAACTATTAAACAAAAACAAAAAGAACCCAATGTGCATAGACCACTTCCTGTTCATCCACCTAAACATCTTCCTCAATCAGTAACTGATAAAACTGGTGAGTAAAAATATAGTTTTTTTTAAACATTTTAATCATACATTATTTGTAGTTTAAATTATATTACCTTGTTATTCTTACATTTTAAATATGTTTTAATTTAATATATAAAATTACCTATATATTATAATAATGTAATAACCTATATAATATATAAACTATATAATAACATATATATTTGTAGATTCTAAGCGGAGCGATGAATGTATTGATTTTACAATGATGTGTTTTTTTTTTTAATTTTAATTTTTGTGTGTCATCACCGTTTAGGGCAGTAAAACTGCTTCAATTTTCTTCAACACTTGTTCTATGGGAAAGTGATGCATTCCTAGTTGGTGCATTTGGAAGGACAAAATTTAAAATTCCCAATAGTTTTCAAAAGCGCCGAGACAAACAACATAAAAATTGAAGGGAAAACATGACATTTTCACTGGTTGTTTATATTTGCATTTTCTATACACAATAAAATATTTAAAAAAAATTTGATTTGTTACGGACATTTTCAGTTTCCAATTTTATTAGTTTTTCTTTCTATGAATGTCAATAAAAAATGTATGTTCTGTAAAAAAGCTTGAAAATTGAATACAAGGCTTCTAATATTGTTACAATTACATTTAAAAAATATTAAAAATCGATAGCCACATTTTTTTTTTATAAGCATTTAAAGTTTAAATCTTGACAAAATTCACAGTTTGTTTTACAATGTTGTTTACAAATTATAACAAAAAACGATATACCAACTTATCTAAAACATTAATCTTGGAGTAGTTCTGAAAAAATTGTTATAAACACCTGAAATTCAAGTTGCATATTGTACACATAATACCCATATTTAAAAATATTATGCATGTTATCTGTTGATGTAGAGAGGATGTTTTAGTTTATTTGAATATGATAGTCCAACAGACTTAGAAGCACTAGTATTTGTATGGATAAAAGCAGTATTTTAATACCTAAGACAAAAACCAGGTCTTCGATCTTAAAAAATTGAATTAAGGTTTTTTTTTTTTGGTTTCTTAAAATAAATAAGGGTGTTACCTCAATAAATATTTAAGGTGTTTTAAATAAAAACTGTGATTTAGTTATTTGATGTATACAATTGTAAATTTTGTTTCTATATCAATGATATTTTAAGTAATAATATAATAATGATTGATATTTCACCATAAAATGAAAATAATTTTTTTTGGTCCTCACTGATAATCAGAATATTTCCTAAATATCTGGTGTTAATAAAGTTAATAGATCCAAGAGATATATCACTTACTTAATTTATTTTTTGTATCCAATGTTATTAAGTATTTTAAGTAATAAAATAGTTTTTTTAAATACAATTATGGATAATACATAAAATTGTTTATATATTTAAGAAAAAAAAAACTTGACACTCGTTTTGGGTTTGCTAAAAAGCTAATAATTTATAATTTAAATCTAAATTTTTATAGGTATAGTGTGTATTATTATTTTTTTTTGTTTCTGAATCACACTTTATGTTCTTAATATCCAAAGTTTAATTGTAACTAAAATATTTATTTAATTTATGTATAGGTGCTATTAGTGGTGTTCAACAACAAAAAATAGAGCCAATAGTTGTAACAAAAGTCATTAACGAAAAACTGAAATATAATAGTGAAAATCTACCCGAAAACTTTCTAAAAGAATTATCTGAAAAGCCTATTGATGAAATAGTCAATTTTATCGAAGGCAATAAAGCAACCAATGAAAAAAGAGCTGCAAAAAAAGCTAGACGTAGAGAGAAAAAAGTATAATTTTTAATTATTCAAAATTAATAAACCTTTGTATTTAAATTCAAATTTTTTTAACTAGGAGGAAATTGAGAGAATAAAAAAAGAAGAAGAAGAAGCCGAACGTAAAAGAATTGAAGAAGTACTCAAAAAACAAGAAATTGAAAGACTGAAGCGCGAGGAAGCATTAAAAAAAGAAAAGAAAAAAGGAAAAAATCAAAACAAACAGCAAAAACAGAGTCAGCAACAAAAGCAAGTTACTAATTCTAAAACTCATCAAATAACCAAGCAACAAGTACAGCAAAATACTCAATCTTCTAAAAAGAAAATCAAGCAATCTCAGGGAAATAGTAATAAAGAAACTGTATCAATAAAGAAAGATGATAAATGTAAAAAAGATGATGTGGAGGGTGCAAAAATGGTTACAATAAAGAGAGATTCAGATAGTTCTAAAGTAACCATTACTTTTAGAGGAGCAGTAGAAGATGATGTTTTATGTACTTTATATGACAATGAAGGTGAGAACATTTGTAATAACTTATTAAATAATTTTATTTATTTTGTATCACTTTTCAGTAGGTTTCTATTTGTTTCGATAATAACAATTTTAAAAAAATGCTTAAAAACTAGGCTTCTTCAACGATATCAATATCGCAAACTTTTTTTCAGAAATTTAGGTATCGATAATCGGTGTACATCAAGATAAACTGATTTTCATGCCAAAGCTCTTAAATAATGTATTTCAAAACAATAATTTGTTAATATAATACCCACTAGTTACGACCTAGTACCCAGTCAATTGAGTATTTGAGTATTGGCATTTATGATAGTCATAGAGAATAGAGATATCAGAATATCGATCTATCGATACCTAAATTTTTTTTTTTCAATATCGCACAATTCAAAAATATATATTGTTGAAGAAGCCTATTAAAAACCTTAGATTTTGATCAGAAGAAAGTTTACAATAATATGTGGTTTTTTTTGTGTTAGAATGTCATGTTATGGTACATAAAATGTGTTTCAATTTAGATAGGTAGGAAATTTGATCTAATACTTTAGGGTGTAAAAAATAAGGAAATCCTTAGTACTCCCACGTACCATTTTCCAGTGGCCCGTGTTACATTTCAATTTAATTTATAAAAATATAAAATTTATAGATTTTTCTATATTTTATTTTATTATATTTATAAAATTATTAAAATTGATATAATGTTTATCGTAAAACGTAGATATAAATTATTATCTAGTATTGAACTATTAAATGTAAATAATATTATATTATTTATAGGGGTATAGTTAACATTAGGTATTTTTTTTTTGCTTTCCATGTTCTCTGTCCCGTTAGATTTTTATACATTTAAAATTGACCCTCTATTAGCATTAAATTGCCTATCTCTGCTATACGTGATAGATTTAACAAAATATTTTGATTTATTTTGTGCTGTTAACTGACATTTTCAGTTTCCAATTTTTTAATTTTTCTATTTATGTCAATAATTTATTTGTTGAGTAAAAAAACTTGAAAATTTAATACAAGGCTCTTAATATATTGTTACAATGACATTTGAAAAATATTTAAAATCCATAGTCACAATATTTTTTTACAAGTATTTAAAATTTAAATCTTGACAAAATTCCTAAAAATGTTGAAAATGTGCAAATTATTTAGTTAGAAATTCATAAAATATTTTCTTTTTAAATCTAAGATTTGAAAATGTAATCAAGATTCCTTATGTTTGTCTACTTTTATCAAAATAAAAATGTCTAGAAGAAAGTCAAATTAAATTTTTATGAGCATTTGAAGTTTATATTTTTCTAACATTGAATATTCACCAGATTTTTCAAGTAGCGATTTTCTTATTTTGTTTTAATTCAAAAACGAATAACTGTAGATACATGAAAATTTGACTGAATTTTTATATTTTTATATTTTATACACCATAATAATTTTGAATATATTTTGACTTGTTTTGAACTGTTAGCGGACATTTTCTATATTATTGTTTTTTTCTATAAATATCAATACAATTTTATTTTTTTGTTCAAAAAACGTGGAAAATAAATACAAGGGGCTCCTGATATATTGTTACAATGGTAGTTGAAAAATATTTAAAATACATAGGCAAAATTTTTCATATAAGCATTTAAAGTTCGTTTTTAACAACATTTATCAAATTTTAAATGATGTTGAAGTTGAAAATTTATAAAATGTTCAACTTTATAGCTAAGAATTGAAAATTTAAAATAAGGTTAATTGGCAAATAAGTTTTTCTATAACCAAAAAATCTCAAAAATGTAACAACAGTTTTTTTATTTTCAAATTTGGACGAAATTACATATTAAATAACCAAGAGTAAAAATTTTAGTTATTTTGTTGTAATTTTACAATATTAATTCAACTTACCGGCTACCGTATTAATAAGAAGTAATAACAATAGGTATATATTATATTATAAAATATCCACACTGACAAACCGTCTCCACACATAATCATATATAATGATATATCATTGAATTTAAATTTAATACCATCCATTATACAGTGACCCACTTGTAACCTACCACACAGCAAAGCGATATCCACTTATCCACCTTTTTTTCTATTGCTAATGTCACAATTAACTTTTTATTTTTCCTCTAGTCTTATTTATTTCTTATCCAATATAAGTTATATGTTGAATCTTTTTTTATTTTCAGCTATTAAAGCAATTCAGAGATTGTGTGATAAAAGTAAACAACCTCAAAATATAGTAGAAGATAAACCTAATAAAAAGAGAAGTAGGAATCGTAAAAAGAAACAACCTGAACCTGAAAAACCTGAAACTCAACTTCATTCAAAACCAGTAGAAAGTGTGTTGATTACTAACAAAAATGCACCAAAGTTACCAACAAATATGAAATGGTATTGTTCGCCAGATGTTAACATCACACCGGTGACAAGTTCTTCAAATTCTGTTCAGCCGAAACCTAACACAGTGTTAATAAAACGAAGTAATAATAATCAAGTATTCACACGCCCTCTACCACCACCGTCGCAGCCAATGCCACTTACAAGTCCAACAGCTATACAAATAAATGAGGCTGTTAATAAAATATCTTCATCATCAGTTCCTATTGATATTGGTAAATTACAGTTACCACCTGGAATTACAATTACTAAACTTGACCCATGTGATTATAAACCGCCAAGAGATATTCAACAATCAACTGAAAAGGTCAGTTTTATTTGACATAATTCATATGATTACACTCATTTTTTTTATATATTATTTACTAATAATGTAATATTTTTTATGTTTTAGTCTAAACCCGCATCATCCTCACAACAATTTCCATTTGCCTCAACTGCTACAATGACACCGTTTACCATGCAGCAAAATGCTCAAAATAATGTTGTGGTTGTTAAGACTGATGGATATGATTATGAAGGATCAACTGGTAATTATTTGGAAAAAATTTACTATTTAAAGTTTTATAGAAATTTGACTTGAATAAAAATAAGTGCAATAGATACATGTTATAATGGTGGTGTATAATATTAAAAGTTATGTCATTTATTACACAGAGTTTCTCTGTGGAGGTTAATTACTCAGTAACTCAAATAATCAAGTCTAAATATCCGTTAATGCTCAAAACAACCATACATTTTTTACATTTTTAATAAAACATAATATACATTTTACATTTAAATCAATTGATATTCAATGCACCTTTTTAAAAATATTATTAAAAATAAATAATAATATTATATTATATTCTAAATAAATTTAATTGTTTATACAAAAACAATACATATATACATTCATAAATTTAAATAAAACTTGTATGTTTCTTTTTGTAACAGTTTTCATTGTATGAAATATTAATTTGTTTTAATAAAACTAGTAAAAGTGTATGAAACAATTTTTTTTGTTCTTGAAAATTATGACTAATGACGTAATTATTATATTAAAATGATGGATTGATAGATCAACGACAATGATGTACTTCCATCATACATGGTTGTTTTTAGATGAAATTTAAAATTAACCATTTTATTTTAGCAAATTAATAATTTCGGTTTTCATCAATGTATAGTGTTTATTTAACAAATGTACCTATGTTTTTAATGTATAATTTTAAAAATATTTTCTATTATTTACTTATTTTTGTTTCATAGCTTACTTTTTTAAATCTGTTATTTGCACAAAAATAGAAAATAATATTGATTGAATAATGAATAATAATACAAAACATTACATAAATGTTTAGCTATTTAAACTATCCAAATTTTATATAAAACCTAACTTTACTTATAGAATGGAGTGGTACAGCAAGTAAACGTCATAGACGTCGTAAGAAAATCAATGATGGTAGTTTAGATGACACAAACTCAGAAAATATTCAACCAGGTTTTACAATTACTAACAAATCATCAGCAAGAGAACCATGTAGTGCAGAAGGTAAGACCATCGCTGGACAAATACCAACTAACACACAACGAACTATGCCGTTGCCAGTGATTATTCAAAGGCATGGTGGTATGGTTACTATAAGAAATCCACTGTACCAGCGCAATGATGATGCCATTCTGACAGAAAATAAAGACTTACAAGTTAACAGTGGCGATGACGTCAACGCTAATCCGTCTGGTAAGCGAAGACGTCGTCGTCGTCGGGTTAAGGGCGGCTCCAAACAAACGGATGTTGAGGGTGAGCTTTGCTGATGTCCTCCCTAATTTCCTGTAAATGAAAAATCCTTTAATCATAT
Organism: Metopolophium dirhodum; assembly: GCF_019925205.1. Classification (NCBI taxonomy): domain Eukaryota; kingdom Metazoa; phylum Arthropoda; class Insecta; order Hemiptera; family Aphididae; genus Metopolophium; species Metopolophium dirhodum. Next base: position 8,833,833 of record NC_083561.1, on the reverse strand, counting down.
TTTTTTCCTATGTTGTAATATATAGCAACTAGCTTTTTTTTTTAAATTTTATTAATATGACTACAAAGTAAATTACACTTGTATAAAACAGAATTATCACCCAAAATATTTTTTCAACCTATTTTGTAAAGAAATTTACTTATGTTATTTCTTAACTTTTAAATTACAACAATTATATAAAACGACAATAGCAATTTTAAAGTAATAATTCCTTTAAATTTCTGAGCACTAAAGTACTTAATAAAATACTATTTTTATTAGTTGTTAAAATTTTAAATTGAAAATTCGTGAGAAGTTCATTCTTTCTATACAAATATTATAATAATTGAAATACACATGTTATTAAGAATATTACTTATTTAATATCAACAGTTTAAAATTTTCTATAGCTTATTATTTCAATAGATCTGACACTATTTTATACTTTTTTTTTTTTATTATTATTCATAATTTGAATTATTATTTCGTATTATTAACTTATGGTTTAAATTCTATAAGACATCAATAATTAACCTAGTGTATTATATAATTTATAGCAGTAAATTTTCATGTTAAATTTTTCTTAAAAAGTTTTCTCATGAAAAATTTACAAACCCTTTTGAATGTTAATAAAACATTTTTCGTACATAATTTATTTGCTACCCATGTGAATTATTTTGTATAGACAGTTCAATTATAAAATAAATAAATATTATTTGAAACACTAAACCGTGAATATGAAACTGATTTCATAATAATAATATAAGGCAATTATTTTTTAAATTCCGATCTATGTGATGAATGTATTATAATTATAATTTGTTAAAATATTGTGTTTACAATGTTTAAATTTACAAAAAAACTTTTCGAATCAATAAAAGTATCCATCAATAATGCTTCAATGCTTCAACTGAAAATATTATTAGAATTATAGTGTATTCAAATTAATATATAACTGTTACTATTGATAAAATAGAATGTCCACTAATAACTAAATTATTTAATACTAAGAATAAACACCTACTATAATTTTGTATAATATCTACCTCATTTATGTGATAAATACCTATATAATTTTAAGTATTGAACAAAGAGTACAAATTATACGTCCAATGAAATGTAAATACTTTATACTTGAAATAGGCTGCTTTTTTATGGTGATGGCAGTTTTAGCCCTGATAGTTAAGATTCAAACTTGTTGCATGCTTGTTTTTGCAGCTTTATTATTATTTTTTTTTTTTTAAATTAATATTTCTTTTGCTTTTACTCGTGTTTTGATTTGCTTAAACAATTAAATAATTTTTATATACAAAGTTGTATTTAGATGATTTGTGTAATTTTTCTATGAGTTATGACAATTTATAATATTTTTATTTCACAGTGTTTGAAGTTTGAACATTGGACAGAAAAATAATTATTAAATTATATTTTTGTTGTACTTAAATAAACACAAATAATAGTTTTTTATAACAGTCCAATTTTCAAAATATGATTTTATTTTGTTTTTTATTTTATACATTTTTTGTTTATTTTTTTTTTTTATGTTTAGTAATTGTTACATAAACAAACAAAAATCAATATTCTTTAGGTAGCTCTAGAGGTCTGCTTTTATTTTGTTGTATCAAAGATACGAGTTGAGTTTTTCTTTTGTTTTTTTTATCCATTTTGTGAAAATAATTGTTGACAATTATATATATTTACTTAAAGTATTCTTACTATTTATTTCTTAGTAGGCTTTTTTTTTTTACTTACAAGCATTATCCTATAAAATAATTAACAGCTATTAAAAATAAATAAATAAATACATTTAAAAAAAAAAACAATCCTTTATACAATATAATTTGCTTGATGGTTTTGGATTTCACACTCGCACGTGTTGATATTTATATATTATTATAAATATATTATTTTTGTACAATTTCATAAAGCACATTGCTTGTGTGGGGTCTATTAAGTTAATTCCAAATTAATTTGGACCGTGCTTTCTCGATCGTTAGCTTGTACAAACCAAAGTATGTAACATTTTCTTTCTGTTCCTGCCAATGGTATTATCCTTTTTGCGAAACTTGTAACAGATAAACTAAATTGATAGGATTCATATCATGAATCTATGATACGAGCACAACTACAACTTTTTTACAATATAAATCTAACTTATAAAACATCAAGACTCATTAAATATAACAAATTGTAGGCTTATATATATAATTAAGATCGAGAAAGTAAATCTCCAAAAATGAGTGTGTTTGTGGCCGTTTGCAGAAAGCGTGTTCGAGCCAAAAGACATAGACCCGGAGGATGGGGAAATGGATGATGATGAACGAGAATTAGAAGAATTTAAGCGGTTTTGCTTGCAGTCAGTGCCTCCACAGCGCAAAGAAAAAGTACACCTGAACATCAAGGACATAGTTTTGAAGAAAAAGAGTACCTCCGCGGCAGCAGCTGCTGCAGTTGGGTGTGTGTAACATTACATTTTTTCAACCCTTTCAAATACGTTGTGTTCTTTAGATCCCTCATTATTTTTCATATTCAACTGTAAGACTTGCAGTGTTTCATTGTCTCTCTTTTGAAAAACCTATTTTTCCTTTTTTTTATATCTGACGTGATTCGTATTTTAAGTTAAATTTACAATTTAAGTAATTTTTAGACCCAGACTTAACTTATAAGTATTTTTTTTTATGTTACTATGCATGATATAATTTGTGCTCTATCAGTGAATGTTTCAAATAATTGATGTAGAACCAAAACCATTGAGCACATTTAAAATGATTGTATAATATTATAATAAATGGTATTTGAATATATATGTATATATTATATATATATATGTATATATAATATTACATACATCAGCGCCTGTTATTAGTATTATGTTAAAAGTCAACAGATAAGAAAATAAATTTGGTGTACATATATTTAAAATACACTGTGTATATTTACGTGTTTAAACGCAATGATTGAATTCGTTAACAATATTGAATTCTCCTTTACTTTTAATTTGCTCAGAGTTCTTGTAGAAGATTACTAATATTATTTAATTATTGTCTTAAAATTAACTAGGTGTCAGGTACTAAAATAATTCTCCCAATCATCGCATCAGAATAGTAAAAGTTATTCGATTTAGTACTTAGTTCATTACAATAACTATGTATATTGTGTTCGTTTGACACCCAGTCAATCATACTTATTTGATCTATCGGCCAGAAGTATGAGGGTTTTCTAAGAATATAAAAATAACTGGTAATGCCTATTACAATTATATTGCCAACACATCTGATTTTCTAACCAGTAGGATAAAATGGTATTGGAATTATTTGTAGGTATCAAAAACATATATTTTATTCCATTAGACTTTTTTTCAAATTAAAATATTAAAATAAATTAGTTTATAAGAATATTTGACAGTTAAGTTGGTGTGTATCAGTACAACCAGGGTCGTGTTGAGGCATGTGCAAGCAGTGCGTCTGCACCGGGCTGTGATCTTATGTGCATAATTTTGGGTGTAATTTTTACCATTTGATAATGTAATATCGTACCGGCTGTGAAATTCCTAAATCTGCCCTGAGTATAAACCAATACTTCTTAAAAATTTAGTAATTAAAAAATTGGGGAATAATATTTCTTATGATACCTAGGTAAGACTAAAGAATTTCTAAGACACAAAACTAAAAAAGTAGCCACTGTTATTTTGTCTAATTTAGGCGAAATATTAAAAAAGCAAAAAAAAAACATTGTAAAATCAATACATTCATCTCTCCACTCAGAATCTAACAGAATACTCTTATCAAGAGACTACTCCAATCTTAGAGGTAAAAAAATATTTCCCGACAAAAAATCAAAATTCCTATCCCAATCGCATACAAGTCACAAATCGCAACATTATTGGCACAAGAAACTAGAAAGAAAGTTGGACGACCGCGGCAGTACAATTTTAAAGCACTACCTACTAAACGAGTAGTGTTTGAGAAAATCTGACAAATGATTTAAGTCAATCGGTTCAATACTTCAATTCTTTTTCAACCAATCTTCCGTCGCAGTATTTTAGATTATTGTTTATTAGGTTTTTTTGCAACTCGTCGATCTTTGCTGCAGATTACTATAATATGATTTATGGATAAAATTTATATACAACAGTCAACAAAATTTTAGTTTTAAGGTCGTTTGTTATCAAAATATAGAAATTGCGTAGTTCCCATGTGGGAAATGATTTAACGAAAAGAAAATTCAACGTGTCTTATATAAATCAAGTACCTAATACTATAGTATTTCTATAAATTAGTTCTACCTAATAACGATTGAATTCATGGAAACATGTAGTAAACAATTTGTAAATAATATTAAATTATTATCATGTATTTAATATTTGGACAGCACTAACTGGGATCTTACTGCCCTAAAAATCTCAAAAATGTATTACTCGATGCTGAAAATTAAAAAAAAGATTAATAAAACGGTATTTAAATTTAAAAAAATATCTTTTAGATAACAATATTTTAATTAACAGGTAAGTCCGTTTGATCTAGTTTAACTTCTCGGTGACTAATCCTAGTATTAAGAAACTGGTTGTTCTATGTAATTATTATAACTAACTAATTATATAATTACAGGTATTGGTATAGGTATATAGGTACCAATATTTATAATATTTGTAGAAGAACATTATAATTTTGTGAAAATGCCGTAAACAACATTAAAAAAAACCTTAAAATACCTTATAAATTATAATCACGGGGGGGGGGGGGGCACTCCCAAACTTTTAATAGCATCTTCGAATATTGGACATAATTATGTCATAGTCATAAGTATGGCTCGGGTTTATATGTATTTATATAACAAAAGTATGTGCTAAAGAATTCAAAAAATGTATTATTAAAAAAAAGGTGGTTAAGTTGATGTCGCTCTGCTGTACAGTAGGTTACAAGTAAGTCACTGTAATGGATGGTGTTAAATTTGAATTCAATGATATAATAATATCATTGTATAAGAAAAACGATTCTGAGCGAAAACGGTCAGTCAGCCTATAATATAACCAATTATATTTGATGATATACCTGTGAATAAAGTAATTTATATTTAACCTATTTATGTGAAACCTTGTTTTAAATTTTCAAACCTTAGCTATAAAAGTTGAACATTTTATACATTTTTAACTACAAAATAATTATTACATTTTAAATTTGATAAATTTCTTTCGAAAATCAAACTTTAAATGCTCATAAAAAAAATTGTGCCTATGTATTTTTAATATTTTTAGATATAGCTCAATTTATCAAACATCTTGTGAAACGAATTTATCGCTTGCCGAAATTAATTTATCATGTCGCAGAGAAAAAATGTAATTACTTAATATAAATCCGAGCCCTAGTCATACATAAGGATACATTTATTTCTAAGACACTAATTACTTATCATGACAAAATAGACTCATCCAATATTGTAACCTACTATACAGCAAAGCGACTTTCATTTATCTGATTTATTACATTTTTAATTTGATAAATGTCAAAATTCGAACTTTAAATGCTTATAAAAAATATTGTGCAAATGTATTTTAATATTTTTCAACTGCTATTGTAAAAATATATCAGGAGCCTGGCATTAAATGTTCACTCTTTTTTACCCAACAAATAAAATGTTATTGATATTGATAGGGAAAAAAACAAAAAAAATTAAAATTGACAATGTCCATATGCAGCTCAAAAAAAGTTGAAATATTTTTAAAATTTTATGGTGTATAGCAAATGAAAATTTTAAATTTTCATGTATCTACAGTTATTCGTTTTTGAATAACAATAAAATAACAAAACCACTACATGAGAAATCGAGTGAATATACAATATTGTGAAAATATGAATTTCAAACGCTCATAAAAATTTAATTTGACTTTCTTGTAGACATTTTATTTTTGATAAAGGTAGACAAACTCATGGATGATCTTGTATTACATTTTCAAATCTTAGATTTAAAAAGAAAAATTTTTATAATTCTCAACTCAAAATAATTTGCTAATTTTCGTGATTTTTCCGCGTATTTTGTCAAGATTTGAACTTTAAATGCTTGTAACAGTTCCTCACGGGCAGCCACGCAGTACGCACGTACGATACGTCGTCTCTGAGCCGTGTTATGCAATATTCGTTAATCTTAACGGATTTTAATCTAATTTGTTTCCTACTCTACATAAAAATATATTTACACAACAAACTTCAAACTCACGCTTGCAAGTCACTTGCCCAGCAGCCATCCCAACTCTCAAGTAATATAATATAATATAATATAATATTAAAATTAAATTATTAATTAACCAGTTAGTATTAAAATACGCAAAATATCACTATCTGTCATCCTCGGGCGCCGTCAGCACGGTGACCTTTGGACTACAGATTAGACAACTGCACCATGCCCAAGAATCCAATTAAAAATAATCTACCCAAAACCATACCGCCAATTAAGACAGTAAAACAATCAGATACCCATACAATTAATAATGATTCTACATCATCAAACTCTGAATGGCAACAACAAAAGTCTTCGAAACGTAGTCTTCCTAATTCTTCTGTTACTCCAAGCGACAACCAGGGGAAAAAAACAAAATTATTCTTCTCGCCAAACCGGTTCTCCCCTTTATCTTTATCTACAGATGAACCTTCCAGCGATCCAAATATTGCCGATAATAATGATGTTTATAATCAAAATGAATCTGAACACGTAATTACTCAAACAAGAAAAATAGAACTACCACCACCATTATACGTAAAAGGAACAATCAACTTTGCCGATCTTAGAAATGCATTTACTGAAATAATTGGACCGGATAGCTTTATCTGCAAATCAACTACCTCGCATTTAAAAATCCAAACAAATACACCCGATACCTATAGAACACTTATCCACTTTTTAAACGATGAGAAAGCAGAATACCATATATTTCAGCTTCAATCTGAAAAATCATTCAGAGCAGTGATTAAAAATATTCACCACACAACCGATCCTACTGAAATAGCATCAGCACTTGAAGAATTAAGATTCACCGTAAGGCAAGTGACAAACATAAAACACCAAAAAACCAAAATTCCACTGCCCTTATTCTTTGTCGACCTTGCTCCTGAATCTATTAGTAAGGAAATATTCAACATAACGGCCCTACTCAACACCAAAATCAAAGTTGAGGAACCTCATAAACGCCGTGAAATTCCTCAATGTCAAAACTGCCAGACATACGGTCATACAAAAAGCTATTGCTCACACTCTCCTCGCTGCGTGAAATGCGGTGGAACCCATCTTACCACAACTTGCACAAAATCACCTGACCTGCCGGCCAAATGTGCTCTCTGTGAAGGCAAACACCCAGCCAACTACAAAGGCTGTGCTATATACAAAGAGCTGCAACAACGTCGCCGCCTACCAGCCAACTCAAGACATAACAACCAACATCACCAATCGCAATCAACCAACCGAACTACGAAACCCAATTACCAGTCAAGTCTGCAACCATCAACGCAAAATCCAAGTACTCGAACAAACCAATCATACGCAGAAGCAACAGCAAATACAGGTAACGCACCACCGCAAACTCCGTCCTCCAACACCCTACCTATACCCAGTCCTGAGGGCATACGTAAACTGCGCCCAAATGACCTTTTTTTTTGTAAACTGCGCCCGAATTTTTATCTATGTTAAAAAGGTATAATGTAAACTGCGTCCAAATTTTTATCCATATTAAAAAGGTATAATGTAAACTGCGCCCAAATTTTTATCCATGTTAAAAGGTACTTACAACTTAAGCTGTGCGCCGTTTGTAAAATATATAAAACTTTTGAATTATTAAAGTCACTATGATTGTGTACTTTTGCAATTATATCACAGAAATTATATTGTTGTCTATAAATACCAACACGTTATCGAATAGTTATTGCAGTAATACGGCATCTACTGATGGCTTATCAATCACTACATCCGGCATGGGGCTACTTAGTACATGTCGTATTCAGTTTAATCAGTGAAGTCACGATGGCCGAACAATTTGTTTCGCAGCGCGAAAAAAGCTTGAAAATAATTGAAAAAATTAAATTTCGGAAAACTAATCGGCCTCTGAGTTACATATATTAAACTAAATAGTATAAATGTACCCTTTAAATACCAAAATTCTAAGACAAAAAATAAACGCAAAACGTTACAACATTTTGTACTTTTTAAGATTATATATTTTTTTTAATTTTTAATTTTATTCTATTAATTATTTATGCTATAATATTATGGATGTAACGAATTAAATATATTAAAGATTGTAATTTTAGATAAGTAATTCTGTAATTTTGTTTAATTTGTCAAAAATATAGCTATTCAATTTTTAAAAGTTTAGCCGGGCGCAGTTTACATATTATGTAACATATGTCACCTTTTTACATTTGATAAAACTCGAGCGCAGTTTACATATCACCTTTTTACTCACTCACTGAAACTCATCCTACCGTCTACCTATTATCTGGTACTCAAGTCCTACCTAGAAGATCGTTTCTTCTCGGTATGTTATGGTTCATCTAATTCCTCACCAAAACCCATAAATGCAGGAGTCCCCCAGGGCGCAGTCACTGCTCCTCTGTTATTTAATATATTCGTATCTGATCAACCCACGCTGCCCACTAGCCTCATCGCTGACTTTGCCGATGACAAAGCTATTTTAACCAATAACCATGATCCATCCATTGCTTCCTCGCATATCCAAGAACACCTATCCCTCCTCGAAAAATGGTATAAGGTGTGGGGTGTGAAAATAAACGAATCTCAATCTATACAATGTACCTTCACTCTTAGGAAGGGAATATGCCCATCTATTACTTTAAATGAGCAAATCTTGCCAACCGCGCAGAGCACTCGCTATCTAGGCATAATTATTGACCAACGCCTCACATGGTCTCCTCATCTCCACAGCAAACTACTATCCTTAAACAATCGATTTCGTCTTCTCCGCTCTCTCCTAACCCCCAACCACATAAAACCACCAACCAAGCTTCTAATATATAAAGTTTATCTTAAACCAATGTGGACGTACGGAATTCAATTATGGGGCTCTGCAAAAATTTCAAACACTAACCGTATCCAACGCTTCCAATCCAAAACGCTCCGAGCCATAACTATAGCACCTTTCTACGTGTCCAACCAGACCCTACATAACGATCTCGCCATCTCACCCGTCTGTGATGTAGCTAGAACTTTTTATAGACGATTTAACTTATCTGTTAAAAATCATGATAATCCCCTAATCAAAGGACTTGCGTCGGCAAACATACCCGACAATCCTAGGAAAAGACTAAAAAGGCGGTGGTGTCGGGACCTATTAATTTAGTTATTTAGTTAACTACCTAATCTTTATTTCTATTCATAACTTTATTGTTAACTTATTGAAATGTACATAAACAGCTGACAAAGTGCCTTCACTGGAAGGCTTCTTAAATCCGTCCTTTCCTCAAGCCACTTATTCTATTATCTATTTTACTTATTGTCCATTTTTATTGTAACAGATTGTAAATAAAAATTATAAAAATAAAAAAAAAAAAAAAATGCTTGTAAATAAAAAATAAGACTAAGGATTTTTAATATTTTTCAAATGTCATTGTAACAATATAGTAGGAGCCTTGTATTAAATTTTCAAACTTTTTACCCAACGAATAAAGTTTTATTGACATCCTTAGAAAAAAAAACTAATACAATTCGGAACTGAAAATGTTCTTAATTAGTTCAAAACAAATCAAAATATTTTGCAAATTTTATCGTGTGTAGAAAATGCTAATATAAATGACCAGTGAAAATTTCATGTGTATACGTTTATTTGTTTAAAAGTTACACCAAAAACCAAAATCAATTTTGTGGAAAATCCAATACTTATCGTGTACACAGACACAAAAATAAGAGTAGTATGGACCGGTTTTTTATGGTGGGGGGGGGGGGGGGGGTTAGGTTATATTTTTTTTATGTTTGAGTCTAATTTTTTTTCTGCTGACATTAAAAATTACAAAAAAAAGTTTTTGTGGTATGTATTGAAAAAGAAAATAAGGGCCTCAAGATTTTGGTTTGCAGACAGACCTCAAGTAGCCTGGTTACGACACTGGGCCCTATTTACTAATATAGGTATAATTGTCATATAATAATGTAGATATTAGATAGCAGTTGTCTACAGCCGCGGAAAGACGGTACAGCAAATGTAAGTACCAAGTAAGTGCTCATATACCTATTTAATTATTATGCATGGATCATGTCATTATGATCATGATCATGATTGGTTAAAAGTTTTTTGATATCTTGGCGCCAGCTATACATTACAGTAAAATCCACGATACACGATAACGTGATTCGTGTATAAACCTTACACATACGACATACCAACTCATTGATGACACACATTTCGAAACATACTACCTATATACAGGATAAATGAGTCCTGCCGTTATTTCTACATTTACTTGCCTAAATCATCGTTAGTACTTTAGTATAACAAAAATAAGTTATCGACCTGATAAACTGCAGGGTAACCTGAGTAAGAAATCAGAGGGCTAATTTCTGTTCTTACAAATTTAATCGACCCGAGCAGCAAAAGCCAGAGGTACGAAACTCTGTAGGGTGGACGGTATTTTCGGTATACCAGTATTTAAAAAATACCGGCAACCGTGAATCGATAACCGAAAAACCCGTATAGTGTATACCTAAATTTATTATTTATTATGTTGTAACGTAATATTATAATAAACAATAGCCCTATAAGTCCTAACCTAAGTTGGAAACTTGGAAACAGTAATAAATTGAAAATTCACTGAGATTCGGTATTTACCAAGGTATGGTATTTGTTTGTTATTACTCCGCCAGTACACCGTATAAAATGTATCACCCAGCCACTCATGTTTGTTATCGCCCCGCCGGCCGCCATGAATAAAATAAACAATTTGATATACAGACATACATATAAATAAATAATAATGTATGATAAAATAAACAATAAAAATGAAAATTATATATTGTAGGTATTATAAATTAAACAATAATATTTCAAAATTTTATATTATTTTATACATAAAATTTAAAAAAAAAATAAAAAAATAGCCGAGCTAATAACCGAAAACATCGTATAACCGGTTAGATAAGCAGTTAGTAGTAAGCAAATACCGGGATCAAAATTTGAAACACCTCCAGCGGAAACGGCGTGCGCCAAATGTCAATGCTCGAGAAATGGGAACAAATCAACAAACTACAAAGCGGGGAAAAAATATTTATTGGAATATATTATTTTTGGAACAAATGGTTTATTCCAAAATTGTTACTTGTACATTTGTTTCAATGAACTTTTTTGGGAACCATATCTGTTCCGATATATTTTGTTAAAATCCAATATATATTTATTCCAATGATATTTGTTCCAAAGGATATATGGGACAAAAACATTTGTTCCAATGTTCTCCTTTTCAAATTACATTTGTTCCTACGAATATTTGTTCCAATAAGTTTTTGGAATAAATGTCTATTGGAACGAATAATTGTGGAACATGTAATACAGTCCCGTCCCCTTCCTCGATTACCAGATGTAAGCCACAATTTTTAGTATTATCTCTATGACCTCACTGGTATAGTTCGTGTTGTTGGTCACACTGTCGAGCTAACTGTCAATTCTTGAATTCGAATGTAAAATGCAAATTGTAATATTTGTAATCGTAATTCGTAAACTCGTCGGGTGATGGGGTACTGGAATATCTCAACCGTTCGTACTTCGTAGTCCGTATCCTACACTTTTTTTTAAAAAATTTATCATTTTAATTATTCTAGAAAAAGTTGTAAATTCAAATTAAAAGTTCTAATTAATAATTATACTATTATAGGTATAAAGTGATTATTACTTAACTCAAAATTTGTTAGTTAATACTCATAAGTTATAAACTATATCTCATATATTAAACTCTGTATTACAATAAAATATTGTTTCAGTTTAGTGTACCAACATCAAACTATATTTTATAATCGGGTGGTCCGTGATTTTCATAATTAATTATTCCTTCAATTTACTGATTGCGGTTTTTACTTTTTAGTAGTTTTTAACATTGAATTCAACGTACAAATGAATATGTGTGTGCCGTTCTTTGGTCTATAACATAGGTATACAATTTATCAGTTTTTGTACTTTGAATAATAAATTGAAAATGTAAGTAAATCACTATATTACTATAGTCAACATTATTAAAATAATATAAGTCGTTAAGATAATGTTAGCACTATTGGTTTTCTCTCTTATCCATGCTCAAGGCACAGTATAGCAAATTTGAGTTCAGCAGAACCAATACTGTGTTGTTAGCTTAACTTTGTAGTGACGACCTATTATTAAACTTAAAATTAAGAATATTATCTACCAAGGACATTAATACATTAACATTTATCTTTAATTGATATCTACTTAATATATTATGATTTTATGATTAAAATATTAATAAAAGACGCTAAAATATTAAATCAAACAACATCAAATTGGTTTGGATAAACTCAAATAAGCTTTAATGCACTAGATTACAGAGAAAAAAAATAGTGAATTTACATCTTCATAGGAACCTAAGTATTGATTCTTGTTGTTTTTAATATCTCGAGCTGTATTTTATAACAAAATATAAAGTAAAGTAATAATTAAGTAGGTATTCATAATTGTTAAAAAAAATTAATGTTAGCCATCATTTCAACTTGAAATTAAGTAAATACATTAATAGTAGTTTAATTTCAAAAAAATAATTTATTTTTCCAGTCTTAAAAATATGGATTCCATAAGAGTAGCAATTCGTGTTCGTCCTCTTGTAAAATCTGAATTGGATCGTGGATGTTCAAATTGTGTGTTAGCAGATTCCATTAACCAGCAGATAATTGTGAATAACAATGCTAACCTAACATTTACATTTAACTATGTATTTAGTACTGAACATTCTCAAAATCAAGTCTATCAGTCGGCTGTTGAAGATTTAGTTCAAAAATTGTTTAGTGGTAAGAACATAATTTTTTTTTATATTTTTATATAATAATTTTGTATTAAAAAGTTTCAATTCCGATTTTATTTTAGGATATAATGTTACCATATTAGCTTATGGTCAAACTGGTTCAGGTAAAACTCATTCAATGGGAACAAATTTTGTAGATGATGAAAATGAAGACGAAAAAGGTATTATTCCACGAGCCATCCAAAATATTTTCAATGAAGTACAAAATAAATCAGAAGAAGCTAAATTTTCAATTAAAGCATCATTTATCGAAGTATTTTATTTTTAAATTATATTTACTTATAATAATTATACCATTATTTGAGTTTTATCAAATTGTAAATTTATCACCTTCATTTAGTATTAATTTATTTTATTATAAGTTCTAAATAGTAATTAGATGGGAAAATAAAATTAAAGTAAAGTCTCATGCTAAAGTTCAAAAATGCACTCCCTATGCTTTTTAACCATCAATTATATTGCAAAAATTATCTTATTATTATATTTTACTTTATAACTGCAAACACAAGGTTGGGTAGATCAATAGGAACCTGGTGTATGGTTTTGGTTTTATTGTAATTCTTCTTTTCTTTGGTAATTAGGTCTCTAGGGACCAATCCATCTCATACACACCCTTCTCTATCTATTACTTTTTTTCTTCTAATTCAGATCTCCAAAAAGAGCTTCCCCATTCCTTTTTATTATATTGTCCCTTATTTTGGTTTTCCCATCAGTACTTTTCATACAGATTTTGCTCCATCACTGCTTTTATAAGCTCGTTTTAAGTACTTCAAACATACACTTGAATGTAAACTTCTCTTACTTAATATTATATATTTGCATTTAAAATCTCTCGCTCTATGCTTTTCATTCTCTATTAGTTTCGTATTTGGTTGGCCTGAAGATTATCCCAGATCACTTTTTCCAATACCAGATTCAATAATATAGGTGATAAATTGTACATATTATATTAATTAATTATTACCACATTGCTTCAGTAATGTATATTTAGCCAGTGGCATAAGGATTAGTTGTACTCAATGCTGAATTAAAAAAAAAAAGTAAAAAACCCAAACATTTAAATCTTGCGTTTCTACAATTCAGTAATTCCTTATAGGTAATATAATTTTTAAATATTGGATGAGATGATCTAATAAAAAATGTAATCAATGTAGTCATTCTTCTTTCCCCCACCCATCCAATTCAAGCCGTGTATTTATTGATTATAACAAGATTGTGTTTTATATTTAGCTATTTATACATATTAAATAATTAAAAATTAATTTATAGCTTTATCAAGAACAAGTGTATGACCTCTTATCCCCTAATAGAGCTACTCTTGATATTAGAGAAGATGGCCGTGGAATTTGTATTCCAGGATTAACTGAAATAAGTGTATCTGATTTTTCTTCAACACTTCAATGTTTAGTACAAGTAATTATTTTTAATGATTTGAATTTTAAAATATTTTATTAACAGTATATTCTGTTTATTAAATTATGATACTTGTTGTAGGGTTCTAGTGGTAGAGCAACTGGAGCGACTGCAATGAATGCTCAATCATCTCGTAGCCATTGTATATTTACATTAACCATAAGTCAAATGCAAGAAAATGGGTAAAATATTTTCCTAAATAATATAATTATTATTTACTAATAACTGTTTGTTTAGAAACAATACAACTGCCAAATTCCACCTTGTAGATTTGGCAGGATCAGAAAGAAGCAAAAAAACAAAAGCTACTGGTGAACGATTTAAAGAAGGTGTTAACATTAATAAGGGTCTCTTGTCTTTAGGAAATGTTATTACCTCCTTATGTGAGAAATCTGCTCATATTTCTTATAGAGATAGCAAACTTACCCGTTTATTGCAAGGTAAATATTAATTTAATTAATTGAAACTAATTATTACCTAATATTTTTCTTTTTTTACGAACTGATGTTTACAGACTCTTTGGGCGGTAATTCTGTTACATTGATGATTGCATGTATTAGTCCTGCTGACTATAATATGGACGAAACTGTGAGTACTCTGAGGTATGCTAATAGAGCATTACAAATTAAAAATAAGCCCATTATAAACCAGGATCCAATTACTGCCCAGATTTCTGCACTTTCCAAAGAAGTAATTAATTAAAATTTTACTTAAAAATAATATTATTCAGTCTTTTGTATTAATTTTTTTTTTGTTTATTCAGAATCAGGATTTGAAATTAAAAATAGTTGCAATGGAAACTAATGGTTTTGTTAGTTGCCCACCAGAACATATTACATTGCAAAAAACCAATAAAGATTTACAAGAAAAGATTCGTGCTATGAGTCAAGTATTAAGTGAATACATGACACAAAGTGCATCACTAAACATGAAAGCTTTATTAGTAAATATTTGATGCTTTATTTTTTATAAAATTAGGTTTTTGCTTTTTTAATTTTTTTTTTTAAATAGGCTGAAACTGGACGTGATACAATGAAAAAAAATCTTGAAGAATTAAAAATAGATTTTGAAAATGCACTGAAATGCAACAATTTAGATGAATTTAATAATATAAAACATAAAATTGGCTCAATTATGGTATGTTACTGAAATACTATAATAGGACTAACTTAAAAATTCAAATAATGTTTTCATGTACTTGTAGGATGAGCATAATAGAACAGAAGTAGAAATTACTGGAGATGATTATGTTACTGCTACTGAAGACATGGATGAAGATGATGTATCTGAGCCAGATAATGAAACTGATCAAACTAAAGAGCAAATGGTTATGGAAACTATACAGTTAAATCGTGAACTAAACAAACTAAATAAAGAACTAGCTATGAAGGAACATTTAGCTGCTAAACTAATTGAATCAGTTTCACATATTGGTGAATACTGTCCCGAAGAAAATACTGAAGAATTAAAAAATAAACTTGAACAATTAAAACAAGAACGTGATCAATTAGAAGAAGCTCTTAAAGCTGCTCAAACAAATAATATTAATTCCAAGTATGTTTTCTTTATTTTACATGATAATTTATACAATTGTGATTTTTATCAAATATTTTTTTTAATTATACAGGCTGTCTGAACAAAGACGTAAAAAGTTGCAAGAGCTTGAACAAAAAATATCAAATCTAACTAAGAAGTGTTTAGAACAAGATCGAATTATTAAGATGAAAGCTAAGAATGATAAAAAAGTAGAAAACTTAAATAATGAAATTAAGGTGAGTTAGATAATAATACTTAGAAAATTTTATTATATTTCTTACTTTCATTACTTTTATGGTATGGGTTTTATTTTTAGAGCATTAAAGTTATGAAAGTAAAATTAATTCAGCAAATGAAAAGTGAAAATGAAAAGTTCAGACAATTTAAGTTGGAACGTGATCGGGAACTTTGTCGTCTTAAAGAAAATGAACGTAAACAAAAAAATCAAATGATTCGTATGGAACGATTGCATGTTAGGCAACAAGCAGCTCTGAAACGTAAATTAGAGGAAGCTGCAAATGTTAATAAAAGACTCAAAGTAATTTAATTGATCATATTATAATATTATAATATATTTTCAATATCTATTAGTTTATTGATTTCTATAATTATTATTTAGGATGCTCTTGCAGTTCGTAAAGCTATTGAAGTTAAAAGAGATGAGGCATTTATGCCAAAAGCTCAGCGTATTCAAAAATGGGTAAATGAAGAATTGGATGTGTTAATGAGTACAGTTGATGCAGAAAAAACTTTAGAGCAGTTAGAAATAGACCGAGAAACAATATACAAAATGATACAGAGATGTGAAGTAATTAAAATTTAAGAATTATGAAATACAAAATCTTTATATTGTCTAATAATGATTAATATCTTAGGAACAATTGGAAACAACAGGACTCACAGATGAGTTTAAGTATGGTTTGAAAATGGACAAAAATGAAATAACTGAAGAATTACAATTAAGAACTGCTCAGATCATGGATCTTAGACAAAAAATATTTGATAGTAATGAAGGTATGCAACATTTAAAATTAAATACATGCACTTAAATGTTAGTATAATTTTTTGTATTAGTTAAGTTTTGAAAATATCTGTGTTTGTGCTTTTTAAGTTCACACCAAATGTTAAAATTATTTTCTTACTTGGCACAAAATAGTGTTATTTTATGCTACCTGAATGCCGATACATTATTGTCTTTGAAAAAACAATTATGAACTGAAATTAATAAAAATTCCATTTGTGACATTTTGTCATCAATGTTTTTTTTTTTTTTTTTTTTAGGGTTAAGGCTTTGATTACTAGGTCATTAGCCTGTGGTACTGTAGGGGAGGGTACTGTTGATTTGTTTACACGTGAGTGTTTGTTTTTGGCAGAATTTTTGATTTGGGCACCCGTAGGTATCTGCCATGCCCGGGTGGGGGATAGCGGCACTTGTTCTCCAGACACCGTGACTTGCCCGAAGAAAAATGCCGCCCGCGACCGAGGTATCAAACTCCGGTCGGCCACTCCGTCCCCCTCATCAATGTTTTATTTATGTACTTTTGATGTTAAATTTCTAATTTTTTATATAACTTATCCTCATTTATTTGCTCCAACATTTTTCCTTGCTTCCTATCCAAGTACTATTATTATAGATTGAAAAATATTTACTTATTGCTATTTTTAAAAAAAGCACAGATCACATCCATTCATTCATATACAATATTTATGTTCTTTGAACTAAACTTTTAAATTAAATAAAGATTTTAGAATTTTTTTAAATAATTAATATTTGTTAACAGAACTGATGAAAAAAAAACCGTTTTGATCATTTAACAACTATTGCTGATACCAAAACTGCCTTAAAACATGTATTCCATGTGGCTGCCGATAATAGGAGAGCTATGTTAGAGTTACAGAATCAAATTGAGGAACTTAAAGTAAGACAACTATTAGGTTCATAAATTAAAATTAACAATCCTGTAATTACTAATACTAACATATAAATTTAATTTGATTTAAAAGTACTTTGCTACCTATAAGGTTAATATTTTTGATGATTTGTTTTTAGGCATCTTTACTTGAAAAGAAAGATATTGTGAAAAGCGGAGAAAAAAAAATATTAGATATAATGAACAAACATCAAAAGCAAGTAGAACAACTCCAAAAAGAATATGAAGACAATGTAATACTATTATACTTAAAGTTATGCCATCAGAAATTATTAATTATATTTTAATTTTAGATTCTAGTTTTATTAAGGCAATTAAATGAAAAAGAAAGTGCATCAAATGGAGGTAATGGTAGTGAATTTACGGAACGATTCAGGATCTATGATGATCAACTTAGTAAATTTGAACAGCTAAGAGAAGAATTAAATCAAAAAGATAAGCTAATATCAGATCTTCAAACAGTTGTAAACAGTGGTATTAGTTCACATCGTTCAAAGTCTTCAAAATCTAAAACTATGAATTCTTCCCCTATAACTCCAGTAGGTTAGAACTGTTATAATTTTTAGATGTGATTCATAATCAATTATTATTGTTACAGACTAACTTTGAGGTTGATGATACCAAAGAGAATTGTGTAGATATTACACCATTACGTCGACGTTTGAACAAGCTAAAACGAGAGGTGAGTTAGTATAATTTATTAATTTGAAATATAATTTAATTAAATTTATTATAAACATTTAGAGCAGAATGTTTGAACCTTCCGAAGAACGTGAAAATCGCTTAAATTTAAAAAGGAATGCTGAAGGACATCCAATGTGTCTATGTATAAAAAATTGTTTAAAAAATATTTGTATGTGTCAAAAAAAGAATTTGTCATGTTCCAAGTATTGTAAATGTTCTGCTGCAGTATGCACAAACAGACATTCACCAGTAAGTCTTATTAATATGATTTCAGAACATATTTTATTGCATTTCTAACTATTGAACATAAGGAAATTAATTTGTATCTTAATTTAAATCAAATTAAGTACAATTTATGCAGTAATATTATAATGTATTTTGCTATTATGGTTTAATTTCTTATGTTGATAAAAAAAAACATATAACTTGTATCCTGATTTTCAACTAATAATTTATTTCATCTGTCATTTAAGAAATGGAGTAAATGTGATGATAATGAGTTATGACTTTTATTAAAATATTAAAGTATGACATAAATTATAAAAAGATAGTTAGGTTAATATATGCAATTTATTAACACATATTTGGGACAAAATGTTGATCTAGTTGTCACTGCACTTAATTAAATATAAACACTAAATTATAAAAAAAAAATTGATTTATATTTTATTTCAGAAACATGAACCCATCCAAGAAGAAGAAGAACCATTAGAAAATGTTATGAACCAAACATTTAAAAAACCCAAGTTAGTATGATTAATGATAATTATTAGTCTATTTTTAGTTTTAACTTATTATTTATTTGTACCTTGTTTGTTATCCCCCCTCCCTACCAAATATAAAATTGATTAGTAAATTGTACATCAACTGTCTTTTTAATCGAAAATGTTGATATTTCTCTATATTTTAAGTGATTCTAGGAGTTTCCCCACTTGCCTTCCCCTCCCCAAATTTATAGGACGTTCTCCCAGTTATTAAACAAATAAAATGTGTACAAATTGTGAAAATTATGTTTTAAAGATTTGGGAAATTGTCTTATTTTTTTGTTTTTATGAGTAATATCATAAAATAATAATTAATTTTTTTAAATTTTTTTTATGGCATATAAAAATGTCTGTGTAAAACCGTCTGGTTGCGGGGTGATAGATATCAAACAACTAATAAATATAATTTATTTTAATAGAAATATTTATAATTAATCAAATTATTTTTTTTTTTTAGAACCGAATTACCCACAATTGCTGACATAGCGAATGAAACATACGATCAATTTTTAGAATAATGTACATTTAAAAATAGCAATGTGGATAAACAGCCTTTTTAATGTATCCTTGTGTTTTATTACGTTTCATTTTTGACCTACTCTTATTAATTAATTAATTTTATTGGATCAATTTGTCTCTGCATTCAAGTATATTAATGTATGTATATATTCATTTTATATGGTTATTTTATAATATATTATTTTCTATATAGATTTTACTAACTTTTGTAATTTATAAATTAAAGAACTTATTGTAAATGTGTAGTTTTCTTAATAATAATTGTCTTAAGATAACACCTGCAACACTAATTAAAATATTAAAAAGGTGGACATTATGAATGGGTCACTGTAATGGATGTTGTTAAATTTGAATTCAATGATATAATATCATTGTATAAGAAAAACGATTCTGAGCGAAGACAACCAGAGTTTCAGTATTCAAAAATAAAAATATTTTTTTATATTGTACTTGTAGAGCAAAAGACTATAAATTATATACATAAAAAAAATTTAAAGTATTGATTTGAACAAAAGTTATTTCATTTAGTCTTCCTGTTAGTATCTGTATATTAACAATAATTTCAAATGTATTTTTTGATACGAGTGAAACAGTAACAGATAAGTAATAAAATTATCACAACTATTTTATTATGATTTTTATCTCCAGTAAATTATATTTTTTTTAAATACTGCTAAAATAGACTAGGATAACGTGTTCCATCCCTCCTCTTTTAATTTCCCAAATCAATATTGCCATTACAGTTATTTTTATTAAGTTATTTCAGATTTTATTAAGGATTTTTTGACTCTGGCTGATTTGGACTAGAAGTTGAACGGCTTTTAGGCTGGAAAATCTAGATTGTCAATTTTTTGTATTTCCTTTTTTTTTAAATAATATAGGTTCTATAGGTCTTATTATTTGTTTGATATTATAAATAATTGAATAAACATTGATATATTTAATTTTCATAAAATCAGTATAATTTTTAAACTAACGGAGCTAAACGTGTTATACTGAGCGTACAATTTGGTATACTTGTACTACGCACTTGTGAGACTGAGACAACAAATGTCGGTGTAACGTCCTCTTACATACGTTCTTTCAATACGTTTCATTGTATTATATTAACATAGGTAGTCATCGTTCAAGTGTAATGCAAATAAGCAAATTTATAACTTATTGTAAGTAATATGAAATTTGGATATTTCTTCATCGACAACTCGTCAGTATCTAATCGACTAATCGCTAAACAATATCCCTAACCGATGCATGAGGCGAGTCAGCCGACTATTTATGTCTATGGTACATTGATTACATCTACCTATTATCGACTATTAATTGGGGAAGGAAATCAACAAAACCCACTCTGATGGAAACAATTTGTACCCTCCAATTCGGGATATATTATACTATATAGTTTTATATTGGTTATTTTACTTTTTCTAATAAATTAGTTTATTTTGTTATTGAAACTTTATATTATGCTGGTAGGTATTGGTATAACAAATTAATACAGGGAGCGCTGTTGACGCCTGTCGTACTGATGGTTAGGCGGATTTCATATAATTCATATTCATATCATTAGTATTGCATTTTGGTATAAACGTAAAAATACGAAATCACACGACACGGTGTAGTGTGAACCCGGTTTTAGTGTCGATTAACTTTAACCGGACATTTTAAGAACGGCCCTCGTGTAATAATGAATAATATAAATACAAAAATATCATATTTTTATTCATAGATATCACAGCTGAAAAAATAGATATTTAAATTTTAAAATTGCCTCGACCGAAACCTAGTTAACTTGGCAATCAATGAAAATCAGTTTTAAAAACTGAAATTCGTCAAACCAAATTCCTTCAGTTTTGTCTAGCTTTTTGGTCTAAAAACAGTAAAAACCATTTTTTTTTAATTGAAAAAGTTTATCTAATTTATTTAATATCATTGCCAATGCCTGTGCGTACGTAAGTTAATTGACTATACACGAATATACACAACGATCGAACTATCGGGCGGCATACATTATGCGGACCTACTGTTATGAATCAGGACATTTCTTAATTTCTAGGAAGTATTGACTAAAAATGATTACAGATTAAACTCACACATACTTAATTTTAACACACTAATATTCGTTTACTTTGCACATACTTACAAGGTATTTTAATATCATAATGTTAAGTTGCCTATATTAATTTCCTTAAAACACGACCGACCGGAGCCCCTCAACGAATAGTTATCACAATATATTTATTTAAGGGGGCTACAGCCGATGAAAAAAAAGTGACTTTTAGACCAATAAGCTAGACAAAACTGGAAGAATTTGGTTTGACAGATTTTAATTTTGAAATAGATTATAATTGAACAACAAGTTTACTAGGGAATGATCGAGGCGATTTTGAATTTTTTTTTTTCATCTGTGATATCCAAGAATAAAAATATGATATTTTGTATTTTTATTATTCATTATGACACTAACAATAATTGGAATATTCAAAACCGCCTCGGTCATCTTCTAGTAAATTTGTTGATCAATCGTAATCCGTTTTCAAGATTAAAATCTGTCAAACCAAATTCTTCCAGTTTTGTCTATCTTATTGGTCTAAAAGTCACTTTTTTTCATTGACTGGAGCCCCTTCCAGCCCCCTTAAGGTTTATTTTATAATACGAAATTTAAATATATTGAAAAACATTATAACAAACAAAATTAATTTTTAGATTGGTCAAATCTACATTAGTTTTGACTTTTGACAAAACCGGCTGTTGCAAAACAGCATGTTTTTGATATTTATTAAAAATAATTTGAATATGAATTTGGGGGAGGGGGGTGTCACCCTGGACAAAAGTAAATTTAAGGGGGGCCCAGCTACGTGCTTGAGCATATAAATGCTCAAACACCTCAACTGGCCAACTCGAAAAATTAAAAAAATCGACGGTCATGTTACCATGTTGGTCACCTATGAGTTTATATCTTATAAAGATTATAAAATCCCGATAATATCATTGTCTTTAAAATATTATAACACCAATGATGGTACCTACCAAAAATAGTGAAAAATCTATATTTTTTTGTACTGTATGGCAACTGTATCAACATGTGATGCACGTTTAGTTGCCTATCTAAAACGCCGTGAAGCATTGTCCGCCCGTGACTATTTTATGTCTTTATGGGATATTAGCAGCCATGTAAGCACACCATACCTTACATGCAAGTTTTTAATTCCACTTCATATTTGCAAGCTCTTTAATTATTTTTAAAGAAATATATTGATTAAAACAATCATAAATAAATGTGTGTCCCGTGGCGTTATATAGGTAATTGGGATTTAAAATGTTAGTCAGTTGATTTTGTAACTCTTAAGAATAAAAAAAACTAATGTATACAAAAAAAAAAAAATTATAACCTTTTTATAATTTAGGTATACATTAAGTGCTATTAAAATTTGTTGTGGAGCGGTGCAGTGTTTGGCCAAAAGTCACTAATGTGTGCTGCGGTCAAGCATCGTCCGCCGTCGCAAGCTTCCGGATGGGTGGGTTCTTATTGCGACGAATCTTCGCCGCACACAATTATAGAAACACAGTGTTATTGACCATGGTTGTCGATACTTTAAGTCCAATAATTAAATAAATATGTGACTGCTCTGCTGACAATGTCTGCGTACACCCATGTGGCTATATAGTATAGGTACGTCATATTTTATTTATTAGGAAACCGTGCGTAACTTTTGAGTATGACCAAACCCAATGGTACGTAATCTTGAGTTTTCTAGGAATTTACTGGGGATGTGACATCTTACTATACACGTTTTTTGTATTATTGTTACAAATTTACAATTAAAAAATTAATTTCTGTACCCATCACTGGCCATAGTCTATATAGGTATGGACATGGATATTCCACTAAATATTTATATTAGCAACTTCTAGAATTTATATAATTCTCTAAATGTTTTGCGTATTTTTGTGATAATTATAGTTCCAGAAAACGTCTACCTACCTATGGTATAATTTTTATTGATTTACAAAATATGTGTAATAGAAATAATGGTCGTGCATATTATGTGGAAACAAGTAAGCAACAACAGTTTATCGGTAGGTAGTTGGTGTACCTATACTATGATATATACATCCGTATACACATCATTTGTACATGGATATTTTTATAGTTCGGTTTTGGTTCAATCACAAAAACCATACCATGATAATGTTGTGCTCTTTACAACTCGATTGACATAATAATATGCACTACACCAGCGGTTCTCAGAGTGTTTTGAACCCGGAGTCCTTATGTTACCTACTAAAAAAGTTCTACGAAGCCAAAAAATAAGGAATACTCATAAAAATATAAAATATAGGTACATAGATAGCTCATGAAAAATTATACATGAATGATGTTTTGCTTATTAATTTATTTTTTTATAATAGAATCAATAATATAATAAATTACATAAACGATGAAAGCAATATAACCATCAACTAACTCACATTTAATATCGTTTTAGACTACGAAACAAAATATACGAGTTATGACTTATGACTTATTATCAACAAATTAAGCATGAGTAACCAAATGCTATTTTATTTTGATTTAATTCAAATACGTCTAAAAAATACGTTCGCGCAGCCCTGAGGCTCCACGGAGCACAGTTTGAGAACCACTGCACTACACTATAGTAAACAATAAATAAAACTATAGTTATTGATGCTTAGTGCTTTAGAATTTTAGTCCTTGCACTGCCGTCTTTTACACATAGGTACCTACTACTATTGAAATTATACTTTAAAGTTTAAAGTAAGCTAGAAAGT
This sequence comes from Metopolophium dirhodum, assembly GCF_019925205.1. Lineage (NCBI taxonomy): Eukaryota > Metazoa > Arthropoda > Insecta > Hemiptera > Aphididae > Metopolophium > Metopolophium dirhodum. The sequence continues at coordinate 8,809,200 of NC_083561.1, read as the reverse complement.
ACTAGGGTACCTAAATCATTGTTTGAACTTTGAAGCAAACATTTTTAACATGTTTAATTGTTTAACAGGCGATCGCGATTATATACCTACCACACTAGCACAGTACAACATATTATGACTTTGCGCGGGATCTATATACCTACAAAATGTCTTCACCGATCGGTGATGTATGCTCGTTAATTGCTATCGTAAGCTTCGGAATTGGAAGTCAGAATTGGGCCCGGCATGAGAACTATTGTTAACGTGATGTTTACAAAAATTGTTTTAAGCCTATACACCATGGTTTTGTTTGTAAATGAAAATTATTTTCAATTGTATCTTTTTGATAAAAGCCAACGTGATGTAATTTAATCGTATTCACAAGTTTACAAGTCAGATCGCAGGTCGTTTGTTACCGTATTATATACGTAGAAATGTATAAATTTATAGACTATCTGTGTCTCTATCTGTGCAGTATATATATTTATGTATATATTTTACTCGTATGTATATAATAATAGATGCACCTACGTATAAAGCTCATATTATTTTAAAAATATGTACCTAATGTGTGATATATCCCATATATATATATAATGTATATAAAAATATGTAATATATAATTGTTATATAGTTTTCGTAGGCGGCATAAATCTTCGACCGGCCGTCTCTGGGTTTGACGCTTTTGCGAGAATAATGTGTACTAACTGTACTTTATATATATATATATATATACAGAGAGATTTTATATGAAGTCCATACGATATAAGTCCGTAACGTAAAACGCCCTTTATGTCCGAGGGGTGATTTCGCGCACGGTGTCCGGTGAGGTCCGTCGAGCTATACAATGTAATATATTATAATATAATGCAGTCGTGGGAGGGGTGCGCGGTCGCGTTTGGATCAACTATTTCCGCACCCGAGTTAAACGCACGGCGATTGCCAGTCAATTAGTAGGAAATAACTAATAAGTATAATAACTCGTATTTAATACTCATAAAATCTCTGATTAATTACGATCCGATTCACCTGCAGTGAATATTAATGATTGTAAATTTGTAAATATTGTAATGCTGTAGTATTATACGAGGAGATTATATATTATTGGTATTATAATGTATTATAAATAGTGTTTGAAGTATGAAATACTTCATTTGACGTTTTCGTGAAACATTGAAATTTTTTTTAACGCAATGTTCAGTGTTCTTAATTCTAATGTAAGAATTCAGTAGGTATACAATATACATTTAAAATGGTATATTCAAAATATTTAAACATTTTGAATACCATTTTAAATGTATAATACCAGAAATTGGGTATACATAAAGGCACCATACAATTATGAAAGTGATTTATGACAATTATATGTTTATATAAAACTTATTTAAAAATAAAACAAAATTTATTAAAATACTGAAATATTTAAATTTTTATATTTCATGAAATTTTTAAACACTAATTATAAATAGGGAAGTCTCAAGGTTGTTATCATCTCAGAAAATTCCGATTTCGGGCCTACATCGATATTTTTAACCCATTAATATTTAAATAATTTTAACCACAAATTTTAAATTTATCATCTATATCATCAGGTTTGGTTAAGTTGTAAGAACGTAATAGAGTCGAACGGCTGCAATCTTGTAAATACCGGATGATTATTTATGTCAAATCCAACATTTTTATCAATTGATTGATTTTGAATTTAAATGTGCATGAATAGTCAACAATAATCGACAACTAAATAACAAATCAAAATGACTTTTTTAAAAAATGCTATTATACCCAAATATGCAACAGTAAATTGTTTTTGAGTGCATGTGCGTTTCTCGGCAGATCTGTAAAAATGGAAAATATTTTTTTTCAATTGCAGTTTATTATATTACGTGAATTTTTTCACACATTAGTAAACACCCATATTCAACGCCATCGTACAAGCATATATTTTGCGTATGTATTAATTAAATGTATTGCAGATACCTATAATAGCTAGGGCCTAGGGAACCATTCAGTATAGGTACTTTGTACTTACTGCCTATCAGTTATCCTCCCACTACTTGCTGGTACGTATTCTCGTACGTCGATAATAGGTTTTATTAATTTAGTTCTTCGGTACTTAAATATATTTTGCGCTGATGCGTGATAGGTGATAAGTATACTAATTATAACGTTGTAAAAATGCATTAATACCAATTATTTCATACCGTCAGAATTGGTGGATTTATACAATTCAATTTTTTACATTCACACAAAAACTAATTGTCGACTTGTACCTATAGCTACATTTATGTGGCACCATCCAATCACGGAAAATGCGTTCGAAGGAATTTTGAAGGTCATATCTCAGTCTTAGTAAGTTTAAAAGAAATAGTTCAGATTAATTTCGATATTTATAGCTGATATTAAATAATTAATACTTTCGTGTGATTTTTTGAAAAATTAAGGTTTTTTTTTTTTATAAAATATGGCTGGTATTATTAAATGTTTATGTTTTACATTAAGGTTTTTTTGTTTTTCTTCAGTTTCATATTTTAAAAAGAAACTTGGAACCCCTCGAGTATATACTGGCAAGTGGCGAGAGGACCACCGTAAATTATCTACCAGCAATTTGTAGTATTATATTATAGGCTTGTGGACGACCAGGAATTTAAATTTTTGGCGGGAACGGGTGAAGGTATAATATCACGGACAGTGCCGTAAGTCATATGGGACAGTTGTCGGCTGGCACCACGTAGGGTGGGTGTTTGTACGGGTGCCTCACACCGAACGTGAATTTTTTCGGCTTGCAACGTTCAACGCATCCGTTAGCGGACACGATGAGGTACGCGTGTGGCGTCTTTGTGCCTTGGCCTGTAGGTCGTACCGGTATGCCGAAAGTCTTGGCGGGCGCGTGGTATTTATACACGTCCGCATTCGTCGAGCTGTAAGCCGCCGGCCCGGGACTTCCGGCATTCACTGCGCCGGTGCCACATTCTTTGGTCCTCCATTTTCTGTATAGGGTCCAGAAACAAGAAAATCAAACCATATACCTGTCTGACGATGTTATACCTTATACCAGTACACCATGAAGATATATGGAGTGACGCAGCTCGGTCGTCGGCGTAACAATACGTCAATACCCAGTGGGAAGTTTTAGGTATATATTATGTATAAATGCAGAAGAATGTGCTCACTATGACATGAAAAATCGACTTTCCATCGATTAGGCGCGTAAACAATATAGGTACCTAACACACACACCTCCGTAACAACTAACAACTATACTTATTGACGATTATTTTTTTTTTTTTTATCTGTATAGATACTCTTGCATGGCTGTATTCCTTGCCTATTATATATCGAGTCTACAATAATATTAAGTATTGACGACCTATCGCTGTAGACCGCAGTGCATACTGGCAATTTGCATACTGATACTTCATTATAAACTTACATTGTGTATCCTTTTCGCCTACTCTTGATCGACGATCGATGCTCGCTGCTCAACGTGTACGCGTTGGGTGAAGGACCAATGTTTCTCTCTCCGTCTGTGAGGGGTAACAACAACTTTGGAGTAGGCGCCCGTTTCAAATTCGGATAGCACGGCAAGTAGGCGGCGGGTCCTGGACTCTGTACGTTGGACTCTACAGCGGGGTTGTACGACATTATAATATTTTCGTGTACTAATGTATAAACTATATTTATTTGTTTATCCAACAGATTTGTGCACACACTTCTATCGAGAACCATTCCAATGTCGACCTTGGCGGTCGTGTATCGGCCATGCCGTGTCGTCCGGTCCACACTGTACACCGGACCGGGGCTCGAAACATAAATTGGAAAATCGTTTTTGCCTCTCAAAGAGTACGCAGGAGATTGCCAAAAACTTGGGTCAGTTGTCTTTGGCATACCGATTGTTGGAGCGAGGTGATAAGCATTAGGCGCGGGACCTTAAAGTCAATGTGTATAAAATAATTAATAAATATTAATTATTTCTAAAGAAATCATTGAAAAATAAAATAAACTATTGAAAACCGGTAACAGGAGGTAACCAAAACAATTTATCAGCAGTTTTCGAACGATTAACGGCTAACATTTAATTGAGTTGATACGTTGCAGGGAGCATGCATAAGTTGCGTCCCGTAAAAACGTACACAAGAATTGCGTTCCAAAAGATCCGGGACGAAATTTGTGTATTTTAATCAAGAGTTCTAATAATAAAAAAAAATAACAATTTGTTTGTCGAATGTGTATTAAATTATGACAAAAGAGCAAATATACGTTGATTCTAATCAAAAGTCAATATGGTCAATAATATATTAGGTACCTAAACCTATAGGTAATGAATAAATAAATAGTATAAATATAATCTTAAGTCAATCAAACATTTGTTTGTCGAATGTAACAAAAAATCAAATATACCTTGAATCACTTGAATAGTTAAATCCAACCAAAAATTAATATATTTAATAATATAATTAAATAATTAAATAATATAAAATATAACCATAAACCAATCAAACATTACCTAGTTAAAAATTAGGTTTATACTTTTTTGGTACCGAAGTTTTTTACAAATTTTAACCTATTATTATTTTATTTTCATTTAGTTTTTTTAATCTGATTTCGTTATGGCAATTTTGATAATTTTTCACTTCGAGCTGGATCTAAATTGTTCGGTAAACAAAATCCATCCATATTTATCGTAATTTATAATATATCTTGCAACATAATATCGAAGCCCTAAAAAAGTCTACCACCTGACCAACATACTGCAGGGACGAAATTGCCTTTTTACGGAACGCAACTATAAGGTTCACTTATATTAAAATCCTAACACAACAATAAGCGGTTATCGGTTTTCTAAAAATTTCCGATTACCTATTTTTTTGAAAATGAGTTTAAACCCTGCTAATAATATAATATGTATTAATATAAAAAATAATGATGTAATTTATCAAATATTCTTACCATGCATTTTTCGTATAGATGGTTTATCTCAATGTATAAATTTAAAAAAAAAAAACATGATAAATTTAATATTCTTTTCCAAATTTACCTAAGTACCTATATTATGCTGAATAATTAATTATAAAAAATGATTTTCCTAAATTAAACTGTAAAATAATCTAAAATTAATAATAATAAATTATGGTACTATTAATTAGTTAATTAACTACGCTGATCTTAGTCATATGATTATATTGGATATATAAGCATATCAATTTTTTATTATGTAATATTTATAGCTGTTATATATTTTAGTTTATACTGAAAAAATATTTTACCTAAGGAGGCATCCGTATTTTCTAAACATTTGTCATATGACTCATTCATCATTTAAAAAATTTCTTTAAATTATACATTAATATTATTAAATAAATAATTAAAAAAATGTTAAGTTTATTTATTGATATATTTCTATAGAAATAACGCATGTCCTTAAAAAACAACAGCACGATTAAACAACGTACATTTGGTTTACTGGATCACGGGTATAAAAGATGAATTTATTATTATTTCGAATTAGATCGAATTGCGGTGTTTGAAGTTAACTGTTACGATATAGTAACATAGATTTATCATAACAATATATTAATTACTAAACAGCAATACAGAATTGATTATTAATCCACCGTACCTAACGGTAGGACTTGCAGGGACTGATAAGACAATTATGTTAAGTTTTTAAGGCTTAATAATATAAATTCTATAATATTATAATATAATACTATTTTATTTTTACTTATCGGTAATATTTGTAGCAAATAGCAATATACAAAGGTATTATCAAACATCGCACATTCAACAGACATTCGATTGAATGCTTGTCATCAGATCGTGTCATCACTATCACCCAACAAGATAATACTAGGCACTAGGGAGGTGGTACCTATACAATTTTTTCCTATTTTCATTCTGTTTAGACGGATTTGCGGTATTCTAGAGACCTACAGCGAATTATGTTATATACACATCAATATATGCAGGTGTGAAAGTGTGAAACTCTAGTGATTATAAATATAGTCATATAAATACCACATAAATACTTAATATAAGGACCACTTGGCACTTATCGTACAATGTATCTTTGGAAACAATCGTGTGCGAAGTGCGAAGGCATTGGTGTATAGTATAATATTTAATAGTAAGTACATAAAAGGTATAATCACGTATTTTATTTGCTCGTAAAAAAAAAGTCGCGTTTAACATTATTATTATATACACCACCAGCGTATAGAGACAGTTTGCATGATGTATAGGTATACAATTTTGCAGGCGGTGGCTAATAGCAAGGCACATAATATTATTGAACTGTGAGCGCGAGGGACGACGTCTGTCGGACTGTGAGAACTTCGTCGCGTCATATATTATTCTATATTTTTACGAGTGGTTGAAAAAAGGAAAAATAATCGTCGTCGAAACGTATTTATTTTTTTACCATCATTATTATTCCGTATGAATGAAACCCACTCGTAATCCACCAGACAAATCCGCGAGGTTTCCTGCAGCCGCAGGTGACGACAACGACAGCGAACGCCGCACAAATATAGAGGTACATCCTATCCTAAAATGTATATACCTACATATTATGCTCTACACACACACACACATAATAATAATAATCGTGTACATCCAAATCGCCGTGTTACATTCATCTATGCTGGTGTGACGTGTGTGTGTGTGTGTGTGTTAACCAAGTATATATGAACCGTGAGGACGTATAAGTATATATACTTAATTCACATTGGGAGGGACTGGGGGGTAAACCACAGACCGCGTATTCCAAATACGTGCGAAAACCGTCATCATAACGCGTTTATTGTGGGCGACACAATGATGCACCATATATTATTATTATTATTATTATTATTATTATTATTACATATATATATATGCAGTATACGAATAAGTAAATCCGATTGCGGCCAAACGCCGATATTGTTCAAACAGGGCCCGTATAAGAGGTGTTTTTTTTTGATCGATCCAAAATGGACATGACTCCTGTAGTCGTCTATCGCGCTGCCTCTGTACCAATATGTATGGTAGGTACTCATAATATATATCTGCGGCGTGTTTTCTCAGGTGCTCGCACGAATCACTGTCACCGCTCGTCAAACTGACCACACGCATCCGGCTGGAATTATTATACAATATATTGCTATACCTACCTGCAGTATACCACTCGTGCTCGCTGCACTCATCACACCCTGCATATATATATATATATATATATTATATATGTGCACGTATGTATATATTATGCGTGCGGGCTGCATCAGGTAACAGCGACGTACGTGCATGTATCCTTTAAATATTATATTATTATTATTATTATTATATTATTATATCGTATTGTTCCGTAGTACAAACATTTATCCAGGGGCTATATTATTATGTATACGATCGTTTATACAGCTATAATACTTTTTCGTATGCATAAATTATATACCTATAAGATATAATATGTAAAGGTAGGTATGCAGTATGCACTATGCACGATTGCACGAATAGGTACCTATTATAGTATTATATGAATGATAATAATATCTAGGTGTAGTAAATATCGATATATCACAACGCCACAACGGTCGAATGTCTATATAAGAGCACATTTTTAACTGCGCGCCGCACGTGTCATCGTCTATTATAACTTACGGTCTGCATGGAAAACTCTGAAAAGTGGCTGAAATAACTTATCCTGCATGCCATTTAACCGATAATAATAGGAAAAAACCACATAGGCTACTCTGCTGTATAGCTAACACATTACGCACTGCAGGGTCGGAGTGACCTATACCCAAGACTGCAGGCAATAGCAAGGCATCCTCGTCTGCATGTCGCATGTGTATGGGGAAATCATAATTTTAAGTTTTAAAACATAAAATATGAACTGTTGATTTATATAAAATTATACACAAATACAAATGCGTCAGTTCCTATGTGATAGGGTACTGGCGTACTGCAGGGTCTTGGATCATATATATACTAACTATGGAGCCACAGCGTATTAAATCAGTTATGTTTGGGACTTTGGCCTTTGGGAGTATCTATTTTTAGAATTGTACACTGTACAGTGTACCCCCAAAATCTCCATTGTCTGGTGAAAATTTGAAATCGGTACATAATAATAGTACGTATTCAAAATATAATTTATCATTATCACGAATCACAATTGTTGGTTAATAACTTAGATCATAATATACTATAGTATATTATGATCTAAGGTTAACAATGTCAAAATGACAAAATATTAAAATAATATCATAATTCTTCTAGATAATAAAATCAAATTTACAGTATGAGGCAGACAGACTAAATAACTATTCATCTAATTAAAATGAATAATAATATGAATAGTAAATAAGTTAATATTCTGAGAATATTAGTAGGTATTTAAAGATGGACATTGGGCAGTATTTTAATAATTTTTATTGGTAGATAGTTGTACTTAATATAGGTTCTAATAATTTTAAGTAGATATTTGGAAACTATATAAAATACAAAAATACTAATTTATAATATTATGTAGATAGTAATATTATACTCGCTCAAAAAAAAACGCTTGCCGAGTCAAGGAACGGCATGTAAACCTTCTTGATTTTTAATTTTTAGAAATGTATTAACTGATATCACACCCAAGCGGTATAACAATTGGAATCCAGAAAAATGTCGGTGTGAACAGCCCCATAAAAAATCATTTTCATTTAGTGAGATAGATTTCCGAAACCGGCGGATTTCGTTGTTTGGGGTCTTGTTAGATTCACATTGGTTAGGAGAAGTGCAGTGAAGGTTTTCAGAACTTTATCTTTAATAGTTAATTCACTACAAAACATCAAAAAAAAATTAAAACAAATTTTATTGGGTGTTTTTTTTTTATGTTTTTCAGCTTTACAGCTTTGTAGTAAATTAACGATTGGAGATAAAGTTCTGAAAATCTCACTGCACTTATCCTAGCCAATGAGTATCTAACAAGATCCCAAAAAACAAAATCCGTTCTTCAGTTTTGGAAATCTACCTCGGTAAATGAAAATCTAGTGAAAAATAACTCTTTTTTTATCTGTGAAAAATTTTAATTCCAAATTTAGTATCTACTTGATAAACCTTTATTAATGAGTTATCAACCAACTTTCTAGCTACCATAGTTTATGAGAAAAATTAAAAAATAGAAATTTCGGGACTGTTCACGTTGACGTTTTTATGGATTCAAGTCCATAAAAGTTATACCGCTTGGCTCTGATATCAAATCTCTATCATTAATATTTTATATTAAAACTAGCTAAATTACCCACCTACTCATCATTACTGAGTTACATTTTTATTATTTTTCTATTTAACACAAATTATTGAAGTTTTAAAAATTCATACTTTTTCATTTGAATAAAACCATACTTACTTGATTACAAATCAAGAAAATAAAAAATGTCTGTTCAGTTATAAAATGAATTTAAATTTAATATTTAAATGATAAAAAAATGTCATATGTGAAAAAGCTATCAAATATTAAACAGTGATTTACAAAATATAATAATAATTGATACTGACATATAATAATTATAGGGGACGGAGTGGCCGAGCGGACTAATAGTCGTCGGCCACTAGCGACATTTTTCTTCGGGCAAGTCACGGTGCCCATAGTTGATTTCCATAGTTTCCGAGCTTAAAAGTTCAATGAAAAAAAAAAAAATATATTTAATAATTATTTTAACATTGATATGTTTTCGGGCTGGGAACAACTTTATTTTTGACTTTGGCAACTTTGTTTATTGCATAGAAACACAAATCAACAATAAAAAAAAAAATTGATCATCCAACTATAGATATTTTTCCACTACATACCCCAAAACATATCTGCGATTCATCAATTTTCCTTGCGGAGCAAAAATATTTATAAAATGTTTATTACGCATTTTAATTTGTGGCATACATACATACTACAGGTAACGGCAAATAATATCAAAATAAATTAATCTACAAAATCAAAAAAAAAATATTTTTATTTTACTAGCTTTTTGATGAAAACCAATAAATCAAAACATTTAAGTGAATAATATTAATTATGGCCTGTCGCCTGTAAGCAGAGCCGCATTTAACGGGGGGCAAGGGGGGGGCAATTGCCCCGGGGCGGCAATTTTAAGGTGATTTGAGGGGCGGCAGATTTTTAAAAAATATATCATATTATAATATTATACGTTCTCCGTTACGAATTTTGTATTAAATTTTTAAAATAATTATTATTATATTAAAAATATTAATACCAATAATAATTTTATCTATCAACGATTCAATAATAACTAAATGCATCCACAGTTGTGTGTCTGTGTTATTTATAGCTTTTAATTTTCGGCGAGTGACTCAATCACATCGAAGAGCTGTCGCCTGTTTGCTGTTGCGGGCAATGCGGGCTGTATGATCTAATAATAATCGCGAAAATACGTATTTGACGATCATTTTAGTAATCTTATCATCGACTGTCGTCTGTTGACAGTCTCGACGCAATTTCGGTAGACAACAGTGTTGTGTTTGTTAAATGTATGTTATTGAATACTATACTATGTCTGGTAAGCGAATTAAATTAATTGGTGCAGCTTACCAAAAAGCAGCAAAAGAAAAAAAGGTGGATAAGTGGAAGTCGCTCTGCTGTACAGTAGGTTACAAATGGGTCACTGTAATGGATGGTGTTAAATTTGAATTCAATGATATAATATCATTGTATAAGAAAAACGATTCTGAGCGAAAACGGTCAGTCAGCCTATGATATTATCAAGTATATTTGATGATATTATTGTGAATAAAGTAATTTATATATAACCTATTTACGTGGAGCCTTGTTTTAAATTTTCAATCCTTAGCCATAAAAGTTAAACATTTTATACATTTTTAACTACAAAATAGTTAATAAATTATAAATTTGATAAATGTTGTCAAAATTTGAACTTTAAATGCTTATAAAAAAAATGTTGCCTATGTATTTTTAATATTTTTCAACTGCTATTATATATCAGGAGCTTTATATTAAATATTCACACTTTTTTACCCAACAAATAAAATTTTATTGATATTTATAGAAAAAAAAACTAAAAAAATTGAAAACTGACAATGTCCGTAAACAGCTCAAAAAGAGTCAAAATATTTTTAAAATTTTATGGTGTATAGAAAATGCTAATATAAACATTTAATGAATTTTTCAAGTATCTACAGTCATTCGTTTTTTAATTACAATAAAATAAGAAAATTGTTACATGAGAAATCGAGAAAATATCAAATGTTGTAAAAATATAAATTTCAGACGCTCATAAAAATTTAATTTAAGTTTCTTGTAGACATTTTTTTTTTGATAAAGGTAGACAAACTTATGAGTAATCTTATATTACATTTTCAAATCTTAGATTTAAAAAGAAAAATTTTTATGAATTCTCAACTCAAAATAATTTGCTAATTTTCTTGATTTTTCCGTATTTTGTCAAAATTTGAACTTTAAATGCTTATAAATAAAAACTGTGACTAAAGATTTTTAATTTTTTTCTTCTGCCTTTGAAACAATAACCTAGGAGCCTTCTATTAAATTTTCAAGATTTTTTACTCAACAGATAAAATTGTATTGATATTTATAGAAAAAAAAACTAAAAATTATTTAAATATTTTTCACTTATAGTAGACTCGACTCCTGATTTAACAACACGAGATCAACTCACAGTGTTTATGATAGCGAAAAAAGAGAGGTGAAAATCATATGATATTTTTTTTAAATATATATAGGCGGCAAATTTTATATTGCCCCGGGGCGGCAATTTGGCTTAATGCGGCACTGCCTGTAAGCCTTTTGTAAGACATTTGCCAGCGAGGCCCACACTACCCAATCCGACCCTTTGAAAGAGTCAACATGCCTATGGGTACGCATAATATGTAATATAATAAGATTATAAGAATAATAAAACATAATATATAGATAATAGCGGGACCTATAAATTATAAATTATGATATTATAATTATTGTGGTAATTACGTACCCAACGATATACGATACAGACACACAGTAATGAAAAAATAATAATCATAGTCACATATATATACACATATTATTATATAATTATTACAGTTTAGTACTCGGTTGAGTACGTGCCGCCGGTGGGTCGACTGTATACATAATAATATATTATATATTATAAGCTCATCGTATTATATACCAGTGTGGTGCGTACATGCGTGTATATATGTGTGATTACGTGTGGGTGTGCGGCGGCGGCAAGTACCCAAGTATAGCACACACGTCACACACACACACACACACACACACACACACACACGCGAGAAATGGATTTATCCGCGGTACGAACTCGAGTGGCTTCTACGCACACACATAAATATATATGCGCATGCTGCACGCGACGAAATGCATTCTGATCACGTCGACAAATTGGCTGCGGATATACTCCAAATCCTCCTCCGCCGCGGAGAATTTGCCCAATTAAATTGACTGCTGCTGCTGAGGGAGAGGAAAACGTTCCGTTACCCGGAAGTGCAACACATATATAAACACACACACACAAACACGCACACACACACACACACACACACACACACACACACACACACACACACACACACACACATGTACATATATAATATTATGTAATGTTGTATTATACCGCGGCGGGTCATCGCGTTCCGATAACGCATCTCCTCCTACTCGCGAGTCCGCAGCTAATATTATACGAATTCGTTTCCACCAATTTACACCGGGAAAATATAAATTCTATTTAATCCTATAATTATGTATAGGCATAATATTATAAGTGCAGCACACGTACGCCGTACATATTGTATGACGATGGGAAAAACGGGCACTTATCTCCTCAATGTTATAATACACTAATATAGACGCGCCCATCATAATTAGTACCGATATAAAATTCAAAATGTTACTTATAATGTATATCACTATTTATAGATTTTGACACGTTGACAAGTGACTGTCAATGAGCAGGGTTCCAGTGAGCGCATTAAAATAAGATTTAAATTTGTGGTAATTATTTTTTTTATGGTTTTTTGGGATTAGTAGAACTTAGTCTGACAAGATATTATTTTAGATTCTGAGCGGAGCGATGAATATATATTGACTTTACATGATGTGTGTTTTTTTTTATTATTTGTGTCTGTGTACAAGATAAGTAGTCGAAAAAATGCTTCAATTTTCAACTTCAGTATCTTGTTCGATGTGAAAGTGAATCTAGTTGGTGCATTGGGGAGGTCAAAATTTAAAACTCCAAGTAACTTTCAAAAACACCAGGAAAAACAAAAAAAAATTAAGGAAAAACTGCGATTTTAACACAAAATCGATTTTGGTTTTTGGTGTAACTCTATTAAACAAATGACTGTAGATACATGAAATTTTCACTGAATGTTTATATTAGCATTTTCTATGTATACATTATACTCGATAAAATGAAAATGTGCAAATTATTTCGAGTTAGAAATTCATAAAACTTTTTTTTTTTGATTCTAAGATTTGAAAATTTAATTCAATATTCCCCATAAGTTTGTCTACCTTTATCAAAAAAAAAGTCTACCAAAAAGTCAAGTTAAATTTTTATGATACTTTGAAGTTAAAATTTTTACGATATTTCTTCGATTTCTCATGCAGCGATTTTCTTATTTTTTTGTAATTGAAAAATGCATAACTGTAGATACTTGAAATTTACACCATATTATGTTTAGGTATTTTATTAATTCCTATTATACTTTATGAAATTTTTAAATATATTTTGATTCGTTTTGAGCTGCTTAGAGACATTTTCCATTTTCAATTGAATTATTTGTTGGGTTAAAGCGTAAATACAAGGCTCCTGCAGGCTGCAGGTATATTGTTTACAATAACAGTTGAAAATATTAAAATACATAGGCACAATTTTTTTTTTACAAACATTTAAAGTTCAAATTTTTAAATTTTTCTTTTTAAATGTAATACAACATATTCCTCATAAGTTAAAAAATATATCTACAAGATAAAATTGTAATGAGTGTTTGAAGTTCACATTTTTATAAGGTTATGGATATTCACTCGATTTATCATGTAGCAATTTTATTATTTTGTTGTAATTCGAAAACGAATAACTGTAGATACATGAAAATTTCACTCAATGTTTATATTCTCATTTTCTTTACAATTTACATCATAAAATGTTGAAAATATCGTTTTTAACTGTTTACGGACAATTTAAATTTTAAATTTTTTTAGTTTTATTTTCTATTAATATCAATACAATTTTATTTGTTGGGCAAAAAGCGTGAAGTTTTAATATATGGCTCCTGATATATTGCTATAACAGCAATTTAAAAATATTAAAATTTTTTTTTATAAGTATTTAAAGTTCGATTTTTGACAAAATTTATCAAATTTAAAATTTAATAGTAATTATTTTGTAGTTAAAAATGTTCAACTTTTATAGCTAAGAATTAAACGTTTAAAACAAGGTTCCACGTAAATAGGTTATGTATAAATTACAATATTCACAATAATATCATCAAATATACTTAGTAATATATAATATTATTATATCATAGGCTGACTGACGACCATCTTCGTTCAGAATCGTTTTTCTCATACGATATTATATCATTGAATTCAAATTTAACACCATCCATTACAGTGACCCACTTGTAACCTACTGTACAGCAGAGCGACATCTACTTACCCGTCTTCTTTAATTCTTCAAAACACAAAATAAGGATCTGTTTTAAAACCGTATAATTATGTGTTTATAAAATTACGATGTATAAATAGACAATAGTTGTTTCAAAATGTCAAAATTGAAAATATACATTATTCTTAAACCGTAAATATAATATTTATCCATATTATCCATATTCGTGTGCGTGATCATATGTACTATAACCGTTAAGCCGGTTATCAAACATAAACTGCAGTTTAATTTAAATACATCAACGATTACTGTGTTTCGAGTAAATATAATAATAGGTAAGTAATTTTAAATAAATCAATATGTCGTATAATGTTATAATTTAGTAGGTAGTCTTACATTTTTAAACGCACTTGTGGATT
The DNA here is from genome assembly GCF_019925205.1 of Metopolophium dirhodum. Taxonomy (NCBI): domain Eukaryota; kingdom Metazoa; phylum Arthropoda; class Insecta; order Hemiptera; family Aphididae; genus Metopolophium; species Metopolophium dirhodum. Next base: position 8,794,181 of record NC_083561.1, on the reverse strand, counting down.
AGGGGTCAGCTATTGTAAAAACCTAATGATAAGTAAGTCCCTTCTGCTTTTATATTAGTACATATATCGTGTAAAGCTATTTTGAAAATTAATTTTTCCTCGAAAACTCATTGATTGACAGCAGCTTATATAAATTAAATTGAAATAGCATTTACTATTTATTATAAAATATGCTTCACACCCTCTCGCACTGCGCATGTAATATGTATGGTAATACTGGCACCCGTCTGCCATGCATACATGCCAACACAATTCAATCGATCAAGTAATTTATTACCGTTGTGGAGGTGCACTATATAGCCGCAATTTGATGATTTTACGATTTTAAGTTGCGCAGTGTGCTATTGCAATGATGACTGATAATTATTTATTCTGTAATGTAGAAATACTATAGATATAAGATGAAACAGTGCTAGGGACTTAACATGCTGGAAAATGTATGAAAAATTAATATATTTAACTCATTTTGTTATTAACATTGGTAGGTTGGTGCTACCAGCTACTGCGTATTATATTGTTAGTATATTTTTAACTTTTGTTAGTATACAATATACAATATAGTATATACATCCATTCACCCTTTGATCTTTAATATACTAAGGTTATAACTCGATTTTCTCTTAGTTTTTAGTTTTCCAAAGTATTATTATAACTTTCCTGTATTTTAATATTTCTTTGAGTTTACTGTGAATCTATGTCTTATAAGGATTTGATTTATATAGATATAATATATAATAGAAAATGGTCATGATTTTAAAATTGTTTAGGTTCCTTTATTATTATTTTAGAAGGTCAGTTTCTTAATACAGCTGTTTATCTTTGCTTGTAAGTTGTAGGTAATATACCAATTGTTTACATTTTATTGAACTTGCTCCTGTCGAGTCTCGATAACTTGAACATCAATGTCTCGAAAACCTCGATAACTCGAATTTTTTTCTTGCATATTAAAGTGTTTTTAATTTGTGTTCGAAGTATATAAGTCGTATTTATTTTTATTCCCCTAGAAATTCGAGCTATCAATATTTTACTATGTTTATATATATATATACCATATATACTATATTGGTATATTATCAATATTAAAAATAAATACCTTTTATAATTTATGATTTCTGTATGGCTTTTTAATTTTTTAAATGTTCCAGTAATATTGATCTATTTAATAATTTTCGGGGCAAGCTCAATGTTTATAAAATAGTAATATGGCATGAAAACTGCAATTGCATTTTAAAACATTAAACAAAGTGCCAGTAATAGATAATGAAAAATATAACAGGGTATTTATTATAAATTGTTTAGAGCTAAAAAATATGAATTTAAAATATAAAAATCATAGATCAGCATATTATAATGGGGCTTTTGTTTGCTAATTTCCGAATTTCATAGTTCGTAGGATAGTACCATCATAATCTATACATATAATTGGTGGAACATATAGAATTTAATATATGGAATGGTTAGTTTTAGGAGAATCTAATTTCAGAGACTCTAAATTTCAATTTTGACAGCAGAAAAGGGGCATTGACACTGCCATCTATAAATTTGAACAAAAAAGATGGGTTCACATCATAGTAACACTCAAATTGGACGTATTTGATGACTTGTGGACTCTGGCACTCAACATGTAGAAGAAATGCAGCATACTTTGAATAAGTACGTTGTGTTCTCAAATTGACAGCTCTTGCCTCTTTTATAATGTATAACGAAAAATAACTTCTCTAAAAGGGAGCGAACGAACGAGCAATAAAGGGTTTTCAAAGAAATAAGGAGGTTGAATTCGACTGACATAATTTTAACAATACCAAGAAGTTGTTAAGCTTTACAAGGAACTATAATTTCTGTGTACTTATTGAAATTTAAAGTAAAATGTGATACCATACAGAAAGATCTATAACATAATCCTTTAAAACTTAAAGATAAATACTATTTATTGAGTAATGAGTATTGAAAGTTCAAAGGATGGCGAGAACGAGTAAAATATAATTGAATATTGTTAGGTAATAATATGTTTATGACGTGTCACATTAATATAGGTGCAGTTTGGTGGCGGAGCAATCGGGTAGTTATTAGCACTCCTAGTTTTGAGTTTACCACCCTCAAAATATGAGTCATTTATGGTTAATTATAGACTATAGTTCTTATATTTTATTTTAGTTAATTAATATATATATATTGTTGTTTAAATAACTGTTATTAAATATGTGATTATATTGTATGGTTTATGTGTGGATGGGAGGGAGGGAGAGGGGCGAAAGTTTCTCATTCTACAATCCGTGAATTTATTCTGACTAACTGAAAAAGTAGGGAGCTTCAGCACCACCAAAACTTCATTGATTCTGATATTGCGTCCCTGCACATTACAATACGTAATATTATTACTAAACATATAGTTGTGTTTAATAGGTTTTTACATATAATAGGAGAACTTTATAAAGTTAATATAATATGACGCGACATCCAAATTAACTATGGACTAGAATTTTTTTGTTTCTTTAAGAATATCACATTCGTCGTGCGGGTCAAGTTGTTTTGTGTCACAAATACGCTCGACCACTTCGAAAAGACCGTCCTTTTGTGAAGACAAAGGGCTCGCGGGTGAAATTTGGGACGTCACGCGTGAGTCCCTATGGGGTATGTATACTTTAAAATGTATTTGTTTTTTGTACGCGAATATAATATACATAAGGTCATAAACATCTAATATATATATTATATATGTATGTGTATCGTAACGGTAACGGTAAGATAGACTCGGCGGCGCGGTGGTCCGCAAACATAATCATCTGCAGCGAGACTATATACACATCACTCGAAACGGCGTTGATACAAATATTACACTAGGCACACACATAATATATATAATATATAATATTATATGTAATATACACCGCGACGCGTAGGTATAAGTCCTACACGCGCGCGCGGCTCGTTGAAAGAAATGGAAAAAACTCTCCGGGCCTCGGGGTGCGTACATGTATGTACGTATATATATATATACATACACTGCACAAGGACGCGAAACCGCTGGCTGGCACGAAAACAAAAATAAAAAAAAACACCGAAGAATGAGAAGGGGAAAAAAAATTCGCTTATTGTTGTGTGCCGGAAAATAATAATAGCTGTGCGCCGCAGCCGGGCGCGGGGGATCAATTAAAAAGCGCGAGCGTACGTGTCGTAGATGCCGGGCCGAGATAAGCCGACGGGACGGCGACGAAGTTGAATAGAGCACGAGGGATGCTTTCGCAGAGTGCGCGCTCGTGTATTTGCGTGTGTGCGTGTGCGTGTACGTGTGCGTTTGCGTGTGTGCGTTTGCGTGTGTGTGTGCGTGTGTGTGTGTGTGCGTGTGTGTGTGTGTGCGTGCGTGTGCGTGTGTGCGTGTGCGTGCGTGTGCGTGCGTGTGTGCAGGAGACGTGCCGCCGAACAATGGAAACGCTGGCAGGGCTCTCGTATTGCACACGACGACGACGACGACGACGACAACGGCGGCGTGTATGCAGGAAACGCGCGTGGAGTTCCTTCCTAGTACACGGCATATTGTGTGTTGTATAGGTGCACGGCGACGGCTCATTGATTCCGGACGGAAGTGAATACCGCGAGAGGTCGATTTGCAAAAGAAAAATTTGAGCTCTATGCGCGCATAATATGTCTATGCGTGTGTAATAATATTATAATAATATACGTTACATATATTACTATAAAAAATAATGCATGAGCACCGTGCCGTCGCTCGAATAGAGTAGAACGGAATTTCATTTCATACAAAACTACGGTTAAGGATTATGCGATAAAAACGCCAACATGTACCTACCGAAATCCGAGAATCCGGAATATTGATATGCATATTAATTATTATAACTGTCAAATACTCGAATAGTAGTAAATATTTGTACGTCCAATTATTTATTAAAACTCCAAGAAAACCATATAACATATGTAGTAGGTATTTTGCACCTATATGTACAAAATATATTGACTGTAAAACTTTTATAACAATTAATAGTACCTATGAATAATTTCTTCATAAACTCATATTGGTATAAAGCGTCAAGCAAACAGTCATCAAATTATGTAGGTAATATTACTTGGTTAACATTAATGCATTATACCTAAGTATGTATTACTTAGGTCTTAGAATAATTAATTTATATTATGTTAGTTTGAAGTTTTAAATAAATTATACTGCATTACATTTTCATGTTTCCCAATATCAAATAGAATACGATAAGTAGGTAGCACGTAATAAGCTAAAAACTTACTATACAATCTTGTATGACGTATAAAACTCTATCATTCACTATCACGTAACATAGCCACATATATTATAGGTCTTAACGACATCTGCTTCTAGTTCTATCGAATCTTTTGTTCGCAGATTACTACAATGCTATAATATAATATTGACTATTGTCAATCTTATAACTAAGTATATAGAGTACTAACTAAAAATATAAACTTAAAATATTATGCAATTTTGTAAAAAAAAGTAATAATTGAAATATTTCACTTAATAATAATATGTTCTTCTAATTCTTAAAATATGTAAAAGTTAAATGAAAGTGTAGCCATTTCTTTATTTTAGTTTTTAATTCATAGTTTCTTATCATTGATCACAATTTGCAAGTAATTGCAATTGATTGTAAAATACTTGCCGTTTATTTCAAGTACTTCAATAATTATCAAAATAATAATATCTTAATTATTATATTATATAGGTATTAATATTTTATATTATTATTATTAATTTTATTTTGTAGGTGCCAAGTTTTAAAATGTAATTAATGATATCGCTGTATTAATTTTGTCTGAGTCGCCATCCGGCAGGGTTTTCTGAGTGTTATAGTTCACAATGGTATGATTTATGTATTTAAATAATATTAGCTTAAGCTTATAGAACATTTTCGTAACACAGCAAAACTAGTTAAACTATATATATTCTTACGTGATCCTATAAATACTTCTTGGTTTTTTTTTAACACAAACAAAACCTTTCTGCATAACAGTTATTCAATGCTGAAACTCTTAAAGCTACAAACATTTTCTTGAAACTATATTAATTAAAATAGTGATTACTGATTAATATATCACTTCAGTCTTTTAAAAGGTTTTGGAAATCTTTTCGGTACTCATAAGCTTAGACGATAGCTTTGAAAATGCAACCATTCGTTAACATTTGTTCATATAAATTACTTTTTTTTTTATTTAAGTGTCGCACAAATTCACAATTTACTTGCAGGCGGCTGTAACTCAGTAGACAAAACAGACGATGTTCAAATAAACATGCATATTTCAATAGCAGTGTCAAACGATTATATTGTTTTATTTAAAATCATCAATATTATGTTTATCTGTTATAAATTATAATTAGGGCCCGGATGTCGATGCACTAAAAACCATAAAAATTCATTTATGACATAAAAACACAAAAAATGGCCTAAAAATTGAATATGTTAATGACCTAACTTCTTAAAAAAAAACGCTCATAAACTGTTGAATTTAATAAAATTGTTTATTGATTTTAAAATTAAAAATTACAATTTTTAATCATACTTTTTTATTTAAACTTACAGATATTAAAAATAATAAAGTTGTGGTTTTTTTTTGATTTGTGAAAAATATAAAAATAATTAACTAGTAATTCTCTCAATTGTTATAAAAGTCAAAAATTCACTAAAACTTCAAAAAATGACTAAAAATCATAAAAAGACCTAAAAATTAAAAAAAAATTAAAGTTATAAGGACAGTATATGATACGAATATTATTGAACTACATTTTAAGCCATGAAAGGATCGTCTATTATGTTCCAAAAAAAAAGACGCAAAAGTCATCAACATTCAGACTCTATAGTTACAATATTATAATATAGGTACAGCGTACAGGTGCAACATGATAATATATTACGTCGTAACCTACAATGTCGATATACCATATACATTATACTGCACATAATATTATGTATATGTATGTTTATTATTTACGATATGTTCAACCATTAGGCGTGCTGTTAATCGAAAAATTTCAAACAAAATCAATATGATAATAATATAATAATAATATCATATCCGGTGGATGATCGGAAACGCGGAGTATAATATAACCAGAAGTATTATATATTTTTACACATTCTACGAGAACGGGGATTTGTGTCCGCAGACCTGTCGACGGAACAATGCAATGGAAAACGACGTGTCAAAATCACGCGCTGTGCCGGTCCCCTTATGAGAAAAAAATCGGGTGCAAGTCACGTTTGTCCGTGCGTTTAGAACTACACGTACATCATACACACACACACACACACAATATATAATATAGAAGTAGATGCACAATTGTGATTGTATGCGTGTGGCTCGAACAATGTGTTCGAGGCGCAGACAGCAATAATGATAATCACAATAACGGACAGCATCAGACACCGTGGTTATTTTAAAACCAACGGTTATTCGTATTTTTTTGGCGGAGACTACTGTATAATATGTATAATATAATACGAATTATTGTGGTATTACAGAAGTTTCGGGTGTACTGGTGACGTGTCGGTAGACTTCGTTGCTGACTTTCTCGGTTCGAATTTCTGTGCATAGACTAAATTTGTACGCCGCGACACTTTTTTGTATATTTCATCAAGCGTTTAATGCCTGTACTGTTTCTGTGTATACGAGGTAGAAGCACGCATAATACAAATTAACAGTTGTACATATACTATATTATTATATTGGTACGAAAAAAAATGAATAAAGGATATTAAAAGAATTTAAACAACACCCTTTGAGCTTGGTAACTTTTTGTTCTCGCGCTTTTCCGAAAACGGAAAGTCACAAAACGAGTAAGTAGGTACTCGAATACCCGTCTCGTGATAAATTCATATATATATATATATATATAATATTATAAAGTCAGAAGCTGCACCGGCGTCTGCTGCAGCACGATACGTATTCAACGTCGTCGTCGGCTGTCGAGTGACCCGCGAGAACAAAAAAAAACCCTCGCGGTGCTCGTCGCGTACTACTACACGACAGTCGACAGACCGTCAAAGGGAGACCACCACCACGCAATCATAATAATAATAATAATAATAATAATAATTACACTCGGGGTCGCACTGCTGCAGCATTGTTTAATTATTGCTGTACGTGACCGAGGGCATTTTAGTAGGCAGTCACGTAATATACAAACCGTGTAAAACACAAGCGTCTATCGTCGCGTATATATAATTGGGCTCTTTCTCGAGAGCCTTTGCACTGCAGTTCACCCCCGCCGTGACTTTATACCGTATAGGTACCTACGATATAAATGTGTGTAAATTGTGTAGTCGCTGTATTGTATGGTACGACGCCGGTAGCAGTGGTAGTGCTCCAGGCGTTTCCCGCCAATATTTTCAAGTACTTCGTCAGTATATACTATAAGATGCGCATTGTATATGTATGTACTATGTATATATATATATATATTTATATATGTTTTATAGTGTGCGTGGTATAGTTTTTACATAATAGAGGTAACCGCATTTCACATTGTTCGCGTATAATATGTATTATAATATATAAATATATAATATACAAATAATGTTCATATATTATATATTTATATATATTTGTATATAGTATATAAGTATACTCGTTTTGTATATTATATATTATATTAGTATAATATCATTTTTGATTTAACATTTGTTTTTGATTGTAATTAAATAATACATTTATATAATAATGTTATGGAATGAATTACGCTTATTAAAAATTCAACTATATCACTAATTAGTATTGATGGACTTATTTCACCAGTGAAATAGAAATCAGTTAAAACAAAATCTTGTAGTTCAAATTATCCATAGAAATTAGAAGAATATTGAATAAAACGAGTAGCTACTATATAATTATTGGTTCCGTACTTACTTAATGTCTTTATAAACAATTTCTGTATAAATAATATATAAAACAATATTTTAGTATATTATTAATGTTTATCATATTTATACATATAACATTATTTTAGAATAAATTGTTCTGAGATACTTTGTTTGATTTTACGAATGATTTTCAAATTAGCATACCTACCTAATGAGCATAGCCTAGACTTCATCGGCAGGGGCAGCCTAGCTAATAACCGGCGCTACCTTATTAGTGAACTGAAAAAAGCCCTATACACCCAAAGCCGTATTTTTTTAAGCCCCCCTCCACAGTGAAATATTTATAATAATAATCTACAGTAACTTCAGTTATATTATTCATCTACAGCCTTGGATTACACCACCTAGCTACAAATCAAAAATAATACAACAATAATATCAATAATACCTAGATGCGTATCGTACCGTCGTCGTCAGTCTCAAGTCTTTATAGTAGGTTTTTCCGATTTCGGAAGTCAGGAAAACAATCTTTATAAGAAAATGGTAATTATAACAATACACACAAAAAAATCAAGTTTTAAAAAAATAAATAAATGTTGTAACCCTTCTGACTTAAAACTCGGTTGACCGGCACCTTTCAAAAATTACAGGGGCAGCCCAGGCACCCTAGGCTGCCACCGTAGACACGCCTATGATAATGAGGTAATTTAAAAAAAATTAAATACTATAATACCTAGTTAACCATATGTAGGTACAAGTATAATAGCAAACGAAATACTGGCTTAAATCTATTAGGTTTAATAATTCTGAAAATGTTTGATAGAAATATGAAAACATAAATATGTTCTATATTTGCTTTAAAATGAATAATGTATAGGTTAGGTTAGGTACCTATTACACATTATTTTTTCTTTAATATAGGTACTGTATTTCGTAGTATGGAATAATATTTTATATTTCATATTATTAATATTCGATTAGCATATATGCTATATATAGTATTTATTCTTTGTAAACGTATATTTTTAGTATTATTCCTACTATTTACTATCTATAGCATATTATATTTAAAAAGAGCGTATAAAAATTGTTTATTTTGTTAAATTAATGTTTTTTTCTTGGAAATATATTTTTTTTAAATAGTTTCCTCTTATCAATAATAAATAATAATCCTTATAATTTACTTCCGGCTTTTGTTTATGAGGTAATTTTTTTTTATTTTACATTTAAATTAAGTATTTTTATTCATTGGATTACCTATATTAATTCAGAAAAAAAGTTGCGATCAATCAATATCCTGTAAATTACTTTAAAACATAACTTAAAAAATAAACTGGTGTTTAAAAAAAAATTAACTATGATTATATTTTAAAGGAATACAACTATTTAAAACTTAAAAATAAATAGGTTATAGGTAGATACAGAAGTCATAATGTTGAGAAACAAATAAAGTATTCGTCTTATTCTTATGCATTTATACTTGGTACATTTCAAAAGAGATGAAAAATGTGTTTATTATATACTTACTATATTATGTATTCGAATGTATAAGCCTAATTACAATGTCAAAACAGATGTGCGTTAGATTAAAATTCTTTTTTAAGAGTACTCGGATATCTTACTCGACAAAAAAACCAAAAAATACTGTACGCAAAAAGATGACAAGGCCAAAAACATTTTTCAAGGAGACCTCCGGGGCTATTATGCGTGTGATGCGACGATGATAAAAAAAGAAAGAAAGAAAGAGAAAAAAAAGCGTTAGACAAAAAGTCAGAAGGGGAGTGAAATTATTAAAAAATAAAACACAAGACCATGTACATATATATATATATGTGTACGCGTGAGAGAGGATGGGAGGTTGTTGTGAGTGGAGGAATGGTGGAAGGAAAAGAGAGAAATTGGCAACGACGATCAAGTCGAGTGGTCCCGAGAAAGTTGCAGGGGAAACGACGTGCGGTGGCGGCAACGTCGGTGTGGGCGGGTGGAGAAGAGGTCGGCACTCGAGTGCACTTGACCCGAACCGTGGTGCGTGCGTGTGGCCGGCGAATAAATCGCTGTCACCATGGTGACCGGACTTCGGTTGCCAGGCGACACGGTGTAATACCGTGGTATGATCGACCTTTGCGACGCCCTCACCTGCCCACCCTTACCCATTCACATGCCAACGTGGTGTCTGTGTGTGTGTGTATATATATATATATATATATATATGAATATATGAAAAGCCTTTATGTGTATAGATATATAGATATAAACCACCACGCCACCCGTTCGCACACCTATATTGACCGACAGTCAAAGGCCCACGGCACCGTTGTTATCTAAAAGACTTAGCGGCAGATTAACCTTTGACGTTGACAATAAACCCGTCAGATTTTACAAGATGAATTATTTAATATTGTCTTCGACGTGTTTCGGATAAAATTTATATACACCGATATTTTCATGGCCAATAAAATATCCCCTTTTTTTTATATACATCTGTAAAGCGTATATACAATACGCGGGATCCTTTTAAATTTTTTTTATTTCACTGACGTTTTCCTTGGCCTTGGGTAAGTGTAATATTCCATCGCCTTGCAATAATCACGCTACATTTAATGACTTAATATTATAATAGTGCCAACTGCTAATATATATAATATATAACTTATTACAAATTAAATTTATGTAATACAAATCTGAAGAGGGGTAATCATACATTCGGAAGTACTTCAGCTGTTAAATGCTATTTTTACACTACATAGTATTATATATTCAAGAACAATACATATTTGATTGAAATAACTAAAAGGGGTTTTAAAATTGTTTTGTAGCAGCTCTGGTAAAACTTACTTTTAAAACTCTTGAAATATATTTATTACAATGTACCTACTTAAACCGATACAAAATCCAATTTTGTTTAAAACCCTAAGATGCAATGGTCTAATTACTACCAACTGATGAGTTTAATTTCCTGCGTGTACAATATAATTGCAGAAGGTATACACGTTTAATAGGCACATTATTGTAATATAGTTAACTTTAATAGGCACCATTAGTACTTGGGACGCATAGAAGGAATTCGCTCGAATAATAAATATAGGTACCTACATAATATATATTATATAAAAAAATATAATATAGAGCTTTATGAGTATTTGTTTCGCATTGATTGTAAAGTATAAACAAAATATTACATACAAGACTGAGCGCTTACACAAAATCTATAAACAAAAAATATAAACACAACGTAATTACATGTTTACATTATATAGGTTATTAAGCACCTATATAATCTGAATGTAATAAGTACCTATCCGTTAAACATGCATAAATTCATAATATACAATGCCTACAGATCAAATACTTATTTAATACAAATTATACTTTCACAGGATCACATAGAATTTATACGATTGCAAAAAGCTGATCGCTAATCGCTATGGCTCTATGTATACAAATACAAATATTATTAAGAATATAATAGGCCACTGTCTAGAAATGAGTGCACTGTGGATGTATGCTGTATGACAGCATTATACTTATATGAAAACTAAAATCATTAAATAATTTTTAAACTTACAATTGTACTAATTCTTTTACTCTTTGCTTGTGCTATCACATATTATTTAATAATTATATATAATATTTTAATTATGCTTTCATACAATTTTATTTTCGTAAGATGACAAAATATAGGTTACTTACGTAGTGGTAGTTACGTGTATGAGTGTATGACTATGCAAATTAAAGAAAAAACATCGTCAAGTCATAATATATTATTATATGTATGGGAACCCGACTACCGATTACCGATATAAGACGTATACACGCAAAATTCGTATTAGTAAATATTATAGGTATAAACGTGTGTTTACTAATTACTATACACATATAATAATTTGAAAATAGTTAATAATTACTCGCATATTTCATGAAGTAAATAAAACGTTAGGTTGAAAATAACGAATAAAAAATTGAAAACAAATTGTTTTAAAATGTAAACATTAATATAATTAATATATATAATATACAAAGCCACACAGGTATATAAAATGTAATACATCGTGATATTTTTATCAAGGATGATAATATAATTCTTATATGCACATGATATAAAGAAGCCGACAGTGAAGTAATTGACAGTGCACATCCATTTACGCATGTAGTGGGCACCTGCAGCTACGAGTATTACCTGGCAATGGTTTAAAAAATTTAAATAAACAAATATTTATAGACGCACGTAGACAGTGGTGTACGCGATGTGGCGATGTGGCGTAATTAAGGAGCATTCGCAGTACTTGAAAAACATATAATTCACATAATATATTATACAGTATTATTATTATTTATTTTCCCGTTGCGTTGCCTTGGACTCGAGTATTGTCAAATGCTCCCACCCGGAAAGTGAGCCGACCGGCGACCGCTATAATTGCGTCACTGCCAGCGTGACATGTGCGTCGTGCTGTCGTGCGATATAGGGATATTATAATAATTTTTGTAACCACAAACAACTTTTAGGGTTTGTTAGGGGTATATAAATAGCACATCTACGAAAGTACAGTGCGTGGTAATGTGATTATACGAAATTGTTAAATGAGTATCGAATGTCATGCAAGTACACTCGATATTTAGTAACAATTTATTAAAAAAAAAAATAGTATAGCTGTATTATAGGTATCATACAATACTGTAAATTCAATTACGTAAAGTACAATGTACATACTAAATAGTAATACAAATCTAAAAACACCCACCAAAATCATTCTAATATTATATTTAATTAAAGGTTGTAATTTAATGTATCATATATACCTAGTATTATAGTTGTAGCATATGATTCGTAATATTATTATAGTCATTTTTATATGAAGTTTGTGGAATATAATAAATAGGGTGATCCACCATCCCCCCTTTCTCCTCAATTATGCAGTTCGTAAAAATCAGATTTTTGGAATTTTTAAATATACTGAAATACCATATTTTCAGATTCTTAAGTTTTTTTGTTCTACTTAAGGAGTATCCTACGGAAATACAAAATTTGGTTTTTCAAATGAAAATTCCTTTTTATATTGTATATTATTTAGTGAATAATTTTTCTATTGACATATCAAAATCAAAATTCGTACGAGTAGTTTTTATTTATTTAACTTTGTGTGCCAAGGATAATTATAGGTACATGATAATGGCCAATGGGTTTGGATATATGGCTGATATAGAGACTTGAAAATGTTAATAATTAATTTCAATCTATCAACATTTATAATTTGTTAAAGTGGTTCAAGACGCAGGTATAGTAAACACTAAATCCAATATTACATCTATTATATATGTTTATAATTCCATTTTTTATGACTTTTTAAACATTTTGACTATTAGGAAACTAACTGTTCAAATTTTTAAATAGGTAAATCAACATTTTCAAAAAAATTATCCACTAAATAAAACAGAAGTTTGTATCACCACAGAACACTCCTGCCTAGTACAAAAATTCAAGAATTTGAAGTAAGTTTAAAAATTTAAGAAAATCAGATTTTGGATAACAGCATTATTATTTTTAAAATGGAGATGAACGTGCTTGGTGAATCACCCTATATGTATTCCACTAATTGTGTTTGCAAATTTTTATAGTCACACAATATGAAAAATTATTACAAACCCATTATATATTAATTATATTATAATAAATTATCTTTAAAAAATTAATTTTTATTTGAGATATGTTTCCTAGTACCTGTATACAATAATATATATGTATTTGATAAATATATTTATAGTTAACTAAATGGTAGGTGAGTTGATGCCTTTATTTTAAAAATATAAAAACAAATAATAAGAATAAAGCAAACTAATTGAAAATAAGTTTTTTGAAATGTTTTATTTATATATTACACTTAGTATGTATAATATAATATATATCATATTTTTATATCCATTAAAGTTTTTTCTCTCGCTTTCAGTTCAGTTAACCTTCGTTTATTGTTAAAAGTTCTACAGGATTTACATTTCAATTATTTCCTAAATCTACATACTATTTTTGCAGATACGATTAAATCTATACCGACAAATTATAAAAACATACAGTATATAATATGTTCCTCAGTTCCTGACTTCGTGTATCGTATTTTACCTGACGGTGTTTATTGTGGCGTGGATAACCGAACATTTCCTTGAGGCGAGTTACAAATATCCCAAGTAGTATTATTGTAAAATAATATGCTTATATAATACAACTAATTATATTTCAGATCATTCTTGACTACTTATATTGAGTATAAGTAATAGGTATATCATATTACAATTACTAGGGGACCCACCGGCTACCTACCACCCACCTCTATCTATTTAAGTAAAATGTCAGACGCAATTGCCTTTGAGATGTTCGTTCACCACTGGGTGTATAATATTGTGTAGGTATATAGTATTAATACTGTGTATAAGCTATACATTATATACATCACATTTTCACAACTTTTTCTTTGAATTTCGAACAAAAACGATAATATTCTAATCTTTTCTAAATCATTATTGATGATATTGTTTAACTTCTGGGGGAGCTATGGGGCGTTGGCTCTACACGCATATACCACTCTGTAATTACGCCACTGTAGCAGAGACAACAAAACTTCGCGCTGAAGTTATACCTACACCTATATATATATACAAACTGGACTGCCGCCGCGTATTGTCGGCCGATCGCTATTGTTTAGCGTTTAGCGCCTCACGCACACACACCACTACACGCTCACACACACACACACACACACACACACACACACACACACACACACACACACACAAACACACACACACACACACAAACACACACACGCGCACTCACAACACGCGGACGTCAGTCGTCAGTCCATCGGTGCCCGTCATGCACCTGACGTCCCGCGACGACTGTACGACTATATATACAAACGAGTATATGACGTCGCGGGACGACCACCCACGGGGCACACGACGGCGATGACTTGCCGTTCGTCGGGTCTGTTCGGAAATTGGCCACAATCTCGAGTCAAAACGTACGGTGGTGTAGAAACAATAATAAGACACAAGTTCGCGGTGGCGCTTTCACCGCCGCGACGGCGCCTTCCTTCGGTGCGGTCTCCGTCGGACGACGAGCCACGCCGTTATATGCTGCAAACGGACCTGCGTGTTACAAATATTACTATAATATAATAATAATACGCAGTTGTATTATGCTCTCATAAATTGTAATATAAAAAAAAAAATTACGTTATTGTATTATAAAGGTACCTATCTATCTATACCTACTATTATAATATATATAGTTGGAGCATTTATTGACACGTTTAAAAACCGATTTTTAACGGGGTTCGGTTTAACTATATTGATTGTTTCAAAATCTGAAATACCTTATATTTTTCCGAATTGCAACAAAACAGATTAATTCGTAAGCTTTTGGATCATAGTTGTTATACCCAAAGCGACCAAAGCGGTAGAACGGCAAAACATCATACATCAGTTCTATACTTAATAACAAATCGCGGTTTCATATCGTGGGACACAGCTAGACGACATAATATTATATTGTGTAAATGGGTGATGATAGAATCGTGGCAAATGCGAACTATCAATTACATCATAACATCATAGAATAGACTACACTTGCGCAGCAGTCTTGTTCTATTATTAAAGTATCGTTTTGGAAATAACACGACCACGTCTATACAGTGAGAAATTATAAGAAAGTCGGTGTAGTCAAATTTTTTTTCGTGTCGTCGCAACTGGACCGTATGATTAAATAAAATATATTATTCTAAAGTTCACTGACCGTGGGCACGCCGTACGTATATATACACACACAATACAAAATATAAGTATATATATTATATACATATACATAGTATTACATGATATGACCGCACTGCAGTTGTGTGAATGTTCCTGGTTCCATATATATTTATTTACGTTATACATAAATATATACGTCCACATTCATATTTAAATGGCCTGGTTTTAATCCCGAGTCCAGTTTTCGAATTTCACGGTGCCAAAGACACGTGACAGGGGTCGAAGATAAATTCGCGCCGAAAATTCTTAACACCCCAAAAACGTCATTGTTGTCCGGTAGTAATACAACCGCCGCCACTGCCGTTGACAGTATATCTCTCCCCCGCGAGTACGCGCGCGCACCCGTTTAAACACACTTTTATTAACTCCACCGCCCCCGCCGCCCACCCTCGTACACCCATCCCGATCTCACCATATATATATATCATGTACTCTCTCGGTGCACTAAACTATGTGTTTAATATGTATATATAATATATATATATATACTTACGTGTATACGTAGCCACCAGACTAGCCGCGTGTTTAATAGCCTCGGCCGCGGTCGCGTGTGTTTATGACTGCACGCAGCCTCCGCCGAAAATGGCACGGACCGGACTACGGACCGCGGGTATAATGACGTCGGCGCTATGCGGCCCATACCACACTGACAATATACAATCGCCGCTGCACTAAATGTGAAAAAAAAAATACCCTATATAAAATCAAATCGAATCTCTATGACGACAACGCCCAGCAGCAGCAGATATTTATTTTTATTGCTATTATACTGCATATCATATTATACGCAGCTAACAATTAAAGATAATCAATTTCTACATATTTAGCTGTATGGACTTGAATGGAACAGTCTGTAGTGCAGCGTTTAATAAAGTGACTTTAACACTGTTATAGGCTGTATACCTAAAGGCAACTACAGTTGAGAAGAAGGTTGTATACTGTAAAATATGTATCCAAGATTAGAAAAGAGATGGACAACGACATATATATTGTGGTCGCGGTCTCGCTATTTTGATAGAGAGTGAATTGTTAAAGGGAATATCTATAATGCTTTATAATAGTATATTTTACGGTATAGTAGGGGTTTCAAGGAGTAGATTATGGCTAACTGGCCACTGGAAGAGTATGAATGGTAAGGGATCTGTGGATTTTGATCCCTGCACCAAACCAAGGATGTTGTGGTATAGATTTGGGCTGGGATATGTCAGCACATATTATGCGTTCGTTATATAGAACGAAGATAAAACTTTGGTTTGGACTATCAGGTGATCCAAAAGCAGATTGGTATATATATATACATATGTATGTATATAGCGATCGTCCATATTTATAATATACATATAAGTATATCCGTATAATGTATAGGTATAATAGGAATATTATATATAACGGCCGCTTCGTCCGAATAGTTTTGATTGGGTTTTCGCAATTTTCTCCCATGAATGTATAGGTACGTATGGTTTACTGCGTCCACAAACTGCGTAGGTATGTATATTATAAGTACCTTCGACTGATCCTAACTTTTACCGTGTACATAATATATAGGAACACCGCGGTGTCCTATCGTCAACTATGTATATATAATATTACAGCCACGTTCGCCGCAGTTCTCACGTCATCGCTACGCGTGTGGGAATTCGTCGTCGAACTTTATGTTTGTTCATTTCCGATCGAGTTGTTTCGAAAAAAAAATATGTGCGAGCGGGCGCGGGCGCGCAACTGCATCGCCATCACCATTTCTCACACGCGGGAAGAACGCGACAATATTACCTACGTATACATACGCGTGTACATAGGTATGTGTATTATTATCGCACGCATAATGCCCACTTCCGAGTTAACTTACCTGTGGTATAATATGTTTAATACGTGTTCAGTGATTTCGCGGTGGTCTGGTAACGCGGCCGTGGGACTCACACGACGAAACAATGGGGCGGCTCGGAACCCGCGCGCCACCGTACGCGTATAGAGGCGGACCACCGCCGGGCGCGAGCCTGTTCCGCGCGTCCGGGCCAGCGAACACGTCGCCGCCGACGACGACTGCTGCGGCGGTGGCGGTGGCGGTGGCGGCGGCGGCGATTGCACCACCGCGGGGGAACGCCGAGGACCTGTGCCTGTGCGAAAGTATTTCACGTGACTTGCCAAAATATTCTAACGCATATTTTTTCTTATTATATTATATGTGCACCTACCGCGTATTGTTGAGTTATATGCGTGTATGCGATTTTACGATAAATCGCGTAACGGTCATCTAACCCGATTCGCTCTAATAATAATTGCTTGAATTCGAATTTTGTGATTAAAAAAAAAATTTCTGTCATGTATGATTCCAATTATTCATAAATCATAGCATTAGCAAAATACAGTTTTTTTTGTGAGAATAAAGTATTAAAAATACTATTTTTCAAATACACAGTTAATAAATTAACACTATAAATTATTACACAGTTATTGTTGCTTAACGGGGGTCGGGAGTCATTTATGAATATATTTTATTAATAATATTGTGTATTTACTGCTGCATTATGTAAAATACAATATTAACCATACAGGTATATGAGGAGATTAAACTGTTATGTGGGTATATGTTTTTGCAACTCTGCAGTAATCAACATGTATTCAATATAAATTAGTTATCCAAATTCAAAAATGCTCTCCACTCAATAAAAATCTGATGCTCCATCCGGGAAAAAATTTAAAACGCTTGAACGACCAACGTGCTGTAGTTATTTTAGTGCTGTGTAGGTACATGTGTATGATCATTAAACTAACATTAATCCTTACTAATATTTATTAATATCATAAGAGTATATAAAACATATAAACTTATAAGTTATAACTATTAAAAATAATTGTTATAATAGATGTATTAATAATTTATATCTAGGTACCTATATTATACAAGGTGATCCATTCATGAAACATTAATTATTTCAAAAAGTATTAATGTTTTTGAATTTTTTTTTTTATATAGTTTCAAGTTGTTAAAAAAACAACGTTTTTATTAAATAATCATATTGTTAAATATTTTTATCCTTATATTTTTTTTAGGTTTTTTACTTTTTTTATCGACAACATAGAGTTTTAATTTCATATTCCAAAGCAGCATATTCTTCTAAGTATTTTGATTCATAAAAATTGAATTTAGGACGAGTAGTTTATGAGTAACAAGTATTTAAAGTTTAGACAAGCAGAGTAGTGGACAAATATTTTGCGGGGTAACCCCGTACCACTCCACTCCGCCCATCAAAACTTTAAATTCTTATAAGTTATAACTAATAAACTACTCGCCCTAAGTTCGATTTTTATGAATCAAAATACTTAGAAAAATATTCTGCTTTGGAATATGAAATTAAAACTCTATGTCGTCATTCAAAAAGTAAAAACTTAAAAAATATATAAAGATAAAAAATATTTTCAAAAATATTAATACTTTTTCAAATAATGAGTGTTTCATGATAAAAGAATCACCATAGGTATATATATTTATTATTTTTATTTTTTACAACAAAATACTGTAAAAATAGTTAAATCATTAGGTATAGATATTGCATATTAGGTAAGTAGGTTATATCTCATTCATAATCATTTTGAAATTAATTTAAATAAATAAAAATATAAATATTTATATATATTTATATCACTATATATCTAGTTATATCTAGTTAGTCGTACTCATACAATTGTAAGTTTTGGAAAAAGAAAGTGGAACATATAAATAACTGTATCTGTATAATTACACTTAAATATTTAATTTTAATTTATTATACTAATATTTAATGTTGTGAAAAACCAAAAACTATATAGGTATTTGGAATTTGAAAGTTGTGCGTATTGAATTATAACCAAACAAGTTTAACGAATAGAAAAAATAGAAAATCAATATAAAAAATCAATACAATTACACGATTCGATCTATTTGTTCTATTACAGTGTAATAACAATTTTCAAGGGTGAAAAAACAAAGTTAGGTGACAAAAGGCTTAGGGTAAGTCGATCGCGATAACCTTGAATAACTCACAGATATGTAATACTGTAGGTTGCAATAGTATTTTTAAAATATCATTGTGTACAGATTATAAATACGTAGTTAATATTACATACGTAGTAGCAAAAATTGTCAAGTCCTACTTGAAAATGTTATTTTTAGTTTTAGTGTTTAAACTTGAAATTCGTCATGATTTTATAATGATGAAGTCACCTGAATAACGTTTAGGGGATCTTACGTTTTCTATAAATAATACCAATATTTAAGACTGCCAAAAAGAGTCAATCGAGGAGTGATTTTATAATTTTTTTATACGTCATACGCAATAACAGTTTATATTTGGTAAGTATAGACATATTGTGCCTTGTAGATTTTTCGTGCTTTATAGGTAAAGCTTTATATTATATAATAATATTTATTATTCGAACCACTTTGAATTCCAGTTTTATTGTTTTAGTATACATAAATTAGTTTAATACACTATATATTATATAATATATATTTATACCCATACGGCTATATACTTCAATACGTCGAACTCCTCGGTAGCAGCGGTTTGAGTGTTTTTGTATATTTTTTCATTATTATTATTATTAATAATTCTGTTAATTATAATTTATCAATAATTATTTTTCTGCGAAGAGCTTCCAATAAAAATATATAATGGTATTAATTATACTAATCGATATACCCTATATACGTAATCCTTTATTTTCCATCTCATGAAGTAATTGACTATATTATAGGTATATAACATAAATATGTTTAATACGGCGTGATTCACATAAAATGATGTTGAGCTTTTACAAACTATAATTAATCTCGAAATATAAACCAAGTGTGTGTAAAAACTTTATCGCTTAAAGTTTGAACACAAATCATTAATAGGTTTATATATTATATAAACATCATCACTTTTTTTTTATTAATATGAAATAGTTAATAAAATATTTTTTTGTTCTTGCAGTAGTTATACATACCACATAGTATATTATTCACTGACTGTGAAATGATTTTAGTCTTTACTCTTTACTTATGGGAATTAAACACCAATTAGCTATAGGTAATTAAGTTAAGTAAAGTTATATATATATATTTAATTATATCTTATAATAGGTATACTCATAGTCATAAATATAGTATATTAATATGCGTATCAAAAGACCCGCAGTAATTTATTATAATATTAAATAATAATACATACCTAATAATAAATGATAATTAAAATGTATAAAAACGATTATAATTCATATAGGTATTTGGTATATGAAAAATCAGAATAATCAAAATGCAATTATTATATTGACTATGTGTTTATGTTTTTATTAGAATTTCTTTTGAATTTTGTCCTATATCTTAAATATTTAGGTGTATTAAAATAAAAATATCTGACACATTAATCACGTATTGAAATAATTATCAAGTATATATAGGTATATCATTTTACTAATTTTCCAAATATTGAATTTCAGCCAACTTTATAGGTACCTATATTATTATGTATATTATTATTTTAACATGACTACACATTTTTTAACACATTTGGTGATATTTGCAATTTATAAAACTTTATCAAACTTTATATAACTACACTTTATAAAAATTTATTAGTTGTACGTGTATACATCGATAACAGTTTATGTTTACACATTTTTAATCTCTTTTCTATGTTTATAACACTCTAAGTACCTACCTATATAATATAACACTATAAAAGTGAATAATTTAAATTACTAATTTTAGGATTTTTGTATTAAATAAGAATGCTTATACTTATTCAACAATATTTTATAATGTGCTTTTAGACTGATAATTTGATCATTAGGTACCTATTTCGTATGTAGAATATATATCTTTTTCTATCGCGATAAGCACGAAAGCTTATAATTTACTTCCTTATATAAATTAACAAAATCAAAACGTAAAATCTATGTATATCTTTTTATTTTCTAGTAAAAAATGTTTTTCTGTTGTTGAAATATTATTATTCATAAATCATAATAACATTATGTAATAGGTACTTCAAATCTAAACAAATTAGAATAATACTTCCAACAAAGTGCCCGTAGAATTATTATTTACTTTTATAAACATATGCTGGTATCTTGTATAGTTGTTTCTTATGTATGGTACTATCACAATCGTCTATATTCTATAGCAGTGGTTTTAAAATTGGGTGCTGCGGTCTTTCCGAAAGTTCAACAATTCGTACAAGAATAAAATTATAAAAATATAATTAATAAAAATTTGTTAGCCCGTCAACCACATATTTCTAATTAAATGTACGTATATAATTATAATTCAAAGCAATTTTGATCATCTAATTATTCAGTGCAAAAAAAAAGGTCAGTGTGCCGTGAAAATGTTTTGAGGAGCACAGTGTGCCGCGTTCAATAAAAATTGGAAAACCATTGCTCTATAGCATATATAGACTTTAGCTTCAGGGACTGATTCTTCACACCGAATGAGATTAATCCAGCCCGTTCACTAATAGTATATTTAAAAAATAGGATTGGTATAAGTCTACTTTACCGGACGGCGGATACCCTTTTTTATTTCAATCCCCCCCCCCCCTAAAAAAAAAAAAATACGTGTACTATAGGGTTCTAGTACCTATACTGAATTCAAAAATGTTTGAAAAGATTTGCGGAAACTTAGGCCCTCTTCAAAAATGACAGCAAATTATATAGTTTTCGATATTGCAGTGCTTATTATACTGCTCAAATCAAGTTGACTTTTTCTATTTTCTACTCCCACAGGGTGTCAAGTAAAGTAGACTTGTTCCGAAGTTTGTCGTTACCTCGAGACCACCCAATGTGGTTTTACATAACAAATCGAGGGATGTTTTCGATTAATTTTGTCCGAGCAAGTGGCCTATATATTATTATATTTGCTGTTTTGGCTTTTCACAAAATACTATTTTCACTTTCTGTCGCTCGTCGTTACTGTGTCCGCAATTCAACGTAGGTAGATTGTTTAAATAATTTTTTGAAAAAAAATTCAAATTTACTGCGCGTGAGAGTAATACATTTTTAAGAATTTATATTTTAAAATACATAGCTATTTGCAGAAGAAGTGACCCACGCCGGGTAAACTTTAGAATTCCCGGTGGCCCCATCCACCCCTGATTTAAATCGTCAATATATAGGTCCTAATATACTCAGCATTTATAACTTAATATGTTTAGCACATATGTCCATATCGATATTGTCGATTTTAAAAAGTTATTAAATTTGCTTTTTTTTGTCCGTGACACTACACCTACTGCATATTACAATAATTCGAAAAAAGCGAACATTTTTTATTTTATTTTTTTATATGTTTGTTCTTTTTTGCCAGGGCCTTTATTATAACTTTTTAGCTACCCAATAATAATTGGATTCAAATCAAAGCACGTATTCGTATATGTATATATAATGAACATTTTTTTTTTTTTTGCCACCGGCGATTGTTGGGGTCGATCGGTTTTTTATTGTACACATATTTTGTGCCTTATTAAATCGAGTTTCCCCTCCAGCCGTGTGCGTTAAAACGATCGTCCGGGTTCCGGGAGCGTGCAGCGCCGTAATAATAATAATAATAATAATAATAATAATACACACACACATAATAAAATAATATACCATATAGAGGGCACTGTCATGGCGTCGGGGGCGCGGTTCTCCGCCAGTCGTGGTTCCGCCTATTTTCGCTCGTCATATATGCGGTTCTCTTGTGTTTTATTATATACATATTATATATTTGTATAGGTATACGGAGTGCTGCATAACGCTACTGTTTACTCATTAACGACTCTATATATACATCCATTATACGCGTGTATGTATACGTACCTATATATTGTTATGTAGGTATCGCTGCTTCCGACTTAAGGATATGCACAGAACACACAAGACGTAAACGATTTTCTTGCTCTTCGCTGCAGAACTCGACTACGCTATATTATGTGGATATAATACATTTGAACGAAGGTGGCGGGAAAATCGCGATTATATTAATCATAGAGGATTAAATCATATCACATTATGCATCGTTTACTGTATATTATGTAAAGGTACGTTTACTATTTTCATATTTTATATTTATTTCGTATACAATCACGTAGATATATGATACATCACATTTTACAAAAAAAAAAAAATAATAGTAATAATTATACAGAAGTTAAGTAATTTTTACAAAGTATAATTACAGCGCATTGTATATTATAATATATTGTATTTAATGGGGTTGTGCAAAAGATATTTCCGCATAATATAAACAGCTTATATCTATGTATATATTCGGGCCTATTAAAATTTAAAACAATATGTATAGGTACTCAATATAAGAAATACTCGTTGCAAGTTAATGCGAGCCTTTATAATATTTTATACTTATAACGTCAAATTAATATAATATATACAATATCATATTAAGTGGGAGAGGTAAACATAAATAAACTGTAGCATACATTTCGACACACTTCTATGATATACCAATATACTATGTATATAATATATATGTAGGTACCTATATTATTTTGATAGTTTAATTTTAGATGATTACCTATTATATATATACCTACTAAATAAAAATAAAATAAAAAGAAACGACATATTCCTTTGAATTTTTATGATGATAATTTAAATCGATCAACGGCCATAATATAATAGTATAAGCTTATATAACTGTAAATTTATAAACCTATATTATAACCTACTCTGAAATAAGTATACATATTGCATTATAGGTATATACTATACATATATAGGTATATATTATATAATAGGTCATCATTGACATGAATTCCTTAGCTTTTAACATGATTTGTATTTCGTTTGATAATTAATAATTATTACACAACAGTTAATACATTGGAAATATTTTAATATTATACTTTTACTGAGTATAGATACCTATAATAGGTATATTTATACATATACATTATACATATATTGAGACTATAGAATAATATATATAGTTGAAAAAATGTTCTACACACATTTCAATTCAACCATCTCAGTGATTGTAAACTTACACAAGAATTGTTTAATAACACTTCAGGTAGGTAGGTTAGGTATTATTAGGTTTATCCAACAGTCTATTTTCTTTATACACCTAATATTAGAACCTACTTACAAATATCTTAACTATATATAATAATATACAAGTATTGAAGTATACAACTAAAAATGGTATTTATAGTGCTTTAAAAATTGAGGTTTATACACAAGTATAGGTTACATACATATATTACATATACTTATAACTTATTAATAAATAAATACCTAGATAAATTATCTTATGTAGTACCTATAAAAAATCAAAGTGAAACTATCACGGGCCAATCAAATTAATACATATATATTCTCATAAACATATAAGGCCATAAGGGGATGAATATGTTTCACAAATTGATACCTAAACTTTTTTCCATTAAATAATATAGCCTTATCTGAATGAGGCTATATTATATCCTGCTGAGTAGTACAGAAAATTGAAGAACCTATGTATGGCCTATATGTCATCTATACCAAAAGAGTTGATTTATTGCGATTTACAATAATTTACGAAAGTTTCATAATACTTTATGCATCGATAAGTATTATAACGTGACTTATTGGAGGTAGGACGTTCAGATTTACGAGAAATAAAAAATAAATTACTAATAGACACATAGCACAAACAAAATTTAATTGACTTAGAGAGTCCAAGATAAAATTAAATAAAAAACGTGTGCACTATACACATGATTATACGTAACGGGCTTAAAAAGAGGTAGGTATACCTACCTACGCGTATAATATATGAATTTTTTCCTAATATCTCACTATATAATTGCGTTTGTTAAAACATGTTATGCTTGGAATTGTCTATATACTTAAATATAATCATAGTTTTTCTATGTGTGCGTGTGTGTATAATATATATTCACATAAAACATTTTTATTGAAACAAAACAATATGAAATTTTTTTTTTGAAAGTCTACACTAAGTAATGCTCGCCTATTAATAATATAGGTAATGATAACGGGCTGCAGCTCACCACGCACGTCCTTGAATTGATAAATAGGACATGTTTTGCTGTTGATGGTGGTGCTGACCAACGTTTTGTCTTGGGTATGGCATCGCGGTGTTGGTCAGCAACTGGTGTTGCGGTGGTTGGTGCTGTTGCTGGTGGTGCCCGACGTTGGGCGACCCGTGATGGTGATGGTGCCCATGGTGATGGGGGTGAACGGGGACTGGTACGTGGCCACCGTGGTGCATAGCGGGGCTGTGGCCGTTGCAATTGTTACCGCCGGGCGCAGACTGTTGGCCGGACACGTCTGACGTGCCTGAACACGGTTTGCCGTCTTTCACTAAAACGGGCACGGCCACTCGTCGTGGCGAACTCTGGGCCTGTGAATAAAAGTTAACTCAATAAGACTTAACGCGCGTTACTATATTACAATCGGTTTTTTAACGATTTTTTCTAAGGTAGGTATGCCTATATATGAATAAACACACATGAGCAATAGACAATAGTACCTATACTTGAATTTTTTGAAATTAGTAAATAATATGTATTTTTTGTAAATACTTTTTTCTATTCAAACAAACTGTTTGATCTTGTGCTCTTATAGTATTTAGTATAATTTGTGCTTGCATATTTTTAACTTGACATTATTATAGGTTTGATTAAAGTCAAGATTAAATCGATAAAATATAATATTTAGATACTACTATCCATACAAAATATTTATAGGTATTCAATGAAGAATTTAATAATAAACTGCATAATATCTTTTAAAATATCTTACCTGGTTTTGGGCATTCTGTTCGGCCATAGCTTTTTCTTTCGCCTGACGTTTACACTTGTATCTATGGTTCTGGAACCATATTTTTACCTGTAAAATACCACCATATATTTATTTAAGAGCATATAAAAAGCGTAATATCCTATTCTTAAATGCATAATATATTATTATAGAAGACTGCAGACAGTCATGTATAGATTCCGAAAGACTTAAACATGAACTACCTACTACTAAAAACAATAAAAACTCCTTCACATAAATGTATAATGTATTATAATATAAACCAGTTGTAAAAAAACAATTTTAAAATTACCTAGGCACAACTGTATACAATATTGTGCAAAATTGTACATACATAAAATATAGGGTAATTTATGAGCGGCATATGTCTCTTGTATGCAGCTAAATGCATACGCTGCACGCGACCGTGTAGGTACCTGCATTATTATAGCCTGACGTTAATTATTGTTTCAGCTATTAAGCTGTGTTGGATATACATAATTGTTATTACCACAGTATTTACAATATTACATTGTCAAAGGCGAGGCGGAAAGTATATAAATAGAAACGAATCCAACTGAGCATTTATATAAGTTGCTGTTGAAAGTCAAAAGATGACCAACATTAATATTGACAGTGAATGGGAACGAAGTGGAAATAAAGTTGAAGAGGTGTTTTTAAAAGTGCTCGCGAACCGAGTGCACTCTACGCGGCTTTTGGATAACGGTTTAAAGACTAACTCTTTTGACCGAACGAACGGGATCCGCCGCCGCCGCCGCGCATACTTGAGGCCGCCGCCGCCACGAGTATCTGCGAATAATTCCTACATAAATTCACTTCACTTTTCAAAAGTACTCGGCTTCTACTTGGCTACTTGTCCGTATATTATATAAACGATACGAGCGCACGCCATTCACGCAGATTTTTACGTCTGTACCGCCGCCTCCGCCGCCGACAGTTATTTAAATGGTTCGTGTTTTTTTTTTCTTCACGTGTGCATTATACGAGTACTGAGTAGGACAGTAGGCACACAAATGGCATAATATCATATTAGTTACGTATAAATGTATAATGCATAATATAGTTTGTAGTGTGTATTATTATTACATTACCCGCCGCGTTCGGTGTTCATTGAAACAATGACGATACCTACCGATACTAATTATTATCACTATATATATTATATATATATATATATACACGCCAACGAGGTTTTTAAATATGATGCACAAGAGTACACCAATTATGCGCATTATATTAGTATACTTCTGTTGTCCCACTGTTTTAATAGGTACCTAGGTATGTTTTCAACGCGCGAATTACCGCCGTACTAGAGATATTATAGTAGGTAGTATAATATAATATGATTATACAATAACGTTGAAATTGAGCGTACATTATATAATATTCACCAAAAGACTAACGGTAATGTTATTATATTCATATTATATTATATAAAGTATAATAGCTATATAATTTCAAGTGTATAATTATATTTATATAAACCACTCGATGCTATGGATTTTATGTTTTGAAACACACAAAAACGGCGCAATATTATAGTGCATATAGTGTACGAAAGAGCGTGGTATGTATAATGTATCAATTACGTTACTATAAGGATATCGAAAAATTCAATCGTCAGTTTGGTACCTACGCTGGAAATATTTTAATATTATATACTTTATTGACAAATCTAATATTGTTAATATCATTTATATCAGGACAACAAATTACCATTGTGTATATAATGTACGAATACCTATACAATATATGTAACCCAATACCATTACCAACACGTAAACTCTTAATTTAATTTTTTATAAATGATAAGAACTCAAATCATGTTACGTTTTTTCATTATTTTAAATATTTTACATGAATACTTTATGACCTTGGTATTAAACAAACATAAGAGAACTTATAAACAACTTTCATCTACAAGAAATATGAATAATACCTAACCTATACCATCAATATAGTATAATATAAGCTCCTACTATCGGTGTATCAAAGGATGACTAGAAAAACATGGACACGATAATTTAACTGCATTAGGTACGACGACTTTCAAAAATTATAAACGATTGAGTGGAAAATCATAAAAGTGAATATAAGTAAATAAGAAGTTGTATGTGTTTACGAAAGATCAACCATCGAGAAAACGCTCTTGTCATCATCTCTGACCGTCAGAGCAATATGCAATAATAATTTACATTATTATTAATTATGGCCTTATATTAACGCCAGTAACGGTTAGTATAATTAGTATATAGAACCAAAATGGTATTGAGCAATAGACAATAAGAAATACTCATCAGTTGTGGGCAGTTACAATAAAATAAACATACAAGCGCATGTATATGGTATATTATATTATATTTTCAATTCCTGCAATTTTCTCATAATTAAATGCATTTTACAAATTATAACACTAATCAAAATATATATAGGTATGGATCTTAAAAAACACCGCTACTGACCCCATAGAGGCATAGGGCTACAGGCATAACCAGAAGTAATGGGTCTGCAGGGGGCTAAATCCCTCAAAAAACTGCAACCCCAAATCTAAGGGGAATCCAATAAGGAGAGGTGTAAGACATTGACATCCCATCATTGATCCTATATAATTCATACAGGACAAGGCCTGCAGTTTTATAATATTTTAAAATATGACACAATATATGATAATATAATATACCTCCTATAGGTGCGTAATTTACTGCCTATACGTAATAGTTTATGTATAGCCTATATACGTAATATATAATATATTGTAACTACACGAATAATGAAATTACAAGACTACCTATAACAGGTTATATGTTATTACACCGTTGTCGGGTTGTATAATATAAGTTGACGTAAGCATATATTATAATATATATTATACAATATCATATTATGATCTGGTATTCTAGTATCTATAGCAGTGGCGGTTTTGGGGGTGAGGCAAGTGAGGCGCCGCCTAACCTAAAATTTTAAGTAAAAAATACTATTAAAGTTTTTTTTGGCCCACCGATAGCATATACATATTTTGATATTAATTTTTAACGTTTTTATGATTTTATTTGAGAAAAAAATCTTCTTTGCCAAGTTTAACAATATAAATTATTATTTATTATATTGTAAATGGTTAATCATTATATTATTTAATGTTTATTACCAAAAATAGTGATAAACCGATAAGAAATGTATGAAATAATTATTACGTAAACAAACGCTAGTGTTTCAACCGGCGGCAATATTCCGATGACGTCAGTAAGCACCGTTTAACTCCGCCTCAGAGTATGTACTATTGTGTACATGAATTACACACACAAGCGTATGTACGCGAATGCACGCGACTATTAAATAAATAGAGTTGCGCATGCGCAATGATCATTGTGAGGCTCGACTAATATCGCCTTATGTACTAAAAATAGACTCGGTATACAGGAATATATAGTCAGCCCGCATTTCAACGTAAAAACACATTATCAGTAATGATGTTATTGTTACAATCGAGACTCGGGACAGTTTTCCGTTGTAATATCTATTGATAATAATTTTATATTTATCATTAGTGATTTCTGTCTTGACGTCTTGTACGAATGGTCGCTTGTGTCTTACACTTTTTCGGTGATTCCGGTTCGTCTTAACGTCTACGTTAAAATATATGTGCGAGTGCTGCAGTTTTTTGTAATTAACGTATTAAATTAATTACTGTTGGAGTTATGACGTATCCAGTGACAGACGTGGTAGTTATGTTGTTGGAGACGCCGTTTTGACGATGGAATTCTGATAGTAAAAATGATTTAGTAAAAGTGGGTAAGCCTATTCCGATTTTGTCAGCTTTGGCTCCTGACAAGAAACTAAGTAAGGTATTCTGTAGGTCATTTAATCCAAATTTTTATCAACAACACTTGGTTATGCGGGAGTCATTATATACAAAAATTGTTTTGTTGGCCATGTTTGTTGTTGGGTAAAGTGAAGTCTGTGTGGATTTTTTTTATGTTTTTAAATTAGATTTATTGTGAATTCTAATTTTGTATGAGGGGGGGGGGGGGGGGGGTGATACATAGGTTGCCTCACCAAAAAAATACTACCAGAACCGCCACTGATCTATAGTATACCTATATATCCTATATGTTCATGCAGTAGTCACTGTTTATTGGATCGCGGTTATAAATTGGGCTCATTTTACGCACTTTTTAATGGGGTCAATGTGTATTCTTAATTGCGTATTTCCACATGTTTTAGTCCATTTTCCCGATTTGGTCGCATAATATATACTATATAGAATATATATTTTGATGACTAATATTATTTCCTGGATACATCACATCGATAAGTATTAAAGTTATATGAACAATGTTTTACGTATTATTTTAAGACTTAAGTCATTATTTAACAACTTGAAAAATATTAATATATTTTCTATTTTTATCGCTATCAATTTTCATGCTTTTTTCCATAATGAATAACAATAATGCATGTATGAAATATAAAATATATAAAAATATTTTTATTCTTGGACTTTTCGCCTTATCCGGTTAATGAACTCAAATACTTGAAATACTCTGGTTCCAAAGTGAGTCCAATAAGCGACGAATAGATATTAGGTACTGTGCCTACCTAAATGTTCACAGAAAACAAAATACACGTAGGTGTAGGACGTCCTAGTGTTTACTGAACGAAAAAAAGACATCATCCCAAAAGAAAATAGGAAATCGGCCGAACCATAAATGTATAACAATAATACATAATTTATTTTATGATGCGTACGCATAACGTTTGTGCCACGTCCCGGTATATAATAATATAATGATAATAATAATAATAATAATATTGTATAATATAAACACAACAAAATATATTATTATTATATCGTCGTATACGGACGCAGCTCTCGACCGACATTTCACGTTCGGAGAGTGGGAGGGGGGTTCGACGAGCGTATTATATAAGCCCCGCGTGCGCCGAAAACACGATTGGAAGGGGGGGGGCGCACAAAAACCTAAACAGTAGTCGCTGCGATTATATAAAATATAATACATACATATTATTATATATGTATGTATGGCTCGCGGGGTCTTTGCCGCAACATCTGGCGCCCCGGCTGCCCCGTATACCGCGCGTATACCGTGTATATACCAGGCACAATCTGTCGGCCATTGTTCTGTGCCGCCACCGCGCACCGGGTATATACCGATCATCATCTCGAGTGGTGCCCGCGCATATATACTCTCGCCACTTCAGACGTACGTTTTTCGGAGGGCTCGCGATGAATACGCTTTTGTGCCCCCCCTGTGCAACTACACACTGCGGCAGCGGCGGCGGCGGCACCACCTCGCTCACCATTCTATCGTGTGCGTGCGTGTGCTTACGCGTGTATATGTATATAATATTATATAATAATACATTTTAGCGACCACCGCCGATATAATATGTACACGATTAAGCTGCGTAGTAAAAAATAAAAAAAATAAAAAAAAAAAAAATACATAAAAGCCCGGTGTCGCGGCGATGGGTGGCGGCGGCGGCGGGTGAGTGATGACGGTGATGGTATACTGCAGCATGCGAGCAGAACGGGGGCGGCGACGGGTGGCGCACGGAGAAAACCGGCCCGGCGCGGCGCGACTAGAGAGACGATGATAATAAATAATAATACGCGCCGAAGCGGTCCCCATGCATCATCGTGATTGTTTAATATGTACGCGCGCGACGAGAGATCGCTACGGTGGCGGCGGAGTGGTGGCGGGACCGACGCACGCGTAACCCCGGAAAATGTTTAAGCCTCATTAACCGCACGCTGCAGCCCGAACGTTTAAGCCGGGTTTCAATAGGGCGTAGTTCATCGCTTGAGTCGCGATAATCTCACCACGTGACGCCAAACGAAATCTTATATCATCGCAAACGTTATACCTATGCGTACGTTACATTGTACAGTTATTGTAGTGCCAAAACTGCACGTCATATCGACGCAGAGCAATCTAATTTTTGTTTTATATTTTGAATAAAAAAATTATAGCGTACTGTGAATTTTATATATATATTATAATATGTGCTAAATGTGCCACTTATATAATATACGTATGTAGGTACCGGTCATACAACGTGTTTTGGCACTATTATAGTTCGTATTTTATTCGCTGCGGTATCAGCGGGGCGCGAGCGGCAAATACTAAATTAAACAAACAATTTTCTTAAATAATTGCCTAAAATGTATCCGTCCCATTTGGCCATTTATTGTATAACGTGAATGCGAAACAACGCGCAAACATAATATACAATTAGACGTGCCTATAAAATATGTACCTTTAATAATAAATAAATAGCGAGTATATCATGTATATTATATTTATCGGTATATCGTACCTATATGACTATATATTATGAGGACGCCAACAGTCCATTTTGTATACCACGTGGTGGGTGTGTTATTACCGCCCTTAATAATGTTCTAATGCCGATTCAAGGAAATCACACTACTTCAACTCATCATGTTATTATAAGACATCAAGTAACCAATCGAAATTTTAAACGATACGAGTCGCGATTAAATATCTTATTATTTAATAACTGTACATATTTTTATTATATTATTATGTCCTGCGAGCGGCCAAAAAAAAAAAATAATAGCATCGATTTTATGTACAAATGTTCTAATCGCACTCATTGACCTTTTTATCCACATGCATCAAATATTGTAGTTGTTAAAATATTAAAATGATCTATTATATGTATATTTACAATCCAGAACCTTGCACACAAAAGGTTTGGACCTCTAATCCACTATACCTACAGTAGTTTCCTCTTTTCAAATTACATTATCCCAAAAAAAATTTGAATATGGTATTATACTTCTTCTATACTAAAGTTATAATAACACAATAATAAATTACAACGAAACAGGATCAATTCATTAAACAGAGACGATTATTATAAATAATCTAAAAACTAGTTATATATAATGTTATCGTCTATAGTATATTTGTGTAAGGTAGTTTCGCTCACCTCGTGCAGAACAGGATAATGATGTACTACATATCATATACATCTGAGAACGACAAATCTAAACGATTCCAAGTTGATCAGAGACCTCAACTGTGTTCGATATATTAAATGGCTTAGAAGATGTTTTAAATATATTATACGACGTGCCAATTTTTTTATTGAGCGTTTAGATTTTAGAACCCATATAATTTTTAGGATTTGACTGCACTTACTTTGGGCACACGTCTTCGAAATTTGTACAGTTATTATATTTTCTCTTAGAGTAACTATACTGATGAAATCAAAAAAAATATCTGTTCATTGTTCTATTTAGGTATATATGCGGTATGTTATGATTCATAGTAATATAGAGATCCTGGAATACTGTATGAAACTTTTGGAGTTTCTATAACACCCAAAATTGTTTCCATGTGATTGTGAATACTATAACAGTAAATTATAAGAGTACCTATATGACTACATAGAACTTGAAGACATTTCAAATATTCTAGCCAACACATTTAATACACGTGTACCTACATAGTTAAGTAGTATAAAATGCAAATATTACAATATGCCTATTATGTATGGTTTTTTATACCATAAACTATAAAGTATAAAATGTTTATAAGTAAAATTATTATTGTGTTGACTATTATTTATTGATCGAACCTAAACATGACCTAAGCGTCTCAAAGCATAAGACCCTTTGTTAGTTTGTTATTGCGTCAATCGTAAAAAATAAATATATTGATTGACGATATAATACAAAGTAATCTTAATGTATTAATATACGTGGAAATACCTATGATGCCGAGGTGAAAAACTTAAAAATGAATAGGTATATTATCCTATTGAGCCATTACGGTATGTCATTTGATTATATTTTCAGGAGATCGTTTATTGGACCATTAGTCATTACTCGTTACAGATTCTTTTGTGGAATACGTAATACGTTAAAGAAATTTCAGTTTAAATAACAAATTTCAATTTAATTTATTGAATTGTAGAGCTAATAACGTTATTGTTACATCACGTTATCACAATACAATATAATTATCAAATCATCAAAGATTATTTGAAAATGAAAAAAATATATGTATCAAGTCTAAAATATACTAATAATTAATACATTTTAAATATTTTTGATACCATATACCTAGCTAAAAGTATACAATGGAAATTAAGTACATTTTATGGGAAACAATGTGATGGAGTACTGTACAATTTTCCCATAGATAATTTTTAAATATAATGTTTAGACTAAAGTTATGATTAATAATTATTTTTTAATCATTAGACTAATTTAATCATTTGTTTATTTTGATGATTTATTTTTAATTAATCACTTATTCTTATATGTAGGTACTTAAATAATGAATCTGAATAATTGTTTTTGTCATTTAGACTATATAAATATACTGATTATTTACCTGTGTGGGAGTTAAATGAATTAGACTAGCCAAATGTTCTCGTTCCGGCGCTGATAAATATTTTTGTTGTTTGAACCTCCGTTCTAATTCATAAACCTGTAAAAGTAATACAATAACTATAATACAGGTTATATTTTCGTCTCTTTCGAGGTAAATCATATAGGGATAAGACATCGATTTTGGAAAGGAAATAAATACAGACACAAGCCAAAGCCCGAAGGGGAAGAATATTTGGACAATGTATAAATGGATGGGATGGATGTGTTCGTGTCAAAACGATGCTTTCGTGGATTTGACGTGACGCCTGATTGTGTTTACATTTATACAAGAAATGTGGATTTCGAGACAGTTTAAGTGCGCTGTAAACATCTATGAACTTGAATAGTAAATATAGTTTTGGGTTTCAGAATAGGTTCACGTGCGTAAATAAAGATCATATATATAATATAATATGCGTGCACTGATATAAGAACGCAAACTAAAAAAATAAAAATAAAATACACTTTATACAGGATAAAATGTTAGATAAATGTTTTATTTTGTAAGATACGACTTCACATTCAAATTAAAATAGAGCGTGAATTAAAAAATAATATTGTCAGGTTGTCATTTGTACTTATAGGCTATTAAGTTATAAACCTATATTATACAGCTGTAAACTCATTGACACATAATTATTAATCCAACATTCATTATATGTCTCTTACATAATATGTATATAAAAGTAAAAATAAACTTAAATATTATATTGTTTCTGAGTCAAAAGTCTTATAATTCCGCTACATTCTGAGTAAAATTTGAATCCGTAAAAATAAAAAAAAACATAAAGAATTGAAACGTATTCAAAATTACACGATTATACCTATACAGAATAATATCATATTATATATATATATATATATAGTTTTACGTACTTGAGCCTGAGTGAACAGCACTCTCCGCTTTCGTCTCTGGGTAAGTGGAAACTGTAGAGGTGGTTTGATATCGCATTCCATGTTTGTCATACCATTCATCGGGGTGTTTGACGAGCCCATCAATCTGGATACTGCAATAACACACGATCGTTATTAAATTTGAATTTTTGGCATGGTAAAATAAAGGTCAACGACTTTCCAGCCTAAAAACACCGCTCATTGGGAATTCATTACGTCTATATACCTCTATACTATAAATACGTAAGGGTCTGGCGAATAATCCCTGAATAACCCCTTTAAACCACCTTGTAAGATGCTCGTTTATTGACTCATGAATATTTCATAATATAATATACTATAATATATATATTATTATATATGTATATTTGAACAAGTTTATACCTTTTGATCTACGTGAAACTTTACTCACTTTTTGTATATTTTCTACATAGATTACTGACATTTATCATATTGATGTAAAGTAAATTTGTTAATTATCTGCGTACATTTATTGATCGTATCGATACGTATAATCTTCTCATTAGAAATATACCACTTATGTGATAATTTTAATATATACCTTTACGTCTATCATTATCACAATGCATGTATGAATTTCAGGTTATTTAGAGCTTTATTCAATAGATTAAGTACTTACATTATATTTAAGATAATTATTAAAGATTCAAAAATAATAATTTGAAGAAATAGAATAATATTTTTCTATTATCATTACTTTAATTGTTGGAATTTATAATACATAAATATAAGCATTTTGACATTTAGTCTTATGAGTTATGACATAATATTAATCCTTCCCTATATCTATGCCACTACATACCTATATACCTACGATTTGTTATGAGTTATGATATAAAAACTAATTCGTATCTATTGATATGGAACGATGTTTATAATGCACATAATCATCTAGAACCTTAGATAATAATTGTATAAAACGATTCATGAATAAGCCACTAAGCCAGTCTATATAAACTGCTCGCACTGACCTACGTTGTATAATGTGTTTCGCGTAGGTGTAGGTTTATCAATATTATCAGGGAGCGGAGCACAATATTGTATATTAGTTACTCATAAATAATATTTAATAAAACTACATAATATACCTAGTAAGATATATATTATAATTATATTATTATTATTATTATTTTATTCACAAATTCGGTATAATAATAATTATGTACAATACATTTACTCTGCAACTGCACGTCTGCATTACGGCGAAGCGTATACGAAATAGTGTTGATCAAGTACTGTAGGTTCCAATTATTATTTTGATGACAGGACGTACGTTCGTATATAATATAGCCGGCAATATATATTAATGTACCCTCCCAGCCACCACACGCACTGACATACACACACACACACACACACACACAAGCACATTGTTCATGCCAGTCACAAAGCAAACACTATATATATTATAGCCGCGCCTTGTCAACTACAAATGGAGCGTGCGATATGGGTTCCGAGCTTTTTGTGTGCGCATTATCCAGAGACGATTTTTGACAGGTTTTTGCCTTACGGTGGAGGGAGGGGGTTAAGGAATCGATAAACACCCTGTACATATAATAATAATATATTCGAAGACACGTGTCGGTACGGGAACAGAGATGCGTGAGTGCGCTGCAGTGTGTATATAATATAATGTACCTATGTAATTGCGTGTTGTATCTATTATAATATGTGATCTTGCATACATAAATGTTTGCCAGTGTTGTATTCGTTTATTTCATATCAATTTACAACAAATACAACAGCCAGTAAGTATAATATAATATTCAATATATTAATCGTGTACACGGGAAACGAGTTATGCCTACCTATGAAATAAACAATGAATATAATATTATGTATAATCGATATAAACTTAGAAATACATTTCGGCGAGTATATCTATATATTGTATTATTGTTATAATAGATAATATAAAGATGGCTATATCTGAGGCTACGGCCGTATCCAAAGTTATTGTTATGGATTAATGGTCATAATATTATAAGCTAACGTGGTGCCAAGGTGAATGTTTAACAAATACCATAATATGAGATATTTTTTCACTTTCGTAATAATCGTATAAGGCGGTACCTATAAGCGCTACTAATGCCCGACCATCTTTTTTTTGCGGGCCACATGAGTAAAATTGCTTTTTCGTTGGAGCAAATATTAAATAATGATATTTGTATAAATGCCTCACAGATTATTTATTAATAATAGTAAAATCGTATAATTTCAAAATATTTACAATATATTTACGAGATAATACCTATGGGTTTTTAATTTCGATTTTAATAATCAATTCTAAAAGCCACAAAGATATTTAAATAATATACCTATATTTTCAATATTGCTAGTTATTATTATTATTAATTAATATACATTTATTATACCTTTATTTTATATTATCTATTGATTATTATTATTTTAATTTATTGTAATATAACATGACATTCATTTTACATTTTACTTCCATCACTTATTATATGTTTTGGTTTCAAATTGAACAATTGGATGTAATATTCTAATTTTGAGAACTAAGAAGACAATAAAAATTTATAAAATGAATATTGTATTAATCTTTCCTATTTGAGTATTTTAGAAACAGAATCTTAATGTCTTCAAAGTATTATCATTTATCACGTATTCACGTAGGCTACTAATTATATACAATTACTATTAATAGGTACGAGTTTAACACAATGTTCAAGTCTCATGCAATATTATTCAATATAATTATCGTTTTAGTAGGTACCTAAGTATTGGTTACTTATTATAAAATTATTTTTAAGTTTTATAGTGCATTTAAGTCAGCAGACAATAATACATCTGTATATATACTCGAGTATACTTAAGAAAGTGTTTAAATTTGTTGTTATTCCAAGAAACTTGTAAGATTATCGTTTTAATATTCTCAATGCTTAAAATATGTTTTAATGTTTACTATTGGGATTCATACTTAGGAAACTTTGAAGAACAGTTTAAAAGTTGAAAAGTTAATACTTACTTCCTTTAGCTATCAATTTTATTCTTTAGACTGCTAGCTAGACCATTTAAAAATTATCAAATTGAAAAATACATATACTTAACAAAATTATTCAATCGTTTCACAGCCAATTTTCTCAAAAATTGCAAAAGGGATAGTATGACCATAAAAATGAACATAGTTATACCTGCGCTACCGTATATTCAAGTACACCTCGATTTTACATTAATAATCAAATATGTAGTACCTATTTATTTGGTTAAACATTTTACAACAGAAGAGATAACCAACTAACAATAGATAAAATGAAAAATGACGATTTTGTGAAAATGGACCGGCTACCATTTGCAACGAGTTGATTCATTTATATAGGATCCTATACTGTACCTAGTCTATAAGTCATAAAGTTAATTATATGAAATCTAATAAATTATAATATTCGTTTAATGATGTCAAGACATCCCTTGCATTTGTTTATAACAAAAAAAAATATTTAATTTACATAAATATACATTTAAAATCTAATTAGTTCAATATTTTTTTTTTTAATAAAAGTAACTATTGTGCGCTTCTATTAAAAAATTACAGTATTTGTTAGAACACATAGATATGAAATGCGTTACCGTTACGTTGTTATGTAATATAAATATTACCTATATTCACAAGATTTCTCACGTTCTTTTCTGACTGATTTCAGTATTAAGGCAAACATTAAAACCTAAAGAAAAATGTACAACTATCCCACGAGTTCCGTTCAACGATTTAAACATATAAAAAAACAATATGGTCGGGTTTGACAGACCTTGACGAGCACAATTTATTTTAATGGCCGCCCCTTCGTACATTGCCCACATCAATAATTCCGCATTTCCTTTTCCATCGGTTCGGCAACATGGCAACATATAATAATAATATTATGTACGGTATGATGGTATCTATATACGTATAGCATATATGTTATATCATATGATGTATGCATATATCACAAAAGACACTCGTTAAAAACCGTGGTTTAGTATTGAAAACTTATTTAGTTTTTACAATGCGCGTGAAACCACATTATACGACATAATATAAGACGCGCGATCGAATAAAGGATATCCGGACGGGTATTGCATTTTTCGTCCGCGATTGACTCATCCGGCACCTTTCGAGTGGGCGTTTCACGTGCGTATATTGCCACCGATTTTTGAATGAACAAAAATTATTATCTGGTCGACAAATCGGGAAATGCGGCTATTATATTATTATTATTATTATTATTATATTGTGTACACGAAATAACGCGTTGAAAGGTTCTTTTTAAAACGCATTATAGTAGATATATACCTGCTGCAGTGATCTTAACATTCTACTACATCACTGTAGCATCGTGGGTGTCCCCCGTCCAGAGGAGTGAGAGCAAAAAAAAAAAAAAAAAACCCCGGTAGAAAAGATAATATTTTGATAGCTTGATTGCTATCGAACGAGGGAGAGGGTTCGTTTATATACGATTGAAATAAACCAATAACAAGCGCATTGTCGGGCGCGCGCGTCCGGGAAGCGTATATTTTTACCTGTTTGTCAAAACCAAAACTACGTCAATGTTTTCCTAAGTTTCCGAAGCCACGGAGTATAAAAAAATTTAATGAGTCTTCCCCCCCTCCCCTCCCCCCTTTATGCAGTCGTCATCACTCGTTTCCGAATGGAATTCGTTTCGGTCGCCGTATTTGTATTTGCCAAACATCGGTAGCCGGTCGGTATTATACAGGTCCAGCAGGCCTTGGAAATATTTCTTAGGCAAACACTGCACAAGCTATATACAGGGTGACAAATATTATTTTAATGCTGAACGGAATGAACGAGACGCACAATAGTCCGTGTATAACGTGTTTAGGCATGGTTCATTCATAATACATATATATATATATATATGACGGACATCGTTGGAAAACACACATAAAAAAATGTGCTTGGTAACGTCCAACAGACGTGGCTGGCTTACCTACCTCTATATATATTATTATGACTATACCGATCGATTTTATTGTTACTCGTATGATATGGAGGTCATAGTATTATTTTAGACGTTCGATTTATAGCCTTGTTAGAATATTCTCTCATGTCTAAACGCACAAAACACACAGTTAAAACACGATTTTATTGTTTAGATAGACATTTTTTATTTTTACAAAGAGATTTCATTATGGTTTGAGATAACAATACAACAAGATTTAAAATATTTATTTTTTGTACACTTAAGTGTTTATTGAATAACGTTAATGCGTTAAAAATAATGTACTTTTGGTTGATTTTAAAAACGTTAATTAAATATTAGAACGAATTACATAATAAACATTTAAAATCATTTTTAAACCTAGTAATATATTTTATAAAAAATTTTGATTGATAAAATCTGTAAATATTAGCTATAGTAAATGTCTAGTGTCTACATTATATTAATGTTAAATAGTATATTCTACAGGAGCCCACTCAATGCACAGTCTGTGGAGTTACTCTAACAATAAAACATATAACAGAGTGCTATCAATACACCGACTAACTCAGAAAATTCAATATTCCACCCAACATGAGCGAAGCATTAGGACCAGGCATCGAAAACATATAAAATATATTAGCTTTCCTAAGGAAGACCGACCTATATAATACAATTTAAACCTTTTGTTAATGATAATTATAGTATTAATGTTAGTAGAAATTACATATTATTAACAACATATTATTAATTGTAGAATTTTAGGCCCAGAACTTATCATGTATTTAACAAAAACCTTTGCTGTTGATGTTTTTTTAAGTTCAATAAAAAAAAAAAAAGTATATTCTACAACGGAATAAAGGAGTACCTACTTAATAGAACTAATAGCTATACTAATAATATACGTATATATATATTTCAGTATTAAGTATAAGTATAATTTATAATATTTTAGTACAATTATTTTTGGTCATAAAATAATACTACGACTTAGGGTTATTTACTATAGCAGATAGCAATGCTATATAAATATATTTTTATAGAAATGTAGTTGAAAGTAATTTATCTGAAGTATGATATAATGATTTTCATTTTTAGTTGGTAATAACATTTTAATTTTAATTTCAAATAG
This sequence comes from Metopolophium dirhodum, assembly GCF_019925205.1. Lineage (NCBI taxonomy): Eukaryota > Metazoa > Arthropoda > Insecta > Hemiptera > Aphididae > Metopolophium > Metopolophium dirhodum. Next base: position 8,752,328 of record NC_083561.1, on the reverse strand, counting down.
TTAAAAATATATGTTTAGTTGATTTCATATAGATTTACACAAAAACAAGATACCTACCTACTTAATTAATTATGTACATAATATATTAATATAGTTGAAAGTAATTTATCTGAAGTATGATATAATGATTTCATTTTTAGTTGGTAATAACATTTTAATTTTAATTTCAAATAGTTAAAAATATATGTTTAGTTGATTTCATATAGATTTACACAAAAACAAGATACCTACCTACTTAATTAATTATGTACATAATATACTAATATTATGAATTTATTACCCTTGTAACATTATTATACTACATTTAAACCATGCTATGCACGATATAACAGTTTTTAACAAAAGTTAATGAATAAGAATTAATTAACTTTAATAGTGTTATCTATAGTTTCTTAAGTTTTAAGTAAATCTTAGCCCTCGGGTAGATCTCAATGTCCTACATGCATATTTTTCCAATTTTTATAAAACCCTATCGTTAACAATTTCGTAAAAATTGGGTATTATTAAAAAAATATATATTATGTATCGATGGATATTAAATATTAATAAAATAAACATTAAACACATACAACAGATATTATATTAGGCAGATGATTTACCCTATCCTATTTTAATCATCAGCTCATAGGTTAACGAGTTTATAGAATGTAAATACAAGGGCCGCCCATAAAAAGCTTTAGGCAGTCGATCAAGACGACTGAGGCGTATGTGGCCATGTGGGGATGTTCTTATAGTAGGTTCATAATAAAAAGAGGGATAATGACATTATAACGACTGTTGTAATAACCGGTTAGATAGTGTACATCCCGCGGCAAATGTTTTGCGGAAAAGGGGGATCTCATATAAACGGATCCCGGTCTAATCCAATATGACACCCTGAATGCACACCCCCAGGGTATTTTACGGTCGCTTGGGCATGTTTGTGTGAAAAAAACATAAACATCCTTCGATTAACGATAATAAATCTTTATATAGGTCTAATTTGGTATAAAAATATGTAGATGCATTTTTAGTTTTATTTATATTATATTTTTCAAATTTATTTAAGTGTCTATATAGATGAATAATAGTATACATCAAAGTTAAATATAAAACAAAATTAAGGGAGAAAACATCTTTTTTTTTAATTTTTCAACGCGACTAATATTACCATTAATGTATTTTTATTTTTTTTATTAATAAAATATACTTATCATATAGGTACATACCTATTATTTTAAACTTGAAATAATTTTTCATTGAAATTACATATTATGTACCTATAGGTACAATATAATAAATACCTACATAATGATTAACCAGTATAATAGTTAACTAATTAGTAATAATTATAATTTATAGGTCTTATACAACAGTATACCTTATATTGACCATGTTGTAGGTGAAACGTGATTCTTCAATACTTAGGTATAAGCAAATATGTAATATAAAATTATTGTAAATAAAATTACAAATTCGCTACGATGTCATGTTTAAGAACAAAATCTAATTTTTACTATCCATGAATATCGCAGTAAATGGGCACAATTTTTGATTTTTGAACATTTTATTTGCATGTCTGTGCACATATTCAATATTAATACATTTAAATATTCAATATGGTGCAAAGGAATAACATGTTATAATTTAAAACCAATATTTTCAACCAAAACTCATATAATTGCTTAGCCCTAAAGTAATAAGTTATTTAATATATCTAACTATTTAAATAAATAAAATACTTAACGTAATAAAATAAATAATATATTATTTGCATATTTTGTCTATTTTTGGATATTGTTTAGGATATTTAAGGAAATATTTATGCATTTCTAAGTGCTATAGAATCTTAACCCTATAGTAATAACAAATTAGCTATACATAATAAACTTAATTTTAAATCCACGAATGTATTGTTATCTTTTATCTATTTATTCAATATTGTATAATTCAATGAATTGACTAAAATTATTATAAAAATTATGTAGCAAGACCTATACATCCTAAAAAAATGTAAATCTATTGAACTTTAAACCCCACAACAATCATTAGCTTATAGGGGTTTAGTAACTTTTTATGAAAATATTATGTTCAATACATATATATCATATATGTTTGGTTACAATAAAATTATTATTATTATAAACAAGAAATAGGTAGTTGGTAAATTTATCATTTTATTATTATTTCATAAAACTATAGATATGTAATTGAACTTTAAAAATTTAGTTGTTAGGTCTTAGAATTTAATTACCATTAAACAATAAAACAATACACCTTAATCACAAAACAAAAAAATTATATAATTACTTAATATTTAAAATAGCTTTATGTAAAACCATTAATAATTATATGTATAATTTTAGTACCTATTAAACTCTTAAACAATTTTAAATGCTGATAATGTTATGTTTTGAAGAATTTTAACACATTTATATGCAGGGATTATGTATAGATATACTATCTTATTATAAACAATTAACATTATATTATCATCGATTTTTGTTTTCAATTAATATCGATAACATTAAAAGTATTTAATTCGTCACTAATACATCATAGGTACGTATATTATAGTTGTCTACAGTCTGTTAGTTTGTCTATATATAGTATATTAGTATCTATAGTGTTAACAACTTATCAATATATTATATAGGTGCGCAAAAATCTGCTGGTATGTAATTGAGAAGTACATTTTAAATTTGACTGTGAAATATTTATTTAATTTTCATGGACTTTTAGAAATAATATTTAATGTCACTGTAATGTAAAAGAAAATATTCAAACTTATAATAGCAGCCTCTGCAGCATCGGTCAATCGTCTTTTATTGCTAATATAATTTATAAATACGTGTTTATATTATTATTGTATAATTTTAACCTACTTGCAAACCGTGGGTCGTTGGCTGGTGCCCCGTACCACGTGGCCGAATTCCCGTACGACGTGACCATGTCCGGCTGACAATATTGAGGTGGCGGCGGCGGCGGCGCCGGGAATTGCGGGTGCACGTGCCAGCTGGCCGCGGCCGGGACCGCTCCAGGGACGTTATTATTGTTGTTGTTGTTGTTGTTACCTCCACCGCCGGACATGGCTCCTGGGCTTCCGGAGGCACTGCCACCGGTGCTACCGGCCGTGCTGGACCTGTGGTACGGAGAAGGCGAGCCGCACAGCTCGAGCTTACGGTACTCCTCGATTGGGCTGAGTATGTCGGTAACGGAGAACGGTGTCGTGTGCGCGGCGTGATGGTTGTGATGGTGGTGGTGGTGCGGTTTGGGGCTCAGCGACATCGCTAGGTCAGCGCTGTTGAGCTCCGGCAGCAGGTCGCCCGAGCTCTCGGAGAACACGGCTGATGCCGCCGACGAAGCGGCCGTCACCGAGAGAGCCACTTTCGCGGTTTGTCCGAAAAATTTATACCCGGAAAAACGGTGCGGCCGCGATCGCGCCGAATTTTACTCGCCGTTTTTTATTTTTCGACGCCGGCGGAATGCGGAATCGGCTACTGCACTATCACGTCATTGCGGTGAACGGGATTTTTCCGAATTTTTTTTAACGTGATCCGCGTGTGTGGTGGCGCGGCCGAGAAAAAAAGTAAAAACAATAATAATAATAGCACAAAATAAATAAACTCTGAGGCTCTCGTGTGTGGAGCACCACCCGAAACTAGTGTCACTCGAAACTGGACTACTCGACGTCGACGAGAGGACTCGAGGGCCGCACTCGAGTGGTGGAGCCCCTCGGCCCCGCGCAACCCAACCGGCCGTGGGACGGAACCGTGTGGAGGCGTGGCCGACGGCGACCAATAGCTGCGGTACCTGTGCCGACACAATGCGAAAGGTTACGATGAAAAAAATGAAAGAGAGAAAAAAGAAAGAAAAAGAAAAAAGTTTTACACTGCAGCGCGCGTATACGTATACGAAGGGTAAAAATCGTAGATAACAATCGGTAGCGATTCGGAAGGGGTGGGTGGGGGTCGCAGATAAAAACTGTTACCGGGTGCAATAAAAATAGCGATATTTCCGGTTGTGTGTAAACCTTTATATGTATGTATGTATATATATATATATATATATATAGTATATACCTATATAGGTGCATGGTATACATATGCGGCATAACAGTCATATGTATAAAATAAATACTCGGAGGGCACAGGATTGGTTTTGATATGGCACTCCGGGCCGATGGGAAAAGTAGGGTTTTATAGCAGTGGTTAGGGTGGGGGGGGGGGGCTCTCGTGCGCGCTAGAAGCATCATCGTCTCAAAGTAGCGTAATCAATTACACGCAAAACGAGTACTGGCGAGAGGTACTTATCGCCACGAAAGACAACACCATTTGACTTAGCCAAGTGCATCGCATCGCCTCCACCATATACCACGCTTGCTGCACTCTCTCCAGCTATATACATAAATATATAGATGAGTATGATTGTATGAAGAATCCGAAATCGGTTAACCGAAAGCCGCGTCGATATGATGTGTACTTATATAGGTGTACGACGCGTATTATTATGTTATGCGATATATCCCTATATTATATATCACGCCATATATAAGTGTGCCGCAAGGCGCAAGGTATATGGCCGTATGGGATGGAAGTTTCGATTTCCATCCAAATTGCGTTATTTTGCAACAGGATGGTTTGTATAAAAAATATTTCTGAACGGTGCTTGATAAACATCAAAGCGAATTTCAAGTTTCAACAACAATAATTAAAATTACATATTCAAACGCCACTGCACTAATAATGCCTATATATGACACAAATTACTGATTTTAACTCATCTCATGCGAGTCATCATATAACATAATATTATATAATTTATTATAGCCATATAGATATAGGTACACATTATACAATTTACCTATATTACAATATTATGTTATATCTACACCTCTAATATTATATTATGTTGTAAATACAATAGTTATTTCATATAGGTTTACCAATTGATTTTCTATATTATAGTTACGAATCTAATTGTAGTGTAGATACAGTATTATAGTATAATATATATTATATATACATATTATAATCCTATATTATAATATGAAATGTTTTATTACTATATTATATTTATTTACCTACCTATATTAAATCATAATACGTTTTATTTTATCTTATTTTACTTAAAACTTAGAACTATATATCTAGAAGTAATTTTAAATAGAGTATATACATTAAGTAACTATGTATATTTATAATATGTACTAAATAGTTAATAATAAAACCTATTATCCTTATTTTTATAATTTTCTACAGCAAAAGTATAAAATATTTTCTGGAATAAACTTTCAAAATGTAGGATTGGGGTTATTCAAAATCATCTTTAACTTTCGAAATTACTTATAACCTTTTTTTAATGGAGTCTTAAAGTACTTTTAAATGATTTATAACATAATATTTAGACTAAAGCGCTAATCCTTCGGAAAAATTAGATCAACTTTGCTGAACAGAACTATATTTCTGAAAAATACTCACTTTTAAAAGGAGCAGGATTAATTAAAACCAAATACCAACTTTAAAATAGGTACAGAATATTTAGAGTTCTATTAAGACCCGCCGACCAAATTGTACTACGCTGTACGTGATATTTCTCTCGTTGTAAACAAACTATCAACTATGCGTTAAGCAGCAAAACAATAATTATTCAAATTTTTGAAACATCAGTGGATATATTAACATCTTTCTACTATGGTCATTAATTTAGTAATACTAAATATTAATAATAATTTTTAATTGAATATTATTACGAGTTATTATTTTGTCATATTAAGTCTTTAGAATTGAATTAATAATATATTAAAATATTAAAAAATATAATAATATGTATATTTAATATAGATAGGTGTTAGAATTGGTAGATAATAGTGATATGTAAGTGCAATTGACCTGCAATTAATTAAAATATTTTTTTTTTATTATTGATCTTTGACAGAGCCCTACTTAGGAATTTTGGTACCAGGGACTCATTTTTTAGTATGGCCTCTTAACTTAAAATAAAAATTCAGTTTTTTTTTTGATATTTCATTTGTTTATGTTTAATTTATATTTTAAGATTATAAATAAATTATAATTAGACGGTGATAAGTCTATAAGTTATTTTATTATTTAATGCTGATTGATAGGTACAAAGAAATCGTATATGACTGTATTACAGTTATGGGTATATGTGGGCCCAAATTATGTTAGAGCTCGGGGCTGCAACCTCCTAGCCACCCTTAAGTAGGGTTCTGATCTTAGATATATATAGTTCTATAATCAAATCATTTATTTGACGCAGTGTCTGTACTATGCCTGTGTGACAGATATACACGACGTATGATGACTGTATGAATATTATACCCAAACATCATTTAATATTCCTAAATTATTATCATTAGAAGTAGAAGCTGACATACCGGGAAAATAGTATTTTATGCAAATTTTAGTACTTGTAATTTGCGCCATCAATAATAGGTACATAATAAAGTGCATAATAAGTAATCTGTTATAAAAACCCCATGTAATTTATTATGCCACGCTGTCACATCTAAATATTAATTTTGTTAATTGGCGCTACACTTTTAATTTCAATTATTTGAATTTACCTACGGATAAATGTACGGAACTTAGTTATAGCACTTAAAACGTGAATAAAAAACATGGATTATAATTAAAAACATGAACAATTGGACTATGATTTCAGAATTATAATATTTCTGATTTTTACATATTTTATTATTAACTCATATTATATATTACTAATTTATGTACACAAAGTACCCACGTACCTATATACTTAAATTATAATATATTAGCTTACACATTGTTCTATTTTACTTTAAATAGGTACATTTTAATATTTTTCTTGAAATGCACCTATCTATGAAAATTAATTATTGATTGGCGAATAAAATACAAAAATGTATGAACAAGTTAAAAAAAAATATTATTAATTATTTAATAGTGGTTCAGTAATTTATTACAATTTCTATGAGGTTAAAAATGGTGCAAAATACAATTTTTATAGGTAAAAAATTGCGCAGATTACATAATGCTTTTTATCTAGTTTTTAGTATGGAAAAGATAAAAAAACACAAACCGAATTATTTACTTTTGTTATTATATTTAGATATTTTATTCAATTCAGTGTGGACATATATTTTGTTTGTAGTGTTTTGTTTTTTCAAAATTGTTGAGTTCATATTGGGTTATTGTATGTATTTCTTTGATAATTACCTATGTGTGGATTCGGCAGTATGTGACACAAATTAAAAACTTAAAAAGTGGCTCAAATTACCTTTTTTTGGTTATTTTTGCGCAAATTGCAAACGTCCTACTTACTCTTTTTGCTCAGAATCGCTTATTGTATACCTATGTAATGGCCAATATTTTATCAATGAATTAAAATTGAACACAGTAGGTACGCTCAAAACTACTATATTTACAGCGACTTCCCCCGTTTTTTTTAAATATATTTAAAGTTGGTATTTTTGTAAACAAATTAAACTACATTAAGTAGGTACTTAATTTTAAATATTATTCTGATTTCATAGTTCATAATAACATTTATCATATTATTAGATTAATATAGTACGATAAATATATTTAAATGATTAAAATATAGGTACACATCATCATATGGTTATCTGTGTTAAAAAAATAATTAACCAAAACTAAAAATGGTTTAAAAATTATAATCTTGTGTGTTCGACACATTCTTTTGACTACTATATTCATTAAATATCTCATAGGTACCCACATTTTTCATCAACAAGGTTTCCAGTTCCACTATATACAAAACATAATTGTTTGTAGTAATATTCAAGAAAATGTCAATATTTTAATTATAACAGAATTATATTGTATACAATAATATACTTGGTTGGTATTAGTACCTACTACCTATATTTAATTTTAAATTCATCTAATTAATATTTATTGATTTTGATGTTTTCTCATTAAACAAAATATTAAATTAACAACTATTGTCTATTACTTCAGCTATTAATATAAAACTAGAACTTTTTGAAGTGCAACTTTACATTTAAACCAAAATTAAGTTCAACTATACATTTAAATGAAATCGAAAGCCTTAAAACCTTAAGTCAGTTTTTTTTTTAATCTTCAAGATTTTTATGACAAAATATGATTTATTCCCCAGTAGGTATATGAATTCTATTCAGAATCATTTCTTAATGTCGATGTATTATAATTTATAGGTGGGGGGGAGAGAATTTGTGAGCCCATTGTTTTGAATGTCGAGCATGTACATTTTTTAGAAAAACTCCGTTACATCACGGATGGGGGGCATAAGGAACGTTGTTTTTAAGAGTACTCCAAAATACCCCCCTCGAATAATACATTTTCTCCTCCGGACGTGTAATTATTATTGTTAGAACTACAAAACGATAATAATAAAAAAAATACCTGGTGCAATATCACTAATCGACGAACGGAATGCATTGTGGTGACATAGAAATGGACTTTCGAGTGGCACTGTTATGTTATTCTTTTGCAAGGGGGCGCGCGTTTTCAATAAACCCATTCAACCATAGTTGGAGTTAAAACTGCCAAATCTACATGGAAATAAAAAAAAAACCGAATTTCAACTAATTTATTTATATTATGTTATTTATACTATGTACATTTAACGTTCAAATGTGTACAGGGTGGTTCGTCGAGTAAATCATGTATTTATATCAGTGGGGAGTTATGAAGTTTTGATGTTATTATCAAGGTCCACGGTACGAGTCATAAAACGTTTTCAACTGGCTTCAATCTATTATGAATTAATATTTGTTTTCAATAAACAATGCCCACTTATCGGTTTTTCTTACTGAAAATCAGTTTCAACATGTCATTAATCATAAAATAAACTGGTAATACGGAAATGCGTATTTCTATAATAATTAATATGTACAGGGACTCTGCAGTTTCTATGAAAAAACTGGGGGTGCGTAAGACCCCTATTTTTTCAGTTGGTCTTATGACATAGATTACACGAATACCAAACTTATGCACGCACAATAAATAAAGAATAAATATATTACTTGAAATAAACAAGATCGCCGTGTAACTCATAATATAGGTACCTACTTATTATATTATTTAACGGAAATACCACTTCATGTATTATAACTACGTACAGTTGACAATTTAAAATATAATATAATATTTTTAACGTCCAATCCCGTTAACGGCTACCTACAATAATAACTACGATATCCGTCGAACTAGTTTCGCGCAGTCGTCGGTATAGTCTCCTGACTCTATAGAGTGTCCACGACCCATAAACGCAGATTAGGTACGCTGCATTCTATATATATATATTTGTGACGTGTCCGACCTTTTGTTTCCGGATCGTGGGGCAAGGAAGATTAAAGTCTTTTGAACCGTTTTATTGGCCACTTCACCTGCCGTTGCTCTGCATCACTATAACATTATATTGGAATTGTTTCGAGTTCACGGCGGATTATACACCAAATCTCCCCCGCGCATTGTTCCCGGTTTACAGCAGTCAAAAATAATCACGGGACACGCGACTGTACGGCGGTGGCGGAGCACGCCCCGACTCGCGCATCGCATTTCAATCGGTATCCAGTTACAGCAGCCGACTGAAATTAATATGTATCTACCTGTCTGCCCGTGTGCGGGTATATACTATATTATATTATATGAGGAGGGCTGATTTATAAATGCACTGTATATATATATATATATACATAGTTACATTTTACCTATATATTACACGTGTGTATATAAAACAAATGTCGCTAAACTAGTAGTAGTAGTAGTGTATCCATTATTATACGGCCATCGTACGAGTGTAACTGTACGTATTATTATATACCTACTTTTACGATTTTCCATCCCGGTGAACACTGACGTCTAATCAGATTTAGACGTTCGATTTGAGCATATAAAGCCAGAAAGCATTATATTTTTACCACCTATTGAATTTAACGTAATATATATTATTGTACATGTATAATGTATAACACAAACAGACATCAACATATATTTAGGTAAGTAAACAGAAATTACGATTTATAGACAGATTCTGCAAATGCATTATTATTATTATTATTATTATTTAATATATTATATAATACATCTATGGTATAAATCAATAAATCACTATAGGTATACTCCCATTACTTTTCTAACATTTTTTTTTAATTTGCCTATTTGTTTGATTTACACCAGTGATGACTGATAAGTGATAACTAGACACTCAAAATCAGCTCTCGACAGCTTTTCAACATTAAAAAAAAGTACACCAGCCAAATCGACAATCGTTGCCCGTTGGTACCATAATATTCCAAAACTTGCTCCTGAGTAGACTTAGAACTAGAAATACTCAATTAGTTTTATAGGTACTAAAGGTTGCACGGGCTGTAAATTTGCAGTCCGGTCCGGTCCGGTAATTTTTTTTAATAGCCAAGTCCGACTCGGGAACCATTTGTTGTAACTTGTAAGTAAGCCTGACCCGGTTTATTTTTTAAGTTTTCTGACCCGACCCAATTAAAAATTTTTAAATATTTTCAGTTTTATACCGTTTTTCAGTATTTTTATTTTAAATTTAAGTACACATTTCAGATTACACATCCATACAACTATGAAACATAATTTTAAATATATTTACTTTAATAAAGACTTTGTTTATTCATTTTTTTTTCAATCAATGTTTAATTTAAATTTTTCATACTTCATCTTACTTTTAATCAAAAAAAGGTCCAGCTCGGCCCGGGTTTGAATTTTATAGAATCCGGCACGTCATGCAGACCTTGGTAGGTACCTACATATATTCTCGACCAAGTCAACGGTGTATACAAATATAATTAACGCTGGAAGTGGGGAGGAGGGTTGGGTAAAAAGGTTGGCTTCAAACAACTGAACCATACATATATTATTAAACACATTAATTTATTGTTATATTCTGTACTATACTAATTGTTAATCAAATATCTTATTGACATATAACACATTTTTTTGGTGAACAGTGGAGGAGAAATTTCCCCTATTACCATCTCTTGAATCCGCTTTTGGATCAAGTGTATTCCTACAAAGTGAGGTTCACTTACACCAAAGCCCACCCACCAACAGCTAGTAAAACAAAACTATGATATTTTTTTTTAATATTTAATTATATTTCCGTTTGTTTTATTACGGTTGATGTAAAAATAATATTAGTAAGAACAAAAGTATGATGGTATTCCTATACAGACACGATCTGTCAAATTACGACTGATTTTAATTAATAATCATATTATATTTGTGTTATATAATTATTATTCATATTCAATACACGTTTTCCATATATGCGTCATGAAAATCACTTGTGTTTTGATGATTCGAAGTAATTCATAGAAATATTGCTGTATACACAAATGTTAACAAGATGAAAATGTGTCAATGTATTATAACGAGCAATGGCAGCTTTGGCGATTATTCAATAGGGTACTTTGTGAAGAAGAGGCTCTCATCAACTGACACCTTAGCTCTGAGGTTTTTGTAAAAGGAAATAAATTTATTTGAGCGTGCCGTTTCCACCCGGAAACATCAACAAAGCGGCAGCTTTTTGAGCACCTCTCCAACTTTGAGTGTCCTCTTTCTTTGCTCGAAGAACCCGTCTTGGCTACTTGAAACTTGATCAGTCCGCACCTCGTCCTTTTTATTGGTTAAACCAAATTACATACCAGATATCGTGTAATTTCAATAATAATGCTACCTATTGAAACCGTATAATTTTTACCACCATTATATAAGTAATAAGTGTAATAAATAAAACTACTCATTATTATTATAAATTATAATTACACGAAACTTCAAAATGAAATCAACTTATACAGCAAAGCTTAATGTAGGTATATGTGCAATATTATGGGTAGGAAGGTAACGGGTAAGAACCCGGTAAGCCTATTAAAAAAAAAAAATAGGGTAGACATTATTTACACGATGATAAAATATTGAAGTTTACTAATAAAATATTAATTTGAAATCCAAGACCTTGAAAGGATAATGATTAGGTTGTAAATTAATTTAAATTAGAAACCACAATACTGATGCTTAATAATTTTACGCTAAATGTAATTATATTTATATGGTTACTTCGTTCATGAAATATGGAAAATGTACAATAGTATAACATTGTAGGTACCCACAATCTACATATAAATATATAATAAGTTGAAGATTTTATAACTTATTAGTTATTTGATATTTCTAATCCAATAATGGTATAGGTGCTATAAGTATGAGTATAACAACTAAATATTAAGTCTAAATAGGTACTATTTACACAATTGAACAATTAGATGATAAAATGTATTTGTTTATTAAAAAAAATCCACATTTAAATTGTTACTTAGGTAGTCCTGAAAATTCTCCAAAGCGTTTTATGCATAAAAAAAATCATTTGCGATTACATCTTATCCTATATATTTTATATATTACCGGCAATGTGAATTGAAGAGGTAAATCATAATTAATAAATAGCAAATGGCTTTTAGTTTACAAGCAATATTAAACATTTTTTTAATCCTTGATATTTAGGAAGAATAAAAATAGCCTATGTATTGTATTGTACTAAACAAACGTAAATTGTGTAATTATTTTTAATTTGATAAGTTATGTATACGATACATAACTTAGGTATATTATATTATTTTTGTGAATCGCTTTAATAGTTATGCGACATAATTTGCATATATTGACCCCTTGTAGTATAATTGTTTGGTATTCGTGTAGTATTATAGATTTAACCTACCCATGCCATCAGTTTTAATTTAGAAAATTTGTTAATTTGATAAATTATAATTTAATTTTGTATTTGGCTAAGCCAACTACGTATAGACTTTAGATAGTAGCTATGGTGCTCCACGAACTACTGCTTCGAAAAATCATTGATTATAAACGATAAACGTTTGACATATTGTGTATAATCGGTGACGATTGGTGAGACTTTGTTGTATTTTAAAAAATTATTTTATTTTTACGATAATTTATGAGGACGTTTATTACGATCTTCGGAAATTTCATGGTATTGCCTCAGTTGTCATTGGATAAAATGTGTCTACACATATTATTATAAATTAATAACAATAATACCTATGCAACTGTACGACTGTCGTCCACGCGTAGTTGTTCCCACTAAAAAAATATTGAGAGTAAATACCTAAATAGGAGCTAAGCTACATTTACACTAATAATTATTATTATAATTATAAAAATTGAAAGGGCGTGGAAGCTGAACTAGATTTATGAGAATAGCAATGTTGTAATCATAGGTAATTACTATAGTATTATCATTATAGGCATGATGGATTTGATAGTTTGAGATTAAAAAAAACAAACTAATACATCCTGTGAAAAATAATAATGTAGTTCTTTATTATTTCCATAACGATGAGTTACATGAAGTGACAATATGCTACCTTGTCATGTTTCGATAAGACACGAAGGGCAAGAATTCAAGAATTGAATAGTAAATATAAGAATATTAAACGTACCTAACGACATGCAAATATTTTGACAACTGTGCTAGCCTTGCTAAAAAAAACCAAAAATGTATAAGAAAAACGAGTTTTTTTGGAGTTTAATTTTAATCGACTTTGAATTTCTGGTGTAAAATTTGAATATATTATCATGATATATCAAGTCTATATTATCTAACTAATTTTGTTATCCGTCTAGGATCAAAGGACAAAGATAATCTCAAGAGGCCAATACAATTTAAAAAATGGTCAGATAAGAAGCTTTTAGCTGCCAAATTACATTGCACAGTACGGGAATTCTTGTACCTGATGTTCACAAAAGTCGAAGGGATGCACGAAATATAATATATTTTAGTAATTATTTTAAAAGTAAGAAACATCCAAATAATAATACCTATATAGCTACCTATTTTAATTTTAAGCTACAAAATATGATAGCTATTATCAATTTGGTACTCAGGATGGCATTTTAAAACAACTATATATGAATATACGATATATGTCAATTCAAGGTCTGCCAAAAAAAATGTATTTACCGTCGACGAAGTCACAAGTAAGTTGCATTAAGGACGCAATAGCGAATCAACAACCAACAGGTTCAAGACAAGGGGTTTAAATGCATTTGTCAAAAAAAATCCTTACTAAAAAGTACATTTGCTTTAAAAACTAATTTAAAATGTAATTCTTACTTCCGTGTTTCAATAAATAATAGATAATTATAAATCCAATTTTGAATAAATAATATATTTCGAATATAGCCTAAGACTATGTCAGCATTCTATGAAATAACTAGTCGTTTTACACAATGCCTAGTCGATATAAGAATACAATAGTCATAAATTGTATTTAATTATTTATATAATTGTTATTACCTATGTATATTTCGTAAGATCACACGACAGAAATTATGGTAATTTGAAAAAATAATTTTTCCCATTCGTATATTTAACATCGGGTGTAAAATTCCGATTCTATAGACGTGGTGCATGGCGTATGTCCCTCGTCTATTAATATATTATTATAAATATACCGTCTATAAATGTTCCTCTTTCATTATATTGACGGGAGCTGCCTGCATTAAAAATTGAGGTAGTTATAATCCCTAGTGATTACTGCGTTGTCGACTTATAACGATTTAGGTGGGCCTTAACGACGCACGCGACTTTTGAAATAATAATAAACAAAAGGGGTAGTTCTGGGATGTGCGGGCGAACGGCCGACCGGTTGTACGGAGGAGCGGGTGTAGCGCGGCGGTGGTGGCTTCGGCGGCGGCAGTGGGGCTAGCAGCAATTATTGCATGTCAGCGAGGCCGTACACCAATCAAATACTAATAAAGAGCACACGCGCCAGGGTTTTTGCAAAACAAATAAAAATAACCGGGAGCAAACAGTAGGATTTTTAAAAATGCTTTTTAAATTAAATCTGACTGCGGCACCCCGCGTGTGACTCGCGAGTTTTCGTTCGTGATAATAATTGAGGCTTTGCCGTCAGCCTGCGAACGAATATACAAATTTTAGGTGCTTATAATGCAGCCGTAGATGTTTTTAGTTCAAAAACAGTTTTTTTTTTTGTATTTTTCAGTACGATCATGTTATGTTAGCTTTTAGAAGAAACATTATGATCTCATCATCGCTGTTACTCATCTACTTCTTTTTGACTAAATTGCAGCCTATAAAAACTTAGCGTCCATATACAGGACAAATAAAAGGAAATTTGGAGAAGATCGAAAATGCATAATAATAATGATAGTAATAATAAAAAACTTATACAAAAACGACCCTCGTGTGTTCTCATAATAATATACACAGCGATTATTGTCAATCCGGAGATCAGTTCCGGTTCAGTTCACATGCACGAAACACGCTTACCAATAAAACGCAAATTTCAAGAGATAAACATCGATTATTCCGAACGTGGGTTACTATAATGGCAAACAGCAAACTCACCTGGCCCGTGGACTAAACAAACTTGACGGATACATCCCCCGCGTACACACAATATTATATTATTATATGTATAATAATAAGAGAATCACTATATAACTATATACATAGCTAAATGTCGGTCTAATATAACTATACATACCCGTACTAAACGAAACATAAATTGTAAACAAATTCGATTGTACTCAAATGGATAATATACGGTAAATGAACATTTAAGTGGTAGATACTATACTATGTACATAAGCGAAAGCATTTAAAACATTTTTTTTTCGAGATGAAACACAATATTATCTTTTTTGTACTATTCTTATAGTTAAAAAAAATATATTAAGTACACCTAATATCGTTGAAATATTTTTTTTTTTAAACTAGAATTAATATGTTTAATATCTACTTTTAAAAATCTATACCGTGGTACCATACTATATTAATATGAACTGTACAATTTGTATATAATAATATATAGATACCTAATACCTATGTATTATTATGAATTCAGAATCTATTTACTTCCTATTTATAAAAAGAACTAACGACGTCTTTATGAGCATGATTGTAAATCTAGCTGTGCATTTAATGCATTAAAACAAAACCATAATATTATGCACTTATGGATTACAAGGGAAATATGCATAAAAAAAATAAACAAAATAAATTTGAAAATTGAATGTGTTTTGTAAATTACAATACAAAAACTATTTTTCTACTAATTTACGAAAAATAAACTTTTTATACTAAAATACCATATAGTTCAATATATTATCTATACAAATATATATTATTACGAAACTCTAAATCCATGTTTTTTTCTTAAGATAAATCCAATATCCATATTTTTCAAATACAGTTACATAATATACATTTAAAATATATATATATATTTATTATTTATGCACTATACATGTAAAATAGAATTCAGTATTTAAAATTTAAAATTAGGTTATGTCTTGAATCTAATTTGTATAACTCATTGATATCGAATTTAGAATAAAATTGATCGATGTAGATACAACATTATTAAATCTTGCACAGCCCTATACTAATGGGTATTATTATAGCCAATATACTATACATAATACATAACAATATATAATATATTTTTTAATGAAGCGAAATCAAAATAATGCATAATATACTGATATATGTATATTATATAGAAGTTTTCAGTATAAAATTATATTATGTTGTACACTGGGATAAAATACTCGTACGTCGTACCAATTCCCGGACTAAAATAACGTAACCCTCGGTGATGTTTTTTTTATTTATATAACACAAAACCAAGAATGGACAAAGGCCCAAAAGAATCAGCTTGAAGGAAACGATGCAATATGGTTTCCAAAGGAATGATTTTGAATTAAACTCTTCTACAATTACGACGGTTCCTTATAATTTGTTCAAACCACATTTCCACAGCAGGAATCTCTGACCTTACTCGTTTGCTCTTTTATAAATACTTATTTATGATTTTTAACAGAGGGACCTATTTTATTTTTATTATCTTTTATCCTGGTTGAAATTATTATTGTTATACATGTATATGACGTACAGTAAAGGTTTTTTATGATATTATGTTACTATTATGACATTAAAAAAAAATAATTAACCAATACTATAATTATTCAAAATAAGATAATATATACTATTTATAAATAAAAAACAATTTATTATTCACTTGTTGACGATAAAAAATAAGCACATTTGTATAGGCAATCTAGTGGACTATACCTAAAGTAATCGACATTCTTTTCCACATTTTAAATTTAAATATTAACCTAAATTATAATATTATTAAAATACCTATATCCAAAATCTATATTAAAATCAATACGTATTTAATTTGTATACACACTATATTTATTCATTTTTACATCCTAACATCCTACAGCGTAGGTATAGTATAGGTACTTACATGTTAATATTATACATACATTATTAATGCAAACATATTCAAAATATACTTTATATAAACGTTTATGCCTAACTAATTTTAATCGTTTTAGTGTAATATATTCAGAATATTACATATTATTTGATATTATTCTTAAAATATCAATGAATAATCCTTAGTGTCAAAGTAGGTTATAATGGATTAAATTCGATACTCTGACAGGCAAAAGAGAATATTATTATAAATCGTAAATATAGGGGAGCTACCCGTTATAATATGTACAGTTCGGATGTTTACAGAACTCTTGACTAGGTACATTGCATTTAGAGCAGGCAATGGACGTGATCGTTATGAAGTCTGGCTTAATGTATTCCAGAATCGATTATGTATATAGTTTGCTTACAGACATAAATATTAAATAGAGTAAAATGGATTCATATGTAAAATATAAAAATAAAACGGCATGGAGAGTACTACAGGATGGAGATCTTGGCAGTGGACAGTAGGTATATTATCATTCAAAATAAAATACTTTTTGCAGTTAACAAACAAAACAATGATGCAAATTATTGAAAAATCAAAAAATTGCCTCAAGTATAATTTATTTTGTTTTGAATGTTTCAACTGTAGCCAAAAACGAAATCAAAATCTAGATTCATCAGATATAAACCTAACACTACAATAAAATATAAATTATCATAGATTATAAACGACCAAAAATCTATCATTAATCATCTTACACAATTACCTTCGCTACGCGCCACACTGTAACAGTATAGGTACTCAAATATGACAATTATTGGAAGCTATAATAAAAGTAAAAACAAATATAATTACGAATGAAAAATAAAAAATATGTATTATTTATTTTGATTGTGTATAATTTTAATTTTGAAAAGGATATATTTTCATTCTTTTGGTAATCGGTATTTTTCACAAGAATACAAGATGTAAGTAAAAACACTAAAAACAGCAAACATTCATAGAAATATATTGTATAGCTTTTTGAGGATGCATTATTATAGCTTTTAAATGTATCTACAATAAAAATTACACAATTTTCTTCCACAACTGCTAAAGAATGTAGATAATCAATCTGTATTCTATGTTAAAATTTTACAATTTTAGAACAAAAATAAATTTCTATTATTTTTGATAAAAAATTACGTCAGTTTAGGTAAATCATAGCGTTGTGACTTTATGAGTATTCAAACTGCTCAATATTCATATTGTAATGTCATATTATAATCATTTGCATATGAATTCATTATTTACTCAATGTTCTAGAATAATATTATAATATATTGTCAATAATTTATCCGACTCTGGTTAAAATAATTCGTCAGTGTCTTTTATCGATTATTGTTTAATTTATGAGGTACGGGTTTGAGTTGAACAACATTTAAGCACAATGCCTATAATAGCTTAAATATATATATATATATTATTAATATATAAGATAAGTCATCATTATTATTATTATTATTATTTCTCGTCCATTAGGTACCCGTACACCGCCGTGTGAGTGCAGTATATAATATGGCTATATGTGTATGTATGAGGGGTGAAACTAATTATCAATACGAGCCATGAAATATTCCATCGATTACCGGGATAGGGTTAGCTGTAATTTACTTCCCGTACCTACTGCTGTATAATATTATACAATGTGTGTGTGTGTGTGTGTTTGTGTACATATAATAAATAATATAAGTAAATATAAATAATTATAGACATACTATAAATGTACGTGTATATTATAATATATATTATATAGTGGGTATATAGTAGGTACATATATGCTTTATGTATATACAATACTGGCGAAGGTCAACCCTTTCCCCGCACAGCTATGAGTACAGCATAAATGTGTATATATTATAATGTATTGTGAATATATCGGATCACTGTAGCTGCAATAACAGCAGCCGCACGGGGTACGTCGTATATGTATACTTTCGACGGGTATATATACACATTTTGAAAATTTTAAAGGTTTTCGCAAACCGTATACTGGGGGGGGGGAGGGGATTAATCGAGAATACATAATATTATATATATATAGGGGACACATGGTACGGCGGTGGGTAGTGGTTGCCGGGTAAATATTTACACGGGACACGCCGGCGGCGGACCAGAGCCCCGACAAATCCAAGAGGTCGTCAAACACAAAACTCGCGCGCATCTTGGACCCGTCCCGCTACCGGCTCTTCGAGTACCAATACATATACATTAAATTCGTACACAAGCAGAGGGCAATATTTATTTTCATACTCCACCACCGCCGAGTCGGTCCCATCGTATACACGATCTTCAGAGGACAGCGCTTCTATACACAATACAGGGTGTTTTCACCAATTTGGTTTTTAATTTATATTTTTGAAATACGATGATTTTGTAAAATTTATGATTTCATTACGAAGGATCTTCAAATTTGAATAATTCAAATGCGTATAATATTTTCAGTAACCTGCACTCAAAATACAACAAATACAATTATTGTTTTCGCGTTTCTTATAGTTAATAGTTATTAAATATTATCAAATATACCGAACAAATATTACGCTGATAAAAAAATAACCCACCAAAATCCAGCTAATTCCTATTGTTGACTTTAATGCCTGCAAATGCTAATGGCTTTAGCACTGAATACTAACTTCTCAAACATCACGGTGTGAGTGTGTGACACCCCGTATGATAGATGATTAATATGACTATGTACGTTGTAAATAATACGTAGGTACCTACTACCTAGGTAGTACTAATAACATTTTTTTATGTGTCTTAATCGAAATTCAAAATTCGAAACAGCAGTTTTTGAGTTATTTAACTTTGTGTTTACTAAGGATAATAGGATTCGAAGCATGGAGGCTTGATAATTTGAAAAAAATTTACAGTAATTACTAATTAATAGGTATTTAACATTAATCTATTAATATTTTATAATTTGTAAAAATTATCCGAGTACAATAATATAAGTATAAACGTATACTGGATTAAATAATATCATATATATTTAAAATTCTTATACAGCTATTTTAAGGGCTATAGTATCCTTAGTATATACATTTTAATAACGCAGAAACTACTCCTACGAACTATTAAGGGTTTCAACTTTCAAGTTAGAAAGTTTGACAAACTTTACGGTGAGACCAAAGACACCCTGTATTAATGTACTTGCCCATAATGAATGTACCGGTATATATAAGGTCCCAACGATATACATAAGGGACTCGGTTAACTAAACAGTTGGGTGAATATTATTTTTTCCTCGTTCGTGGTTCGCCACCTCTGCGCATACCCGCCTCATCAGTCGTTACTCCCTGCGATCGCACCCACGAACGTCGCCATCAAAATATAATATGGTTTCGTAGAAATGTTCTTGTCATTTCTTTTCGCGGTAATATAATTATAATATTACATACGCGCACTCTGAAGGGGTGAGGTAGGCACCATAGTGCCATACCCAAACAAAAACGTGACTTCATCGGATTACCTCGTGGCTTTTTGTATAATTCGATTTAGCACAATTTAATTGTGCGCTCGGTCTCAACGGCACTACCGTTGATCTCGTATGATGAAAACACGATGCAACGGCGGTGTCGATGCACTCCTAAAATATATATATATTTATAAATAAGAGGTGACAAGGGGATAAAATAAGAACTATACGGTATCATTTTTATCGTATAAATACGTTAGCGCCCAAACGTTCTAAAACAATATTTAAGGGATAGGTACCTACCATTATTAATTATGAGAAAATAAAATTAGGTACCTACCCATTTACCCCATGATACTTCGTTACAACTATTTATGTATCATAGAACATATAACCAGCGTAGTACATATCATGTACCTATTCATGAACATAATATATCTATAACTTAATTACGATTATTAATACAAAAATACATATCTACTTTTCTGATTTCTGAGTCAATGAATGTCTCAGGTGAGATACTTCAAAACCTCTAGAAAAATAGAACCCTATGTCACATCAAAAATGTATTGGATTTATTTATTTATATATTATTATAGGTATTGTGTATTTATTATATATTAATTATTTGTTAAAATTTTTATTTTAATTTTCTCAAAAATAATTTGATCTTATAGAGGAGCTAAGAAGCCATTGTTGGTGGAGATGCAGACCACCACCCACAAAATGCACATAATATGCCTACGCCGAATGCACCATGTATAGTTTTCTTAATTTGTTAACTACAACACATGTAGTTCTATAGTTAATTATTTCATCCTATAAGGCATAGATCGGTGATTATAATTTTATTCTTAAGATTAAGAGTTAGGACACATTAGATTAATGTATTAAAGTATTAATAGTATTAAATACTAACATTATTAAATTCGATCGTCAAAATAACATTTTACACGTTCCTTATTTTACCTATATAGTATTATATGTAGTTATAGTATCCACTATTCGCTATCCAATAACCCATTACACGAGAACTTATGTTTGAAATATGTGTGTGTGTGTGTGTGTGCATCATGTGCGTAGTGTGTGTGTACGTATACGTAGGTATATATATATAATATATATAGGGTATAACAGGAAGACCTGACAAATAAAAATGTGGGTAAGTGGATTTTGCTCTGCTGTATATAAGATTACAAATGGGTCACTGTATAATGGATGGTATTAAATTTGAATTCAATGATATAATATCATTGTATACAAAAAAATGTATTTACGGTCATTTTTTTTAGAGTTACACCAAAAATCAAAATCGATTTAGTCGATAACATATTTTACATAGAAATTCCCGTTTTTTCTTAACTATTCTTTTCTTTTTCCATATACGCTTTCAAAAACTATTAGGTATTTTTACTTATTATTTTTATTTATCAATTAATTTTACCTTTATTTGAAATATATTAACTAAATACCTATAGTATAGGGCATAGGCTATAATAGCCTATATATTATACTCTTCAATATCTCTCATCATTAAAATATACTATACTACCGTTTGGTACTTTTATTAAAGTACTTTTATAACAATAATAATAATAATAATAACCTATATCCGTTTATTACACAATACTATGTTCTTTTTCGGTAAATACAAAATCATACAATCGGGTCTCACGGCCTTTTTGTAATACTTTCCATTCAAAGGTACCCGCAGTATAATACACCGTCGTATTAGCACACCCTCAATATTTCCATTATAATGCACAGTCTAAATACCCGAATTTAATTCTACCTGTCTGACCATTTGATGTATATATTTTTTTTATTTTTTTTGTATGTCGTTTTCGTCGCATCGGTTCGGATCTCGACGTTTTTATCGATCAGCTAGCGCATTCATAAACCGTTTAATTACTTATAGTCGTACCTATATATAGGTACAATGTATAATAATATGTTAGGAGACATCTAAGGTCCAATTTGCTATTGTCGGTAAAATAAAATCACCGACAAAGGCGATTTATATATTGCGTAGCTGTGACCCGTGTAATACGCGCGTTTAAATGATGCCGAAAGAATTTCCGGTGTACCAAAAATGCAGCATAGTTCCTGCGCGCGACTCCTTTGTAAGCGAACCGACTGTCGAAGATCCGTAGCGTTATCGTTTCGCGGTATGGATGATGAGCGTCACGTATCTATATAATAATATAATAAGCGTGTAAATACCATTATCGATGGAGCCGGTCGATTGAACAGTGTTTTTGCACTTGTGGGATCTAATACGAACCGACGCAATGGGTACAAACACGCACCCGCACAATGAACATTTTTAAAGAATATAATACAAATTATTATACAACGATGATAATGACGGAGGTAAAAAAAAACTCCGCCGATGCACTTGTACGGCTAAAAAAAAAAGACCTCCGAACAGTGAACTCAATGAACCGATCCGTCTATTATCCCTTTAATCCGAACAAACTCTCCGGATCCCCCTTGTTGTTATTCGGTAGCCTGTGCACAATAGGGACAAACTAGTTGTCTGTATTACACGGAGCTCTATACATACACCTATATATAATATATGTATAGGTACCTATATATTTGTCGAATATAGCTAACGAGCACGCACTGCAGATCCTGGGTAATTACCGTATACCACGATCATCCACGGACAACAGCAAAGTTTTCGTGTTTTTCTTTTCTTGGCCAAACTTTTAATTGCGTGCGTTATAGAATATAGGTACCTATTATGCATCATTTTTAAGTCAAATGTATATACATTGTGTAGGCGCATATTGTGATGAATATAATAGCCTTCAAAAAAATTGAGAATCGAAAGAAATTCTTACTTATAAGTTATAACTTACTTAGTTATAGAAACCTAGTCATAAATATTGTTCATTGCTTAGTTAAAGATTTTCATTTTAACTATATATACCTTTACATCATAATACATAGATACCTATTTGAAGCCACATATGTGTGCGTATGTACAAAAAATATATAAATATACTAAATGTGTTTATTTTGTATTATATTAAAGTAAATTTATAAGCCCATATTTGACATTCTCTAATAGATACCATGTTTTTGTATGGATTTATCATCTGGATAGGCAGTTACAACTAGGTACCCAGGGTAGTTAAATCAAATCTAAGATAGTGAACGGTTGAGTAAATAAGCTGTCTCCGTATTTTATATATTATTTTCAATTTATTTTCAAAATCAATAATATTTATGATAACATTAAGTTAGTGTCGTTTTAAAATGTTTGTCCATTTTTTAAAATAAAAACACAAAACACAATTTATCA
The DNA here is from genome assembly GCF_019925205.1 of Metopolophium dirhodum. NCBI lineage: Eukaryota > Metazoa > Arthropoda > Insecta > Hemiptera > Aphididae > Metopolophium > Metopolophium dirhodum. The sequence goes on along the minus strand of NC_083561.1, from coordinate 8,728,277 downwards.
ACAAGCTTGTAGTTAATATAAAATGTATTGGTGTAGATTTACATCTATATGAAAGTAAATCCAAGCATTTACCTGTTATTACCTATGACCAATAATTGTTGTTATTTTAACATAATTTGGAGTTTAATAAGACCAAAATAGATGAATAATTTGAGAATCACGCTTAACTAGTGATATTGTCTCAACACCAAACCAACCTTAGTCGGAATCTAACGTTCAAATGTGTATGAGATTTACACAAATTGGTGTTGAATCTACAACAGTTTTCTATATTATGCTTTTTATTCTGTAAATATCTCTGCTGAAAATACTTATATGAATTACGTGTGCAGATATTGAGTCGGGTCATTATTAATATAAATCGTTTGTCTTATTGTTGCTGGAATAAATTATTTAAAAATTTGTACGTATTGATAAACCATATTATTTGAACTGCTTATCGCCGAAAACCCAAAATGAACTAAGACAACAAGCTATTTAGGAAAAGAAATTTGAAAAGTTGAAAAATATTGTTTGTTCACAGCTGTTGAGCTTGTCAGAAGGTACCAAATCTAAACTAAATACGATGGCTGACGCTTTAGATAAATAGGAAATTTATCAGAGTATTTTGAAATGCGTTTGTAGAAACCGACAAAACTATTAATACTACAATAATTGGTGAGTAAGTACCTGTTTTATTCGAGGGAAGTAAGTCCTGGTTAAACTGGCTGGGGCTCAACAAGTTATTGAATTAAATATAAATATAATGATGTACATCCAAATGTTAATATGTTATCATTAAAAATGGGGAGACAAAACAAAATAAATAACGAGTCAACTATAGGTAACCAGGTAGGTACAGAGGATTTAAGAAATCGGATGATAACAATAAATTCATCACATATTGTAAGTATAAAGGGGAATCTTCAAGAGGAGAGCAAAGGGGCAGCACTACCCCATATCTTGTATTCGTGTAGGTAGCTTTTTAAAAATTGTCTTTTATAGTTAATTTTCCTGTAGCTAACTAGTTTCCGATTACATTAATATTAATACAATTATATATCAATGGTTAATGCATATTATATTATATAGATACATAGGTATTAATATTATACTAATAATAAGTCAAATAATTACATTTTATTAAATTTATATATTTTGTTATCTTACAATATCATGTTAAGGACATCATACACTACGACGGTAGTAAGAAATAAGAATGTAAGATGGAGATAACACTTACGGATAGACGTTTTCTTAAACATACTTATGTAAATAAATATATTTTAGTAAGTAAGGAATTTAAGACTATATATATTAACTATATAATTATAGTAACTATGTATATATAGACTATGTATATTAAATTACTAACTTAAAAATTTGTTTATATAATTATATCTTTAATTGTTGTCCCCTCTTCCCTTACATAAGGGTCTAGGGACACCAATGTGAATAAGTAGATAGGTACATTGTAAAAATATCAAAATGAGAACATAGATAAATAATTAAAAGGAATTAATCGACAGGAACCTATATAGTACTAGATCCAAAAGCATGACCTGTGTCCGAAAATGGTAAGGTACACATTTGCACACACATTTTTTTACAATGGTAACATAACATTTTACAATGATAACTGATAAGATATTTTACCTGTATCACATATTAGTTAAAATAAATAAAACTATATAAGTCGAGGTTTTCGAACATACAAATTGGAAGGTGAAAAAGAAGATCCCGGAAGACTTAAGACTATTCTTCATAAGTCATAACTAGGGTTCGGATTTGAAGGCAATATAATCAATAAAAAAAGCATTTAAAATGTAAAAAAAGGCAAAAAAAGGCATTTAATTTATATAAAAAGGCAATTCATAAATATACTACAAAATAAAAAAGTGAACATTTTTTAAACACTTTTAATTGCTCACATTTTGAAAAAAATACAAATTAAAAATTAAAACTGCATGCAAAATAAACTAGTTGGTATTAAAAAAAAAATTGACTACCATGTACTTTGATAGGCTGTCTTCAGTAAATACCAAATACTCGATAAGACGATATCGATAAATATTTCGAATAATAAAACCCATTTGTAGCGATATACGCAAGCTGTGTATAAAATTATAAAATCAACTGAAAAATTAAACACAAAATAGGCATTTATAAGTACAAAAGGTAAAAAAAGGCAAAAAGGCATTTATAAGTAAAAAGGCAAAAAAAGGCAAAAAAAAAAAAGGTTCCATCGTCTAAGAAATTAAATGAAACACATTTTTGTATAAAAATTATTTTTCTATTATGATTAATAAAAGAAAGGCATTTGCCTTCAAATCCGAACCCTAGTCATAATCATAGCATCTATTCCTATAATCTTATTTCGACAAGTGAATGTGAGCGAAAGTTTAGTGCGATGAATGACATTATAACTTACTATAATACCCCTAGGCTCCGAGACATTCACTACATATTAGAAATTACTCAACAATCGACATTAGAAAAATATCTACTGACCCACGGTCGCTGCGCTTTTATTTATTTATCTTGTTGGTCCACCGGCCACCACTTACAAAGTTCAATCCTGTAAAATGTGTAAGCTCGTGGTTAGAACTTAAGTAACTTAGGGAATTTAAGGTATACCGTAGGTATACTTATCTAGTCATTCGACCAATGACACTTCAAATCAATAACACGAAAAAAATGACAAACATAAGAAATTATGTATGTATTATTACTATAGGTAAGTACCTAAATACTGAACCGTACCTTACACGCAGGCCAATTTAGTTTAGTAAATTTAATAGTTGAGTGTACGATGTCTGAAATCTATATATTTTTTTGTTAAAATAAAAATGTATATTTATTGAAATGATTAAATTAACATGTATTGTCGTTATAGACTTATAGTTAGGTAATTATAAAAAATTAAGAAGGGTGATGTAGTTTAATGTAGGTATAGAGATGGCAATAAGGTGGCGTGAGAATTGGTTTATGACTTATGAGCAAAAACAAGTCAATTTACATTATTTTTAAAACAAAAAGAGACCAATTATTATTTTACTTTTAAAAGCGATCAGGACAATGTTCAATTTTGACTTTTGAGCACTTCCTCACTGAGAAAAAATAATGTAGAGGCCCAAAATGTAGGTAGCTATAACGACTATAACCTAAACCTATAATAGTAAAATATATACACCTATTATAGTAGGTATAAAATAATATATTGAAATGTGATTGCGCGATGCCAATACGGAAACCTAGACTATTGTCTACTACCCTGATTAATAACATACCATTCTTGATATAGGATTTATAATTTCGAGAATATACTCACTGATGTTTATCACACACAGACAGGTCAGCAAAATTCCGTCATATAAATTTGCCTATATTTTACTCCTTATAACACAGCTGACCCTAACTTTCCAATTTCTAAAAAACACTAAGAACCCAATTTCAAAACTGTATTGTTGCATTATTAGAAATGTATAGGTCATACATTTCCAGGCTTTATTAATAATACTTAATTAATAATAGGAAAAGTTTAATAATAATATGCAGTAAGTATCAATAAATAAAATTATGTTATTGAAGTTTTTTTTTCTCATTATTAATAGGACTAGTGTTATTTAAAACGGCAATATAATTTCAAAGAAAAATTATAAATCATGACTCCCCAGAAACCCTAAATTCCCTATAATACCTTTTAGATTCTAAGCGGAGCAAAATAATTTATTGTATTTACAATGATGTGTTTGCTTATTTGACTGTCTGTCATCTACATTTGAGGTAAGTACTAAAAATGCACCAATTTTCGAGATCATAATTTTTTCTGATAGAAAAATGAATCTAGTAGGTACTATATTTGGTCGTAATTCCAAAACGAATAATCGTATTCTTAAAATGTTCACCAAATATTGATATTAGCATTTTCCATACATGGTTAGGTAAACTATCTATAGACATGAATACATGATACATTACCGATTTGTATTCATTTTCATTTTAATTATTAAATATGATTACTTATACAAGTATGATAGGCTGAACGTCACTGCTCAGAATCGTTTTTTGTATACAATAATATATCATGAATTCAAATATAACATATCCATTCCATGACATCCTACTGTACAACAGAGCGGTATCCACTTGTCCACCTTTTTTAAAACTTGAGTTTATTCTGTGTTTAAGGTTAACTTATGGGGTTTTTGATATAATATAAAAATGTATAAATAAATACTAGTTAAATAGACGATAACAGGGGTGTATATAAGGAGGGGTGTAGAAGTCAGATCCCCCATAGGCTTTTTTTTACATTTTATAACATAGTGTCCTTAGCGTTAGATGGAAATGTAAAAAAAATAAATTGTGCACTATAACAGTTTAATTCAGGGGCGTCATTTCAATTTTTTGAAAGGTATGCTAAAAACTATGTAGTAGACCAAAATATTATTATATTGTACCTAATTGTTATTACAAAAAAATTTGAGTTTTTATATTTTCCATGTAATTATCTAATATAATATTATGAACATAGTATACCTAATATAACACTAAGTTTGTACTTAAATTATTTAAACTCAAATTTAAATATCTATAGACATGCTAGTGTCTTAGTACCTTATTATAATATATTACCTATTTTTTCATTTAATGTGGAGGTACCTAGGTTTAAATTTTTTTTCTGATCTACCCATACAAAATGTATGTATACGCAACTGAACGATAATTAGATTGTAAAATAGGAATACAAATTTAATAATTATCTGTAATAAGCCGGAAAATGTAATTAATGTCTTTTAAAACATTTTGTTTATTTATATATAGTTAGATATTACAATTAATACTAAACAGACAGTTGTAGTAGGTATCCCTGATATGCATTTTTTCTTAAGTAATATATTAATATTTTATAGATAGTCATAGTGAGATATAAAGAAAATATGATGTAAATTATTTAAATTTTCTTTAAGTATATAAATATTTCTACTTGTCAGTTTGCACATCTATTGTTTATAATAAACAATACCTACTAAACACACTTCAGATTGGGCATTTTAAATAAAGTTAGTATTTATAAATTAAAATTGAGTAGAGAATATTCCAGGCACATAAAGACTTGGATTGTGTTTAATGTCTATTATGCATTATATACATATTAAAACTTAAGATGAACAGGGGAAAGATTTTAAAATGGGTCGTGCTATGAATATAACAAAAATTATCTGATAAATATTATGTATATTTTTATATATTTAAGTAAATTAACTTAACTTTTGTTTGAATACAGATAATAATTTAATTTTCAACTGAGCTTTAAAGTACTATTATTATGATAAGCCCAAGTTAACCTAACTTAAGTTTATTATGATAATAATACCTTAAAGATTAATAGAATATTAAATTGTTTAGCTATTGAATGCAGTTTTACTAAACCTAATCTCTAGAATAACTAAAACTCTACAATACAATTTTATACATTATGTTTTTGAAATTAATATTATTCGAGTTATAATTATGATTATAAATACAACAATTATTTTGTAATAAAACGAATAAACATTTCTACATGATTAATATTTTAGCATATCCTATAACAAGCTTGATTCCAATAATTAATGGTATTGGTAACAGCTATCACAGGTAAACAAGAACTTGATAGCTTAATCGAGTGTCGATTCTATACTATGCGTTAATAATAGTATTGTATACAAATGTAGGTTCATATAATATTCTATAACGTAAAAAAAGAACTTCATCCATTGGTGTATTCTCCTTCAGTAATAACTTTCTTAATTTTTTTTTCCGTTTTGATTGCCATTGTATTTTTAAATAATTGTTTTACTTTTGATTATATAGAGCTTCTAATGTATTATTTAAAAGTCGCTGTATTCTGATCTTCAATCCATCAACATCAAATATGAATTGTTATGGGAACAGGTGAGTCTAAAAATAAAAACAAAAAAAATAATTATATATCATAAGACTATAAATATAGCGAAGTAAAGTCTGTCTTTAGAGTAATTATAAAATCAATAAAATTTTTTTTTTTGAAATCAACTTTAGTCACATTACCACATTACCTTCAACTTTATTTTATATTTTGTTATATTAAGATGATAAGTAAATATTATGCCAGGTACAGTGAATAAAAATGATCAAACAATAGCATAAATAATAAAATAATCAGACTGGTAGACTGAAAAAATAATCAGGTAACATTTAAAAACCGAAAACTCAAGAATCGCTCTTTGTGCTCATTAATAATTATGATCAAAATCTATCTGTTCCAATTTATAATGTCATTATAATAACAATGTTCAGAAAACTGGCCTTGTTTAGCCACGTACACTTAAGATCACAATACTCGCCACTAATGATACCAGTGAAATTGTAATTGCCACGCTCTCAACTAACTCCGTGGATGATCTTGACTACCTATCTCACAAAAATCATACGCAGAAGCTATCTCTGACACTATTTTACATTTAACTTCAAATCTAAATTCATCTATCAGTCCTATAATTATTTTTCTTTTGTTAATTCTAAATGCACTTACATTTAGTCCAACACTCCATCATTTAATCGTTTTCATTACAACAACCTATCATAGCCTTATTAATATAATTTAAATATTCAAATTGTGTTTCATTATCAGTTTAATTAATCTACCAATTATTATAGATAAAACTTTTTCATATTCTACTAATATAGTGATATGTTATCTTTCAACCTTCGGATGTTATAACCTGTTATTTAAATACTATAAGAGTTGAGTTATAATAGTTTATGATAGAATAAAAAAAAATAAAAAATGTATTAACTGTTTATTATCGTTCAAATTAAGAACTAATACAAAAATGCATACATATAATATGACCGCAACCCCCTGAGCCAGTCACTGCATAAACCTATTTAATAATGATAGGCACAGTATATTAGTTAGGTATGGAGTGCGACGATCAGCAATTATTGATCACCCAGATTCAGCTATTATGGTCCCACAGTCCCGAAGACATACATTAAAGAAAAATTTTGTCCGCGACCTCAACAAACACATTGGTAGTCAGGACAACTCTAGTCCATCCGGTAAACCATATACTTATGATAGGTATATCAATAGAACCGATATTTTTTTATCAGCATTATCTGAAAAAACCTTTGGATTCTAGAAGTGAGTGCGTTAAAGGTCAACTGAAATTAAATCACATACAGACTGATATTAAAAAATACATTATACTAAAACTTTTGCATTGTTAAACAGAACTTAAGGAATTATACAACTTAATAGCAAAACAATATTAAGTCGGGTAGCGTTAAACAAGAACTTACTGTATGTCACAGCACATAATAACATCCTAGCAGCATTGAAGCTATGTCTCCCTATCCGTAGAAAACATTAGACACATAATTAATATAACTTCTATCCACAAACACTTAAATTGTCAGATTGCCTCGCATACTCTCATCTTCAAACTAATTTGTTATGTCCCTCATAGTATACTAGCTTGTTACTTCATACATTTACTGTACCATTCAACATTTCAACATGACTAATTATCTGCACAATATTTCAATGGTCTCTTCACAGCCTTACTTGATACATGTCACATGCATTACTACCACTGAGTAATTTCCACTAATTTTCATCCATAAACTATAGTTAATCTATGTATATATATAACACAAAAAAATGCTTCAATGTCCTTTATGCAATCATAACCGTTCATAAGATTACGATGAAATTTGGTACAGAGAAAGATTAGACCTTGGGGAAGAAAATAGGCTACATTTTGTCGTGAAAAAAGGTAAACAATAGGTCCAACAATTTGACCTCGGGGAGGTTCTCAAACAGGGATTTTGAGATTTACAATGGAAATTGTTGTTTATAAATGGTTGCTATTGGTTTTGATAATAATAATTATTAATATTAATGTGATTAGTCTGTGTATTTTAGTACAGAATGTATAGAGTTCAAACGTTTCGGTAGATTAATTTTTGCATTTTTTAATACTATAGAGTTAAAGTATAGTATTATAAACATACATACACACCACGCAGGGTCCGCAATCTACCACAGGTAGATTGCCTACTCGATAATATACTGTTTTCATATATAATAAAATTCTTTCACAAACTCCGATTGGGATGGCTATTAATTAAAATATAATATATTTTACACTAAAAAAGACATACCTAGCTTACATAGCGTATTACACCCAAAAGGAGTTGAACAAAAACCTAGTCATAGCAAAGCATTGCCGGGTCAGCTAGTTATATTTAATTATGAAATTTTACCTCATCTGTAAATTTAAAAAAAAAAATTTAGAAACAAGGTTATTTTTGCTAACTCCGTAATATAGAAGATTTTTTTGATGTTACTTACCAAAAACCACAATACTTATACTTTCAAATTGTTGGATTACATTTTCACAAATTACCTACTGAATCAAAATAACTATTTCAAGTCATAACCTCGTAAACCTATGGGTGCTCTAGAAGTTACTTAATATAATATTATAGAACAAGCTACACAGCAAGATATGTGCTCATACTTACAACTTACAAGTTACAAAATGTCCGGTATTTTCGTTGTACACATTTATTTGTCGAATTGCAGTCACCGTGCCACCGTCGGCTACAGCTACCACCTCCATGCCCAGTCAAATGACTTCAATCAGTCAATCGTCCATGAGTTCATGACAAAATGTATGTTACCATAATATTATATTTTGTCATGACTGCTGGTGTGGCTGTGGCGGTGGACGTCAGCGCCAGAGGGCAGACGCCACTACGCCAACGCCAGACACCAATAGTTAGTACAACAGTACACCAGAGTACCAGACACCAATACCAATTACGAATATTCAATATTGTGTCTGTGTATTTGAGTACCAAATACCAAACATCCACATATCACTACTTCAGTGATGCGGACCGCGACAGCGCGCGCAAGCAATTTTGATAACGCCACCGACAGTCGAGGGAACGAGGTCACGCGACCACTTGTTTGGTTGGCGGTACTGCTGCAAATACGGTTTTTTAGACCCCGCTGCGCACTGGCATCTATCCGCGAATTACTCTGTTCCCGCATTAAATGGCGTCGTTCGACTACCCGACACCCGTCCGTCCGTCAACCATCTATGCACACACGCGCACGCTCGACGGTCGCCATTTTCCTCGCGCGTACATTGCTCGGACGTGCGTGCGACATATTTTTTTTGTACTATAAACAATAACAAACAAAATGGCGTCGCCGGCAGATTACATGAAAGCCGAGGACGACGACGATGACGATCTGAAGTTGACTGATCAAATACCGGTGGAGATGCCGTGCGAGATCGTCGAAACCACCGTGGTGGACCAGAACGGTCGGCAAATTATCATGACGCCTGTCCAAGGGCTGACAAAGAACGACAACACCACTATGCTTCTGCAGCCGGGACATCACCAGCACCAGCACCAAAACCACCATCACCAGCATCATCATCCTCACCACCAGGATCTAGATGATGGTCAGCTCACTTACGTTTACGAGAGCGTCGTGCCCCAAGAGCTATATGCCCAGCCTGAAAGCCCAGGACCGTCCAGGTAAACTGCTTGTACACAAACTACCCACCGACTGTCACCGTTATCGGTATGGAAGTGTTTTAGTTTTCCTCACCGACTGTTGTCAAATTACAAAACTGAATATATAAACAGTTGTTAATTTCTGATATTGAGGTCCCATGTAGGTGGTTTTCTATGTGAATACTGAAGTTATATTCTAAGCATATTCCGCATTAACAGGATTTTTTATGAATGTACTTAGGTAGTACATTTTAGTAGGGCACTGTCTTCAGTATGCTACTCTGTTGGCTCTATCCAAGATTTAAGTTAAATCTTGACTTGTTGACAATTGTTTATTTTTGATAATTATAAATAACAATTTTTAATTCAAAATCAAATTTTAGGAAACTAATAGCTTTTTTTATTAATCTTTGAAAAGTTATTGATGAAGATTTTAATTTTTTAATTCTATGCCGTTTGTTCAGCAATATGTACCAGCATACACTCGGTTTTATATGGAGGTTTAAATTGTAACATTTTTGAAGGCTTGGAGGAAAATTTTAAAACCTTAATTTAAGCATCCTCAATGATATAGGTACAATGAATAGCATCTTTACACTAACAGTACCTATTATTTTAAATTTTGGAATAGTTATTCCTATTTTTGATACTAATTTGGGAAGGCTTCACAACTTTGAATCTTAAATCAAAGGATTGACTGAATAAGTGCCATTTCAAATTTAATTATACCGAGGTTAATATTTTTATATTTGTTAAAATGTTTTATTCCATTATTTAAGATAGTATTTTTGTATGGTTTTTTATTATAATTCCTTAATTGATGGGAAAAATACTATATACAAATATACTTTAAAATGATGGATACTATAAAAATATTGTTAATCATATAGTAAACAGTGTATACAATATTAAAACATTATTACATATTTATATTTTTCTCCTATTTTTGTTATACCTTTATAAAATAACTCTGTACACTTCCCCCTTACGCTGTCTACACTAATCAGTTTTCATAGGATTTCCATAAGTTAATGAACTATAAAAAAAATTATGTAATTAATATTAAATTTTAAATGTGTATATATGAATTTAAGTACTTCCTATTGTGTCGGAAAAAAAGTAGATTCAATCTAGGTAACATGATTCAATAAATTGAGGATTTGAGTGTTCCTTAAATTGGTAGTAAAAACAGTAATAGTATATTAAATGTTTGTAGCCATTGTTAACAAATGTTTACTAATTCATTTAAAGAATAAATGAATTTGTTCGATGACTATTAGAATATTTCTTATTTAATAAGTAAAACTATAAAGCTGTTTAGCAAATTATTAATTGTTGTAATTACATCTCTGAGCAGTGTGAGCTATTGATAAACATAAAACTGTAGTATATTATTGTATGTATTTTATCCACTGTAACCTAACCTAACTATAAAAAAAATTCCATTATCAATCACAAATGTCATTCCTTAATAAATTCACATCATTTTGCTAATACAACATATTTATTTATTTAAATTAGGTATATTTGTAATCTATACAACATGTTGTGCACTATAACTTATAAGAACATAGTGTTTGAAAAAAATTACATGATTGATGAAGAAGAGAAAGACACCCATTTATAAAAAATATAAATTTAATAAATATAACGATTTATTTTGCCAAAATGTATAACATACTATATTTGATTTATGTATTTGAATAAATAAAATGTAACTAAATGAAAATAAAGCTTGTACATCTTACAAACCATGAATTGATTAACAGTTGTATTCTGTTTTGAGTAATTTTCAATATTGTAAAAGGCTAGTTGGTAATTGTTGCTAGTTTTAATTATTATTTTTGTCTTCAATTCCAATTTGAAATGTATACATTAATTCATAATAAAATAATAATATTATTATTTTTAGGTTAAGGAAAGAAAATACTGAAGATCATTATTTATCACAAACTAATACTCCATCGCCACCAGAACCAATACAACTTGGTCGACCAAGAAAATGGGAACAGAAGCAAGTTCAAATTCGAACATTAGAAGGAGAATTTTCTGTAACCATGTGGGCTTCAGGGACAGATGATGGTAAAAATCATCTTCATTATAATAATATTATAATTTGATTCGATTATTTCAAGATGATCAAAAAATAAAATAATCCTTAAACATAATATAGATTACATTTTAGAAGAAGTTAGCAACCCTGAACCTGATCCTGATCCCGATTATGAAGAATATATGACTGAGCAGACTATTTCTGAAGAAATACCTCAAATTAACCTTAGTGATCCAAAACAACTTTCCGACTTCGCAAGGTATGTTGAATTGAGATTAAAAATTATACTTGTTATTTATACTAGTTAACCTTATGATAATGATGTGATGTTTATAGACCTGGCCATAAGTCAAAAGTGAAAAAATCTTATAGTTCAGAAATGACGGACCGCACTATTGCTTGTCCAAACAAAAACTGCTCAAAAATGTTCCGCGATAACTCAGCTATGCGAAAACATTTGCATACTCACGGACCCCGTGTTCATGTGTGTGCAGAGTGTGGTAAGGCATTTGTCGAGAGTTCAAAACTAAAACGTCATCAATTAGTACATACTGGAGAGAAACCTTTCCAGGTATACAAGACATAATTAAAATAAACCCATTGTTCATTAATATTTATTGAATGATACATTTTTCAGTGTACTTTTGAAGGTTGTGGTAAGAGGTTTTCATTAGACTTCAATCTCAGAACACATGTAAGGATACATACAGGCGACCGACCGTATGTGTGTCCGTTTGATGCATGTAACAAAAAGTTTGCCCAATCAACTAACTTGAAGTCTCATATTCTAACACATGCTAAAGCAAAGTATGTATTATAACTTTTTTAAGTGATTATTTAAGTATAAATATTGACAAAAATTATTATTTTATAGCAGGCATATGTCACGACCAAGACCTAGTTCAAATCGGTCAATAACTCAGGTACAAGATGATCTAAATCAACAGTATGTTAATGTTGAAATACCAGATGTTGATCATCAGCATTTTATTGTTTATGCTGAATAATGTATAATATATGACACAGTAAGTTACAACTTCATTCTTATAAAAGAATTGTAAATTATTTTTATTTACTATCTATAATTTTGAATTAATGTTAACCCAATTGAAAATAATATTTAATATTTAGTTGTTGTTTCACACTTAGTGAATTATTTTCTCTGTTAAGTTTTAAAATTGCCAATTTCTTTGACTTATTCCTGTGCTTTTTATAGATTAAAAATAACAATGATATTCTTAGTAAGGAATTTAAAATTTTATTTTTATACGAATACACATGCTATGTGTGAAACTTTTTCATTGAATTATAATATTATGTAATATTTTATTCTGTATAAATTAAATAATTAAAAATAAAAAAGTAATATTACATTATTTGTATGCAATCAAAAGATATATCTACTTAATATATAACTTTAACCCGATTTGTAACTGTAGTAAGACGTGTTAAGAGGATGTCATACCCGCATATGTTGTCCCCGACTTACACACGTACAGCGTAAACAGTTTTTGCTATGTTGTACATTTGTAAGACAGAGAGATATATGCGAATGCAACGTCCTCTTAATAATTATAAATTACAAATATTGCAACAACATTGACCCAATATCTTTGTTCTCTTACATTATAGTTTTCATAAATATTGTGATGTATTTCAATATTTTAATTTTGAAGAGATTTGTGTATTATTTATAAATTCTTATAACTAGCTTATATCAGGGCTCGTAAGTTCATGCATTTGCAAATAAATCTTGCTAAGTTGTATTTAATGCTTGATGACATAGAAATCCATTTCAAGGTACCACGGTTAACTATATGAAGTCCTATTTTGCATATTTAGAGGTATTTTGCCTATTTGGCATATTAATGATTTTGATATTGCTATTCATATTATTATATCAATATGCATTTTTTTATGGAAATACTACCTACCTATGAAAGAATTAACATATGATGAAAAAAAACCACAATCGTTAATAATCTATTTAAAATATATTTTTTTTAATTGTGACAAAAAAATAAAACATAACTTTAAAAAAATTAATAGATAATTCATGTTATTTCAAAAATTGTTAATGATTTTTTTAAGTGCATAGTTTTAGATATTTAATGCCTATAAAAGCATATTTTTAATTTTTTAAGGCATATTTCAATGCATGCTTATTTAGGCATTTTTTAGGGCATGAACTATGAGCCCTGCTTATAACCAAACTACAGAAAATATTATTATCTTTAAGTTTAATAATAAGTATATTCACTCTAATATTAAAACTAATAAAGTTAAATGAGGACTGCTGAATATAAATTTGGTGTGTTACACACTTATCAGACTAAAACAATACATACTAGTGAAATCTCTACTCAGTAGATAAGAATCTTAAGAAAAAAAAATATATAATTTTAATTCTTATATATACAAAAAGATTTCAATAAAAAATCTTAAATATTATGTTTTTTAGTTATGACTCAGCCAAATTCATTCTCCTTATATGAAAACACTACATTTTAATATAATCTTATGATCAGTATTTGATATCGAGTTTATTTTTTATATCTCGGGTTTCATCTCGTCTTTCATAAATTGTGTTTGCTACTAATTTCCAGCATAACAAAAGTATTTATAATCAAGATTAACATCAGTGATAATATTTGTTTTAAATTTATGAAATAAACGTATATCAAAGTGATTTTTTTTATTAATTGAATAATTGACTAAGCAAAAAATAGATTTAAAAATATTTTTTTATACATTCTATGAAAAAAATACGAACTTAGTTACTGTCAATTCAGTTGTATTGTTATTATATTTCAAATAGTAGTTATTTTATTAATGCCAATTAGATAATTGCATACTATTTACTTTATGATTTTATTAAATTGTTAGCATTTTAATTTTAATATTTTGATTACAAATTTTTTCAGGTGTAGCGTGATGATAATTTGTACCTCAAACCACGTGACTGAAATCAAAACCTACTCTAAGAGCAAAATTATAATGCTGAATTTTGTACATATCTACTAAGTAATAAGTAAATTTAGATTCATAAAATACCTATTTTAAAAAAATCCTTCCCATTGAATGGTGATACTTGATATGTTAATAATTAATTTAAAAAAAAAAAATTATAAATTGTTTTTTATACATACATACAACTTTTTAGTTGTTTAAATAAGACTGCAAAGATAATAGAGAGCAAATAATGTGAGGTTAAGTTTATTTTCTCTTTTTTTTTTAACTTATATTAAGAAACTTAATTTATATGGCTTTTTCAGTGATCATGATGTTAGATAATCATTTATGTATATGTATGTAATATATTTATATTTTTGAATGTAAAGAGAAATTGATATATTTTATTATATGTATTGTATATAATATATTTTGTTGTCTCTTATCATGTCTAAAAAAAGTTATATTCTATACTACAAATTGTAGTAGAATGATGTGAATACTAAATATTATATTTATAAATTATAATGATTACCACTATTTTCACAGTATTAACTATTTTAATAAACCATGTAATATTATTACATGATAGAAATTAAGATATCTTTTCAATAATACTAAAATTTAGGGAAATAAAATATATAATGATGCAAATGTATTCGAAAACATTTTAGTAAATTTAATACTAAAATATTTAATGTTTTTGTTCCCAACGAGTTGAATAGTTTTTAAATGGCTACAACAAAGATCTAGGCAAAAAATATATAGTATAATAATAATAATATTACTTTCCGCTAAATTAATAATAGTGTGTACAGTGGTAGAGTAGCCAGGGGAGTAAAGATATTTCCATATACTGGTGAAAATAATAAGAATAACAGATGGTCCGAACCAGCCACAGCCTATGGATGTTTTATGAAAAATATACACTAAAACTAACTATTACATTATAATAAATATATCTACTGGCTACTTAACTGTGACGATCGTGTTCTTAAAATACGTTTATTCATTCGGTAATAATATTATTACTGACCAGTTGATAAAAAGCAGCCTCTTGAAGGTTATTATAGTAGGTAGTTATCATCAAATAGGGGTATGAACTTAATGCACAATAAAACAAGTTTCATTCTTCTCGCTTGCGTATTGTAATTCTATAAATCTATTCTGAGCCATTTTCGATCTCAAAACTCACCTTATTTATCATAATATGAACTAGGAGACGCTGAAAGTAAGTTTCGCCCATGATACACATGTGTGCTAATTTATTAGTTGGTTAGGTTGTTTGATATAATTAGAAGTTAAATAATGAACATTATTGGACGCATGAGCTCTGCGTCACTTCAGATTGGTAAATATCGATCATTGGAATGCGTATGCTGTCATAGGTAATGTATTTCAAATTACTTCACGATGCCTCTGTAATTTTCAATATCAATGGGTTTTCCATAAAATCGTTTTGAGGGGCAACATTTAGGCAATTTCTAATCTCAGCTTATGTATACGTGCCTGCTTGTCATCTAATCAAAAGTTAAGTTATCATACCCGAGATACGATCATAGACTAAGTAGGCTTCTACCGCGCAGAGGCGGCATAACATTTTATTTCAGGCGTTATTGTCAGCACCTTCATTTTTTAAATCAGAGGTGGACTGTATTAGCAGATAAAGAAAGAGATTTATGCTCAAATTTATTTTTTGGGAGTATTCTCGTAAACTATTAACAATATTTGTGGATATTTGTGGTCGGAGCCAGTACGTTTTTAATACAAAAACATTTAAACAGGAAAAACTCACGCCCTGTAGAATATTCGGAATTTGTTAGTTTTTATTTTATTTAAAAAAAAGAACATTTTGCAGGTCGGATCAAAGCCCGACTTACAAAATTATAATTATACAAGTTAAAATATGCATTTGAATAATGCACAATATTTTTATTTTTATAGCAATATTTAAAATATGTAAAATAAAATTTGGGTTTAGATCCGACCTGGAAAAAATTCTCATCTTTCTTATAAAAAATTTTTAAAAAAACATCAAAATTTGACATTTATCAATGAGGGTGAAAATTTTTCCTGTGAAGTCATTTTTGTTGATAGATGTATCAGTTATCACCCCTCCCCTAAATATGTATATCATGTATTAGATTAGTGGATCAGTACATTAATATTAAGGTAACAACTAAAATATAAAATACAATTTTCAAACTTCTAGAATTGCGGAAAACCTGGAACTGACATCCATTTTTTTCATAGAGCAATAAGTAATAACATACAGTCGTATTTATTACCTAATTAAAAATTAGAATACCTACTTTGTCAGTAACATCAATGTTTATAAATACTTAGGGTATTTATAATCAGTGGAGTAGCCAGGGGGCTTTGGGTGTTTAACACATTGACATCTTATCCCCTAATAAATGTCTTATTAATATACGAAAACTGTAAAAAACTTGCGGTTTAATTTATTTAGCTTTCAACAATGTAAGTTATTACAGCTCGACAATTAGAACCCCTACTTCGTTTCAGTAGTTTTAATGCGTCGTTTTATGAAAGGATTATTTACATTATAAATTATAATAATAATGTGTATCAGCATCAAAAAATATTTTAAATAACAGACAAGCAGAACTTCACAAATATAAATCCTTCACTGAAAGAAGCACTTAAGTTTCACGGAACACAGTTTAAGAAACGCTGCTTTAGAGGACTATAAGCCCCCACCCCTTTTTCGAAACATCACGAATACACTATCCAGGCGTGCCCAACCTTTTTCAACTTGCGGGCCACATTCGAAATTTATATTTATACTGCAGGTTGTATATACCTGTTCATTTTGATAAAATATACACTATTAATATATTTAAAAATTGTAAGATATTTTGTAATTCTTAAAAGCTTATTAAAATACCTATAGAATTTTCTAAAATGGTCACGGGCCGGATGGAATACTTCCACAATTTCCGAATCCGGCCTGCGGTCTGTGGGTTGAGCACGCCTGCACTATTTGAAAGAATTATATAGATAAGTATTACTAAGTAAGTAGGTATATAATATATAAGAAATAGTTCTTATTATAAATAGCAGTAGCTGATAGATATTAAAATAATATAATAAAAACAGACAGATTTTCACAAAGTGATCTTTGAGGGGGCTTTGATTTTTAGGATCGGGAGATCGTCGCCAACTGACTGCCTCGACGTTATTGACGAAAAAAAAATTAAAATTAAAAAAAAAATGTGATCAATGGACAATGTGACGCGTTCGCTTTCGAACAAACGAATGTTGCCGCCGTGAGTATTGATTTTGCCCATCATGTAGCCGTGCCAATAACTTTAACCGTATACAGCTGACTATAGGTCACGAAACGAAAACGGCCGAGAAATCCCAAAGGTCATGAAATATGTTCGTCTATATGAATGGTATAGTGGCATACATACATAATAAACAAAAAGACCTTTACAGGTATTTTATTATATTTCGCCATTTTGATAACTATACGTACTCGTGGTTATCCGTACGGTGCTGCCTGCTGCGGAATTTACAGTCATAATATATGTCATGTGTTTTAGAATTACCCATGGGTATATACCATGCATATACCTATAATAAACTGACTTAGTTTTTAACTAAGGGCTCGAAGAATATAATTGTTTCATTATGCCTATGTTTGAATTATTATTAGAATTGTTAGAATTTCGACCATGAAATATCAGTTTAGGCGGTAGTATATAATATATAAGTATCAGCATAATACCCGTAACTACTAGGGGTAGGGCGGTAGGCTTTGTATGCGTTTCCATAATTTTACTGGTCGATTGTACAGTAGGTAGGCATGCGAAGTTAACATAAAATCTGTTTCATGTAAGTGTGTTTAAATAAACAAATTAATTTGGAGCATGTATTTGTGCATATTTCACGATTTTACAGTTTTTAGAACATAATATTTTCTTTTTAAGATTCTATCTATTTGGTCTTATTATAATATGGCATACTTATTGCACTATTAAGTAAAACTTAACGTACAATTTCGAGAAAATAAAAACTTTATTTTAATAAAGACTAAGTTAAGTTAGGTTTTTCAATTCAGTAAAAACAAAAATTATAAATTCAAAGTCTACCTGCCCAACTGTCAATTTATTATTATTTTATATACGCCTACCATATTATTAGATTCTAGGTGTAGTGATAAATTAATTGATTTTACAAGTGTTTTTTTTTAGTGAGTGTAAACACTTTTTATAATAGTAAAAATGCTTAGATTATTTTCATCATCTTTTCTGGTAGATAAGTGAATTTAGTTGCTACTTTTCACTTTGAAGGAGGTTCAAAAATAAAAAAATTCCTATTTATTTTTGAAAGCATCGGGATATAAATGAGACCAAGAGGTCTTGATTTCACCTATATTTGACGGATTATTAGGATAATATGGTTTTATTGATTATTGTATAAATCAGGTTAATACTATGTGACGGGTTTTTATGCATATTATATCCATGGGTTGATAATGTTGATATAGTATAATATGTCATAACATCGAAATAAAAGAGGCGCAGCTATTCCAACTGCTATGGCCCAAAACCCCAGGTATTCGGTAATGATTTTAAAGATACATTGACCTCTTATTCAATGGAACCGTAGATTTAAGATAGAAGAAATGAGAATTGACCGGTAGCATATACTGTATGGAAGTAATTTGGTTTCAGAGATCACAGGTGGGTCAACAAAAACGGAAAAAAAAAATTAAATAGCAAATAAATTTTTGATCGTGAAAGAAACCATGTTGGTCCACAGAAAGAGTCGACCACAAGTAATCTTTCAGTATATTTAAGTACAATGCACTGACATTTGTCGGTAGATTCTATTATTCTAATATCAACAGGGTTAAAGGGTTTCCAGATTTTATAAAATAAGAGCAACGCAGCTTTATCTCCAGACGGAGTAGAAGACACCTTCAATTAAGTGGCTTGTTAAATCAAGCATATCGATATGAGGTGAGTATATCACGACAGTGATATAAAAGAGGCGCAGCTATTTCATCTGGCCTAGAACCCCAGGTATTTGAAAACGATTCAAGAGATGCATTAACCACTTCTATCTAGAATGGAAACGGAAATATAAGATGAGAGAGTTTATTGATAATATACTAGTAATATATTGAAGTAGTTTGGTTTCAGAGACCTCACGATGGGTAAAAAATAAGTGGCAAATAAAATATCAAAATATATTCAGATTTAAATCGTTATCCGAACGTCTTAATGTCTCCTGTTGTCGTTTTATTCATGGACTAATTAAGGGAACGGCGCACGACGCACCCTGCAGTTTGTAAGAACAACTCGACATTCATGTTCCTGGTAAGTGGTAACACCATACATAACTACATAAGGGGAAATTTAAAATTTTGCCTACCAGTATAAGTGTGTGTTTTTTTTTTGTATGTATATGTGTACACGATAAGTAGTTGAAATAATGCTACAATTTTCAACTTCAGTTCTTTTTTGGTGGAAAAACGAAACTACAGTTGGTACTTTTGAGAGGTTGAAATAAAAAGCGCGTCGTGAAAATCAAAAATAAAATTTTATTTTTTATTATTGTTGATAGGTCATAATATCAAATCATACATAGAAATTTCTTATGAATTTCCAACTCGAAATAATTAGCTAATTTTCGTTATTTTGATTAATTTTGTCTAAATACATAAAATCAATTACTTTACTGTATAAGTAAGTTACAAGTGCGTCTGTACGTTAAATTTCCACCAGGGGCTAGATAAGAATTACTTATAAATTATAATCTAATATTAGTCATGTGATGTGTATTAAAATAATTGAAGTACACGGAGTTAAAAATTTCCAGGAGCCAGTGGCCTCTACGCCCCCCTTCCTGTGGGTGCTCTTATAAATTATAAGATATTTGATTGACTTTGCGATAAATAAACAATTTTTGGTGGGAAAATATAATTTAATCTAGATTATGGGTATTACCTATCAACAATAACACAGATTCTGAACTTTTTGATAACAAAAAATGTATTTAAAAAAAATGTAAATACGCGTATATTACTCTGCGATTATTCGTATAATATTATAATAATATCTTACTATTTATTATAAATGCAAATGCAATATATGCACACAACAATTGACAGGTCTCGAATGCTTAGGTACAGACGTACAGTGTACACCCATTGTGTATATACGGTGGCACATGTATATCGTATATATGTATTATTTTCATAGTTTAAGGGGGGTGTACGGGGTTAAAGCGAGGGCGGAAAGTCATCGAAACTTTCGTTTCAAGCGGGATTCGCTCGAAGCGCTAGTGCGGCGTCGAGCGTCCTGTATATACACATACGTATAGTCATCTTCAGGTCGATCGGCCCTCTATGTTGTCGTCAGCGGGTAGGTTTTATACACTGTGCATATACATGTTATGTGCGTGCGTATTGTATATATATATGTACGATTTGTATTATGGTTGTTTCGTCGTCGCGCAACGGGCGGGTAGTCTTGGTTTCTCCTCCCTGTCGGGAAGGGGTCGCGAGCTCCTCGGGAATTTCGTTGGATTTAATAATAGTGCGGCTGTGATGTAATCGTATTTCGTTGTTTTTTGTTATTGTTTATTCTTTCATCTACTCTCTGTGCTTAATATTGCAATATATATATATATATAAACACGCATATTTTATTATTATGTACTCGGGACTTGCGTAAATCGGTGTACCCTCGTCATCGCACCGTTCTATATTGGCCAACCATCGTTACCAATATTTAGGTGGGTATACCTACATACACGCAATAATATAGCTAACAGGTACGTCGCACTATTTGCAATACATATTAATATATTTTATAATATAATATTGCGAGACGTTTCGCGATCTTTTAATGTTTCGGTTTGTTTTATTTTTTGATTATTTAACGAATCGTTTCGAATATTATGTATTACATAAAATGCCTACAAAATTGTAGCGAGTGCAGTATAATGAACTTAGTATTGTACAAAGTATTGTTATAGTGACCTGTTATAATAATATATTGTTATGTTACCACTTAGTACTTAGGTACTATATATTATATGCAATATTGCAATCTGATAGTTTACAGTAGATTTCACACGACTTACACTCGTGCATACGCATACTAGGTAGAATATGTAATATATTATAGTAGGTACCTATATAACATTTAGGGGTGTAATATGGAGGGGGGATTAGGAGGATAGATCACCCCAAAACTATTTTTTACTGCTAACATGTTGATCAAAGTGTTGGTAATGAGTGACCATTACTAATGACCATTCACGTTTGCTAAAAACGTATAATCCCCTCCCCCCCAAAAAAAAATCCTAATTACGCCACTGATAACATGTATATACGTAGGTAGGAATTAATATGTTCATATATTATATTCTATAGATAACTTGATAAGTGTTTAGCACTATAGTGTATACATTATACAGTATACATCCATAGAATGTAGACTGCAGTACATGACATCTGGACATAGGTACCTATTATATGCAGTGGCCAGTGTTGGGTGGTAACTAGTAACGTAACGCATTACAATTACTTTTTCAGTAACGCAGCAGTAATTTTATTACATTTTACTCAAAGTAACGCAAATCACAATAACTGTAACAATTGTTACAAAAACAAGCCGATAGGATATTCCAGAAAAATTAAAAATCAATTAGGTAGGTATATTTATTTTCGGTTCCGATAATAGTCAACAATATCATTAAACATTCCAGGAATAAATGTTATCACTTTATTAGCAGAAAGAAAAGAGTTCAGTTTAAAAAATTAAAATGAATTAAAATGAATTATGATATATGACTTATGACTGGTATATACTATATATAATATATATTATATACCATATATAGGTGAGATTATTGTACATTTGTACATAATAGTTCTATTATAGTATTATCACTAGGTCTATGATTGTAAAATATTTACACAATAATTGATTTATATGAATTGAATATGGTTAAAAAAAATGATAACTGTTATCAATGATAAAAAAGTAACGTTATTTGTAACGCACTACTTTATTAATGAAAAAGTTATGTAACCTGATAAAAATAATTTTAGGTAACGCAAATGTAATTAGAACAAAAATATTTGAAGTAACAAGTAAAGTAATTTCATTGCTTACTTTTTAAAAGTAATTTACCCAACATTGATTATATGTTTGCAGTGACGATACAGCTTACTTTTAGGGTTGGAGAGAATTTTTCGACTGAATACAATGTATTATTTTAATATTATAATAATTATACTTAGGTCCAAGATTAGTATACATTTACTGGATATTTCTTTCTGAGTGTTTGTGTTATATACATTATAACGTGTACATCACATGATATTGAGATTAAAAACACAAACCTTATTATAAGAGTATTTTTTTTTACATATTTTGAGTATAATTTACTTTACGATTCAAACGATAAAATACTCCTTGTTCATAAGAATAAGTATAGGTATATACTTACAGTTTAATTTTCTATATTAATTTATGACTATCCTATTTTTTTTGTAAGATTGTAACTTCAACATCAATGGTTGGTTAAATTAATATATAGCAATATAAGTACCTATACTTTCAATAAAAAAAAGGTGGATAAGTGGATGTCGCTCTGCTGTACAGTAGGTTACAAGTGGGTCACTGTAATGGATGGTGTTAAATTTGAATTCAATGATATAATATCATTGTATAAGAAAAACGATTTTGAGTGCGAAAACGGTCAGTCAGCCTATAATATTACCAAGTATATTTGATGATATTATTGTGAATAAAGTAATTTATATATAACCTATTTATGTGGAGCCTTGTTTTAAATTTTCAATCCTTAGCCATAAAAGTTAAACATCTTATAAATTTTTAACCACAAAATAATTAATAAATTATAAATTTGATAAATGTTGTCAAAATTTGAACTTTAAATGCTTATAAAAAAAAATTGTGCCTATGTATTTTTAATATTTTTCAACTGCTATTAGAACGATATATCAGGAGCCTTATATTAAGTTTTCACGCTTTTTTACCCAACAAATAAAAATTTATTGATATTTATAGAAAAAAAAACTAAAAAAATTGAAAACTGACAATGTCCGTAAACAGCTCAAAAAGAGTCAAAATATTTTCAATATTTTATGGTGTATAGAAAATGCTAATATAAACATTCAGTGAAATTTTCAAGTATCTACAGTCATTCGTTTTTTAATTACAACAAAATAAGAAAATCGTTACATGAGAAATCGAGTGAATATCAAATGTTGTAAAAATATAAATTTCAGACGCTTATAAAAATTTAATTTGACTTTCTTGTAGACATTTTTTTTTTTTGATAAAAGTAGACAAACTTATGGATAATCTTGTATTACATTTTGAAATCTTAGATTTAAAAACCAAAATTTTTATGAATTCTCAACTCTAAATAATTTGCTAATTTTCGTGATTTTCCCATATTTTGTCAATTTTTGAACTTTAAATGCTTATAAAAAAAAAACTGTGACTAAGGATTTTTAATATTTTTCAAATATCATTGTAAAAATATAGTAGGGGCCTTGTATTACATTTTCAAGCCTTTTTACCAAATAAATAAAGTTTTATTTTGACATTCATAGAAAAAAAAGACTAATAAAATTGGAAACTGGTAATGTTTCTAAACAGTTCAAAACATATCAAAATATTTTGAAAATTTTATCGTGTATAGAAAATGCAAATATAAACAACCAGTGAAAATTTCATATATATACGTTCATTTGTTTTAGAGTTACACCAAAAACCAAAATCGATTTTATGAAAAACCAATTTTGCGTAAGAATTCCCGTGTTTCCTTAATTTTGATGTTGTTTTTCCCGGCGCTTTTGAATACTATTGGGAATTTTAAAATTTGACCTCCTGAATGCACCAACTAGATTCACTTTCCGATCGAACAAGATACTGTTGAAGAAAATCGAAGAAGTTTTACTGTCCCAAACCGTGATGACAGACACAAAAAAAATTAAAAAATTAAAAAAAACACACATCATTGTAAAATCAATAAATTTATCGTTTCACTCAGAATCTAAAAAAGGACAATAATTATAAGTATACTATGAGAATTTCTGTGAAATTCCGATCGGAAATTTAGGTACTTATCTGAATTTTTTTTTGTTTTGGGGGAGAGGTGTCAAATTTTCCACACACACTTTTAGAATCGCCATTCGCCACTGATTATAATATTTTGTCTAGGTATATTGTACACAGAACTAGCAATACAGCATTACCTACAGCATTGAACGCATATAGGTTCAAGGCTATAACTCAGGCATGAAAGCGTGGAGATTTTATTCGGGGCCCTGGCGGATGCAGGGGGTCTAAAAGCTCAAAACTGTTTTCTATTTCTAGATGCAGCCCTGAATTCTCACAATGTTAGTCCGTAAAACAACAAAAAAAACAAATTATCACACATGAATTAGTAAGTTTATCCACAAACAAGTGCAAATTACAATATCCCTGGGTACCTACCTAATATTGTATAATTTGTATATTATTGTCTTACAGCCTTCAGCGACGTGTGCGAATTTAAATAGTATTATAATATATGATCGACGGCCGTCGGGATGACTATTATAGTATATAAGTACCTATATGAATATATGTATTAATGTGTTATGGGCTTATGACTATGTGATTACGATGCTTGATGTGTACTTACGTTTCTGTGTACATGTTTAATGTCTTATAAATTATAATATATTATGTTTTTCGAAGAGTTCACGGGGTCACTTGACCCGACCCCACGCGCAGTTCGTGGTGACGGTTTGTTTTGTTGCTGTATATCATTGGCATCCTATATCGATAATTTTATGTCGAGAGTGAAATTTAAAAAAAAATAATAGAAAATCATTAACAGAATTCGCCGAAAAAAAAGCTGCGCACTCACATTATAATTTATAACATATTATATAACCGTTTTAATATCTAAGGTTCAATACCGTAGGTTACTACGTAAGTTTTTATAGATATATACCAACACATCACTATCGACGGTCGTGTCGATTTTTTTCTCCCTTCGAGTTGTCTCAATCAAATCCATAATTTTGGCTATCTCGCCATCGAAATCGTGCGATCGGAACCGCGAACGGCTGTCCAATCAAACAATTTGTGCCCAATCATCGTTATTGTTTTCCACGGCCCGGCGCGGAATATAAAATGTAAATCGCATATACAGCCGCTGCCTTTAACTTCAATTTAAACAAACATAATATTATAATAATAATATAATATAATAATTATTGTATTTGCGTTGTATATATCATTAAGGTGGGTCGTACGATTGATGACATTTAAATTCCAATAGGTAATCCTGTGTACGATGTTGGCTATTTCCAAATAGGTACGTATAGGTACCTAGTACCTACGACCTACTTATGTCCTCACAATGTATTACGACTTTTTAGGTGTAAAATTAAAATATGAAATATATAAATATATAATAATGTGAATAAATACGACAATATTGAATATATCAACATTTATTACATTAAAAATATAAATGGGAAATAACGATGAAAAAATTTTGAAATACCGATACCTTATAGGCTGTACAATTGATTATAAATGCTAGTATTCATAATCAAACATCAATGGTTTTACCTAAATACCTACCCAATACTCATTGAAACCTAAAATGCTCAAATTGAATCTCTTAATTTAAACATCACGAAGACAATAAATTGACAAATGACCACGGCAACGAGGGCCTCCACGAGACCATCACGGGCTCTATAACTGCAGTTCGATGATCGTGAGGTTCCTGAAACCTAGTTTAGACTGACGATAGGCGCGTTTTTAACCGCAAGATGGCGCTATGTGACACTATTTATGCCACTCGGCCACAGATTTCTATATACTATATAGATATCTATATAGATATCTGTGCACTCAGCCCACCGCAATAGACCACGGACTAAGATATACTATATCTCAGTCCATGTAAGTTTATAACTTAGTTTGTCGGGTCTGAATTTTGTGGATTCTGTGGTCAGTTGTCTGTGTAATGCATAAAAATTCCGTACATCAGGGATATTTTCGTGGTAAGGAAGAAAGAGATAGCCTCCTTTATTTATCAACCAAATCAAATAATGAATAAACGTAAAATAATTCAACATAGTAATAAACAAATTTATTTTCTATTATTTTAAAACTTTGATTAGAAATTGTATTGGCAACATCGGAGGCTTTTGTTTATCATCTAAGAATTTATAATTGGTGCTATTATGTAGAAAATATGTAGACTGTAGAGAAGATTATAAATACAATTATAATACATTAAAGTGGTATGTAGGTATACGAAATAACCTATTTAAGTTTAAAGCTAATATAGTAATATCGTCATATCGATTGCATCTAAAAATCACACACTTATGAATTTGACTCTAAAAATGTCGATGGACAAAAACCGCAAACTTTATCGGCTAAATGTATATTATATACCTAGCAAAATACCATACACTATTTGTATTCCACGGACCAGATAATATATTCTGAACTTCGAAAACTTTTATCAAGATTACCAAAAAATTTAGTAGAAGCACTAAATTTTCTTTTAAATTGTGATATTATTACCAAAATGTAAAAATTACTTATGTTTACAAATGAAATGAAATTAGAAATAATTAGATACAATAATGAATTGTAAATTGTAAAATTGTTAAACCGGATTTTAATATTATAATGTTTTTTTTTTTTATTGATCGAAAGACATCGGCGACAACGGCCATTAGTCGTAAACGTTATTATAATGTTTATAATGTTTTAATAACGACGTTTTTGTATAGGTTACTGTCGATTGTTGTTCATATCTCTAATCTGTCTAATCTCTATTATATTCGGACCACAAAACTCCTTTAATATAAAAATTGTAGACCTACTACTGAGGCAGGTTGAATATAATGGGTTAGGGTTAGCATAAACTATTAAGATGCCGTTCCTCAAAATGTTATGAGTGGTTTTTCGCAGTAGGTCGAGACTACATTATAGAGGGATATTTTTGAATTTTGAATCGGGCTGACCGCGTCGGCGCCGACAGCTATGGCTGCTATAATACAATACCATTCAATCGAACAATCGGCGAATTTTAAATTGTCATGTCTCCCACACCCGGCTGATCAATGTCTATTGTTAAACATCATATTGTAGATTTTGCGGAAGAAATAAAGTTTCAGGTAAAATGAAAATGGTTTAGCTGGTTGTAGGAATCGAATGTATATTCGGATGCTCAACGTGCTGTTATTTATATCATGTAGCTGATAAACGCTAGGTACATTATCAATAGTTTAATATATTACATTTACTATAAATTATTATAGTATTATGTACAATATACCAGTGGCGTACACACACATGGAGGGGGTGTTCTACCCCCAAACCCTTGATATGTTTTTACTATACGTACGATGTATACAAATTAATAAATTAAAAAAGTATTTTCATATATGTATATCATTTTTTTAATATAACCCCTCCCATGGAAAATATCTGTGTACGCAACTGTAATATAACTACATTAGTAATATTACTATACTCTCTCTGCAGTGGTGGAGTTTTAAAGTCGTATAATAGACCATGAACTACAGCAGAATGAATCATTTCTAGTTATCTCAAAACTATATTTACTAGTTTACTACTTAGAAATATGCGTGATAGTTCAGATAGACAATAAAAATAATAAAACTGTCCTAATAAAAATACAGAATGGATTATATTAATCTATTTAGACGAATTTCATACAATACTGGCAGCAGCCTGCTAATATTTTGTACACCTCTAAATTATAATGTACAAAAATATTGTGTATGCATTTGATTACTTATTTTTTATTTAAGGTGCATAATGAAAAAACAGTTCAACCCCCCAAAAGTTAAAACAAATTTTGTTTTATTTAATAAAATCTTATAGAATAATATGATGATTATGATATTTTCAAACCAAATTGTCTACAAGCACTCTAAAAAAAATATTGTCAGAGCTCAATAATACCCAAAACAACTAACAAGTGTTGCAGTCACTATATCCTACACTTGGAAATAAATTTCGTCGACACGAATCCTAGTGGCTCCAGCCAAATAGCGAAAGAACGCCTAAATGCATGTAGATGTTTTGCTTTAGACGACATAGGTACCTTGACGTGTTTTTTCTTCGAATTACTTATATAAAATGTGTATAATTATAGTTTATACAATGTAGAGCGACTTCCCCGGGCCCTAATAAGAAATCGCAAAATATATTACTTACTTAAAAAGTTAAAAGCATTGATTATACATAGTGCTAAAAGTCATAACTTATAAAGTTATAACCTTTGCCCCTAGCCGTGGTCGTTTCTACTGAACTAGTGAACTATACTGTCTCATCTCGACTAGTGACAACTCGATAGTAAACATTTATAAATAGGTAGTTCATACTCCAATCGATCTTTCAAACTATAATATTTACCGCAGACTGAAACACGTTTGAATTTAAATAACTGAACTGCAGAATCGTATGAACACGAAAGTTTTCAGGCATTGGCTGATTGTGCGTAATTAGCGTTATAAAATACGTCTCGTTCGCCACATGTTGTGTTTATACTTTTATAGTACACAACATAATATTTTCTATATACCTCATATAATAATAATATGTAGATATGTATTTTATAAATATTTACAACGTGCTCGACCGTTTTATCGTTGACCGTTGGTGTTTATTTTTCTATAGTATAGACGTATAGTATAGCTATAGTTTTGGAATTATTAGAACACTCATCACATCTCAATTGGTTTTATAATGAGGACAAGTCGACGAGATTATCATAATATAGGTTGTAGCCTTGTAGGTACCTACTCAGAATATTCAAAAACGTTTAAACTATGAACTTCATACTTAATTTATATCATTAATATTATAATAGCTTTATGACCGCGATCGGCCAATGATTTAGGTAGATATAATGTACATAATATTATACTTATTTTATATAAGTTATACATAGTGTTATGTATCTAATATGAGATAAAATTATTTTTCTAAATAGTAGATTAATAATAGCTAAATATACTAATTACTAATTAGTAATAACTAAATTATTTTCCTTGGTAGAATCAGTGGCGAATACAAGGGGAGGTGATGTTGAAGGGGCGTCCGCCCTTCCTTGTGCTGTCCTTTTAACGTTATTTTGTTTTATAATAATTGGCTAAACAAAAAAGTAACTTAATTTTTAAAAATTCGCCCCCCTCCCCCTTGGGTGACTTCTGGATCCGTTACTGAGTCGTACTACCTTCTCAGATTTACTATGAAAATTAAAAAGGATATCCGACGTTGATGCAACGTTTACGGAGTTTATTTATGTTTATATACCGAATAGGTCTCCTGCGGCGCTTAGACAATATACCGAAATGCAGCTTAAGATAAATGATCATGTACAAATATCGATCGTACCTTAAATAAATTTTGTAAATTTAGTTAAAAATACACTACAACCCCACAGTCCCCACTAATATTTGTTTGGACGTAACAAAGACGTTTTTTAGTAATTCGATCCGAATGGTTATAATTTAATTTGTACGTTGGAATTCGAGAGTAAACAGATTTTATTTTTATGTGTATAGGTACGGTTTTTTTTATTGTATGTTTATAAATTATAATAGGTGGTAGTATAGGTAATAACTAAATATAGGTTAGGTAATAGCCAATATGTACCTTATACATACTACATAGTTTTTCTTTATCGTAATGAATTCTAAAAGCATTGAAAATTGACGTATTTATTACGAGATCGTTAGAAAGAAATACGCTGCACTATATTATTATTACTTAATGTTTACCTACCATTAAGTTGTATTTTTACAAAAATGGTCACAAAATGTAAATATTAGTTTGAGATCATAAATTTGAAGAGACCGAAAGAATGCGAATAAATTAACACAATAACCAACAATTTCGACTATATTGTTTGGTCTGCAAATAAGAACGCATAAAATAAAAGACCATTTTAAAACTTAATTTATATGCCTATAAGGCTATAAATATTATTTTGAAAAGAACATACACCTCTTACCACTATATCAAATAATTTGAATGAATTTTGTAATACATTGGTAATAAGTAATAACTAATAACTAATAATAATTCATAACAATAATTTTTTAGATTATTGATCTTAGGTCAAAGTCTGTGTTAATCACAATTATTCATAACTAAAAAAGTAAAATATTTAATATACCTGTCATAATATTTATACACATATA
Organism: Metopolophium dirhodum; assembly: GCF_019925205.1. Taxonomy (NCBI): domain Eukaryota; kingdom Metazoa; phylum Arthropoda; class Insecta; order Hemiptera; family Aphididae; genus Metopolophium; species Metopolophium dirhodum. Next base: position 8,697,444 of record NC_083561.1, on the reverse strand, counting down.
CACAATGGCATATGAACGAATTATTAAAATGGATTCATTTTATTTTATCCGTTTCTATTTTTACTTTTTTAGCCTATTCGTAGTCTAAAACTCACTTTGTAACTTATCTGTGAAAATTTAAATGTAATTGTTATTTAAATTGCATTTAGAACTTACTATAATATTGAAACAAGAAAATAAATTATAAATTATAATAGCTATTATTTTAATTTTTACTACCTAGTGTAGAATTTGTAGCCAAGTAGATGTATTTTTAGAACTCTTCATTGACGACTATGATGTATACTAGTACCCAGTGCATTTATATTTATTTTTATTAAGCCTTTGTCGCTTCCAATATATTATGTGATTACTGATTTGGTCTTATCAAAAATTAGCTCACCTACTTTATTACTTAAACAGCATAAATATAATGGAATGCATTTTAACTCATTAAGTTAGAGGTTACTTTTAAAAAGAAAAACTTCTTAAGTAACTAATTAATTTTAGTTTTTAACTCGGTAATGCCCGTTTAGAAGTTATAAAATATTAAAAATGTCTATGTTTTTAATGTATTTAAGTTTGTATATTTATTTATGATTGATTTATTTCATTACTTAGTAATATTGATCACCTTATACTAATATACAACTACAACAAAAGGTAATGTTAACATATATTTACAAATAAATTATGTAAGCTTAACTATATAGACTAGTTGATATGTAATTATATATTTGCCCCCCCCCCCCCTAGTAAATTTCCAAGTTACGCCCATGGTTCCAATAACCAATACCTACATACCGTGGCTTAGTTTGTTCATACTTTTTCCGCTTTCTGCTTTTTAACACGAGTCTCATGGGCCCTCTAGTAATTTATCATAATCAAGACTTAACTTTACTTACTTTTCTATAATTTTGACTAAGTTTAATAATCAAAAGTGCCTATATTGATTTTATTTAAAATTAGAACTGTTACCTATATTTTGTCCCAAAATATGTACCACGGTTAATTTACATACCGCACCAAGCACTTACGAATTTCAACCTTTGCAACGTTTCAAACGTTGGCGTTCATACTGCAAAACGTTTTCCACTATAGAATTTCTTCTAAACCTATTACCTACAGGCAATACATACCCGCAACCGGATAACTGTTGTATTTTATTTGGCTGTCGTTAGTTCGTTAGCCGGATTCACAGCTTATCGTGTCGATAAAATCGTATTAGGATTGGACATTAAGTCGGGTTCACACTACACCATGTGTAAAATAATCACTGTTACCTCAGTTACCAAACGATACTGCATAGTTGAATATATTCAACTTTTCACCTTGTGGTTACATTAACCCTGTATGTAAATAAAATGTATTATTCTTCAAACCTTATCGATGGAATATTTTTGAAAAATGACATATCTATTACCTGTAGTAATAAAATTTTGTAACCGTAGTAACATTGTAACATCCATAAATCATGATCAACCATTACTGTAAAAAATGACAATGATTACTCTGCCAATGTCCTGCAGTTATATACATGTGTCAGGTTATAATAATAATATATACATTATTGTATAAGGTATATTCGATACTGCACTATCGTAAATATTTTTACAAAAATTTAGTTTCTTATTAATTATGATCACAAAATAATCTCAGACGACGGATCAAAATAAGGAATATATTATAATAATTATATAACCTATGGTATATTAATATTTTTAATTATATAAATTATAAACACAAATATGAATGTCTATACATTAAGAGGACGTGATACCTGCATGTGTTGTCTCCGTCTTACAAGTGCGTAACATAGCAAATTGTACGCTCAGCAGAACATGTGTAGCTCATAGATAATATAAGAATGGATAGGACATGTCTATACCAGTTTAATATGGACCTTTGTGCTTTTTTGGGGAAAAGACAACGTAAAGAGAGAAAGACAGTATTGGGTTTTTTTAAGGTTATGTCCAAAAACTGTTTACAATATTTGTCAATTTCAAATTTTTACTTTGATTGTTATGCCTGAAAATGGAAATTGGAATACTCAAATTACTCTAAACTTTGCGTACATAATTAATTGTAATTAGAATATAGAATAATTAAATAGATCGTTAATTATTACTAATTAATCATTAATGTTATTTATTATCATTTATCAATTATCATATCAATATTGGCCCCATATAACATTAAAAACGTATCACTAAATTTTCTAGTGTTTAGTTCTTATGTCCTATCCATTCTTTATTATCTATGGTGTAGCTCCGTTAGTTCAAGAATTAGAGGAAATTAACTTCTTATAAAATCTAAAGCTAAGATTATTATCTAGGCAACCTCATGGGCTTTTTAATATATTTTAATTTTAAAGCGAGTTATGATTATTTTAAGATGTACAGACAATTTACAATTTTAAAATACTCATAAATTGTGTTAAAATTAAAATATAATAAAAAGCCCATGAGATTGCCTAGATAATAATCTTAGCTTTAGATTTTATAAGAGGTCAATTCGCTCTAATTTTTAAACTAACGGAGCTACACGTCACACGTGTTCTGTTGAGCGTAAAATGTACTATGTTACGCACTTGTAAGACGGAGATAACACACGCGGGTATTACGCCCTCTTAAAGTGTCACCCAGGGCCCACAGATTGTGCCCCTAAAAACGTCGTTGGTAGAATATCGATATGATTACAAAATATCGCTGTCACATTTATTATCGTATTCGATTCCAAGTATAGGAGTAATATATTATGATTATTAATATTTAATATACAACGTGCTACAATATCTCCCCACCTGCCCAATACGGAGACCGCGAGAGGACCGACTGTAATGTTATTAATAATAATATAATAAATAATAATAACATATTTGTATGGGAATGCGGTCGTATTGGATGGAAAAAAAACTTCTTGAAAAAACTTCTTTTGCACTCTACAAGCGTGAGTGTGTGTGTTTGTTCGGGAGCGCGCACGATTTGTTATTGGGTTCCAGGGAGTAGAACAATTGTTGGCCATCGGAAACCTCGCCCTGAATGGTTTCGAAAAAATGTGCTGATCCCGGACGAAAAATAATAACGAAAATAAATGTATATATAATAATATAATGAGTGCGCGCATTGCTCGCTCACACGCTTCACCATCATTTCGGCTGACTTAGGATGTATCCGTTCGGTACTATAAAAAAAAAAAAAATAAAATAACAAAATCTAATAAATATCGTAGGATGCGTGTAATGTGAATAATGTATGAATGGTGTATGTACATTCGTATGCGTGATACGTGTGTTAACTTTACGAACAAAATTGTATATAAATATATATGTGTAATGTGGATAAGATATTTTGGGGACATAATGTTTTGAGTGACAAGGTCAATGCGAGGGGTAAGAAAAAACGTCGATTTTTTACAATGGGACGTTCTGTTGAAATTCAATAGGTGCAGGGAGTATATTTGTGTATAATATAGATACAGTTATATGGGACTATTTTACGATCCAGACAAATCACTCTCAGTTTTTTTAAAAATGTTTCTTTTATGCATGACAACTCCTTTTTTAAATGGCCCAAAGGTTTCCTTATTATCTCCAGAGATGACAGAAAAAACACTACTTCGGACCTCAGTATACGTCCCTATACTCATACCATCTAAATAGGAAGGACTAAATATATTTTTTTTATTATGTATGTATAGATATTTGTTTTATAATACTTACAATGGTATACGTCATGTCGTCATATACGATAAACTACTTCTAGGGGCGTAGGGCTATAGTCTGTAATAGATTAATTAATGTTTTAGTTATTATTTTGTACGTGTTGAGGTACGTTTAATACGCTAAATTGTAGGTATTATTGAACGACTTTAAAATATAAAATTCAGTATCGATACTGAAAAATACACCATTCAATTTATTAGCACTTTCCACCATAATTGGAAACACCTGTTGGGCGTAAGACTGCACATGACAACATTTTTTTATCCTTGGGTTACATCGAGTAATCATTTTAATCACCTTGAATGGTTTGACGTATAAAACAATAACAGCTGCATCGTAAATGAACGTCCTTATTATCGTGTAGGTACCCAATAGCAGAAAACAACTCGACAACAAAAGATCCAAACAAAATGCAGTGACGAATAGCTGTATAGCTGTCTAAATATATATACCTAGGTATATATATGTATTCCTCGGGGTAAGTATCATGTGTGTGTGTGTGTGTATATATATACATTATACTTCACGTACGGGAAGCTATATTATTGCCACCATAATATATCGGTGTGTTTATTTGTCTATGGAGGAAAGAAAATAATGTTAGTAATTAAAGCACACGAATATAATATAGCTTTTCACTGGAAAAACAAAAGAACTAAGTCATTGAATGTATTTAGGCGTACGTCATATATACGCATTGCACACGTACGTTCAGCCAGAGCCTCCGGGTACGTGGATCACATAAAAACAAAACCCAGTAGCCAGAACAGTGTGGCAGGATCCACATGAATAATTGCCTCAAAACGAGTGATGGCGTTTCAAGTTGGAAATAAATTATACATATTTTTTTGTTTGAGAAAAAAATAAAACACAAAACACGAAATATTATAACCTGTACGAGTGTCTCTCTGTATATAATTATAATGGTATATAATAAACGCGGCCACTGGACCACCTGACATTGAGTTCGTTTTCTCTTTCTCCGATAGACGCACCTGCAGTTCGCAGATGTATTGAACAGATATCGGGTTCGTGAAGAATGGCAAAAAATACACTGCTATGTGTGATCTGAAGGGTGACTGTCAAATTTCAAGCCAATATATATATATATATTATATCAATATTTGTGTGTTTGTGTGTGTGTGTACAGACATAAATCAGAAGGGGATGAAATATAACACCCAAAAAAGCTTAATCACGAAGTATATGCTGTGGGAATTATAGGCTTGAGGAATTCTACCAAAATAACCACATCGCTATTTTATCAATTTTAAAAAGTATTTATGTGAATTTTTCTAAATCATTCTTTATACAATTATATGGTAAGAGATCGTTCATTAATTGCAGTGGAACTATAGTGAAATTACGCATAAAGATACCTTTAAGATAATACTATCGAGATCGATTATAAAATGAAATATTTATCGAACAACAAAAGCATCAGTATAAAATACAACCTATACTATAAGTTATGTACTTATGGATACTAAATAAAATTGAAGATAAGTATGTTAATTAACAAATTACTTTCACTGAGAAAATAGACATCGATTATAAACATATTTGGTATAAACTATAGATACTGTATTGCATAAGCCTACATATATATATATATACCCACCAACGTTTACACTTTACGATATAATTATTCAGGCCGTGGTCGACGGTCGTTAAAATAATATCATTATTATAAGTATTTGTGTTTCTTACGTATGTATATAGTATATAGATTTTTAAATAAACCTGTCACTTGATTCTTGGGCATTAGTCTAAACACATGGATATATACTTGAGTATATAGTGTTATACATATTAATTTTATAGGTATCCTTAAAATATAAATTGTAATTTGTATCCATAGTCAATACTCAATAGTCATATATGTATCCATTAACATTAAGTATTGATGATAGTTACACGGTGCTCAGAAATATTTTACTATATTATACAACCACAGTTGACATATGAATTTGAATAATTACGCCGCACTTCACCGTAAATGTATATATTAGTTATAAGTTATAACTTATGAGGTTTCTGTAGTAGTAATAATAAGTCCAGCTCCTCTGACACTACTGCAGTACTGCAGCATCACATCTCTCACTTATGATAAGATAACTTTTGAGTAAAAAGTAGTATAATAGTAAAAGTAAAATATATATTTGTCATAAACAATGAATTTTTTTTGAATAAAACTTCTATAATAATTAAAATGAAAAAAGTTATCTAATGAATGTGTTTAAGACGTTAATTTTGTTAAGCTTATATCAAACAAAAATCGTATATAGTTACTCATTAAATATAACTATACTTATTCAGCATGTCAAATAGCAATTGCACTATAATAAAATATTATTAAATACTATTAATACTAACTCAAAATATTGTAAATATAATCAAGTGGAGTGTATATAATCCTATAAAGTATAAATTATGAATAAAATGATAGAAACGATACCATAGCTGAGACCTGAGGGCTAAGAGACCTCGACGGTTCGTCCATCTTCACGAGCTCACCCGCAGATTAAATTTACACACGGGGCATGATAAGAATTACATATAATTTAATATTATTGTCATAGTGATATTAATATTAGTCACATGCAGTTAAAAATTCCCAGTATGGCAACTGCCCCTTTTGTCCCCCCTACGGGTGCCTTTGCATCTTCATCTAAAAATTATATTTGATATGTAATAATAATAATAAATAAATAAATATTAAAGTCAACTGTCAAGGGACTAATAACTAATAAGTAATAACCTCGGATGTTGAACATGTTTCTGTCTTCAACAAAAAAAAAATTAACTTTATTGATTATAACTTATAAGTTTATAAAACTATTAACACTATAGTTTAGTAAAATTGTTTAAAATCATACATATGGATTTGTATGCAACTTTTTTCGTTTAAACATATAGGTACACATATTGCATATAACTGCGATGATCATAATTCATACGTTACACAATCAATAACGCATGCTTACATTATATCACTGGTTATATTAAAAAAAATATTATACAAACATACTAACCTAACCAAAATTATTGCTATAAATGTAGTAGTACCTACTAAAAATGTTAAACATCCGTATGTGTGTATACTCATAATTTATAATATTTATGTAGTTTTTGATATTTTATATTTCAATTTTAAAGTTTCACGAGTACATAATGAATGTCAATTCGTATTTCTTGTAATTTTGTGAAAATGTAATTAACAGAATACTAAACATGTCCATCGAACTTCACATTTTGTTCATTGAAATTAAATTCAACAATATTAAATATTATATTAGAATTAGGTATATTATAATATCAAATAGAATAATAATATTATGCCGATGTTATAAATGAAATATAAGTAATTGTAATTTCACTATATATATATTATATTATGTACTTTGTCGGTACCAGATATATAAATATTGGACAGTAAAATTGTGTATCTGTGCGATTTCCATAGATATATTTTGTCTGAACCGATATCGAATGATTCTATTCATTCGACGTTTTGATTTAAATAATGTTTAAATCTATAGCATGGAATTATAAATTCAATCGATAGGTACACCACTAGGAGCTTATCAATATCCGAGTCCTTGGCTCGCATTTTAGGTAAATAAAAACGGGTCAAATGTTGGGCAATAATAATATAAGCCCTCGAGAATTAAGAAAAGGTCGAATCTGGCGTATATTACCATTTATATTTTATATACATATTACATATACGAGTACAATATGATGTTTATAGTTGGAAATTTATCTGTGCACGTCATATAGCACGTTCGATTTTTCATTTAGTTTCAATACGTTATTATATTATGTGCATATATTCTAGTATTAAATCTTGTGGTTTTGCGCCCTAGACCAGTTTATATATTGTACACTGTATACACTATACCTGTATATACGTGTAATATATCCTTTGGCCTCGATCAAAAATTATTTTACGTTATTTAATTTATTATTTACGGTAAAAGGACGACCAGGTGTATACGTATGCGACGACCAGTCATTTCTTTTTTTTCACCGGCCGCGGCACTTGAATAGCAATAAAAATGTTTTTTTTCCGAATTTTCAATCCACGTCTTCTTACTGAGTGATAATACAAGGTGGTCTTGTGGTTCTATTTAACAAATAATTATAACTATGTGTTTGAACTTTGAAGTGAAAATAATTGGAGAATTTTATAAGTACTTTGATATTATACCTAATTGTTCTTAAAACATTCATACATGACCTAAAATCAAAATTAAAATACAAACACGTATTTAAGAGCGGCAGTAGCTGATTATTGTACGAGAAAAAAACGTTACTTAATCAATTATACCATGTAGTTACGTATAGTTTACATCTAAGGTTAACTTAAAAAAATGATGTGTTACCCGATAAAACTTTGTATACCTAGTGAATTTAAATAGATTATGCAATATAAAAATCAGATAAGTAAATTTGAAATTAGAACAGTTTGGTAATATTATAATTTATAATATGAATTTACAGTAATATATTTTTCCAACTAGAATGAAGAAGAAATTTAAAATTGTTAATAGATGATTAGTTACACATGTTACAAATGGAATGAACAACATAGTGTGTTGTGAGATACTTTTTCATAATCTGTTTCAAAATGTTTTTATTTACATTTGAAATGAACAACAAAATACCATATTAATTTCAATGGTACCTATGCTATAAATACAATATACAAACATACAATATCAATACTGTAAAAATCTATGATTAAACACAACACCAGAACATAATGTTTAAATGTATAATTAACAAATAGTTGGATAATAACTTTAACATACGATTGTTATTATGATTTTTTTTTTTAGTCTGTTTGGTTTTAAGTTCATTGTATCCATTTCCCTGAAAAATGTTATTAGAAAAATTACCTTTTAATGTTAAATAACAGTAAATAAAAATACATAAATTAATTTACAAATCGATGAAGATAAGCATCTTGATTCATTATGAATTCCAATCACTAATTGATGTGGTAATCCTATGTTGTACCACCCATGTCCATTGTTCGTCTTCAATAAACGCGTTTCCTATTTGCAAACGGAACCTCTGTGCGACTTTATTATTATTGAAGTGCGCGCGTAGATGAGTCATGTTTAAATTTAAAATTGTTTTAGCATATAGTTTGAGTCTTGTTTTAATAAATCCATAGGGGCCAAATAAAATTAATAAATATAATATCGTTAACAACTCAAAACCAAATAGTAACAACCTTAAGAATGTGCTATTCATAGATCAGCGAACGACCCTCATTCTTCAATTTATTCTTAATTGAATAGTGCACAAACATATAATATGTCTACGTAATAGTAAGTTTGAGGGGTCGAAATAGGTTTATTACTTTTTATAGTCAATAAAAACACCGAAAAAGTCAATCTATTTTTATTAATTAATATACTTCTTACTCGTTCATACAATGGAGATAGTACTAGTATGAATGATGTGATTGAAACTTGAGTTGTAACTTTTGATTGTTAGTTGTTACATTAATGAACTGTGTTTCTTATTTTATTTTTTCATGCTAGTAAAAAAAAAAATAGTTTAATTAAAAATCCACGTATAAAATAAACTATCCAAATCCAACTACATTTTAGTAGATTAATTAAACTCAAATATAATACTATATATTAGGTATATTATTATAGATTTATCAACTCTCATAAGACGTAAATAGTTTGAACTTCAATTATGAAGGCAACAAGAAATAAGAACTAAAAGTTACCAATGTAACAAAAACAGCGCCAAATTTATTATGAATGTAATATTGAGGGTATATAATATATTATTATATCTGTGTGAATTTATGTATGTATTTTTACTATTTGTAAATGTATAATATGCAAACTATTCAATAACAATATTCAATATTGGATATGAACTAAAACATTGACGAAATCTACTGCAATGGGCTAAATAACAAGTTAAACATGCAACTTTTTTTAATTACTATAGGTAACTCTAAAAATATTATTTAATTAGTATCATAAAATGAATGGTCGATATAGGAAGGCTCTTAGTAATGCCATCTCAACAGAAATATCAATTGACTTTTTGTGTAATTTCAGTCTTGTGCACCTGTTAAATTTGTGTATAATGCCAATTACATATTACCATCTATATTAACCACTATAATATGACTTTTTTTTTTAAAGTAATTCCGCGAATGTAAATATTCCAGCGTTAAATTATTAATTGTATTTCTATAATAATTCAAAAGCGGTTGTGTATATATATGGTATTTACATGGTATTATATCAGATACCACTATCTAACCTAACCACCATGATAGTCATGTCCATTGTAATGATTTCCAATATCATATTACAATAGTGAATAATTTAATTATGTTCAAAATAAACGTATGAATGCAATGCGAAATGGATACGTCAATATATAATATACAATATACATATTATAATATATTAGTATATTACCATGCTAAGATTATATATTTCTAATGTTTTAAAATTTAAATGCATTATCTGTTTGTCAATTGTTATGACTTATTATAGATTTATTATTATTTTTATGATTACGTTGCATTTATAAACTGTGGGAATAGACTTCGGATAGTTTTTTGTATATACGTTTATTGTTCAGTGATTCAAATGGAAAATAATAAAAAGTATTTTGTGTTTATGGCATATTATAATAGTCTCCTCTCTCCTAAGGGATGTATGAGAAATAATTGATACATAACACATGTCTATTTTGATAAGTACTCAACGAAAAGTAATCTGGGACATGATTTAGTTATGAAAAAAAATGTTAAATCAAAAAAATTATATAGTAATATCTATAAAAATAGAATAAGAATAACTCGATTTTTGGAGGTATTATGCCATACTTGAATTCCCTCAGTTTTTCTCATTTTATTTTTTCATAATATAGAATCTATAATCAATAAATTAGTGCTGTAAGTTGTTTAATACTTTAAATCAAACATATTAATTTGTTAGGTTGATATTTTGTTTGTTTTTAAATTATTAAAATAATGATTATAAATTCATAATTCATAGTTTTTGTTTGTGCAATTTAAAAATCTCCATGACTTGTTTAAAAATAGAAAACGTAAGTGAATAAAATTGGTTCTACTGAACACAAATTTGTTATCGTCGGCCTAAATCGCAAAGGTCGTAACTCCAATTTTTTTGATTTTGGGGTTATTTGTGACAAAATTATGAAAAATATCCGCATTGCATGATAACGTCGTAACTGAAATTGTATCATTTTACCCTCCATGAAATTGATAATTATAAATTGTATCTCCATATTTTTTATAGAATGATACATTTTAGAACATTGACCAAATTCAATGAACCAATTACTATTACCTACATAATTAAAATTGGAAACGAAAAATGCTCTATGCCTACCAACAAATATCGGTATCGCCGGTATCGGTTGCTATGATAATCGAAAAAGGTCATCGGCATAGAACAATCAGTAAGGTTTCGGTTCCAATATTTTCAAAAGGGTCCGATTCAAATACCGGTATTTTTAATTTCGGTTCCAAACCCTTGGTAATTATTCATACCTCTTGCAGTTTAGTGCCACAAATCGTATTTCCGCGAGACAATTTTACACAATAATATTATTGTTTATGAATTGTGAACGGGTGCATAATATATATTTTAAACTAGTGATTAGCGTATCTAGGTAATTTAAGATTTTGGACTGTAATATTTCATATTATATTGTATTATAATATAATACACTCGCAGAGTCAGAGACTGCGCGGTAATAATAAATTGTCGCTTTTCCAAGTGAGACGCGTACATATATGGCCATATTATATATAGTACACTTGTAAACTTCCTGAAATATAACACAATGATTATACGTATTACCTACAAAAGTATAGATAATAGATATAGATATAAATATATCATGAATCATAATAATTCATAATATCGTACAATCGTCTCGTTACAATAATAATAACGGCTTGTCGCGCGTGCTGTACGCCTGTGCACACACACACACACACACACACACACACACAAAATACATCTATAATTATCGACTCTGTGCGTTATAATAAGTATAATATAGCGTTCCAAACTTCCAATAACGCACGCGGCTCACAATCACATATATTATAATATAGTAATAATATACAATATACACACACTGCACTGTTGTGGGTATGTCATAATATACGTACACTCGTAAACATAATAGGTAAGAATAATAATGTAAAAAAACGTTATTGTATGTGTGTACATTTTTTGTACGTTGACCCTCGGACATCAGCGGTGGTGGTTGCTTCGGTTACCTATATATCATTATTATTATATCATGGTTGTACACTTATAACTATTATACAGCTATATATTTTACGATATAAAAACCCAAACGCTTCGCCGCCGCACCACCTCCCCACCGCACCACCACCCGCTAATCATAGTGGTCGCCGGCACGGTGGAGGGGGGGGCGTTTCTCTGGCGGCGGCGGCGGCGACGTGCACCCTTATCGCAAGTGGCGGAGGCGGTGGTGGCGGCGGCACCGTCGTCGTCGTCTACGGTCTACCCGACGACACGCGTCGTCCGATCAGTGTGTTCGCCGGCGTTCGTACGGCGATTACACCGTCGACGCCACTGGCCCTGTTGGTCTCCGACGAAGTGTATATTGACGCGCGCGCGCTCGTTCGAATCCAAGTGCGCCTGTCGATGTCACGATAATATAATTTTATTAAAGAGAAAAAATTATAACAACGAATAATTATTATTATTGTGAAACGTCAATTTTTGAATAAAAATCAAACGCGAATATTTGTTGTTTTTTTTTTACATTAGTTGGAGCTGAAAGTGCGAATTAAAATTTTTCCTGAAAGAGTCAGCATTTTTTTTCACTTAAATTTAAAGTTTTTCTCTTTTCACGATGGACGAGATCGACCCGTCATATCATCGTTTTAATCCCAACTAGTCGAAAACGTCGAGTACACGGGATTATTGCACGCATTAATTTATTGTATTGCATATTAATGTTAGTTGTACGCATGTAATAGTATATTCAAATACCTTTATATTTTTATTTCTAATACGTGTACACGAAATCGCCAACCATGGGACTTAGGTGAGTCGGTTTTATTTATTTTCTTTTTTTTGATCCTCGTAAAAAAATCCCGTCCCTTTAGATAGATTTGTCATGCTTTTTTTTGCCTCTGTCTGTCGCAGGCACGTACCTGGTACGTATAGGTTGTGTATATAATATATTATATACCCACTCGTCTGCCTAATGAAATGTGGTATGCAATGGTCCGAATATTTTGTTACCTACCTGCGTCGCCAGTAAAAGTTGTGTCCGTCGTCCGTCTATTTAACATTCATGTATGCGATGATATATTTCAACGTTTAATACTTGTTTAGTATATATATAGTAAATAATAAATTACATGGTATTATACATAAGTGATTTGTTCTATTGAACTATGCTATATTAAAATTATTATAATACATTCCCTGCAGTTTAAAAAGTATAAACAATTTAGACAATAAATTATTCACCGCATTCAACGTGCCAATAAATTATTATCAAACTATAATATACCTGATTATACAAATATTTATTTTATATATTGGTGGGTACCAGGTATACGTACAGGAATTATCGCCAAATACGTCGATAAATCAATCATTATATTATACTCGATTTAGATGCCACTGTAATGCGTTTAAAAGTCGAAAATTGTGCGAGATCAACGTTTTTAATCGATCCGCAAAACCGATTAATTCGATTATTCGGATAGGTACGCTTTTTATCATATAGTCAATTTATATATCGCGGACGTAATGCTAAAGCAGTCCCCGCGGCGCCGTCGGTTCAAAACTTGAAAAAAAAAAATCAATTTATATAAGGATATATAAAGTTACTTTTTATCAATAAACCTACTACAAGGATATTATGAGTTACAACAAACTTTAATTCTAGTTTCCAACAGTATATATACGAGAACGTTATTACTTATGAATATTTAATTATTATACTAGTGGATTCCTGGTGTATACACGTTGTAATTGTACATATTTATATATGTATACCATAAACGATCTTAATTATTAGGTATAAATCTCAAGTAACGACGAATACGTTATAACTTATAGGTAATTACATTTTAAATCAACTGATAAACAAACTATATATTATTTATTTTTTTTTTTTGAACGGCAACTGGCCATTAGCTGTTTGTAGGGGTTTGATTGAAACACGTGTTTTTGATAGTGTGGCAAGGATTTGACACTAAAAACCTGGGTTGTCACCCATCCGGGAACTAGTAACGCCGACCGGTGATTGCACTCAGAACACGTTTCGTGACTGACTGCTACCGCCGCGCCACACCAAGCCACCTATATATTATTATATTAACAGAAAGTTATTAGGTATCTCGTGAAATATATGCGATATTATAATTTGTGGTATATTGTATTATTATAGTTAGGTACGTATATTATTAATTATTATGTATTCTATTTCTCTTCCATTCATGATTTTTTTTTTATATAATATTATTTTCATTATCTTGAACGTTTTTACAAACACAATTAATTTTTTACTCAGTATATTGTGTATTGCCATTTAAATTAAATGCTTCTATTTTCCTCCAAGAAAACGAAATTTTCTGAAATTTATTTATATTATTTAATAACGAAATGTTACGAATACCTATTATTTAAATTAATTCCATATACCCGAATTTTTACTTCAGAGCAGCTGCTACTGCTGTCAGATAATACTTAACTATTGATATAAATTATTTATTAATGTAGGTAGATACAAACAATTTTTTGGATTAATAGTTAAAAGCATATAAATTAAAAATATTTAATAGGTACATTACAAATTTTAACTTTTGTACGTCTTTAACTAAATAAACATTCGAGAAATTATTTAATAAGTGCGTAAATTATTTAATAACTAGGTATTATAATTTATAGGTACCTATATATAATTATTAATTAAAAATATAAACACCTAATATTTAAGTTCACATAGGTACTCATTTATATTAGGTATATTCTATATTCTAATATAGAAATATGATGACTTACTGTAATAGAAGCAATTATTTAAAAAATTTCTTTTTCAATTAGTGGTGGCTAACTTCAAAATAGTATATGTTGCTGAGGATATTTATGAAGACCCACGTATCTACAATCAATGGCTTTATTTAGTTGAGAATATAAAAAACTGGATAATTGGATAATTAATAATTATGTATTATATAATGATTCATAAGAGTGCGACATTCTTTTTTTAAATTATGTTACCCTATACATTGTATAATAAATAATTATTAATCAATAATCATCCACCCAATCACCAACCAAACGTTATACATGTTGGCATGTTGCTTTAGCAACACACGGTTCATAGGATAGCCGTCATTGTTCAATTTTATATTTTTGGTATACCGTGTAATGTGATACACCGATAACCGATATACGCCTAAACGATTTAAACAACAGTTAACAAATATACTTAGGTACTTTGTTTTTATATCTATTTTATAAAATATCGTAATTTTCATTTATATCATAATTTTTTTTTACGAATCATTGGCTACAACAATAACATTATATCGCCAACCCACACAATTTATAAACGGTACTCGGTACTACTTGAACCAATACGAATTTATAATATCGTGGATGATACCTATACAGTATACACTGTTTTAACATAAATCGTTGCCTCGCCATATAATTGTATTATATAAATTACCCAAACATAATACATAACATAGAAAACACGCAACCACCTACATTTAGACACTGCAGATATTATTATAATATTAGTTAATCGAAGTGACAAACTAGTATTTTAAAATGTGTGGGCCGTAGGCGCATTACCGCAGTACAATCGGATTATATACAAAGGGCAGGAATAATACTTAAACCCATAGATAGACACTATGAATATTACGTATTTACTAGGTATTAGGTACTGTAATAATATGTAATAATTATTATATTATCATTGATTATACATATTATTATTATTTATTTTGTAAATTGTATAATATAATATGCACTCGAGACCCAAAGACGGACTCCTGGATCTAAATATGATACGATTAAATATGCGCGAACAGATTTTTTCGACAAAAAAATCACCGTCTAGATATTATCCAGTGGTTGTAATAAAACAATACGATGATAAACGAAGATTGTGGCATATATACAATATAATATTGCTTGTCCATGCATTATTATTATACGTTCTTCGTCGCCGTTCTCGTTACCGTTTATTAGAAGACCGATGGTTGCGGCGGTTGGTGGTGGGTGGCGGGGGAAAAATACTGTAATTATTACCGGCGGAATACGCGCGCCCGCTCGCCTTTTGTGTTTTCCCTGCTGCCAGCCATGCCATCTCGGGCTGTATATAGACTATATTGTATAGTAATACAGCATTATACGTAGTTAGGTTGGGTGGGTTAGGTTGGTCCGTCGGTCGGTTATTGGTTGGCATTTACCTCTACGTATATAATGTGTACACGTTCCCGGTAAAACCACTTCGTATGTAAATACGAGCACATTATAATTTAGGTGAACCGTTTATTGTGTCGTATTGCCGGAACGGACAAAAAACAAAAAGTAACCGGCCGACGACGAGCGGTCATTGTAGATAATGGTTTTTCCAAAGTCCGTTTAGGGCGTTTAGGCGTACGCGTCCACGTAACTCTGGTTCGTGCAGCAGCGTCGGATCCCGCGCGTTATCATCTTAGCGTTTATACATATTATAGGTAGGTACATAATGTTATTATCATACAGGCAATATGCCTAATTCCAATAGGCAGTCGATCCCAAATCGGGCGGCGGGAAATGCCAAAAGTGGTGCAGTTAGATCTGAATTCTCAGAATAAGGCCTGCGTATGTCTATAACTCTTAACTCTAAATGTATAATAATAATAATAATTTTATCGTCGTTTCTCAGTAGCAACTGCAACATGTATGATGTATATAATAATATTATAATATCAGTGCGGTGGCCGCGGTGATGTGTCCGATAAAAATAATACGCGTAAAGTCCTCTCGGCGTTCGGAAATAGCCGCCGAAAGAATTTGGCACAACGTTCGCTCGCACCGCGTCGTTGCTCGCGTGCGATATTCATGCAATACGCGAGCGCACCGTCGGAGGCGGATGACCGATATTTTTTTCCATAAGATTCGTATTTATTTATAGTATAATATAATGTACGAATACATGCCGTCATTGTACAGCGGCGTTTTAGTCACTCGTCCGAGACTTTTGCGAGCCTTTGCGGACGCAGCGCGTATTGTTTATTCGGGGTCTGCACCTAGGTCGGCTTTGCAGTGTTAATACATTTTCGTCCCTATTATTACTGTTTCATAATGAACAATTAAGAACCAAATGTTATAAATAATATTACCACACTGTTAGAAAATATGTATTTAGTTATGGGCTCTAGCAGTCTAGCCACTATAGTTAACAAATTGAAACAATATTAAGTAACTACCTAATTAATGTTTATAAATTATACAGCATTTGCAGCATTATTTTATTATGCAGCATTTGCGTCCGCCCGCGTATAATATAATATAATATTATAATTTATAATACCAGAATACATAGTACCTAGGTCTTTATATTATATTAATTCATTGTACCCACACGTAGAGCGGTCACCATCGTTCGATTCAAGAATAATTATACATGGGCCATACGCAATATGCCATAGCATTATGCGCTGTTTAACGAGTGATTTTACAAGTACCTATATTATGTCCGACAGTTGAATAATATTGATATACGACAATAAGTATATATTATGTATAATGCTATACGCCTATACGTATGTATATCTACTGCAAGTTGCCGCGATAATTCATGTGAACGATTTTTCAACATACCGCAGACCGATTATTTAGCTTCATCTTTATTTATTACACATTTTTAAACAAGCGATCAATGGTTATTGATGTTTATTATTGCGGGCGCAGTCTAAGCCATACTATGTATTGTATTCCTACCTATTTAGTATTTATAGGTACGCGTTATTATATGACCCCTGCAACAATTGACTATATTACGATTATAATTAACGAATAATTTCTTAAACCAATGTCAATAATGTCATGATACTATTTTAAAATGTAAACTAATATTCAAAAAGTGTTCTCAACGTTTGTCAATATACTCAACGCTCGAACTAAAAATGTTTCCAATACGTAATATTGTAAATCGTTAAAAACTCACACTAAATTTGGAAAGCTGTAGACTGCTGCATGTCTTATATTGTATATATTAATATAGGTAATTTAAGGAAGGTTTTCGACTATCACAACCACTGGTAAATTATAGAATTAAAAAATAACATCCTATGGTAAACCAAAAAAATGTTTAGATCTAGTTTGGATCTACGTTTAACTGATAAACTTCTTCTTTGACACTAGGTATCTGAAAAAGTGCTTTTTCCTTTCAAAAAGCACACTTCACTGTAAGACTGCATGCTTAACCTTACTACCTTACTATAGGTATAAAAAATCGTTATGTGATTATTATATAAGTATACGAATTGTTCATATTATTTTACGATCATACTGTACATCAAATCTTAAGCTACACAGGCCATTAATTTAAACGCTGTAAATCATGGTTTCTTTATGATATTTTTTAATCATTCAAACACTTCATAGCCAAATACTTAGACTAACTTATTTGGACCCCTTCGCTTACCATTAATTTGCATCATAATTATTTTAAATGATTAAACATATTTTTTTTCGAATAGACTATTAAATAAACATTAAACATATATATATCCACAAATAATTTAAAAATCGTTGAGTATATACCTAATATTTTTATATTTCCTAAAAAAAAATTAAATATAATATAATAAATTTATAAATTAAAATGTTGTTAAAATATTATATACCTATAGGTAAAAATATATGTAAAAAAAAGAAGTTAAATTGACGTATTAATAACTGGTAGGGTGCAAGGTCAATGTCAGATTAAATAGGGATAAAGGTTAAATTAAGTGGCAAGGACAAAATATGCTACGACGGTTGTCCTTAAGCGTCAAAAGTTGTATTTGGCTCTGCAGGACTATCCGTCAGGCTTACATATTCACATTATTCAGAAGGTATTATTTTTATTTTATTTAAATTAAATTGAATTTATAATGTAATTATTATATAATAATAATATATATTTTCAAGTATACATTATTGATCATACTATGCTGATGAAAGCTTTGTAGTTTTCTTTTAATAATATTCATTACTTAGACACTTTGTAACTTAGTGAATAAGTAACCTCACCAGGTAAGTGGAAATTATTGATACATGTTTTCTTTTATTAGCATGGAAAATAATATGCATAACAAGTTAATAAAAAATAACCAATATTTCGTAATTAAAAATAGGTAGTCGATTTATGTATTAGAGTTGATCGTTTTATCAATATTTCATAATATAATTACTAATAAAAAATAAATTATGTTTGTATATATACATGATAAAGATACTTTAAAAAACAATTATAGCTATAATTATGCTGTATCCTATATAACATATTAACATAATAATACACCAAAAATATGTTCAACTTGTATACAAATACAATTATAATTTGTATAATTTTGATAACCTATTCACCTACATAAAAAAGAGTAAAGACTCATAAATCATACCTGATATTCAAATTTACGCGGTTTGAGAAAAACATAATATTATCTATTTCACTACCGCGCTTGGGTCGTTTGGTTTTTGTCTGATTGTTATATTCAATCAAATTACGTACATGTTTTGAAGCCAGATCGATCGCTGACAGGAAGGTTAGATTTTTGGAGCTGCACCGGGTACATAATACGTATTATATAATATAATATATAATATAATATATAATATAATATAATATATATTATCATCTACTAAAATAAAATATCTACTACTACCTATAATCTAAATAAGTACATTATAATTCTATAACTATTTAATGTATTTTATATTACTTATATTACCTATATAAGTACACATTAAACAAATATATTATATGTTTTCAATGTTTTTCAATCAAAATACGTCTGCAACTGCAGCATAGTACCTATATATACTTTTTGTTTATATATATATCGTATATTGTACACGTAGCAGTTACCCGATCCCAGACGCATTAGCAAATCAAATATTTTATAATATACGGTAGAGCGGGCGGGTGTGCGGTGTGAGTGTATAGCTGCAGCAGACTGTTGTGATGACGGACTTGGAGGCTGGAATTTTATGTAAACGAATGTGAATCGCGATCCAGATGAAATCTCGTCAATGTGTTCGGCTATACACGCATAAGTATTGAGTATACACTCGACCCGCAAACTATATAACATTGAATATTATTATATTATTATGTACAGCGCGCGCACACAATGCTGTCCCTATAAATATATGTCTAACAGAAGCAACCGCCGGGAAACGATTTTCCATTACAAATCGTACGTACTACGCGTATATTGTATATACCTACATAGATGTGTGTGTGTGTGTGTGCAGGGCGAGGTTTCCTGTGCATTGCCCCCGACGTGGTGTCCTTATCGTGTACGTATTCGTGGACACACAGGAAAGAACGAACGTTGTGTGTGTTTTGGTGTGAATTTCCGATAATTATTATAATTATCATTATTCGATAAGTATAAGTATAATATATAATACATATACAGGGTGGGCTACTGATTTTTTCCCGTGATGTATTATAACTGTTGTGTGACAGAATGCGGGTCCTGACGGCGGTTCACCCCTGTATACATTATAATATTGTAATATGTAATACTAAATTGTACAGTGAATTTTATCTTGGTTCTCTATTTATTGTTTATGCAAAAACTTAAACGCACAATGCGAGAACATTGATCGTGCAAAAAAAAATATCTCCGAAGATAATGTTCACATGCCATATTACCTACATAGTACATTTTATTAATTGTTATTTAATGAATATTATTATATACCATACTATGTACTAAAGTGAGAATTTGTTTTACTAAACAAAGGTCAGAGATTCAACGAAAATAAAAAAAATCACTGCGTACTATGGTCATTTGGGGTCGGGGTGCATATAAAACGACACAGAATTATTAAAAACAGGGCTTAAATATTTCAATATTATTATTTACTCGCGATCGCTTTACGGACGAAAATGAATTTGCTCACTCGCCTACAGCTAGTACAATACACGGAAATAATATTCTATTACCTACTTTTAAATGCGGAACAACCAAGTATATCTGTTTTGCAGGACTTGTGCGAAATGTTCCCAAAATATTCTGCGGTTCGCGCTCCCCGTCGTGTGGTGGGTGTCGTGGACAGCAGAGGGCGATGATGACCGCCAGCGGTGGTTCGCCTGCTGCTACAGCAGGTATGGAACGGCTGGTAACATCTGCAGCGCTTCCCTGCTGAAATAATTTCTGTGGAATAACAGTATTATTTTTATTTTTCAATTTATTCCCGTATAATATCATTGTAGGTATTTGAATGCGATATTGTGCTCTTATGTTAAAGACTTTATTATTATTTATTATATATTAAGACTATATAGGATGAAAAAAACGTTTACATTCTAATGAGACTACATATTATTGTGTTTACATTTTTTCCTTTGTGAATTTTATAGAATTTACAATTTTCCGTTCTATTTGTTTAAATACTTAAAAATGTATAACTTTTATTCCATACATCGAATTATAATTACAAAAAAAATTAGTTATGCCGTGTTTCTGAATATAGGATAGGATTATAAAAGAATATTTGTGAATATTTCTAACAATTTTATAATAATATACCTACCTAATAATACGGCACCAATCACGTCGTATAGATCGGGATAGTAGAATTGCGCTTATTACCTAAAAAGAAATGGTCGAATTACTCAAATTGCACTTGGGTTTAAAAAAGGTAATAGTCGAACTGCACTCGTTCAAAAAGAGGAGTTAAAATTTAAGGTCACTATGAACGTACACGTTTATTTTTATAATTATATTTTACGATTAGAAAAAAAAATTATTAAAATTAAAAAATAAATAATACATGACGATTTAAAAAAAAATAAAACATTATATATATATTATTATTACAAAAAATATCAAAATTAGTTTAAAAAAAAAAGTTATTATAATGACAATAATAATATTTGATGATTTAATTTATGTGTAATGGACAAAGGTATGATTAGAAGTTAAGTAGGTATATTAAAGATATCCTACCTACCTATAGTAAGTAAATAAATATAAATTATTATATTTCGAAGTCCAATGCTGATTTCTTGGGAATAAACGAAATTTATAAATACTCTGCAGGTTCTTAAATTTTTGTATGACAATAATTATGGGTACGTTATTGGTTCTTAAGTCTTAACCGATCCCCACCATCGTTGCCTCAAACAATTTTGAAGCCCTACTTTTGACCAGGTAGTAAAGTCTGGTTTATTTTGAAGCCGCATATAATACATAACATACAATATCTATTCATAAAAAAAAATATAGTATTATAAAAAATTAAAACCCAAACCGTGTAGTCAGAACAAATCGCATTCGTCAAGGTCAAAGAATTTATATATTTTTTTTCCACAGCGGTATTGCCAGAAGATCATCTTCCCCTATTTCAGTAAAAAAGGACCGAGGATCACCGTTGGTTGAAAACCGTGGGTCGTCGCAGAAAATCATGTTTCCACAAAACGCGTCCAGAGACGGCAGGTATATTATAATATAATAAATTATAATTTATCGTACACACATACACATTTGATAACGATCAGGCATCATCATAGTACAATAATTAATACTGCAATAATTTTACAATAATTATTATTTGCCATTCATGATATCAAAATAAAAATGTGTATACCCCCAATGGTTAAATGGCAGTTTTCGCATGTGATGTGTTAATTTAACTTTACACCATCATCCCCTGCCATCGAGGGGATTGCTATATCGACTCAGAAGTTTTGTCAATAATGTATTGTTATAACTTATAACATAATTATGTTTATATACATTTGAAGTAGGTAACAAAACTAAGAATGGGTCGCTGTAGAAAAAAAATCAGTAAGTATATAAATTATATAATATACTGATTACCGTTTTGAGAATATCTTCTCGGGTAGCCTGAGTCGGGCCTGCGATGAAGATTCATAATAATAATAATAATAATAATAATAATAATACGTGTCTCATTTTCTATATATATCTTGGAACCACCATGATACCATATTATATATATTTACACACACACACATATATATACATGTGTGTGTATTGTGTGAGATCCTGCAGCGAAAATATATATATATATAATAACAATAGTATAATACTGACGACGTATTGTACCGTTATGTTGTGTATTATGTACGAAAACGGCGGTCAAGTGCGGGGATCACGATTCGCGAGCACTACGCAGTTCGCACCCTGCGAATAAAAACGAGAAGAAAAGATGGTGGAAAGGGGTGCAGAAATACGGGACCGACGCGGCGAGACAATATATTATATTGTTGTTATTATTATTATTATTACTATAACGTTAAAGGAATGCGACCTTATACTTTCGGCCACAATAAAGAAAGATTATTGTACTACTATCAAAGGGTGGTGTACGGGGACGCCAATGCGTGTGTACGATCTATATAATAACACACTGTTAACCGCGGTTGAATGCCGCCCGATATTGCAAATTTTAGCATATTTATTATTTTCACACGTGGGTGTCGAGGTCGTACAATTATATCGCTGCAGGTACATCAGCTTTGTACATATTATTATAATACCTCAAAATATAAATGCATAAATGCCTACACACACATTGTAAAAGTCTTCTTTTTCGTCTTGGGTCTGTCAATAAGCGGATCGACATTTATATATAATATAATATACATTTTTTTTCGCCCTCGTATCGAAACGTATATAATTTGTATTCTTATTGTCGTATTTCGTATTTTCTATTATTATATATTTTATGGGAATCCGGTGTTTTGTTCAATTTTCAATATCATATTATTACTACTACCTACTGCATAAACTGTGTTGTCTACGTATATATACGGTATCGACGTATCGCAGTCCGTAATATATTATGCTGTTGCTGCATACAGTACCTAATACAGTATAGGTTTTTTAGATATACTCCATAATAAAACGTTTTCAAAATCTGATTCAACCTATAGTAATTCTTATTTTCTCGTATTATACGCAAAAAATAAAAAATACCTACCGAGTACCAACACAATATACTAGTGTATATTATATAATATTGTACGATTTTATCGTCATTGGACTTTGGTTTACTGCTGAAATGTATTAATATTTAATTAGAACATTTTCGGAAACGAAAATCTTGAACAATTAACAATTTTGCTGTTGCATTTAATATAAGTTATATGTGACTATTACTAGGTGTAGTAAAGATTTATATAATAAACACAACACACGAGTCTATTATTGGATTTAAACATTATAAATGTATACGTAGTTAAAAAAAAACTATAATAAAACCTTTGAAGCTACCCAACGACAAATAATTTCATTTAGAATTAACTCATTTCTGTCTGATTGTATATACTATAAAATAGTATATTATATTAATATTATAATATTATATCGCCGACATCATATATCAAAGTGATGAAAAATATTTGTGATCTCGATGAGTGGCTATTTACTAAGCGGAGATCTTCAAACGGTTGAAACTCTTGTCCATATAACGACAAAATCTTCTCTAACCACCGAAGTATTATCGTAAAGATGTTGGTTAGGTACTAGTTATGACTTATGACGCGCTTGCGCTATTCAATCATCATTTGGCTATAGCAGTATTGTTGTCGAGCGCTGTAATATATTATATTATTTATTAATCTGTAAATATGTATTAGAATCAAATGGTCGTTTTAAAATTACTTTTTTAATGTGCATGGGTACCATTAACATAATATACGAATTCGGCAGTTAATTCAGTTCATGTATAAACCTATAATATTATAGCAGTGTGCGACTGCTCTTAACCGTTTCAATGATTTCGAGTCGTGTTGTATTTAATCGGAGGCTACATTCGACAAAGTGGTGCTTATTACAAAAATAATATAATCATATAATGTGGTTTTTTTACAAACTAATTAGTTTATAATAATTGCATAGGGAAATAAAAAAGTATCCCGCTGTTAGCTTCGTGTGTATAATTTATTTAT
This sequence comes from Metopolophium dirhodum, assembly GCF_019925205.1. Classification (NCBI taxonomy): domain Eukaryota; kingdom Metazoa; phylum Arthropoda; class Insecta; order Hemiptera; family Aphididae; genus Metopolophium; species Metopolophium dirhodum. The sequence goes on along the minus strand of NC_083561.1, from coordinate 8,672,516 downwards.
TTATATTATTATATTATGTATTTCAATGCTCTCACTTTATACAGTATCCTTTATTCCTTTTGGATGTAATAATAACAACTGTACATTAATAAGACGTGTTTATTGAATACAAATACCTAATTGATGCAATATGTAAAGAAAAAAAACCCATCGCATGTAATATAAATTATCATAAATTATTATAAACTATTCTTCCGCCAACTCCAATTGTCTGATCTTATGTGTTTGGTAGAAAACTACTCTGTTTTGTGTTATTTATTTTATTTTCTACACATGGTGGTTGTTTTGCTGCGATTATACTTAAATTCAAGTCTTACCCTTACCAAACAATAATATGCATACAGTCCATCGTCAATGTTTCCCTAGAAGAACAGAAACAGATTGTGTCATTATAATATGTTAAACTTGCATCAATGTCCATATGTAAAACTAGTGTTTACTATGTATCTATTGTACCTACTATAAAATATTAATGTGTTACACTTTGGCTATTTTTTCTTATTTTAAAGTAAAGCGTTACTAAACCCTTGGTCAAGGTACTTAATTTTTTTTCTCTTGATTTTTTGAAATGTAGAAAAGAATCTTTGTGATCCGTCTAAAGTCACTCGAATAAGATCTGATCGTTATTTCATTGTTACACACTTAAACACTTACACCCGAATACAATTTGAACATATTATATACACGTGGTCGATGCGCACAGGGAAATATTGCTCCATGCGTAAAGAGTGCAGACCATTTTATAATACAATTTAATAATAATAATAATAATAATGTAATATACTATCATGATATTATAATATTTTAATAGTTTTATTAATAATACGCGCATGTAATAAAAAAAAAAAAATGTACCTAGATATTTATTAATTTGTGACAATGGCGCGCGACCTCGACGACCGTGATTGATGAAAGCTATTCGATGTAAATAAATCATATATTTTATTTTTTCATATTGTAGCTATATTATATATTAGTGTTTGCACTAATAATGAAATTAATATTTGCTTCCGATATTTTTCTATATTTTATCATTAAAAACTTAATCTGAAAAATCCTAATAACCCTGCATATATAAGACGATGACGAATACGTTTTTATTGAAACGCCGGCATCACGATGGTCCTTGAACCTGTTATAACATTTACTACAATACGATATGCGATGGTCGTAGAGTCAAAAGTTTAAGAGTGATTTCGTTCGGCTATAATCTAACATATATTTTGTCTTAGCATACTATAAGATATTTGGACATTGTTCACATTTTTTGAAATATGTATTATGGAATAGAAACTTTTACTTTGTGAAAATAACATAATAGATATTATTATCGTGAAATCTGTAAAAACATGTTATTGGAATACCCTGAAGAGTGAAGACTGGAGATGATGGTGGATGATAGAAATAGGCAATAGCTTTACTGAATGTATGTAACTGGTTTATTATTGTTACTGATATTTTTAAATTACAATAAAATAACTAAAATCGTTATTTTTCGTTTAAATATCCAATCGTTCAAACTCAAACTTAAAATTTCTATTAAAAAATGGTGTTTTATATTTAGTAGATTTTTTAGTTCCAGTATTATAGTATACTTAAGAGTTAAGAAGAACCTTGTATAAAGTTTTCAAGATTTAACAATACAAATTTAACATTTAATATATTTTTAACTACAAAATAATTTGCAAAATATGTTAGTAATTTTGTATCAATTAATATTTTTAAATAGCTATGATAAAAATGTATTAGGAACTTTATATTAAATTGTCAAGCTTTATGATCAATCAACATTTTTTCTCGATATTTACAGAAAAAAACTAAGAAAAATTTTAAATGTCTATAAATAGCTCAAAATTATATTTTGAAAATTACAACATGTATACAAAATGCCAATGTAAACATTTGGTGAAAAATTCAGATATTTTAATATTTATTACCTATTTATTCGTTTTTAAATTTCAACAAGATAATCAAATGGATTTTATTGAAAAATATTTTTCCAAAAAAATTACTGTTTTTCCCTAATTCTTCTTTTTATTTTCCCATTATTTTAAAAGGTACTGGGAATATTTATTTTTGATCTTCAAAGGTATCATCTTAATTGACTTTCTTACCAGAAAAGATATTGAAAATCGAAGCATTTTTCTTCTATCAATTGTGGACAGATGTCACATACACACACAAAAACACATTGTCAATCAATACATTCATCGCTCCACTCAAAATCTAAAAAAATGTTGGAAAAATGCAGGAATGAAACTTAATAAAACAACAATAAAAGTAAATAATAATAATAATCAAGGATATATTTTTCATTTTCTATCACTTAAGAACTTATAAACATAAAATGTAATTTGCTTAAAAATCAAGTGCGGCCTGGTATGCCGCCGTGGTTGGCTTCAGTTCTGAAGTCAAGCCAGTGCCACTAGTTCAGTGCCACAATACGTTAAAAAAATGATAAAATAGTTATTCATAAAAAACGTACAACTAACGTAGGTAAATTCATTAAGCATAAGAGTTAATATTAACAAATAAAATATGTAATATTTAAATTATATTGTGTCCAAAAATGTCAACAAAGATTTCCGAAAAAATCTCAAATGTTAGCGCTTACCTACTCTACTATATTTTTCGTATCTTATTATGAAATATAATATTATATTATGTACAATATGGCATCAATTAATGCAGAATTATTCTAATAAATGCATTCCCTGAAAATTATCTGCAGTGTGTAGTGCGTACTATTATATACTTTGCAGTTTGCTCACTTAAATGTAGTCATGGTGTACTATGACCGGAGTTCCGGACAATGTATACATTTTCCTAGGTACTCTGATCACAGTAATTAACTAAAAACTAAACGATAACAATTAATTGACCCTCTTTGGGTGCAGTGTATGACTCTCCATTTAGTACTTTACCCTTAAAATGTACCTATCTACATATTTTTATATTATTGTTTTGTACGATTTCAGGTGGAAAAACTTGTACAACAGCGAAGCGGGCAGTGACGTCATATTTTTGGTCGGAGACCCCGAATGTTGGAGGTTCCCCGCGCACATAGATGTGTTATGTCAATACCCGGTCTTTGACGCCATGCTCCGGGAACCTTGGTCGAAAAAAGGCACCCCGATCCACATACCGGATGATGACCCTAGAGCCTTCGACAACCTACTCAAGTGAGTCGTGGTTTCTTTATAGGTACCTACTAGTGTACTACGATGAATTGTTACACACTTAAACTATCACTTAAACAAAGACATTTATCGCACGATGACATATTTGCGTCGGGTAAACATTTTTGTAGTTAGGATATCGAGAAATGTCTATATTTAATATCATCATGGGTATTTAATAATAATATAATACAGTATTATTATACAAACTAAAATGTCTTATAATAGTACAAATATGTAACGTCACTAGTTGGAAACAGCTGTTTGTTTTTTGAATAAAAAAATTTCAAACACAACTTATTATACCACGGTCATGTGTACATAGGAATATATTGATCGAATGACGTTGTCCTAGAGTCAGAGGGTTTCGCACTTTCGCACTACGTAATAACACTGTTATAGCGAAATTTATCGTCGTTTGAAATTACATTATACTGCAATATTTTTATTTATAATTAGAGTTGAAAAAAACTTAACGGACACTTTTTCTATAATTATTTGATTCATATATTTAATATTATCATTCATCGTCAATCCGCAATTTTCATGTTTCTAGCTACAATATTGCTACACTTCATATTGTTGTACTTACTACTTTTTTTTATATCATCGTTTATTGGAAATTGGCTTAGTTCATAATAATGTTTAATTAATAATAATAAATAATAATACGAAAAATAATATTTTTTTGACTGGAGCATGTCATGTTATAATATAAGTTGGACAAGGACGACAGATAGCGGTGTTCCTACTACTTCCTTGAATCGATCAATATTATAGGTAGGTAGGTGGGTACTCGTAAGAACTTGAAATTTTTCCGGAAAATATTTCTAAAATATCGTTTTGAAAACACGCCTGTCACGTCTTTTATAAAAACTCAAGTTACAAAAAATCGAAGTACATTAATAACGGGCGTAGACAAATCGGAAATGATTATAATATTACATTTTTGAGTTTATGCCAAAATACATAATATGATAGTAGGTAATATTGATATCGGTTAACGTTAAATTTGAATTGAAAGATTCACTCGTTGGGATATATTAATATTTCTTTCATTTAAATTTGCTGGAAAATGTATATGCATGTATTATGTATTTTAGTATTTATGTATATTATATGGGTATTGGGTACATATAACACCGACGTTGCAGTCTATTAAAAAAAATTTGAGCCCGATGAGATTATAATATTCTACTATAAAACGCTAAGATTGTGACACGCCCCCGTAGGTATATAAAATCAAATTCTCATTAATTTATCATAGTTATTTACATTACGATAATAGTATATTTCAATTAAGTTGGCCAGTTTATATGTACCAAAAGAATAACAGTATGCAGTTACTTTCTCACAAAGTTACAAATATTAAGCTTTAAAGTGTCAAGAATAGTTGTAGTTGACTGTTCCATTTAGTATCTTTTGATAATATGATTTAATTAAGTCGTTTGTGTGAGCCAACGCTGGAGTATACTATAATAATATACTAAATAGTTGGTTTAATTTATGGAACTCGACAACGGGTTAACAGGAACTAATATTCTTTACAATTCTTCAACTACTTTTTACTTCATGTATATAGTATATATGAATAAATTTAAATTACAAAATGTGTTTGTTGAAGAATGCATACTGAAGTATATTTTTGCCTAAAATTATGTATAAATCATATGCATAGTATCCACCTATTTTAATATTTAAACATAATATATCACTATATGCAATACATTAAAATATACCATTTTGATGGAATTAATTACAATGTAAAGCGCATTTAAGTCAGTAATGTAGGCAAATAGATTAAAAAACAATAGTCATCAAATTTTTCACTTATTATTTACTTCAAAAAACGATTATTTACTATCCTGTTTGTGCATATGTATACATTTTCCTGTCGAGATAAGAAAATGGAAAACAATAAATAAATAAAATATAATATTTTATCTGCGGCGTGCTGTGTGGCATAATAATATAATTGTCATTATAACAATTTAAATCCTTTTTTTCATTTGTTTAATATAATATCATATTGTCCTTGGATATACGAGCACTTGAGTATTAAACTTATATCCATTTAAAAATAATATCTGTGTTTAAATTTATAATTTATCGGTTATCGTAGTGACATAGTGTGCCACTGTGGATATGTCAGCAATAATGAGTACCTACAAATTCTATAGAATTTATATTTAATGAACATATGGTGTGATTACATTTTATATACCTATGTATATATTTGTGTATATGTGCTCGTGTATGGGATTTTTGGACAATGTTTTTGTATAAGGTAGGTACACCATGTACACGGCTATATATCCGTGATGTGAACTGGTCAGTAGTATAAACGGTATCTATTGGTTCTTATAGCTAGGTATTGTAACCTTACCAGGCCCGTGTAATAGAAGACATTTCGTAAACAGGGGGGGGGGGGTGTGATTTATATGTAAAAGATAATTAACAAATTAATCTTACTTCGCCATGTCCAAAAATAAAATTTTTTTAAAAACATTTCGGGAGCGAGAGCAACCACTGTAGGTGGTTGCTTACCTAGGTATGCTTACCCGAACCTTGCATTCATTAAAAAGTTGAATATTCGATTTTTGAAAAAAAAGAAATAAATTAAGTAATTAAATTAAATATGTTAATTGTGTCAAGGTTGGGTTGGAAGTTTAGTTGGAAGCCTAAAAAGTCGAATTATTATAATATTTAATTCTCTATCGGTTTAAAAATTCATCGACTAATTTGGTTTTTTCTTCTATACATGATTTCCGTTAAAATTAACGGCAAGAAAGTTCGGGCTTCATGAATTTAATCGATGTGGGGAAAAGAAAAGCATCAATATATTTTAAATACAAGCAGTTTAAATTAGTTAAGATTTTTATACTTTATTTTTAGCCTTTTAGGTAATTATTTTGAAAATGTTTTACTACAGTTGTGACTTGTGACTCACACACGCTCAGAGAATGCGTTTATTTATAGAAATAGAAATTTATGCATAGTAGCAATATGAAAACGATGAAAACACCAACGTTTAAAATATATAATTTCGTTAAATTTCTAAATTTTCGAATTAAAGCTGATTAGAATAATTGTATTGTTATGTAAATTATATATTATGTTATGTATACATTATTTTAAATAACTTTTTGCTTTTATCTTAATTTATTTTATTACAATGTTTTTAATTTTTAATTTTTGAAATAACATTTTTTTTTTATTTATGAATAAAAAAAAAATATATACTTACCTATTGCTTAGTTCTATTACGTTAAGTTAGTTACTTAAATTAAAGGGAATTTAAATTCGAGTCCATATTGACTACAGACCATAATTTATAAAATGACTCATGGTAAAATCTGCAGAGAAAATTCTAAGAAGAGAAAATCAAGTATCGCAATTAATCCCATCGACGTAATATTTGATTGGTTTATCAAACTGTGAACTGATAGTAATAATAATAAAAAATAATAAATAACAAGGATTTTAAAGAATCTTCAGTTCTTTATCAATCACAGCCTAAAATTGTCTTATTCGCCGTGTCCAATGTACTTATTGGCGCTGTGCCATAAAAAAAAGTTCTTACCTATATATGCCATTAAAAAAAAATTGTTATGCTGACCAAGTAAGTTTGGAGATTTAGAGATTTATAGAAACGATTAGGCGTAATCAATGAATCAAATGACATTTCACTGGTGAATTTATTTGTTATCTTTATAATGATGCTTTGCGCTTTTATTATCTATATATGTACCAATGGTGTATATTATTACTCATATTTTAAGAAAAGTTTTAAAATAGAAACGCAGAATAACTTTATCACAGCTGTCATCATGCATATCATGTGCAGTTAAACTCTTGCCTGTCTATATCATATTTATATGTATATGTATCTTGTTAATCCACATGACTACTTACCAGTTGGCTGTATATACTGTGTATACAGTATACACTAGCATTAAAAATAAAAATCTTTTAAAAAATAAACAAATGTCAGTGTATTTGTAATTTTAATTAATTTCAAAACTATTTCAGTTATTTACCACGAAAAAAATTAATATAACACTGCTTAAACTATTATAGAAAATAATAGAAAAATAAATATTTTTTAGGATTGTGTAGGAACAAACAAAGTTTTGTCTAAACGAAAGTTCAGTAATAAAAAATGAAATGTTGATTCTTATGGATTGGATTGTTTTAGGGTGTTTTTCGAGCGTGTCTACTACTTTATAATAGTCAAATGCATGAAAAAATGAGAAAGGAGTCTTTTTAAAATTTAACACGAATTATGATTGTATATTACTATATTGTATAATATTTTATAACACAATATTATGTAACGTATATAATATATTGTAAAACCAACTGCAGTTGTTAAAGTTCACATACCAACAATATTAAAGATAATTTTGATTCAGAACCTACAATAACTCATTTATACCAGGGATTTTTTAATGATTTTTTCTGACTTCACAAACTTATTCCCACTCATGGATTATGGTGGGAATTTGTCTACGCACACCAAACCCTGCGGACTGTTATCCGTTGAACAGGGCCGTCTAAACTACTATCTTCTGTATACTGTATACTGTATACTTTCATAAGACTGCATATACTTAGAAATGATATGTAAAAACATATAAATCCGGACTCTACCCATGATATACCAAATAAATCATTTTATATTAATTCACTATTTATATTGTAAATAGTTTTAAAATTTTGTTTATATAAATATAAGTGATAATACTTACTAAGTAATAATTACTTGTAATAGGTAATTTGTTATAATAATTGTTTATATAAAACAAAAACAATCAATTGGCTATATAGGTAACTTCTTTTTAATTTTTGTGATAAATTTTGACATAAAATAATAGTATAATAATGAATAATATTAACAAATTTGAATTTTAATGGAAACATTTTTTTTTTAATTTGAGGTTTACGCAATTATTAATTTATAATATACTATAAATATCATCATTATCAACCTGAAATTCTTTTTTTTTCACTGCACAAAATATGTCTCACTACACACTAAAAAAACCCTTGATTTATATGACTTTTTTTACCTATATATATATATATATAGTATACTACATACATTCATATTTAACCTATAGATAGACGTACAAGACTTAAATACTAAAATATATAATTTACTGTCAATTTACTGGACTTCTTAGGTACCAATAGGTTGTACAACTGATCAGTAGACCTACCTGTATGTTGAAATGAACCGCATGAACGGAGGACAATTTTTGGGAGTGCGTGAGGAATTTGAGCTACAAAACCTTTAACTTTACATCCAATACTTAACCGCGAATTAAGATAACAATTTACAATAATAATATTATTTATCAATACATATACCTTAACCACCGTTCGTTTCATCGTAGGTTCATGTACAAGAACACGGTGGAACTGAAATCCGTGGTGACCGCGCTGGAGACGCTTGGGCTGGCCAACAAGTACATGTGCGTGGACCTGGTTAACGAATGTATCGTCTACCTAACTCGCAACCTGACCGTGGACACAGTGCTCATGGTGTACCATGCGGCCAGGCTGTACGGTGGACAGACTGCGCCACGCCGTGAACAGCCCGCCGCTTGTTCGCCAGTGGCCACGGCCCGGGCCACCGCGCCGCCACTACAAGACTTGATGCCGGCGGCCGTGGCCTCCGACGACGTGCATTCCGAGGCGTTCGCCCGCATGGTCCAGCACTACGACACGTTGTTGGCGTACTGCGGCGCGTTCATCGACAGGAACGCCGATCGGGTGATGACTGATGAGAGCGTCGACGAACTGGATACGGTCGAGCTCAGGGAACTGCTTCGTCGTGACGGACTTGCTGTGTCTAATGAAATGGTGAGGCGACGCTCATGTATTATATTGCACTTAGGCTCGAATCAAAACATAGGAAATATGCCTATAATAAGTTCGTATGACGTATATAGCAGGAGATTTCACTCGTTTTATATAAAAAATACAAACATCATATAAATCAGAACATAGGGGATTAGGGTTTATTCAACATGTTTTTGTCTGATAAATGTTGAAAAAAATTAGTTACTATAGATGAACGTCAACAGACAACTGCAGCGGTATTGCATGATAATATACAATAAGCCTTCATTAATATGCGATGATAACTGCAGCACACAAATCGTGGTTCACGTATACATTATAAAAGTAATATTTATTATGTATGACGTATGTTTAGTTTCCTGTCTGTTGTCTTCAATTATCGTCCAATTTCCGTATAGTAGTTCCATGTATCTAAAATGTTTAAGTCTCTTGTCTTATAAACGCTTTCCTACCATCTACCAGTCGTATCTTTATTTAAAAGTAGCATGATTTTCGTCCAAGTAGTTCTACTATCACCAGTTATCTCCTGTTCTGAAATTACATTCTTGATTCATTTAATTATCAGTCCCATTTTGGTGTGATATGTACCGACTTCAAAAAAGCTTTTGTTTTTGTGAATCATAAAGCTCTAATTCGTGTTTTTAGTGAATCTTCAAGGTTTGGTGAGCCTTGAATGTCCTTGTTCAGGTCCTACTATAATGACAGATGTCAATGGATTAAAGTGCTTGGTATAAAGTAAAATGTAAACCATTTCCGACTTCATCTGGGGTCCCACAAGGAAGGGGGGTCATCTGTCTCTCATACTGTTCTCCTTAGTTATTAACAATGTTCAATGAGTTTTGCTTTGCTCCACTGTCGCCTACTTTGTCGCACCTTGTGTATAGGGTTTTTACATTTAGTAGCAGTGGATAGGGGGTGGGGGTTTAACCCCCTCAACTTAAGAAAAACATATATATATAATGATTTCTATTTTGTAATTACATTTAATATTTAGGTATAACGATACATAAAAACACACCTAGGCTAAAATATATTATATCATAATAAATGTTAAATGTATAATACCTACTGTGATAATAATTTATGTTTTCACGTTGGCGTCGAAGTATACTCATTAATTACATAAACACATAACATATATAATAATTATTATACATCTGTTGTACCTACTCACGTCTCGTTTGCATGATGCGCGCAGGTGCTGTTCACGACACTGGAGCGGTGGTGCACGCACAAGTGCAAACAGCAGCACTTAGAACTGACGGTGGCCAACCGACGGGCGGTGCTGGACGACACGGTGCTGCTGTCAGTGCGCTACCTGCAGATGACGGCTAACGAGTTCCTGTCGGGCCCGATGCCCAGCGGCCTGCTCAACGCCCAGGAGACGGCGGTGCTCATGAAACACATACTCAACCCCAAGCAACCGAAGTGGACGTGCCAGCGTTTGACCAAGGAAACGCTTGAGTACATGGGCACGGCGCGGACGAGACGGAACCACGGAGCCGCGGGCGGGTTGTCGTACGTCATCAAGCGGCGGTCTTCGTCGTTCAGAGGTACGGCGAGCGACCCACACCACTGCGGCGACGGCGACGACAGCAGTCAGTCGTCCGAGTTCGACTCGCCAAAGCGGTCGTTTTGCTGTACGGGCGGCAAAAAGAACAAGAAGAACAGCGGCGCCGGCAAGAAGAACAAGAAAAAGTGTACGGACAGCTGTTTTTGCAATTGTCTGATTTACTGTTTGGACGTGTGTTTCGGTTGAACGCGGCCCCCGGCTCTCTTCCCCTCCCCACTTCCACAACACCATCACTCTACACACACTATACACGCACTGACCTAATTGTGCGTTATATAATATGTGTGCTGTGCGTGTGTGTGTGTCTATATTTATAGAGATAAATTTAATTTACCTTAACTCGAAGAAAAAAAAAACACAAAAAGATCTCAAAATAATAATTCTTTTTCCTTTTTGTCTATAATAATATAGTTAATATTATGATTACAATATATGTCCAGAATTCGTCCCTACGTGCCTTCCACGTTAACGGGGATGCTGTGCGTATATTATACATAATAATAATATTAAAATAATGTATTTATAAACACTATATATATACTGACATATGGGAGTGGTTAAGGGCCTTCTTAGGACTTTAATTTCTTTATACTTTTGAACAAATATAACCATTTAAATATAATATAATATATTATATTGTGCAGTGCCTATATATTATTATGAGGAGTCACGCGTACAATATTATACGAAAAGTCTGACGAATTATTATTATTATTATTATTTTTTTTTTTTTGCAAACGTATACCACTCACTCATAATAATATTATTATATTATGTCATTGTCATAGACACACTGCACTCGCATGTTGACGATTATTATAATTCCCAACGCACCATAATATCATAATATTGCTCTATGATAATACGTAATATATATATTATTGTCGATAAATTATTCGCAGTAACCGAGATTCGAATCAATGGTCTAGTATAATAGTTATCCTTTGTTATTATTATATTATCACGCTCAACGAAAATAGTTTTTCAACACAATCTCTATACGGTTATACACACCTATTGTATTGTAACTTATGTACCATATTATAGTGCCATACGTTTTAATGTTAAGTTTTACTCTCTACGAACCATACAGCACCGGTAGGCACTCCGTCTCTCGTTTCTTTCGGCCCGACCGTCGACATAATAATGGTGATAAACAAAAAAAAAAAAAAAATGTTTACACATTATAACGATATCGATATGTGTATGTAATATAATTTAATGTATAATAAAATATACCATAGTCCGTCTCAAGTTCCCCGTGCACTTTTCCCGCGCACGAACACACCACCTCCATAAGCGGTACGCACGTGCAGCAGCAGCAGACCATAATAATAATAATAATATATTAACACATTACTGCGCGTCAAAAATGTTCTCGTCCGCGCCACGCGGAAACCACTCTCGGCGGCTCGATTAAATTTTTTTTTTTAACGACATTTCGCGCCATAGTTACGTCCTAACCGTACGATAATATATATAATAATAACGCCGCCACGGGTTAGGACCACAATAACTATATTTAATACCTATTTTTTATCTTCTAAAAATTCCCCGCGCGTTCCGTTCCCCGCACATAAAATATATCCATGCACACTATCACCGGCATGATATTATACTATATACTATCATATTATATATGTTGTGTCATTATTACTCATCTCACATCGGCGTATGCATGTAGGTACCAATATGCTGCACGAGATGATGTTTTCATCTTCTTGCCATTCACGTCCGCCCGACCGACCTCTTACCCGCCCCATTTCCACCGGCCGTGTTCTTCGCCGGACCGCACTAGTGTTTGTTTTCGCTTCGCACGCAAAAAAGTTATTTGAATTTAGTCACTATCCTTTGAACAAAAAAAAAAAAAAGTATACTTAAATAGGCGACGTACGTGATACGATATATATATATATATATATATATTATAGTATTTGTATAATATTAAATAATATATAGTCATGATAATAACTGGACGTATCATTCGACTTATACCATTCGTATGTACGAAATACAGTCACGATAATTATTTACATGTTTATTATATATAGATACCATTCAACTATATGTATGCGCATGGTTAGTACGGACAAACTATATTTTATACTATTTTATTTTTATTTTGTGAAAAAAGTGATTTTTATTATTATTATTATTTTTTTTTTTCCATGTTAATCATCGTGTATTGACATAAACTGATATTTTTATTGTTTCGTGAGTAATTTTTAAGTGTTTTAACGTTTAAGTATTTGTATTTTTGCGTTTTTATGAATCGAGCTGTTATAATTATTTACCTATCGATCGTGTTTTGTTGTTGCTGTTTACATTTTAAAACTAAATTACCGCCCTCAGAGCTTCCTCGATGACCTTTCCCCCTGAAATGTCTGTATTATTATAAATATTACCATATTATTAAGCCGTTATATTATATGTTTAAATTACATTTAATACATTTTTGTTCGATATTATAATGATATTATGACCATAATTATTATAGTTTACTTTCGGGTTTATATTAAAAAAAAAAAATTGTTTACCATCTAAATTCTATATGTATTTGCGATAAATTTTTTATATTAATTGTAGATCATCGTTTTTAATATTGTTTTTGCCGATATTTTCGGTAGTTGAAATTTAATGATTAATATATTATTATTAAACTATATGTTTATTTTTGTCGTCATCAAGGGTAAAATGTTTAGCACGCGATTTATATATGGCTCTAGTCAATACCATTTACGATATTGTTAGTTTTAAATATTTATATTGGCGCTTTGTACGAACATTAAATAATATATATATATGAAATATAAATCGTATATATATTTAATATGTATATTACTGTGTTGTTTCCGTTTTTTTTTTTTTTTTTTAGAGATAATTTGGTTTTTGTTCCCACGTGAGACTTAAAACAATAATTATTTAATTTCGACGTACGGCGCAAAAAAAAAAAAAAAAAACCGTTTGTAAGTAACCGACAAAATGTAATGTGCACAATGTCATGCGAAACGCAAACGGACGAGGCCAACAACGGCGGGTCGTGTTTTTCGAATTTCGCGCATAGACATCTGCGCCGTTCGGGTGGCGCGCGCGTGTTTGGTCGTCGTCGTCGGCCGCGCTCGGAATAATGTACCCGTCGGAACAGATGTAAGCTATATATATATTATTATGCACAATGGCGATGATAATACAAATAATAATAATAATAATAATAATAATACCATACCATAATTATTATTATTATTATTATACGGTCGTACCGGCGACTGCAGGCTAGACAGCGGCCCGTCTACATTTCACATATTTTCACTGAGCGCTTGCGCGTCAACCACACCGCCTAGTGCCAACCTACCCCTTTTTATAATCCGGTTATTATTTTATTTTCCGTCTCACCCGCCGGCCGTGGGTTTCGTAGTCGTTTTCGGTTGACCCACATTCAGACACGTGCCTTTATTAACGCGGCTCGCACTTCGGCACGGCTGTTTGTTTCCCAACGCGAGCTGTGCGCATTATATATTATATATATAACGTAAACGTACGCGCCGTGTATCGCTATCATCAGTGTCCAGTGGTTAAAGTGGGAACAATTTTGAGGGGGGACTAACCTACCAAAAAAATTGAGGAGCGTTCCCGAGTTCTTTCAAAGTCTACATGTAACCAAACTTTTTAAAGAAACCCACTACCAACTAGGTATAATTTGTTCCTTTCACACACCCTTGTAATTTGTTCATAAAAAGTTTATGTTAATAGTATGTAAAATCAAATTTTCTCCTTAGGAAAGTGATTTAAAACATATAATGCCTGCTAAGTAAAAAATAAATTGCAATTCATTGCCTAAAATGTGTAAAAAAATAATATGTGTTTACATTTTAATTTCAAACATTTCATTAAAAAAACAAATAAAAAATAATTTATAGTAGGTAAATATAACTATTCATATTTTTTCAGTTTAATAATGTATTTAAATATTATATCACATAGGTCTAGGTAACCTTTTACCTTTATAAATAAATGTCTAAAATTTAGTAGCGTCCCCCCGGACTTTGGAGACGTTGAAGGGGACGCATAATCTTACCATAAATAAGAAGGGGGACTCTGTCCCCCCCACTTTAACCACTGTCAGTGTCATATACTATTGTAATATTCTCCTCTTGACACACAATATTATTATTACATTACAGATGTAAGTGCACAATGTTCTGAAAGTCCACAATATAATACATAATATTATAATGGGTTAGGTTGTGGAGGTAGGCATATCTACTATCTCTATCTCTTTATCTCTCTCTACAATATATACACTGCACGAGGTTTTACCGGAATCGCGCCAAAACATCACCTGTATGGATGTAACATAATAGAGTATAATATTCTGTGCATGGAAATATATCATTATATGCGTGGAATAGACAAAGCGAGCTGTCCCAGCTGTCTGCTGCTGTAGTCGTATAGGAAACCGTTTCCGACCACCTATTATAATATGATGTACGGCAATATTATTATTGTGTGCGTTCTAAGGACACCTATAAATTATACCGGCATACGCCGAATCCAATTCGCATGGTTCTGAAGCGGGTGGGCGCAATTCTCTCTCCCCGCAACGTGACACACAAATTAAAAGACTATAGCTAGGGAGCCTAACTCTTTTTCGTCGAAACTCGTGTATTTTTGGTCAAAAAAGTCTATGGATTATATAAATCCAAATAAATAAAAATTCTATAACACTAGATACGTTCAAACTGATGTAGGTATTGAGTATATTGGTACGTCTTAGTTGATCTTATTGATCTTAGTTATTATATAATAGTAGTATATTATAAGTAGTATTATAAGTACCGTTTATTTTACCTATACTATGTTATAAAATCAATGTGGGTATCGGGCCACATGGCACATTCGAACATTAGGACAAGAGATTTTGCATCCCCCTCCAAAAAAAAAAAATTATTTCTCAAGGTGTAAAGTATAACTATTATTTTGTGGCATGAATGCCATTTAGCTCACAAACGATTTTTGAAAACATGTATTTCAATGAGTTTAGAACAATGGTGCAATCAAAATTTGTCGGTCAGACTAAGTTTCAAAATTGTAGCCTTTTGAAGTCCGCGAGTTTGCATATTCCCTGCATCCGTCGGGGGCTTATTTTTTATTATATTAGGTACCTAAGTACTTTATCAACAATAAAAAAATAATCATGGTTACTTGAAACTTCTAAAGTATAACATTATTGTATACAAATATGATAATACACAAATAATAACAATTCTACTTAACCGGCTACCGTATTAAAAAATAATCACCAAAAAAAAAACATTCCATCAAACTCCGTGTAAAAAAATGACTTTAAAAGTTGTGTATGATTTTATAGCTAAGTCTTTGAACTATAGAATATAATATCATTTGTTAAAATATAGTCTAATAAATAATTGAACTTAGCTTGGCGACTTTAAGACTCTTGATTAGTAATACACTACTCAATGATAGTAGACTATATTAATATTATGTATACATAAGTGAGTATACTCATTATCCTGCAATAGTTTTTTTTTAATTTTTGGCGTAAGTCGCCAAGCTAAGTTCAATTATTTAGCAGACTATTTTAACATAAATGATCTATATAGTTCAAATATCTATATTCAAGTATCTATATAGTTCAAAGACTTAGCTATAAAATAATAGGTATTAAAACTTTTAGAGGAGTTTTTTTTAATACTTAGTGTTTTTGTTGGGAAATCATTAATTGTTGGTTGATACCTTATTATTTGTAAGTCATTGTTACGTGACTAGAAATAAGTAATAACGTGCTTTAATTTTAATAATATGATATCGTGATTGAGAGTGAATGTTGCCGCAGCAACGAGAGTAGTGGGATGGATAAACGTCGAATCGGGGGGACAATATTATATTTTACGATATTTTCGTGGCATATAGGCATATAGCCCATATAGGTCCGAAAAATCGGACTCATGAGTACTTGAACATTTGTGGTTAACTTTTAAGCCATCCAACCAATCTGCTTATTGCGAGTTACCCTTATAGTTCCCATCTGCACATAGTATTTCTGATCGATTGATACCTAATATGTTCAACTTTAAAGCGGGCCAAACGGTTTTTCAACGGTACAACTCTGGCTCCTGGTAATATACGTAAGTGGCTACTCACTTTTATTTTTATTTAGCTTCGCGCCACTACCGTCAAAGGCTGACAAACCGTCTCCGCTCAGAATCGTTTTTCGTGTACAATGATATTATATCATTGAATTCAAATCAGTGGCGGATCCAGGGCTTAATTTTGGGAGGGGCAAAAGTATAAAAAGTTCCAACTCGTTACTCAAAACGAGTTATTTTATCAAATGTAGAAATGATAAAATAAACGAATTCCCCTCCCCCCCGACTGTTTTCGGTGCAGTAGGACATTCCCCCCCAAAATATATTTTTGATGCAGACGTTTTGCGCTCATTTTTTTTTTTAAAGTTTACTATTTAATAATGTAATATAATTATTTAATATGAAATGAAATTATGCCTATAGTGTATATTTTCATAAATATAATAAAATATAAATTATAGAAGTATATTTTTGATCAACTGAACTACTTGAATCAAATTCACAAGCAATTATTAAATTGTTAAACATTCAAAATGGTACAGTTTTAACAAAAATAAAAACAAAATAAATATGAACAAAGGCTAAAAAATATAAGTTAAGAAATAACAAAAAAATCAGAATTCAAATGTTTTTTTACAAAATGTGTCATTATAATATGTCGGAATTTTTAATCATTTTTATTAATTATTATTATAATTATATTTTACTTTATACCTACTTATTTTTTTATTGTTTTAAGTAAGTAGTTCAGCTGATCAAACATATAATACAATACATAACATTTATAATCTATTATATTTATGAAAATAAAAACAATTATATATATTTTATATTTTAATTAAAAAAAAAAATGCAATAATATTAACTTTAAAGATGTTTTAATATATCATAATACATAATAATAATATTAATATTTTGTATACACAAGTAATAATAAATAATGATTTTTGATTTCTTTAAAATAAAATATAAAATATGTTGTACACTTATCATATTTTAATCATTGTACATAATATAATAATTAATAATCAATATTTATTTATATATAATATATATATATATAAGTTTAAACATAAAGTATGAAATAATGTTAAAGGTTTTTTTTAATGACATCTTGATACATTAATATAATACATTATGAGTCAAGAAGATTAAAATAATTTAGTTGTAAAAACAACGTTATTAGGTATATAATTATTAATTTCAATCACATATAAAATAAAATGAATATAGCGATTTAAGTTCCATATTATTATATACCTTATTATATAGTAAATAGTTTTGTTTTAGTCAAAGTTAATTTTAGATATTAATATGTATAATAATAATTGTAAATTAATTAATAACTATATGAGTACCTAGTAAAAATTATTTTTTTTTTTTAAATTCTATACAAGAGTAATACATTACATTTTATTAGTGATTTTTTGTAAAGTTGGAACAAAATATAAAACTAAAAAACTAAATATTAATAGAACAATATAAGACTAGAATTGTTTGTAACTACTGTCAGCAAGTAGAAGGTTATTTTATGGAAGTATAAAGTTACAGATCAATAGTCCTTCAATATAGCCGACTGAATAGTATAACATGTATAAACATCATTCATCATATCACTGATAAATTAACGATATTTAATTAACAATTACATAATAAATAATATGAAGGACGGGTTGTGCAAATTTACATCCAAAGTCCTGATTTTAAGCAAAACTGTAGGAGTTCGATGTTTGCTAAAATCAGATTAATAACAAGAAAACCAATTGGCTGTATTGAAAGTATTCAAGAAATATTGCACAAAAGTTATATTTGACTAGTGCACTACTGCACGTTATCTGCTATATGCCCATATGATACTTGGTAAATAATATAATGTATAGACGTTGTTAAAGCAATGAAATAAATCCAAGTATGAGTAATGAGTATAGTATGTAAAAATATTTGATGACGAGATAATTTAAGGTATTTCTTCGTCAGAGCTAAGCAACATTGCCTTTTCATTATACACCGGCGCTTGTTTCTTAGCAGTTTTTGATTTTCCACCGTTGTCGTTGATTCCACTTTTTGATCCATAGTTTTTTTGGCCACCTGTAATATTCAAAACCTAGTTTTAGAATTTAGATTTTAACAAATTATTCACATTTCGTCCAAACAAAAATATTATAATGTATCTAATAGGTTTACCTGTAGTTTTTAGCGAAGACTGATAATATAATACTATTTGTTATGACTTATGATGGTAATAGCTTTTTATATAGGTATTGAAATACATGCAGATATTCTAGTATATTGAAGGAAGGATGAATTAAAATAATTTTAGTATGGAAAATTCTGTATTTATTATAAATGGTACAACTAATTTTAATTAACTATAAAATACAAGTTTGCGAGGATCGTTCCCCAAACACTTATTACAAGTGTAATAATATAGTGCTAATTTAAAAATACATATAATCATAATAAATTGATTTAATTATACATAATTTAATATAAATATCTATCTATTTAGTTACATAGATATTAAAATAAAATTAAGTAAATACTTTTAATAGGTACACTTAAGCAATAAATTAAAAGTAAACATCTAATTTGTTTTTAAATACAGATCACAAACTTAAAAATTAATGTCTTAAAAGTAATTAAGTCATAGAAAAATTTTCTGTTCACAAGTTTTTGTAAGTATAATATACAACAAAACATTATACTTACTATTTTGCTGTAAAATGTTGACTAGTAAGAATAACGAGGGGAAATAAGCTATTTATATAATGGAAATATACATAGTTGTATTATTACTATCAACATAGCAAAATAGAAAAAAACACAAACAAAGGACATTTTTAAATAGCGTTAAGTACTTCATAACATAAAAAAAAAGTATATATATAAATACGTTTAACAAAATCACATTGCATCAACCCGATAAAGAAAAATCAAGCGGATTTGGAGTTTACTCACTACAAACATAAAAAATATATAAACCTATTGAAATAAAAGAAAAATTATTTATACTAGAATACCTATCAAATAATAGATGATCATGAGAATAAAATTTAAAAAATAATAACTAAAATGATAAAAAAAAATATATAAAAATAAAATGCAAAGAGAGCAAAATACAACTAAAACACCTTTCCATGCTTATAACTTTTCGTAAGGCCGAGAGGAACCAACGTCTGCAAATAAAAAAAAAAATCTAACTCTGTAAATTATATATTAAAACCTTAAAACAATAGTAACTATCTCAAATATTTTAAAATAAAATATAAGTAATATTAAAATACCAAAAACTTATTTAGTGTTATTTTATTTTTTGGCCAACATTATTTTGTATGTAGCAAAAATATAATTTGTTAATTATGTACAGTAATTTTCAAAATGATTTGTATTTACCATTATAAGATTATTTAGATAAAAATACACTTTTTATCACTTAAATTGTTGGTAGTCAAAATATTTTTATAGAGAGTATCTATATTATTCGTTATATTATAAAATTTAAAACAAATTTTAAGTCTATATTTGACGTGTATAATTTATCTTTATAATTAATGAATTAGGTATTACTTAAAATAAAATATTATTGTATATATATTTATCATAAGTAAAATATAGACAAAAAATGCTGACAAACAAAATATAAAAAATATAAAAACTATATCTACAAAATTCTAAATTGTATTTCCATCAATCAATAGTGAAAGAGCCTTATGCAAACAGCTTATCAAAAATAAAAATACACACACATGCCATGTAATTTTTAAACATCTTACCTGAACTATACTGTGTATATTGTTGATACTGTGGATGGAAATTATGTATGGCATCCGTCATTATATCTTTCGGATTCATTGTTTCCTGAATAAAACAAATATTTGTAGTGATAGGTTGGAGATATAAACCGTCATTCAGTATAAACAGACATGGTTAGTATAAAATATATATGATTGTTTTTTTAGCGCACCTTTAAACTACTAGAAATACTTTGCATTGTAACTGTGCGCGGATTGGATGGATTTCCTGTTCCTGTTTGTGCGTTATTAGCGTATATCTCATACGGAAATGCAGCTCTCAGGGCCAATGCAGCAAACAGCATCTCAATGCATATTAAAAAGTTTTGATAGCCGGCTGATACTGTACCGGCACTAGTGGGTTGGCCACTGGAATCAATGACGGGATCTATGAATTTAGCTTTTTCCAAAACTGCCAGTAATACACCTTGAAAAATGCACATGGTTATTAAATAATATATACGTCACTTTGGTATTCAGTGATTTTTTTACCTTGCCAGAATGATAGGAAAATTACACTCTTGATGGTACAAAACTTTAAGACCGGTTCAAAGGGTATTAGGAGATCTCGAGTAGCGAAATAAAACAGGAACAATCCATATAGTGCTAAGCTAACAGACATATTGTAAATGGCCGTGACATACAAGTATCCTCCATTCATACTATAAAATCAAAATTTCGTTAAAAACATTTTAAACTAAAATAATAATTTTAAATGCATTACCTCCAATCGCCATCATGATAATGTCCAACATATTGCAGGAATATAATGACAAAAGCCATTGAAGGTTTTACCAAACAAAATTGTAGTGTTGCTTGCTTGCAAAAACGTAGGAACCCAATTGTGTAAGTACGTCCTGTCAAACAACAAGTTCCATATTGCCAGCTAGACCTAATGTTAACAGAGAAAAGTGTTAAAACCATGCAATTAGTAATTTATATTAATTATAAGTAGACACATAATATAGTATACAGAAGCAGTTTAAGACTTCTGCACACAAAAATAATAAACACACTACATTATGATAGTACATTTTTCAAATACATATTATATGGTGAAATTTATTATTTAACTGCCTAGACTGTTTTTCTAAGTCAATTTTTGTGTTTTTGAAAAAAAAAAAACTAAAATAAATTTATACAATTAGTCTAGCTATATAAATGGATCATTGTGTATATTAAACATATTAAAATATATAATACAGGTACAAAATTATGGAAACTAATTTTGAATAGGTCTGTTAAACTTACTGAATAGGTTTCCCACGAATTTCGCTCATTATATTCCCTTCACCGCCCAAATATTCGTAGCATAAACTCATAAAATTGTATATCACGAAAGCTGTTTAAAAAAAAAAATACAATGCAATTTGTAAATGACAAACAAAAAAAGCAAACATATTATTTTATAGTTATTTCATTATTTGTTTTGTTAAACGCGTATTATTACCTTCGTAGCAATCCCTAATTGTAAAGAAATACACGTAGTAGTGTTCGTTGTTGAAGAACAACAAACTGACCCACGAGTGTAGCGCGTAAATAGGTACAATAAACAATATTCGGATGATCCATCGTTGTTCGGCTGGATTCGTATTCCATCGCAGGTGATAATATATCTGAAAAATAAAAATTATAATTATTTCATACGTTAATACGGCACACAGCGATATTTTAAAAACCTATCAGGATTTCGAGAACATCTCTATTTCGACAAAAATAAAATGCAGGTACTTATACAGATTTCAAATGTTACGGACCACTGATCTCAAAAACGAGCTGAATATCTGTATTAAAATTGTCAATTAATTATTATGGATCACTATAAATTTGAACTTTCTAACTTATATAAGTTAGTATTAATTTTAAAATACCACACAAATATTATAAACAAAATTGATTTATATCGAAAGCCACATAATAAATTCGAAATCGTATTCTGGCGGAGACTATTTAAAATGTGGTTTCAGAGAGAGAAATCGAATATATTTCATTGTTTTGATAACATAGACTATAGACGCTTATTGTCCGGTGTATATAGTTTTTATGATCACTGCAATAAATTAATATGAAAATCGTCACTAAATATAATATATTTATATTATAAATACAGATAGTTTGTATTAAGCGTGTATAATGTAGATATTTATCATTTTAATTAGTGCACACATAACACACTATTCAGTATTTAGTAATGACTCGTTAATAAATAACGTTAAGTTTAAAAAGACTCCAATGGAACGTATTTTAGGTTTATACTGTTATTATAGTGTACATATATGTATATGAAAGGTATTATGTATACTACATCAGAAAGCATAATAATATAAGTACGTCGAAACGTATACTGGGTGTCTGGATTACAATGCAACACATATAATAACAATAAATCAACTATAATTTATTTGTATAATATTATTATAATTATCTATTATAAATGAATATCTTATCAGAAATTGTCGAGTAGGATAGGTAGTCCATAAGCAGAACGAAAGAAATGTATTTACAAATAACGAATAAGTATCTACTATAGCCATAGCCAATAATATATTATACCATTTTATTACTAAAATGCCATCGAGTATAGACTATAAAAATCTAACATAGTATAATATTGTTATGTATTGATACATGCGACATGCCTACGTAATAACTTCGCGAAAACAATCATTCACTACATATTTTTTTTAATTCATTCAAAAATATTAATTAAATAGCTTAAAAAAGTACGAATAAAAAATTTAAAAATTGTTAAGTTAAATAAAAATTTAAAATGCAGCTCAATTAGTCAATGACCCTTATTATCTTATTCTAATTTATTATGCTTAGTGATCAGTATTGAAGTTTATGAAAATTCGCTATTCAAGCTACAGTTATATATTTTAATTGTTTTTTTTTGTTAACATAGCGATGTGTAGAATATAATTAGCAACATATGTGGGTTATTTGCAAGTTTAAGCAGTTATTAACTATCATAGTATTATACATATAACTAATACGTATTTTATGACAGTGACAAGTTCATTGGTCTTTATGTGTTCTTTTAAAACTATTATTGTAATAGGTAAAAACTAGTATGACATAGGTAATATAGAAATGTCTTTAAGACTTTAAGAGGATGCTACTCTTGCATTTGTTGTCTCCGTCTTACAAACGTACATCAAATTTTCATTCACTAGTTTCAATGGTGTGATGTTAGTTTTGATATATGAGTGAATTGCCCTATATCAAATTTTTAAGTAAGAACATTATCTGTGCTTAACCTTCGGCTTTTATTCGATATTTTAATTTTCAAGCAAGATATGAACATTTTTAATGTGTGATATTTCCAGGCTTGGAATATTGTTACAAGTATAATACATTAATGCACGTATACAACTTTATAACGACTTAGGGTTTTACAATCATAGTTTAAACCTCGGTTACGCCTAACCCACAGATTTTACCAGCCGAATTCGGGGGTTTAACCTTAGTTTAACGATTGTAAAACGGACCCTAAGACTTATTATAATGTACATTTCAAATTTTAATAAGTATAATTAGTATAACAAATTAACAAATCCCATCAACTTGGTGAATTTCCTTAAATTTAGAATAAAATAAAATCAAAAAAAATTTTTTTTTGTTATAAAAATATTAATGTAGTTAATTAATAAAGATGAACATAGTAATTAATTAATATAATAAATTAATAAACCACATAAACTTGGTGAATTATACCTGATAATTGCTGTTCAGTGAAAATATAAAAAAATTGTATACAGTATAAAACGTATGCAACTAAGTAGTTTTATATTGTACGTATAATACGTGTTTTCTACTATACGTAATACGTATATCACGTGTTTTATACTTAACTGTATTGTACGTTCCAACTTCCAACCTTGTATATTTCACATACCTATGTCTTGCTTGAAAATTAAATTATAGAAAATATCGCTGACGCTTAAGCACAGATAATATTCTTATCTACAATTATTTCGATAATAGGTCAATTCACTCTGATATCAAAACAAACATCTCACTATTGAAACTAGTGAATGCAAATTAGCGTTTGTAAGACGAAGACAACAAACACTCGGGTAGCGTCCTCTTAAAACACCAACGTTGTAGGTAATATAGTTTTAATTTGACGGCTAGTGCGCACTATCCGAAAAGAGTAACACACAGGCAATTTTTGAAGAGCATAACACACAAGTTTTGTTATTTAGGTATATCTCACACAGTCACTGGTGGAACATAAATGGCAAAAAATTAATTTACGAAGATCTGTCATAAATTGTGGGAAAACCTATTATAAAAAAGTAAGAGATAAATATTTCCGAGTGCATCTCGTAGAATTTATTTGTTATATCTGGTAATAATAATATATAGGTTATTATTAAATTATAATATATTATGTATTATTTAATAATTATATTTTTTTATGTTGCATATAAAAACATTATTATAACAAAGATATTATTTTAATTAATTTGTATAAAGTATACAAAATCAAGGCTTTAAAATTACTTACTTATTACTTATGAGTTATGAGTAAAGCTCGGAAGGTATTGAACTAGATAAATTAAAAAAATGTATTGCAATATTGCTGTAAAAATATGAAAATTGTTATTTTGTTTATTTTTATTCAAAAAATTGTATGTTAAACAGCCAATGGATAACAAAAAAAAATTTTGTAATTAATACGAGTCATTATTAATGGGTTTCTCGGCATTTTTGCAACAAATGCCGTAACGAAACAAAAACAAACACAGAGCAAAATGAATAGCAGTTCAGCAGTTGTCATAAAAGTAAAAACCTGAGAAACAGAATATGGACTTAAAAAAGACGTTCCCGATTACGATATTACAATGAAACAATTAGTTTGGCGAACACCGACGCAGATGCAGCGCGATGCTTATTTTCCATCAATTGGGGGTTATTTTGTGTTCATGGTGTGTTTAGCTTAATTGCAAAAGGACGTACATTTAGAACTCTATTACAGTATATACATAACTACATAAGTACTTAAATTTAAAATTAATAATGATGAATGATTACTGTAAATATATGTTATCCATTCAAAAATATCTGAATTATTAACTTAAGAATAAGTTAATAATTGTATACAAGAAATACAATTTTAAACGGTCCGAGGACTGAGAAATTAAATTATTTCCGTAATCCATTATACCTACAAAGTAATTAGAATATTAGATACGAAACACATTTTAAAGATTTCAAATCACGAAAATATATAAAAAAAAAATTTATAATATGAAAACTGAATACGAAAAATATAATTTCCTCAAATTAGAAACAACGTCTAGTATTATGTCTAATTACAACTAGTATAGTATACCTATTTAGTTCACTTGTAAAATAATACATATTTTTAAAATTTAATTTTAATTCAAACAACGAAATTAAGACACACTAAGAATACTAGGAAAGGAAATGCACTTTCTCCAATGAAATAATTATGAATTACAATAATAAATTTATGAACACATTCGTGAAGGAAGGAATTATTAAAAATGTTTATAAGTACCTAATTTGTCAGTAAAATAATTTGGCTGTGTGGCATATGTATATTTATAATAGCTGTACAACACTCCAAAATAAAATTGTTGAGGTGTGATTATAAAAAACAACAACATCGATAAAAATTGGCCAATTTTATAAAAGACAGCAAAGTTATCACAAAAATATCAATAACACGCAAAAAAAATTGTAGAAATTATTTGTTTCTGAACTCCTTTTAGTATGAAATTAATTAGTAGCTTACTTTGCTATAATTTTAAGTTCTTGAAAAAAATATGTAAATGTTAAAGTCTCGAATCCTATACAAAATATACTGTATTATACTATTATGTATTCAAATGTATTTATATTTACTATAGTTAGATAAACTTATCGTTACAACTCTATCTAACATTAACTAGGAGATAGATAAAGATCATTAATAATTCATTAATATTAACATTTAATGTTAACCATAGTTTGTATATAATAACCATTAGGCAACAATTATAAATATTGTAAACAATAATATTATTCTGAAGACATATTAAAATAATTAGGTACAATAAAATTATTAGTAATGATTATGTAACTTATTTAAACGTTATTAATTTTTTTTTACTGTCACCAATTTTGCTGGAATAACTGTACTTTTATTTCTCTTTCCCAGAACTAATCATTGGAAGTCAGTACTGTATAGATAAAGTAACTGTATAATATAGTTGTATACAAATCTTGTTTTAAATTTTCTTAGTAAAATCAATTGTAACAAACAACAGGCAATAACACATAAGGTAAGTAGAAGTATAAAAAAATACTATTTAAATTAGGATGACATATTATGTAATATCTAATATGATGTGGTTTGACTATCACTACAAACAAAATAATATTTTGTGAAAAATATCATGAAAGAAATAAATATAAAATAAAACCAAAGCCACAATTCACCTTGACAGTTGGTACCAAAACCTTGGGTCATTACTACATTAGACACGCCATTATTATTATTGTTGTTATTATTATTATGTACTTTGACATATTATAATAGTCTATAGCAGTGTTTCCCAACCTTTTTCAATACCCCCATTAGATTTTTAAAAATTGTAGACCTCACATTCAATGAATTTAGAAAAATACTGATGACTTTTTTTTGATTAAATTGGGCATGTAGGATGATAATTGATAACTTAAGATAAATAAATATAAATTATAAATGTATAACATATGAATTAATTGCTTTTCCATGCTCTCCCTCCAGCCAGGGTGCTCCAGCAGTTTGGGAAACACTGGTCACTAATAATCAGATCAATGTTATATTTATAGACATCACAACTAAGATATTTTTTACCTATTACTTTAAAATATTTACCAACTATCATATTTACAATTTACAAATATATTGATTAAAAACTAAATTCAACAAAATTTTTGTTATTCAATGAATGAGTTATACTAAAATGATAAAAATTTTATTTTATAACTTATCAGATATCATTGTGACAACTTAACTAAGCTTGTTGTTTTCCTCCATCATAATTATACTAACATGGAATTATCTTTAAACGATTTCCTATGAAATTAAATGAAACAAGGATTTCTAATAATATTATCATTCAATAAACAAGAAATAATGATAATATTAAAACATTTTGAAATATATAATTATAAATTAAATTGACAAATACTTATGGGGATTTGATACTGCGATTTTCTTTCTTTGTCTAACACATGCGAGACGTAGGATTTAAGATGTGTTCTTTGTCAAACATACTGATTGTTATAGTGAAGCGATAAGAATTTTGAAAACAGATTTGAAGTCAAATCTACTTGAGATCAACTTTCCCGCTTTTTTGATCAAAACTTCTCCAAAAATTGAAATATGACACATTATTTATTCAATCCTGTTTAATATAACGTTTTTAGGAATTTGGGAGATAATATCAAAAATGTGGGAAAGTTGATTTCAAGTAGACTTGACAACAATTTCAAATCAGTTTTTAAAATTCTTATTGCTTTATTAGATCATTCTGTACGTTTGGAAAAGAACACGTCTAAAATCCTATGTCACGCGTGTGTTTGACAAAGACAGAAAATCACAGTATCGAATCCCTTCAACTAATAGAGTTCTAAGAAATAATTATGCAGTATTCGAATAAATTTCAAAGTGTTGATAGTATAATAATTGGAAACAAAATACATTGATAAAATATCAATGATTAAATTAGTGTCAAAAATAAGAAGAATTTAGTAGAAGAATTTAGAATTTATTTCTATGAAAAAAAAAATTAAAATCATATAAATTAGATAATTTTTAAAAAAGAATTTAAAACATTCCTCCAACCAACTTGGTTGAACTAACATAAACAAATTAATTTTTGTTTAAATCGTTTAAGTATAGGGTATATTTTACCTGTTGACATGTAACAAATACTGCTGTCCAAACAAATAGTCCAGCGATTACTTGGCAAGCAGTAGTTTGTAAAAATATTGGATTTGATTGTGTGATAGCCCGCTGTGTGATAACTTCTATAGTATCAGTTGTTGTTTCTGTATTGTTACTAGATGCCATTCTAAAAAAATAAACACTAGTTAGTAAATTATCAATCTATTTGTATTACCATTAATTTATTTAAAGCTTTGTAAAATAATATATTATGGGTACCTCAATACAACTTCAATCTAAAATATATTATTTTGGTAGTAATACAGCTTATAAATAATAAAATAGAATATACACATATAGAATTTGTATCGGTTCAATTAATGAACTCTTGTACTTTGATAACTTATTCTTAGTCTCATTATAAAATGAGATTATTTCAGCTTTCAAAATTCATATTGTCATTCAGAGTGTCCCTATAGAGATCAAGTAACTTAAGAAATAGCTACTTGTGTTTTAATTTTATACCTAGTGTGTGGAAAAAACTGACATTTGAAGTCTAGTTTTTTAATTATTTTTTTGTTGACAACATAATTTTGAATTGCTCTTATAACTTCAGATAATATACATACCTATAGATAGGTAATCAATATGGTGCATGCATATTTTTAAACAATATAATATTTTAGACAAACATTTCATGAAACCTAAGAAAGTAAGGAATTTATTTTTATTCCAATATTTATTTGTCGATAGGACTGTTGATATTCTTTGATAAAATATTATATTATAATGTAATTATTTTAAAGCAATCTCACACTCCCTCTTATAATAAACATTTTACCTACATACTCATAATATAAAATGAGTATATAATTTATCATTGTTGGATTTCAAAATTATTTTTAATATTGTTAAATTGTATTCTAAACATTTATTTAGGTAATTTGATTAGATTAATAAATAATAACAACAATATACATTTACAATAATTACAAATGGATATAATAAAAAATTTGGATTAAACAAAAGTATGTTTGATAACCTTTTCAACTGAGTTTAACCACTTTAGCGTATGCATAAAAATTGCTGGTAAAACGGTCAAACCCCCTCAGTTGATGCTGTGTGATTGGTCGGCAACTGATGTCATTCCTCATTTTCAATGGCCACCGTTCAGTGGTAAGGGCTACACGACAGCGACTGTTTTACGTTGGTTGAGACGGTAAATTTAAATGGAATTGAGTGTAGTTAAATAATATTTTAATTTAATAATTCATTTTTAGATAGTAGCATAATATACAATTTGAACTAAAATATGTTCAACATTCAAAGTCTTCTGAATTAATTTAGATGTTAAAATGATACCTACTATAATAGTACTAAATAAATATTAAGTAATAAGATAAACTCGAAGATAAACTAATTTTTAGAAGAATAGGTCTGATTTTGAGATAGGTACTTTCTTTTGGTGGTTTCATATATTAAATAATAGGTACCTACATTATAATATTGTATATTTGTATCAGACCTATTGATGGACTTTATGTCTTTAATTATCATTTATAGCCTGATATCCAACATTAACTAGGTATGGTATAGACATGTATATTAAGTCATAAACATAGACATATAAACTAATTTAAATGGTAATAATGGTAATAATGGTAATAAGAGGATGCAATATATCCAACTACATATCAACTGAGATATAAACATAACTCATGTTCCACATGATCGATTTTAAAATTGTCTATTAGAGTAAATAATACTAAATAGACCAATTTGCAATTACACCAAATTTATACCAGACAATATTATTATAGGTAATAGGTTATACTATATATATTATTTTTATTTAACAGGATATGTCTATACTTAAAACATAATATTATGTATTGTTTTTGTTTAAAATAATTTACTCCTTAAAAAAAAAATGTTAAGTATCACAAGTAGTATATAGACAGAATATTACCATACCTAATAGATTTTTAGATCAATGTAGGTGCTACTATGTTTACCTAATACCTACCAGTTTAATTTAAATGTGACAAGAATCAAGAATAGGTATAATCTGTACTGATCACCAGTTTGCAACATATATATGATATAAGATAGGTACACATATTATATGGTTTTTCATTAATTAATGTATATATGTGTTATTACATTCTTTTAAAAATAAATTTTTTTTTTTTTTTTTTTTTTTTTTTTTTTTTTTTTTTTTTTTTGGGTAACCCGCGGCAACAT
Organism: Metopolophium dirhodum; assembly: GCF_019925205.1. Taxonomy (NCBI): domain Eukaryota; kingdom Metazoa; phylum Arthropoda; class Insecta; order Hemiptera; family Aphididae; genus Metopolophium; species Metopolophium dirhodum. The sequence continues at coordinate 8,641,866 of NC_083561.1, read as the reverse complement.
AGGCCATTGGGTGTGGGGAGGGCACTGTAGGTTTTATATTGGGTAGGTTTGGTAGGTTTTATATTGGGTAGGTTGGTACACGTGTGTGTTGTGTTTGGCAGAATTTCTAATGGGGCACCCGTAGGTTTCTGCCGTGCCCCGGGGTGGGGGGATGGCGGCACTTGTTCTCCGGACACCGTGACTTGCACGGAGAAAAATGCCGCCCAGTGGTCGAGGATCGAACTCGGACCGGCTGTGCCGAATCCGTCGCGTTAGACCACTCGGCCACCTCGTCCCCCAAAAATAAATTACAATAATCAATAATGACCTACTGAAATAATTTTTAATAAACATAATATTATGTTATGTAATAATACAGTATTTTAATTTATTACTCATATTTTTCAAAAGTTTTTATCCTTGGTTGGCTTGGTAGGTTATTACTTATTATGTTCATAGACAAAAATATTCAATTGAAATTTCATATCACATATGGTTGCAATTTACAAGGATGTCCCTTGAAGATTTTTATAAACAAACCAGTCTAAGAGTATATTAGTATATCAAGTACCTAGGTATGTATTTTTTTTTATAATTAAAGAAAAAGCCTGTAAGGTACCTAAGAACACAACAAATGTTTTTTTTATTCATTATTTCAAATGAAAAGATTTTTTTTTTGAACTATCAATAAAATAATTACGAAGAGGTCCAAGCTTGGGTACTAGGCGGATAATAGTTTTTTTTTTTTTTATATTTTGATTATGCTAAAAATATTTGGCTTTATATGCATATTTGTAGATAAACTAATAAAGAATGTGAGTTAATAAACATTTTCAATCTCGTTTTCAATAATCTTTTGTATTTAAGAGGACGTACTACCCGCATGTGTTGTTTCCGTCTTACAAATGAACAACTTAGTCAAAAACTATTTTGTACATAACAACTTTACTCCCTCTGTTTTTATAGTAGAATTACAGAAATTCCACAACACATAAGGAATAACTTTGTCTGTGACATAGCCTTTTTATTTTTTGGATAACATAAATTAAATTAAAGTTATCAGTTTGAGAACATTAGTTTTTTTTTGATTATTTTCATTTAATAATTAAAATTGATTGGTAAGTGATATTAAAAAAATTAAAACTATACGTCACAGATAAAGTTCTTCCCTATGCGTTGTGAAATTTTGGTAATTCTACTATAAATACATGCGGGTAACACCTTCTCTTAATTGTATAAAACTACAATGTCGGGTATAATCATAGATATATTAAACTACTAGATGGCCAACTTCCCTATACAGACAATGTATTACATATATATCTTTATATATCTATGTGTATGATATAAAAATTTAAAAATTATAAAAAGACAAAAAGTTGTAATATCATTATGTTTTATTGTCTTAATCAAGTTATTATAATAAAAATAAAATTATAAGCTTAATTTATAGTCAGGTTTATATCTAACCTGTCAAAAAACTGTTAACTTACAATATTAAAAGTAACTATCATGCAAAAGTAACTAATATATAACCAAACCTGCATGGACATTACGAGACAATTATATATTGATAATGTAATGTTTCGTTTATTAGGTAATTAAAAAATTAACTTTCTATCTAGGGCCTACAATATCCTACGTTTTTTTTTTTATAATCACTAATCAGACGATTTAATTTTATAATGGGCATTTTTAAATGCATCAAATAAAGTGATCTAGGTACCATCTATTATTATTTATTAATACACTAATTAAACAAAGGCAGCTGTTAATTTATAAAATTGGTCTAGATAAAATACACAAAGTGAATTACTTAATGATTGATTTATAATATGTTAATGATAATTATTAATTTAAGGACCCATTTAGTATTTTTATTGTTGGACAGTAATAACTAATAACAGTAATAACAATAACTTTAAATACCTAGGTAAGCATTACCTTCTATTTTTTGGTTAAAAAAAAACCTATAGTTGGTACTTATTTCTAATATTGCATAATATCTACAATGTAGGATATCAAAAGTTTACATTACTAAATATTTGAAAATTATTATTGAATAATAGTTTTAATTACATAGAAGAAACCTTATATCATATTATACAATGTATATGATCTAAGGAAGAAACTAAATTTGGTTTTGAATGTTACATAATTATAAATTATAAACACTACCTACTGCTATTATATAATATTTGAAAACATCACTATTATTATAAGAATAATATAAGATTTGTTATATGAATAAGTAGTTAGCCAGAATTCATTACTGATAATTCCATAAAAAATTTGTTTCATAGACTTGAAAAATATTTTCAATTTCACGACTACTTTAAATAAATGTAAGTACTTAATTAAAAACAGAGTTAATAACACACCAAAAGTACCTAGTTTAGAACATAACTACCAACTCATTTATTATCAAAGTAAACAGTTTTTAAAATTATCTCGTCTGGACACTTACAAGATAGAGACAAGAATTTAAACTGTCACATACCTCATATTCTAACAATATCATTAAATTAATTGAAATATTATAGATATACTTAAATGTTAAGACTATTAACTTAGCGAAACTGTGTTTGATTTAATTTTCCAATCTTTGTAATTTAACACTAAAATTCAAAAAAAGTTTTTATTGTCATATTAATACTCGTATTAATCAAACATTTGTTTTGATGCAGTTTTTTGTACTTCTTAGTTCTTATAAAAGTTTACCTGGTATGATCTATTGTAAGGTTTTCTTAAAATATTTAAGCTTGATACTTCACTGAAGAGAACAGATAATTACTTCATCAATTAATACAATTTGCTTTGGTATCAACACAAAATTGTAATAATATTACTGTTATAAGCGTAAACAGGTAAACTTGAAAATATGTTACATGCAACTATCTAACACAAATGAGGATGTCTTGCGAAAATGTTAATAGGTACACATATAAATACGAGGATAAATACCTACTGCTAGTGTAAAATTAAAATTTTTTTCTGTATATTATATTGTTACATTAATGGCACAACTTTTGTTAGTTTTAATTGGTTGAATAGAATTTTGAAAAAGGAATAAAATGTAGAAAATATGACCGGATGCATTTAATAGAATGTCCAGAATATGTTCTTTCAAACAAGGCCATTATTTATTAAGTACTTATTAACGTAATTACCTACGCTTTATGAAATATCAATGGGTTATTTGTGAATAACTAGTGACTTTACAAGTAAAATAGTTAGGTATGTATGAAATGATTATTTTATAATTACCTAGTCTTAACAGAACTCATAAATACCTAGATAGTTGAGATTTGTGAATAGTGAATGGAGTATTGATAAGTTTAGTGCAATTTATTAAACAACGAATAAGAGGGCCAAACACTTAAATTAGTGTAAGTATTTCTGTTATGGAGGTCGATGAGTTGGTGGAAATGAATAGCCCGAAGTCAATGGCTGACAAATTATGGTCGTTTGAATGAGACAGACATTAAAAACTAACTGAAATAACGGCAATACTTTGCTATCAAGACTGGCTGCAAAGACATTTTGGATCTCACTTACCTACTGCAGGTGTAGTCTTAGCTGTAGTGTAGTGGCGAGAGGTAAGCTGATGGTTGGTGTCCACTGCCGGTCGGTAGCTGCAGTGAGTGATTTATGGTAGCACAACTATTGTTCCATTTCGCGTCTACCAAGTGGAAGCATGGCGGAAGCTGAGGAACTTGACTGGACCGTAGTGTTCACTGACATATTGTTGGCTGGAATCGGTCATTTTTTTTCCTTGTTTCCTTGAACGCCGTTCGCATGACCCGGGGAAACGCGTCGAAAGTCGACCGACGTGTCGGTTTGTACGGTTATGCGTCGGCGGCGCGAAAAGTGAATGTACCCGAAAAACACAGCAGACGGTGTGCGGCGTGCGCTTACGAAGGCGGACGATCGGTGCGAAGAGCTGAACTGACTATAGTGAGTACTGAGTAGTGACGATGAACACGGCAGCGGCGGCGGCGGTGGGTTGGTAGGGAAAAAAGTTAAATACGCGACAGCGATAATTGATCCGAACAGCGCGCGCGCCGATCACGACTCACGAGGATTGTGGAGGAGTAGGACTGTAGTCTGTAGGAGTAGTGGGAGGAGAAACAGATCGTCGTGACGTCGTCGGCGGCGTTGGTGTTGGAGGCAACAGATGACGACGGCGGCCGGCCGCGGAACGAAAACAGCCGCTCCTTATCACGGCCACTCGCCAGCCGAGATAACGCTTGAAAAACACGTCTTATCACAGACCTTGCATAGTTGCGTCATGCTTGCAGACTGCATACGTGCTGTTCTAGACCCTGGTCGCTACTCTACTACTCTAGTATACGATGTGAGTTCGTAACCGCCACTGAGTCACTGGGTATACTGTATGCTAAATTCTTGTTATTTTATTTGTCTGTGGTGCTGTCGTTCCGAATTACCGAACAAATCACGAAATATATTTCGAATACGCTTCAAACCTCAAAAGTGTCTAGGTTGGACAACCATAGACCACCATCATATTTGAATCGTGATGACCAACACCAACTGAAACGCCTGACAACATTATCATGGCTCTTGTGTTCAACGACAACGATCCCTGGTAAGTCGATAAATGTGCTATTAAATTTTTTGAACTGCATGTATCCTTCGTTATATTATTCCCATTTTTTCCAAATTACAATTGATGCTAAAATCAGTTGATTAATTGATGTTTGGAAAATATTCAAAATAACAGATATAGATTTTTTGTATTAATAAAAAATTGTTATTTCAGGTTAATTGAATACGAGTCATGTGAGAAGCTATATAGAGAAATTGAAGGATTATTAAATGTGAGAGAATTAGAGCAAAAGTCTTCCGAAAAATATGTTTTGTATTCATCACAAGTCCGGCTTAGGCTGAAACAGTTTACTGATGAAGTCCAACAGTTATCTCATAAACTTAGAGGACTTGCAACATCTAAGGCTGTGTATCCTTTGCTATGAAAATATAATTTAAAGTAAGTTTTTTAATTTTCCACTAAACTTTCCTGAGTTATTATACATAGTACACTGGATGAAGAGGAACGACGTCAACGCATGCTTGAGCTACTCCAAAGCAGAAATATTTTATTAAATCAACGTTTTCAGAATAGGTGATATATTGTTTTTAAAAATATTTACCACAATATAATTTAATTTTTACAAAAGTTTTTGATTTCTAATCTAATACATAAATTATGAGCCATTTAAAATGTAGTGTTATGATATTCTTTTTAGGAATAATAGTCATACACTAGAACGTCAAGAATTGATGAGACCAAGTACTAGTAAGGCCAAAAAAACTGAAATGCCAACTACTGGTTGGCTGGACAGTGATGATGATGACTATGATGATAAACAACCATTACTTAGTGAAAAATTGCTTAAACAACAGCAACAGTATTTGCTCAAAGGTAAAGAGTAAAAAATATTAAGATTTTATTCAGAAAATTATGAATTGTAATATACATTGTATACTTCTATTGTATAGAACAAGACGATGGATTAAATGAATTAGCATCAATTGTGTCTAGACAGAAAAATATTGCTATCACCATAAGCAGTGAAGTTGATCTACAAAATGGTCAGTATATAATGTAATTTGTTGTGGTTGGCTACAAAAATTAATTATTATATTACAGAACTAGTTGATGACCTATTGGTAAAGATGGACAAAACAACAGCTGGAATTGAAAGCGAGACCAAGGAAGTAGTTCAGATATTAAAAAAAGATTCAACTCGAGGTATATAGTTGATATTGATACATTGTAAGTTGTAAGATATTAAATAATTATTTTATATTATTTACAGGACTTTGGGTGATAATTATTCTTCTACTGATTGCAAATGTAGTGGTTGCTTTGTCGTGATATTTGGTTAAAATATATAAATACAACTCGCAATTATTATGTTATAATTATTTTTCTATATATCTTTTAATATTTATTGATATTTAAATGTTATTTTATTATAATTGTTAATCATTGGATATTTTTTTTAAATAAATAAAGTAATTCTAAATTTTTATACTTATAAAATCAATTATTTTATTATACTTCTTATCCATAGGTGTGCACATAGTTTCAAGTTTGGGGGCAGTAAATATTTTTACCGGCCAATTTTTTCATACACGACCATTTTATTATCATTTTAATATTCTAACTCAAAGACAACATTTAACCTTTATTCTTTTTTGGCATTATGTATATAAATCTTTAATGCGTGTTTATAACAATAATCATAATATATTGTAGCCTGTGTGACTGTGTTAAAGATAGACCCATTTAACACAGAAAAGATTACCTTGGTAAATTCAATACACTTTTTGGATAACCAACTTATTTTTTACTGAGCATTGTACGGTGGCCCAGCTTAGACCCATTTGGTCCTTACAAATCTATTCAAATTGTTCAGGGGTAGCAGGGTATGGACGCATTATGCTCTTATCATTTTTTTCAACATTTAAAATTCAATAAAATGATAGAAAATGGAGATTTCATTTGAGTATTTATTGCTTCAAGTTTAAAAGTAAATTAAAATTGCAATTCTCAACAAAACCCAAATAAAAAATGTTAATTTATTTATTATTTAAGTACAGTTTCATACGTTTTAGTTAAAAATTACAATACATAAGTGTATTCTTTTTAGTAAAACATCCAAAGTATCGTCTTGCCACATTACTTTAATTTTCATTTGTAAGTATTATTTTCTAGTTGTACTGATTATATTTTCTTAATAATATAGGGTCTGTCTAATTTGCTAATTTGTTCACAAATATAGATTTCAAAAAAATGAAAATTGAAGGAAATAATGGCTAAAAATTTTCAAATTAAATGATTACCCAATCTCTATCTGTCATAGAATCTGCGGTAATCATTTCACAATCAGTGATTATAAACAAGGCTCAGTAAATTAGTAGATATCATGGCGAGAGACTGTCTCAAAACATAATCCATACAACTTATATGTGATAGAGAATTAAAATAAACATTATAAAATAAATTTTAATAATTTACAGCAACACTGGTACTACTCTGAGCAAGACTAGTAAATCATCTAAAAGGTAAAATTATTTAATATAATTCATGAATTAGGTATTTAGATATTGTTTATAACTTGACATTTACAGAAAATTATATTTCTCCTAGGATGAGTTAGATGAAAATGAACAGACAAACAAAGGATTTTGGAGATGTTACAGTTGATTATTTTAATTCACCTCGAAAAAAAAGCCTTAGAAACTTAATAAAGTCTAATTCATCCATACTTATGTAAGTATACTACTAAAGTCTCCTATTTTAAATGTTTGCCAAAACCAAAAGTTACTTAGTGGTTTATCGTTTTTAGTTCATACAGTGGATTGAACTGAACTTATTATGGTTTTCAAAACTAAAATATATGATGTACCACATACAAGGAACTAGGAAGTCGAGTCAATGTATTGACAATTTTTTAGACGTTGACTTTCTCGAAGATCATTCTGCCGGCTAAGACCAATATAATATTGGCGTGAATTATGAAACTTAAAGGTGAGAGTATTATTGATAGGTTTTCATTTTAAAGTCATTTTAATGTACCATTAACTAACATATCCATCTGTTCACGGGACACATTGTATATCTAATTGTGTGCGTGTACTTATATTTGTATCAAAAGGGCTTAGCCTGTTTAGTCAATATAAATGAATAAATAAATATTTATATTTATATGTCACAATCTTAAAATATCCTTTGCTTGCTTTAAAAGTAAAATATAAATAAATGCTTAGTGCTTCTCTATAAGGTTCCTTAAAAAATATTTTTAACAAAATTTGATTTTGTTTTTTTAAGGTGACTAAAAAATAAATGATGGATATATGATACTGTTCATACTGTACCTACATGAATCTTTTAAAGTATACCAAATGAAATGTTTTTGATAAAAATTAATTCAATTTACTGTTTTACTAAATGTAGATTAAATTACTTTAACAGCATTACCATAAAATATAGGTACTTATATTGTAATATAGGCTTACAGTTTTTGGCTCTTCGCTCAGTATCGTTTTTTTGTATAAAATGATTTTATATCATTAAATTAAATTTAACACATCCATAATACTGACCCACCAGCCACCACTCACACGGCACTTAATGTACAGCAAAGCGTAACCCGCCTTTTTATTATTATTTTAATTTATAGAATATAAGACCCTGGTGAAATTACATTGAAATTATTAGTTTTCTTTATTTACTGTAATTTTAACAAATTCCATACCTAATTGATAAATATGATGATTATATATACGGATATCAACTACATTTGTTTTTAGAAACAATAAGTTATTTAATATTTTAGAACTCGTCATTATTGATCTGATTGTTATGACAGTTGGAACAAAATAAAGTTCTATTGAAGTGTGTGTCATATAGGTATAAACTAACAAGATGTACACCTTAATTATTGGCATAGGTTATTAATATGAATTGTTTATTTTATGTATAGTATTACATTGTTTTATAACTCATATATTTCAGGTCCATGATAACATTTGTTGTTTAGTAGATGTGACTTACACTTAACGGAATATATATCGATCTTTAAAAAGATACCTAAATTGTAGTATTATAAGTTCAAGCCAATACAATTACAAATCGTTGAAGTTTTACTAAAGTGGTAAGTAATGTTTTAAAATATAAATTCTCATGACTGGTAGTAACTTTCAAAATGAATTTTTTTTTAAATAAATTAAAAAAAAAAAGTTTTACACAATTATTGTTTTCATTGGTTCTTAAATAATCATTTAAAATTAATTTCATTTTTTTGATTGTCATTACTTAATTCTCAGTTAATACCAAATAATTATAACTTAAGGGGTTTTCTGAGCAACACTTGGACCTTATGTTATATGCCACTGCCTAGGGTACACTAGAAAACAATTATTAAAATTCACAAACGTTGTAGCCCATAAGTCTTATAAATTAAATCAAACTTTTAGTTTCAATATTTGGTGTAGTTAGTTGGTTACTAGTTATGTACTTTTTAAAAAATGTTTTATTATCTATGTGGCTATGGCAGCTAAAGTGTTAAACTTTTATACTTAATCAACAGCTCGTTTATGACTTGCCCATCTCATATCAGACAATGTTTTCAATGTTAAGTCCTACCTATCACACCTTCAATTTGTTTTACTTGTCTATCTTTTAAAATATGTAATGTAGGTTAACTTCTGGTTAGAAATGTGGTCCATGTAAGTTGATTTTGTCGCCAGCAAATTGATAAATGTGTAAACTCCTCTAGATGGCGGGTCGGTCCTGCCGACGACGGCGGCCCCCTCCCTGCCATCCTGATGGTGAGGTTCGGCCGTTCGGGTTCGGCCGAGTTTGCACTGCGGAGAGTAGTGTAGGACGAGTGTGCCAGTGTGCGTGACGATACGTAGATGGTATGCGTCTACACGTCAAAACGCGTCTTATTAAATGTTTTATATTACAGTTATAAGTGTCTCTAATAAATGAGTGTAATAAGTATTGCGTCTTTTACTAGTTAGTGTAACGAAGAAGTTAACAAATGTATGATAATTTATAATGTAGAACATTTTGTATTGTACAGTTCTATGTTTGACATCAACCGCCGAACTTAGAATAAGTATACTTAATAATACAAAATGTTTATATTATAAACTATAAAACAAAAAAAAAATTCTAAAAATCCCACACATTGTAAACACACAAATGTAGGAGGTACATCATTAATTGCTATTTACTCCCAATTCTAAAACAGTAAAAAAAAACAAATTATTTTAATTTTCACCCAAATCATGTTATTTTAACATTTCAGAAAAAAACTCCTCTATCTTAATATGTTGGATAATCATTGAATCAAGAACAATTTTGGGATTGATCACCCATTCTTCTAATCATTGGTGTAATTTTAGTAAACAAAGAAACAATATTGTCCCCCCTCCAAAAAAAAAAAAGATACGCCAACTTTTTTAATGTTAAACTCTTTATGTACTTAATATTATTCATCAACAATTAAGATAAAGAATAAACTGGAGTGATTACTTCCTATCATAGCTATAAAAAAAACTAATAAATTGAAAATTGGTAAAATGTCCGTAAACAGCTCAAAATATTTAAAAAATGTTATGAAGTATAGAAAATTATAAAATATTTATTTTATAACGGTGTAAATTTCAAGTATCTACAGTTGTTATATTAAGAATTGCAACAAATTAAGAAAATTATTCCATAAGAAATCGAGGGAATATCCAATGTTGTAAAAATTTGAACTTCAACGCTCACAAAAATGTAATTTGACATTCCGGTAGACATTATTTTTTGATAAAGGTAGACAAACTAATAAGGAATCTTGTATTTACTTTTTAAATCTTAGATATAAATAGAACATTTTTTATGAATTTACAACTCAAAAATATTTGTAAATTTTTGTTATTTTTAGAATTTTATAGAACTATTGTAGATTTACGCTCAACTTTTTTTTATTTCCACTTACAATTTTTCAAGGAATGTTGTATAACATTTTCAAGTTTATTGACCAAACAATCATTTTTTTATAGACATTAATTTTAAAAAAACTAATAATAATGGAAATTGTCATATGCCTATAAATAGCTCAACATGAGTTAAAATATTTTGAATATTATATGGCGTATAGAAAATGCTAATATAAACAATCAGTTACAATTTCACGTATCTATGGCGTTTTATTTAGAGTTAGGCACTCAAAAACTAAATTAGATTTTGTCAAAAACCGATTTTGCATTAAAATTCTTGCTTTTCTTTAATTTTTTTTAGTTTTTCCCTGCAATTTTGAACTCCTCGATGCACCAACTAGAATCACTTTCCCACCGGAAAATATACTGAAGTTGGAAATCAAAACATTATTTTGACTACTTATTGTGTATACAGACACAAAAAAAAAATGAAGACAATTGTAAAATCAATACATTCATTGCTGCGCTCAGAATTTAAAATATTATTTATTCAATTAATTTTGTAATCTATCATTTATTTTGTTTTCAGTTGACAAAAATAAATTATTTTTTTTGGAATCTGTGACTGCCTATAGCGCTAATTTTGATGCAACAATGGAACCTTTATTGAAAGATAATCCAAGACGTTTTGTCATAATTTCTATTATATATGACAATATTTGGGCCATGTACAAAAAAAAGAAGCTTCTTTTTAAAATGTAGAAGAAGTCAATTTGCAAACTGTAAACTCTAGCTTATCAAAGTGACTTAAAGTAATTTTTTAATTAAAGTGGACTTTTGTTTTTAGGATCTTGAAGTTTGGATGAGATTGACTGATGAAGAGCGTCACTTTGTATCCTACGTATTAGCATTTTTTACTGCTTCAAATGGCATAGTCAATGAAAATCTTGTCAAACGATTTTCTCAAGAAGTTCAAGTAACTGAGGCTAGATGTTTTCATGGGTTCCAAATAATGATAGAGAATATACATTTAGAAATGTATAGCTTATTAATTGATACATATATAATATATTCAAGACCCGAAAGAAAAGTACATTTATACATTTTTTGGTTATTTTTATTATTATAATATATGACTAATTTCTCTTATTTTTTTTTTTATATATATAGAGACTTTAATTAATGCTTCTGAAATCATGCCATGTGTAAAAAAAAATTGGCAGATTGGGCTCCTAAATGGATTACTGATAGGAAAGCAACTTTTGGCAAAAGGTTAGTGGCATTTGCTGTCGTTAAAGGTATATTTTTATCTGGAAATGTTCCTTTAATAATATGGTTGAGGAAAATAGGATTAATGCCAGGTTTAACTTTTAGCCACGAGCTGATTTCTAGAGATAAGGTATGTTAACGTTTTCATGGATAATATTATAATGCATATAACATATTTTATTATTTTAATGTTTATTTAGAGTTTACACACCAATTTTGCTTGTCTCTTATTTAAAAATTTAGATCAAAAGCCTCATCAAGCTGTTATCACACAGATCATTTGTGAAACTAACTATTGAACAGGATATTTTTGACAAATGCTTTACCACTTAGGTAGATTGACATGAGCTGTGAAAGATGATCATATTTATTGAATTTATTGCTGAAAGACTGTTAATAGAATTGGGATGTCCTATAGTATGTACATTTACTGATCATAGTAAGATTAATTTTAATATTTAATTAAATATGTAAATTATAGGTTTACAGATCGTCAAATCCGTTCCCAATAATGTAACTTACTTCTCAACAAGGAAAGGCAAACTTTTTTGAAAGAAGACTAAGCGAACACCAATTACCTTCATTTGTACTCTGAATCGTGTTTGTGAATAAAATTATTTGTCAATGACTTATTTATCATTATAAGAAAACTTTATTTTTGAATTTTATAGTAAAAAAGTAATGTATTTAAAATCTAAATAAATTATACTATCATACTTTTTATATTTGTTGTATTTATAGTTTAATTGTAATGTAAAGTTAGAAATATATGACTAATGTGTTGTAATTTATTGTTATACTTGCAGCAGTTTTTTATTCATACTAAATAAGAAATTCTTATTAAGTAAGAAATAATAAATTATAATATAATATAAGATATATCCGTAGGCATATAAAATAATTTAAACATTTTGTTTTTTATGTCTATGGATATAACAGAACTTTAAACTAAATCTTATCTCAACTAATATATTGCTTTCAACTTTTTAACTTAAGTTTTAACGTTTTTTATTTACATTTTATTATGAATAGAGCGCAGATTTGTACGCGTTTGCATATTTATTCTGGTTTATGGTATGATATTCTAAGTGAGCACAGAATTTGTTTCATGACCATAACAATTTAAACTATGGAACATTTAGGCTGCATATTTCGACAATTAACTCATTGTTTTTCATTTTAATGACTTATTTTACGATTTTAATTGCATATTTCTGTTTTTTTCTTCTTTTTTAGACATTTTTGAATTAATCACTTTAGCGATATTGATAAAAGAAATATACTTGGGAACACGCATTGTTTTCTTATACCATATGCTTCTTTTTTTTCTATAAGAGATACAGAAATCTAATTTTTATACATACATTAATTGTTTCATCGTTTCATGTCATTCTGATTCTAAATAAATCAATTTTTTATTGCTTTCTTGCAATCATTTCAGTTGTGGAATCTTAATTTTGAATACCTATGTTTATTGTGAAATAATGATAAGAAAATGGACATTTTTTGGGGGCTTAGCCCCCTCTTATTTGTGCCTATGTGATTGTTATATACTTATATGTATATTATGTATATATCATCTTATAGTAGTGAGAAGTGGGGCATAAACTTATATAATAGTTTGAAAGGGGGCGTGGACCTCAAAAGATTGAGAACCCTTGCACTATTTGATTATTAAAAATATAATTATGGTTAGGTGTATTTATCTGATCTTAAACATTGAAAATAGGTTATGGCCTATCCTTCCACCGGATTGACCGCCAACGTCTAATATATATACGGTATACCTACTCTTATAGAGGTAAACGATTTATATTCCAAAACATTATTTTTATAATTCAAAACTGATAATAGTCACAAAACATGGTGTGTTAATTAATATTGTTTAAATGTGGTTTTTTCAATGAATTTGTAATTTTGTACAATATAAATTACTAAATGAGTATTAAATACAAGTTAATTGAAAACAACATTCAGAAAGTAGTATTGATAAGTTAAAAAAAAAAGCGGTGTTTTTTGTATAACTTCAGACACCATTGATTTAGTGCATATAATAACAAATACAAAATTTATTTTGTTATTTTGTTATTTAATATTAATTAATAGGTAGGTATTCTTAAATTTTTTTTATTATTTAATTCGAAACATTATTTTTAAATATTAGGATCAATGAAACTATTTTTATTTATTTATTATTTTATATCAATTAGAATTTGTTAACAAGTAATAAATAAATGGTTACCAAGTAACAATTATTATATTAAACACATATTAAATATAATATGAAAATATCCATCGTCCATTGGTTAGGTTATAATTATAAATAATCTATGGCAAATGACAATCGTCTGAGACGATTCCAATACGCACTCGGTACTCACGTATTTCGTTCCATTTTGGTTATTAAGTTAGATGCCTATTTTTACAAATGTCATTAATCTCAATACTTCCAGACTAAACTTTTGGATCGGAGATATGAAGATGCGCGCTGCATTTTCCCTAGCGGAGATGCACAGCTTTGACACTATAGACAATATAGACAATATTATACACTCGAAGCCTCCGAAGGGAACGCGTTTCGCCGGAAGAATAAATAATTACGTAAGTTTTGTCCTACTTTTTTGACGCAGTAGACCTAATGTAAATATTTATTGTCAGACAAACTTATATACCCGCCAGACGTAGAGTAGTTTTAAAAAATCCAGTTGTTATAGGTATACAAAAATTAGGATATTATGAAAAATACCTTAAATTATAATATTAATTTTTAAAATTTGAAATCAATGATTAGGCAGTGCCTTTATAAGAAGGAAGGTAGGTATTTAAACCTACCTAATAAAATAAGAAAATACATGATGATTAATGTTATTTAATATGATTTGTAAGTACATACATTTTCTATGCATACGGGATACGGGCATTAAACATTTGAGTTTTAAGAGAACACCTCAAACGTACGTTTTATTTTGGGGGTTTTACGGGATATAGGTACCTATAGGAAATGTTCACATTTTACTATTTGATATTGTGATATTGTTGGTACCTAGGTTAAGTTTCTGTTTTATAATGTTTTAATAGATCAATAGGTTACCTAGGTATATTACATTCTTTAATTTAAATTCCAGTAGTCGAGTATTGGACAAATACCTAGGTAACTTATAATTCGTATCGTAATTTAATTACTAAAAAAAATATAATTTCCCCAACAGTGTCTAGGGCCACCGGCAGCAGAATGCATTATAGAATGTCTACAAACTTGTGGTCTAGTATATGGTTAAAATTGGCATGCGACCAACAACTGGGGGCTTTTTCTGGAAAATTTAAATTATAAGGTTCATCTTATTATTTGTATTAAATTTATTTTTAAGCGGTTGTTGTGAAAATCAATTTTTAAATTTATTTCATTCAACACACTAATCTTAGTTTTCTAGTACCTCTAGATTTCTCATGAAATTCATATCGATCATGTCACAGCTTTCGTATTCAAAACCACAAAAAAATGCATTTTTATCTTATTTCAATATTTTTCATCGATTTCACTTTGGCTATAGATATAGGTATTAAATGTCTTGCAATTATATATTTTACTATAATTATTAATTTCATTATAATATTATATAACAATACACTCTAAATTAAATTAGTTGTTATCAAGACAGACAGTCTTAAAACAAACTCTTTTCTGGACGTTTTCAAAACGTATTATGCTTAAAAAAAATTGCACAGCTGTCGTAGCAGTCAGTTGCTAGATCAACCCGTGTGACATCGAATAGGAATTATTCTTGTTTTTTTAAATAGTTTTTTCGAAAAATATATGTAGCATGTATAGCTCATACAATTATGAATTTATAGTTAATGGAAATGCGGATGTTTATACTTCATAGATATTTTTTTAGTTAATAATCGTGTAAATAATTTTATTAAACAATCAGGTACCTAATCATCACTAGTATCAATTTTATAATATTACGTGTAAAATCACCAACACAAGGTGCAGACTGCATTAAAAAAATTAAAAACATAAAATAAAATATAAAATAATGTTGTAGTAGAAGCTGGAAACTGTAGTTTATTTTAATTTATAATCCAATTAATGTAACCGAGAATGTAACTATTAAATTCATCACATAAAAAAAAACTTTAAAATGTTGTGAATAGCAAAAGTTATGGCATTTGTTAGATCTCGGTGGGACATCTTGTATGCTGATGATAAGTTCTATGGATTTATCATATTATAATATATTTATAATGGCATACATCTATGGCAATCGCCAATTGTCGACATTCGGAGGAGACGATTCACTATTCTAATAATTGCAGTGAACAAAAAAAATAAAATAAGCCAACAATTGACGGACAGTTCGTTAAGCAGTATAATATTATAATACAACACAAACTTCCACATTATGTTACGTTTAGGTTATTTCCATAAAATATTTCCATACTTTCTAGTTTCAATTCGGAGCGAGATGTAGACGGATGAAGATAGCTGTTTCTTCGGCGTCAGCGTGTGCAATACAGCTAGGTTTCACCGGAAGAGTCGATGTTTACGCGTAAGTTTGTTTTCATATTATTTTGGGGCTTAAATTTACTTTTTAGACTTGAATTAAATATTTATTGTCACGGAAAATCTGTTAAGAGGACGCTACACCCGCATGTGTTGTCTCCGTCTTACAAACGTACAACATAACAAAAATTGTTTTGCGCGGGAAAGAACCGAGAAGGCTATAGTTATAAGTTATAACAAAATTTTCACACTGTAAAGATGAGAACATTTACCGTGCAACATCGTTTTTATTTTTCCGATATCACAAATACAAAAAAAGTTATTCAAGGTTGAAATAATGCATTTTTAAACAATAATAACTTTTTTGGTGTTTGTGATATCGGAAAAATAAAAACGATGTTGCACAGTAAATGTTTTCATCTTTACAGTGTGAAAATTTCGTTTCTTAGTTATAACTATAGCATTCTCGGTTCTTTCCCGCGCAAAACAGTTTTTGTTATGTTGTACGTTTGTAAGACAGAGACAACACATGCGGGTGTAGCGTCCTCTTAACTCGGTAACGTAGAAGTATATTTACGTACCTATAAGCATATAAACGTAGAAGCACGTTTACTACCTACCAAAGGCGCAATGTATAATAATAATAAATTAAACGCCAGTCCGAACAATTCAAACGCTGTCTTCGTTTCACCACGACCGGTTTAATACGTACATTATTTGCCTATACTATTCACCGGGTAACACATTCGGTTTGCGCGAAGTATTTAAAACAATATAATGTTATTAATCTTTATATTTTAAATACATTATAAAATTAACCTAACCTAACCTAACCTCTGATCGACTTACCTATATGTAATAAACCTATATGTAATAAAATAATTATTAAAAATATAATCCTAACAATTTAATGCAAGGATTCTCATAAATTGATCTTACAGCAGCCTTTAAACACCAAAAATACATTTTTACATCATTTACAAAATTTTAGTTCCCTATTATGGTGTAGGTATTAATACAAACAATAAATTGCTATTCGAAAACACAATTTCGTATACATATTATTATTTACTAAATACCTACAATTAAATTAAACTAAAAATAAACATATGATTACATACTAATAATACTATAATATAATATTATATATGAAAATTGAATCTTTATTACGAATACTTATCGTTTACACAGACCACAAGAAAAAATAATTAAAAATATTAAGAAAAAAAACACACATCATTGTAAAATGAATACAGTCATCGATCCGCTCAGAATCTAAAATTATAGACTTGGAGTTTTAGAAATATAGTTGGTATTATAGTATTTGATGAATTTACTGTATACGTTTATGGCTTTAAGTTAACTCTAAAATCCAGTAATCACATTTTTATTTAATAATTCATAAAATACAATATGCTCTTATAAAAATATTGACGTACCTAGTATAATATCTATCATTTATTTATTTAATCTATGGCAAATCTCAAAGTCGTTGCAGAAGACACAGTCGATTAAAAATTCTAAAATTTCAATAAGCAAAGAAGATATGAGCAAAAAACTTACTGCGTTTCGTATAATTTTATTTTTCATAAATTACAATATTCTAAGTTCTGGCTGTATTCTGGAGCGTTTCCTCATGGGCGTCGCAGTTCACACACATCACGGATTCCGCCGAAGGAGTCGATAATTAAAGTAAGTTTGTTTTTATATTCTTTTGGGGCTCAAATTTACTTTTAAGACTTAAAACAAATATTTAATGTCACGAAAAATGTGCTATTCAAGTGTTGTAGGCGCATATTTTAGTTCCGGACTAGAAATGTATAAAATACGCGAGATATAAACGCCGTCGTTGTTTTTCCAGTCCCTGTTTGTAGAATAATTATAATTAATAGGTGCATATCTATACAGGGTACTTAATATAAATATATAAATATTTTGGTTTAATTTATAGAAATATATGTTATGACTTATAACTGATAATAGTCATAAGATACAATTTTAATTAATAACTGGTAATTTTTTTTCCAAATACAACGTTATAAGTTATAGGTAACTATTAATTTAGTGTCACATACTTAACTTCTATTGTTCACCTAATATCTATATTCTATATCATAGGGATTAGGGATGTATAACCATGTACACATAAAAGTAGGTACTCATATCCTCGTATAGGTATATAAATATACCTATATAAATAGTGTAATACTACATACACGAATGTGTTACCTATTATGTCCCTAAAAGTTCAACAGTTATTATTATATTTATTTATTTTTTAAATATAGGTAGGTACATTACAAGACTCTAATTAAAATCACATTTTTTTTTAAATTTTTTTGAACACAATGTATTAAAAATCATTAATTAATATATAAAAATAATATATATATAAATAAATTAATGAAACAAAACAAACACAACTACTATAATTATTAGTAATAATAATATATCCACGTATAAATTATTAAAATACAAAACGAACAAACGAAAAACGATTCTGAGCAAAGATATCGTTAAATAATATTGAGATTAAAGTAATTTATTTTTTCGGTAGAAAATCGATATAAATATGAATTATAAATATTTTTTTATTTTCATACCATGACGCGTGTGTGAAAAATTGTTTATATTAAGTGTTTAAGATGTTAGATTTCGGTTCGGCTGATTGTCCACCCCCTCACTCTTCAGCATCAATGCATCAGAAATTATTATTTATAATATTTAAATATAAACTGCATTTCCTGAATTTTCTAAAACATTGCTTTCCAAGCAAAGAATTCGTTTCATATATTATCAACGAATTGAAAAATGAAATTAGAACATTTATATGGGATAAAGTCAATTTTATAAAAACTTATTAGAAAAAAATTAAATACAATTAAATAAAGGTAATTTTTTTTCTTATACTTATATTTTTTTACGTACCCATTATGTTCGATACTATAACTTCAGTCTTCAGTTATAGAAAACAACACTTGCCAATATGGAATTACTGTCGAATTTTTTTATTTTAAAATATTAAATAGCATCTGATTGACTGATGTGCTATAATGAAACTCAAAATATAACGAATACACTACCTATACACTTATCTAAATTCTATTTTATATTTGTTGAAATTGGACTTTTAATTTTTCTGGCCAATTTATTAAGCTTTGTAATATAAGTGCATTAAATCGTATTTTTCTTATTTTTAATGCATTTAAATCTACGTCCTTTTTATAACTTAACGTTATTTTGTATATACCAATCGATTAGTGTACACAATAAAAAATATAATATTATTGATGCGAGATGGAGCGAGTTGTAGACGGATGAAGATAGCTGTTTCTTCGACGACAGCGTGTGCTGCAGTACAGCTAGGTTTCACTGGAAGAGTCGATGTTCATGTGTAAGTTTGTTTTTATATTATTTTGGTCTTACATTTACTTTTTAGACTTGAATTAAATATTTATTGTCGCGGAAAATCTGTTAACTAAGTAACGTAGAAGCATATACGTTTACTACTGCCTACCAAAAGCGCAATGTATAATAATAATAAATTATACGCCAGTCAGTCCGAACAATCCAAACGCTGTCTTACTCGTAGTCGAGTTCTAGTTGATAACTGACTTGTGAATAAATGTAATTTTTGTTAGGTATACAAATAAAACTAATAAATCCTTGAATACAACATTTAAAAATACAAACTCTGTGTAATAAAAATTAATATTAGGTATTTATTGGTAGGTTTATATAATATCTGTAGACTGTAAAGCATAGGTCATTAGAATATTGTAAAACATTTCACTGCATAAGATGCGTGTTATTTCAGAAATGATATTCGTCAGTGAACATTTTCAAACTGGGAATAATATATCGTAAGCAGATTGAAATGTGTGAACGTTTCAGTGTTTCGAAGACTAAGTTTCGTAGCAGATTTTGATTCCGTCACGGGGTATGTATTTTCTTATTTCTCAGTAGGTTTTTTTTTATTATAGTTAATTGATCAGGGGATGTATTGCCCGAAAATTTTCAATATTTGTATTGTAACTATATACTGGTATAACACTATTCGGGCTATCAATAAAGTCGTGTTCAAAATTAGAAAATTGGTGAGGTATGATATTTTTTTAAGCAATTCTTTCGAGTAGGGAATTTGCTCGATGATATTTAAATATTTTCACCGATAATCAAGTACGATGACTTGTAGGTAACTAGAGACTGAGTGAATAGGAATTAGGAAGTGTGTGATATGGCGAAGATAAGAAAATGGGTCAACATGATTTCAGAATGTTTGGTGTATGAAAGGGAAAGATGAAAAAGGAATGTAAGGTTAGGGTAGGTAAGTGGAGTGAGAGAAACAGATATGAGAATAATAAGTAAGGTGTTAAGGTACAAAAAAGGATAGAATAAGAAATTAATTAATTAAGGATAGTGTAGGGTAGTGTACATATTGTAGTGAAAACAAGAGAGAATATGTTTAGGTGGTCCGGTCACTGTATGATAAGAGATAGTGAGAGTGGCTATAAAAGTTAATTTAGGGGAGAAACGATGGACGAGAAGATTGAAGAAGAAATGGATAGACAGAATACCGATCATATGGAGGTGTGGAATGAGAGTGGCTGAACCTGTATATAGCTGTGAGAGACGGGGGAAGAAAAAGTGTAAAGGTAGAATAGTTATGTTAACAATGCCGAATACGTAGGAAAAGATCTTGAATTGCAAAGGCTCTATTGACTCTTCGGCTTCAACTAACCATAGATTTACCTAACTAACCTTCTTATGACTCATTAGGACACTTTGAATAAAAAGATCCTGAGTTGCAGGTTGCCGAACTTAAGTGTTTGATTATCAAGTTGATCCTTTGATTGTTTTGACATCTTAATCCATGCTATGGATGAAGCCCATAGATAATAAAGATATGGGTAGTCCACGCCTATGTTAAATACAATTAAATCTTTATTATCTATGATGGAGCCATACCCAGCTCACTCGTGTAAACTTGTTGCCGGTTGGGATGTCAGCGCACTATTTGTTTTCCATCTTTGACCCACGCGTAGCATACCAAATGTACGATTAAGAAAACACTAAAATGATTGGGTCAGAGAGAGAAATAAATGGTGCGCTAAAAATCTGACATCATCTTAATGTTATCGAGTTGAAGAAGCAGTTGATTGTTGACAATTTGACATTTAACATTAACTGTGGTAGGTATTATGATTAGAAGTAAGAGTAATTAGCAGGGCTGTGAACTTAATGCAATGAAAAAGTGTTAAATATTTGCCTGCATGTATGCACTAAAAACAGAAAAATATATGCACTGAAATATTCAAAAATATGCACTTAAAATTCAAAAAAATACTCAATGAAAACGTTTTTATTAAAATTTTTTTAAATTAATAAATTGTAATTCAAATTGGTTTACAAAAAAAATTCTTTATTTACACACTTGGTAGGTAGGTATGTAGGTAGGTAACGGATGAACCGAAAATATAAAAACATTTTAAGAAAATAAGCATAAATACGACGAAATCATGAAAACATGCAATTATATTAACTAACCCAAAAAAAAACGCATATTGGTAACGGTGTTGTAATAATAGGGATCTCCCAAAAAAAATACGTACTAATAGTTCAAACAAATCATAAAAGCCAACTGTAATAAATATTAATTTATGAAAAAGTATATTAAAAAGCATTATTATTATAAATGAAACAAAACTGTAAACTATGGACCGTGACATAATATAAGTATTTCTATATTTTTAGCTCCATAATTTCTGTTTAAATATTAGGAAAATGTATTAAGTACCGTAAAAGTGCTAAATTTGAGCTATTACTTAAAATATTATATTCCTAACAAATTATCATAAAAGGTTAGGTACTGTTATTCCACATACTTATTATAGTTTAATTTAACTACAACATTCTAGTAGAGTCTGATAAAATTTGGTTCTACGACTTTGATCATACAAACTTTAAATACTAAACTATGGGTCTGAAATTTAGTTTATATAGATCTAAATAATCCAAAACATGTATTGCTTCAAAATATAAAAATAAAGTGTTTTGTATTGTAGTAGGTAGGTAACTTTCAAAAAAAAACTAAAAACAATCATACTTGAAATCTATGTATAATACACGTATATTGTAATAAATGTTCAAATGTTTACTATAGTACATTATAAAAAATTAACTTAAGTTCAATATAATACATTATAACAGGTGTTCAAATAAACATTTCATACCAACAATTTTGTTAATTCACACAGTCTCTCTTCAATTTTAAATTTTTCTTCAAATTATCTACAAAATATAAATGTTTAGTAAATTGGAAGACTTGATTAAGTATTTAATCATTTATCTAAAAGAGATGTGCCGGGTCGCCACATTACTATATCTAAGGGGCCATGGTGCAAGTGTCGTCCATAAATATCATAGGTAACATATATTATAATAGAAATACAAACTTAATATTTCACTAACAGTAAATATTATAAAAAAATATTACGAAATGTACTATACTCATATTATATTATGATTGTATTAGTTACAAACTCTACCGGAAAAAAAACGATTAATTCAAATATAGAAGGTACTTATATCATATACTTTTATCAAAGTATGATTGTGTTAGCCACAGTCTTGTGTAAATTATATTGTCTTATGTTTTCCCAATCTAATAATACAAAATACTGAAAATTAATGAAATCACAAATATTAGTACAATAGAGAGACTGTGCATTGATTTACAAATTTTTCTTAAATTTACTTTTTGCATAGAGAATAATATGAAGGTGGGCTGGGCTTTTAATATCAGAGTATAGGGGACAGGTCTGGGATTTCATATTATGAATTGAAATATTTGTAGACACTGGACGACCAAAAGGACCATCCTCCATAGCATGTTTCAATAAGTCCAAAATAAAATTAAGTGAATACGTTATAAAGTTGCTCCCATGCTCGACATTATCCTGGTATTTTTAAAAAAATCATTAAAAATGTTGTTTTAAAAAAAACCTTTCATGTGCATGTGTTGTCTCCAAGTGTGTGTTGTGAGAGGATAGATGCTGATAAATCATTAATAGAGACTCGTTGATCGCTTTTATGTGCTTCAAATTGTTTACACGAGTGAGCTGGGTATGGCTCCATCATAGATAATAAAGATATAACATAATGGTCTTATCAGCGGTCTTCGAGGGGAACAATTGAGGCCAAATAAAGTATACCTAAATCGAGTATCGACTATCAATATAAAGGAGCCTCAATTGCCTTCCCCTCCGAGTACGCGGCCTCAAATGTATTTAACATAGGCGTGGCCTATCCATATATTTATTATCTATGGGTTCCATCCATACCATCGATTAAGGTGTCAACAATCAAAGAATCAACTTGATAATCAAACACTTAAGTTCAACAACCTGCAACTCGGGATCTTTTTATTCAGTGTCCTAATAAGTCATAAGAAGGTTTGTTAGGTAAACCTATGGTTAGTTGAAGCTATGGTGATGATATACGACTATCATCACTGGTCATGAGCTTTGCGATGATCTTTTCCTACTAACTATCAAGGTATTCGATATTGTAAACATAAAAATGAAAGAAAATATTTAAATATTATTAATTTGGTTAGGTTAGGTTAGGATAGGGCAGGAAATTAGATGTTAACTAATTATCATAGTTTTTAACACGGTCTTAAAGACTGTCAGCAAGAGTTGTACCAGTATAGTTATTAAAAACTTAAATACAGCCAACATTAAATAATAATTTTTTTACCACAACAAATTATAAAATGTATATTAAAATATAACAAAATATTATTTTATTAGGGTTTTATAAGGTTTTCAATACTTATGATTTTTTGTAAATAGAAAATGTATAAAATCAATAGTTTTAATTTAATAAATGGTTTTGTGTTTTAATATCCTATTGTCAAATAATTCTCAGGGTTTTCTTTCCACATTTTTTACATTGTACTAAATCTAATTTTTTTCCGCACATATTTACAAAGACTAAAACAGATATCTGACTATGTTTTTATTTGCATTTAGACCTTATAGTTTGTAATTTAATATTGACTGTAGACCAACCAAACACAATATTATTTTAAATTAAACATTTTATGTCCTTCATAAATTACAATCACATAGTAGAGTCCTTGCAGGACCTTTTCTCATTTAATTTCTTTGATCCTTTATAATTTACTTTCATTTTTATACATTATCTAATACATATATTACCGTGTTACACCTCTGATCATAATAACTTTTCGCACTGTTTTCTAAAATGCATTTGCCTGCGGACGCAAATACCCTCTTTCAATTTTTTTTTTTATGATTTTAACTCTAGCCAAATATTTTAAACATTGGCAATCTGGTACCCTTTGAATGATCCTTGTTTAATGAAATAAATATTTTAAATAGTTTTTTTTGTTTAAGATTCTGGGCATTTTAGTTTATACTTTGTAATGTGTATTCCTACAATAAAGTTTTTTTTAAATTTTTTTTTGTTTTCTAAAATGCATTTGCCTGCGGGCGCCAACACCCTCCTTCAATTTTTTTTTTATGTTTTAACCTCTAGCCAAATTTTTTAAACATTGATAATCTGGCCCCCTTGAAAAATCATTACCTTTAATGAACTAAATATATTAAATAGTTTTTTTTGTTTAAGATTCTGGGCATTTTAGTTTGTACTTTGTAATAATGTGTATTCTTAAGGTAAATTGTTTTCATTTTTTTTTTGTTTTCTAAAATGCATTTGCCTGCGGGCGCCAACACCCTCCTTCAATTTTTTTTTTATGATTTAACCTCTAGCCAAATTTTATAAACATTGACAATCTGGTACCCTTTGAATGATCCTCCTTGTTTAATGAAATAAATATTTTAAATAGTTTTTTTTGTTTAAGATTCTGGGCATTTTAGTTTGTACTTTGTAATAATGTGTATTCTTAAGGTAAATTTTTTTCATTTTTTTTTTGTTTTCTAAAATGCATTTGCCTGCGGGCGCCAACACCCTCCTTCAATTTTTTTTTTATGATTTAACCTCTAGCCAAATTTTATAAACATTGACAATCTGGTACCCTTTGAATGATCCTTGTTTAATGAAATAAATATTTTAAATAGTTTTTTCTGTTTAATGTTCTGGGCATTTTAGTTTGAACTTTGAAATGTATTTTTCATCTGTACAATTTTTTCCATTTTTTTTTTTTGTTTTCTAAAATGCATTTGCCTGCGGGCGCCAATACCCTCCTTCAATAATTTTTTTTTTTAGTAATATAACTAGTTGAATATTTTAATTAATAATTGATAACATGGTGCCCTATGCATAATCATTCTTTAATGAACTAAATATTTTGAATAGTATTTTCTGTTTAAGATTCTGGGAATTTTAGTTTGTACTTTGTAATGTGTATTCCTACATTTAAATTTTTTTAAAATTTTTTTTTGTTTTCTAAAATGCATTTGCCTGCGGGCGCCAACACCCTCCTTCAATTTTTTTTTTATGATTTAACCTCTAGCCAAATTTTATAAACATTGACAATCTGGTACCCTTTGAATGAGCCTTGTTTAATGAAATAAATATTTTAAATAGTTTTTTCTGTTTAATGTTCTGGGCATTTTAGTTTGAACTTTGAAATGTATTTTTCATCTGTACAATTTTTCCCATTTTTTTTTTGTTTTCTAAAATGCATTTGCCTGCGGGCGTCAACACCCTCCTTCAATTTTTTTTTTATGATTTAACCTCTAGCCAAATTTTATAAACATTGACAATTTGGTACCCTTTGAATGATCCTTGTTTAATGAAATAAATATTTTAAAAAGTTTTTTCTGTTTAATGTTCTGGGCATTTTAGTTTGAACTTTGAAATGTATTTTTCATCTGTACAGTTTTTTCCATTTTTTTTTTTTGTTTTCTAAAATGCATTTGCCTGCGGGCGCCAATACCCTCCTTTAATAATTTTTTTTTTTAGTAATATAACTAGTTGAATATTTTAATTAATAATTGATAACATGGTGCCCTATGCATAATCATTCTTTAATTTTTTTTCATAAATTTAATTCAATTGATTTTTAATATGAATATTTTCAAATTTGTAAGTCTTCAGAGAATTATTTCTGTTATTTAATTCCTATCTAGATCTTTCTATACAGATTTTTTTAACACTGACAAGCCGGCGCCAACACCCTCCTTCAGTTTTTATTTTTGTAATGTAACATTAATTGAATATTTTGTATTGACGTGAAAATTGATAACTTGGTGTCCTGTAAATAATCATTCTTTAATGAACTAAATATTTTAAATAGTTTTTTCTGTTTAAGATTCTGGGCATTTTCGTTTGAAATTTGTAATGTGTATTCCTACATAAAATTTTTCCAAATTTATTTTTTTGTTTTCTAAAATCCTTTTGCCTGCGGGCGCCAACACCCTCCTTCAATTTTTTTTTTTATGATTTAACCTCTAGCCAAATTTTTTAAACATTGACAATCTGGTACCTTTGAATAATCCTTAACTTTAATGAACTAAATATTTTAAATAGTTTTTTTTGTTTAAGATTCTGGGCATTTTAGTTTGTACTTTGTTATGTGTATTGCTAAGGTAAATTGTTTCCAATTTTTTTTTTTGTTTTCTAAAATGCATTTGCCTGCGGGCGCTAACACCCTATTTCAATTTTTTTTTTTTTTGTTATGTAACTCTACTTGTATATTTTGTATTGACTTGAAAATTGATAACTTGTTGCCCTATGAATAATAATTCTTTAATGAACTGAATATTTTAAATAGTTTTTTTTGTTTAATATTCTGGGCAATTTAGTTTGTACTTTGTAATGTGTAATTATACAGTTAAATTGATTCAAAATTTTTTTTTGGTTTCATAAAATGCATTTGGCTGCAGGCGCCAACACCCTCCTTTAATTTTTTTTTTAGTTATGTAACTCTAGTTGAATTTTTTGTATAGACTTTTTAACATTGATAACTTGGTGTCCTATGAATAATACTTTATTGATAAACTAAATATTTCTATTCAATTTTCTGTTTTAAATTCTGGACATTTTAGTTTGAACTTTGTAATGTGTATTCACACAAAATAATTTATTTAAATTTCTTTTTGTTTTCTAAAATGCATTTGCCTGCGGGCGCCAACACCCTCCTTCAATTTTTTTTTATGATTTAACCTCTAGCCAAATTTTTTAAACATTGACAATCTGGTACCTTTGAATAATCCTTATCTTTAATGAACTAAATATTTCTATTAGTTTTTTCTGTTTCAGATTCTGGTCATTTTAGTTTGAACTTTGTAATGTGTATTCACACAAAATAATTTATTTAGATTTTTTTTTGTTTTCTATAATGCATTTGCCTGCAGGTGCCAACTTCTTCCTTCAATTTTTTTTTTAGTTATTTAACTCTAGTTGAATTTTTTGTATAGACTTTTTAACATTGATAACTTGGTACCCTATGAATAATACTTTATTGATAAACCAAATATTTCCATTAGTTTTTTCTGTTTAAGATTCTGGACATTTTAGTTTGAACTTTGTAATGTGTATTCACACAAAATAATTTATTTACATTTTTTTACTTTCTAAAATGCATTTGCCTGCGGCCGCCAGCGGACTCCTTCCAACATTTTTTTCATTATATTAACTTAAATATTTTTTTGTGTCGATTTTAAATATTGATAAACTGCCGGTGGCTTCTGTCTAACCATTCTTTAGTGAACTAAGTATTATGCATAGTATTTTCTGTTTAAGCTTTTTTAACCAAAAAATACATTTTTATTGACATGCATAGAAAGAAAAACTAAACTAATTGGAAACTGATAATGTCCGTAAAATACATGTTTTATTTAAAAAACGGTGTAATATTTATTATTATAGTAATCTCTTTAGCTTATGGCAATAAAATAGTTAAAATTAATGTATTTAACAAACAGGTACATGGAGATTTACTTAACTAACACCTATATAAATTTATGTCTGTAGGTATGTATCTAAAAAAAAACATGTGTTAAACATTAAAAATATCATTGCTCATACATAATATATGAACAGAGTTCTTAAAAATTAAAATAATCGAATTCTAAGGAAAGACAATAATTTTTACTATATTCATATGAATTTGAAGTAGGTAATAGTAGGTACTATGGCCTATAGATAATAAATTATGTAACAATATGCAGCGTGACGGATTGAGAAAATTGATATTGGGAATGCAGACTGCAGACATTATTAAATCTGACCACCTAGGAAGCTATATTTTAAAGGCCCCCACATTTAGGAAAGCATGTAATCGCTTTGATGTACAGTAAGTGTCGAGTGTTCTGCAGGGGCGTATTCACGGGGGAGGCGAAAGTTTATCATATCCCCCCCCCCTTTGGCTTATTATTGTCGTATAAAATATATGATAAAGCAATAAAAGTATACTGGTATATAACGTAATCGAGAAATCATTACCCCCTTTCAAAAAAACTGAGTACGACACTGCGACTTGCGAGTATTCCTCATCAATGAAGAAGGCACTGGAAATGGATGTGTAAAATTTGAATTCAATGTTCAATGTACGTAGGTTGTAGGTAGGTATATATGAAAAACGATTCTGGTTGGTCACTGCAGGTCAGCCTATATATATTATTTAGTAGGTATGTATATTATTTTATATATTTGTATTGCTATATGATTCCTCGAAATTCTTATAAGTACCTATGAGACAAATCAAAAATGTGCAAGAGCAAAAACTTATTAAAAACTCAAATGAAAGGTAAGTAATCGATTAGAATGAAAATTGGAGTTGTAGACTAATGTACGGGTTAAATTACGCAATAGCTGAAAATGTATCTAAGTATTTTTAAAATGTCATTGTATGTTATAATGAAATATACTTTAGTTATACCTATACTTACTTAAATGTTTCAAGTCCCAGAGAATAATATTTTTGAATAATTACAAAATAACTAAAATCATTATTCTTGTAAGTATTATCCAAACTGCGAGTGCCTGTATTAAAAATTAAAAATAGATCAAAATATTATAGATTTTATAACAATAATAATTGATCTTAAAATGTCCAAAAGTAATAATTACAAAATTGACTATTTGTAAATGATATGGTAAATAACTAAAAGCTATTTTTAATTAAGTACCTACATTCCCTCTGTAATAATTACTGCACCTACGTCTTACACTGTATTTACAACTTATAAGTAATAAACAAGGTCTATAATATTCCATCAGTATAATAATATTAATATATTATCATAGTCAGGTAGGCCACAAACTTAAGTGTTGATCATAGACATAAACAGAATCTATTGTGTTGACAGTTGACGTATATTGTTCAATTTTTTTATTTATATTATTATTTTACAATTTATTTTACAAAAATGCACCCAACCCATATTTTTAGGGAGTTGGGAGTACGTTCAAGACCCTTCTCAGCCCCTGACTACATAACCACAGAACAATAACATAATGCTTTGATCATATTTGATACATTTAGAACTATAACATTTGGTAGTCTATCTACGACACCGTAAGATCATCGCATTCTTCGATTGGGTTAGATTTTTAGGTTTCTTTATTTATATGTTACCTATGAATGGAAATATCGTATAATTACATAAAAATTGTAGGTAATTAAGATGTGTGTTTATGATCTTTCTATAATATATAATATTAAATTACAGTAGTCATGACTGGTAAAAATAAAAAATATTTACCAACAGGAAACTGCAATACTTAATGCTCGATTATGGCTTTACCTATTGAATATTATCGAATAATCAAATAATAATATAGTAGGTACGCCAGTACCAAATGTATGTGAGAAATCAATTAATATACTTAATCGATTTATCAATATTGATTTTGGTAACCATGATGGTAACAGATTCTAAAGACGGGCGGACACGACGGGGATTCCATTCTTTATAGTTTGTAAATAGAACTTTGAAATTAATTTTGTAAATGAAGTATATTTAATACGTTCGATGCTCGTTCATCATGCTGGTTTACTTGGACTTAGCCAAATTATCATAGTGCTTTTCTACTCTATTGAAGTGCCATAGTGATTCTGGCTTTGGTCACCTCTCATTAACGGCTTGAGTGCCTCTAAAACTTGAGTATGCAGTGGCGTAGCCAGAATTATGGATTCCAAGTTTATACAGTTTTCGTAAATAAATAATACATTTACACATTTTAATGACAATGGGGGTGGTGAAAACTAAAGGCATAATTAGCATATTATAGTTTTAAATTGTTTATTATAAAGTATATATTTATTTTTATAAATAAATTTTTAAGAGGATGTCGGACCACACGTGTCGTCTTCGTCTAACTAATTAGTTAACGTTAACGTACCGAAATAGGTAACATGACAAATTTTAAGTTCAGAATAATCCATTTTATGGCTTTAATATTATAGTGAATTGACTTCCTAATTATTATACCAATTTGAAGGTCAAATAATTATTTAGGGCCTTTTTCTCGAGTAAGCTATAAGAATTTTATTAAAATTTTAAAATGCTAATAACTTGTATCAAACATTTAAATAACAAAAAAACTTTCGTAGAGCCTTAATAATATTCCTACATTTAAATTTTAAAAACAAAAGTGTAAAATGGATTGTTCTGATCGTAAAATTTATTGTTGGAAGTTAGTTAGATGGCGACCACACATGCCGGTGTAACGTTATCTTAAGCGGTTATATGAATAGATAACCTTGATCGATCGTTTGAACGCACCTATACCTATAAGTATACCCATGCACCCCGCATTGTCAACATATCCTGAGATGCTGGAGAAAGTGTAAATTCACAGATTTATCACTATACTCTGGACTACTTTATAAAACATAATTAAGAATTAAGATGCATTGTTTTTTTTCTTCCAACTATTGCAATTTATAAAATGTTTTTTTTTTTGGTGGTTGTATTACATTAAAATACAATAATAACATAAAATAATGATAGGAAATGTTGTGAAAACTGTAGTAACCACAAAAAACTTTTATTATCTGGATAAAAAAAAAAAGATTATACATCATTCTACAGTGAAATTTTACAAATAAATTAGAGTGGTGGGGAAGATGATTAAAATGTACATAACACAAAATTAAATAACAAATATAATAATATATAAAAAAAGTGTATTAATACAATTTGTTTCTTTTTCCTGCAAAAATTATTATTATTAAATAATTAAATTTTCATAATAATCATATTTACATTATGGTTTTTTTTTGTAAGGTAGGGTAAGTAGATAATTGTTTAAAAAATATAAAATAAAATATGTTAAATAAAAACGTTTTTCATTTATAAATAAAAATTAAACAAAAATAAAATAATCGTACACTTTACAAGTATCAAACACGCAATAAAGAAAAAAAAATAAGCGTATATATATATAAAAATTGAAAACCAAGGTACCTTAAAACATAAATTAATAGGAATTACCGATGCTGTATAAGATACTAATTACTACTTATATTACGGATTGATTATAGTCTATAACTATAATAATAATAATAATAATAATAATAATAATAATAATAATAATAATAATAATAATAATATAATGATAATAAGGATTGAATATAATGTAGTATATTAATATATTATATGATAATATTATGGCATACACGTATTATATATATATTGTATATACTATATAAATTTTAACACCAAAAACTCTAATGAGATGACTAAAGATTTTTTGATTTCGATATTTATCAGTTAACTATGCAATAGTAGATGGGCGGGAGCCGACTAAAAGCGACACTTCTGCACTGAACGATTCGTGGATGAGACTCATCCTATTCCAATGTGATGGTTACTTAATATAGGTACCATAGCAGCGTGCCTACATGCATTGTACACAAGAGGAAAAGGGCTAGTTGATCCATTCTAGAACACTTGGTTGTAGATAATAATTAATATCATTAAATAATTTATAAAATACTATAGTATAGTAATATTAATAATAATAATATAATGGAATTGTTTATTATTGCTATAATATTATGCTTATAAATTTGTATGCGAACGCGCTAAAAGTATTTATTATAACATATTTTATTAAATCATTTATATATAGCCATATAATAGGTATTTAATAAAAATGTTCAATTATAATTATTATTATTGTATTCATACGAATGAACGAAAAACGTACTCGACGCTAACCTAATGACTTAAGAGTTACAAAATACACGAAGGTACATGATATTAGTATCGGTAATATTGTGAATTATTTTAATGCTTAACATTAAATATTGAGAATGGAGGAGAGATAAGTGGCCATAGTATAATATGTGTCTACTACCGGTTACGCCGTGCGTTCTTTCTATATAATACTCACACAATATACACGCACACACATAACATTACACCGCACGTCGACGAATTAAAACGATTAACGTCTATATAGAAATAATAAATATTCGTGTTCGGCTGTATATATTATAATAATAATAATATATTACGGATGAAGAGTATCCTACCTACGTACCTACCTACCTAATATTATAATAAGGACGAAAAAACCATATAATAAGGGAAGACTCGTATCGTATATATTATTATTATATAGGAGCCTGCAGGGAACAAGAAAGTTGGCGCAGTGGTGGTGATGGTGGTGGGGGGGATGTTGGTGGTTCTATGGGTGATATATATATATATATCTTAAAGGTGATTTCTCGCTGAGGGTATATTATATTGTAATTTTTAATGACGTTTTTCCTTTTTTTTTATTAATCGCAGTGTTGGGCCCGTCTCTGGAACCGCCGCATGCGGTTGTGCCACTCTTCTCGCCACTCGATCACTATCGATCTCTGCGTCAACACCAGTCCGTCGCGCCGTTCGCCGTCGTTCTCCTTGCCGAGAATCAAGTAAAGCCTATATCAGAGGGAAATAAATTAATACCGAATGCAATCACGGCAAACCGTTGTGCGCTATTCGTATAACTTATATGTAACGGAAATATTCACCTTCCGGGCTTGATCTTGGGACACTTGCATTTCAGGTCGTTGTCGTGTATCCAAAACGTGGTAGGTCCCCTGCGAAGTCTTGACCCTTGGCTGCGCTTGTACACTGACTGTACGTTCATCGTGAATTTGGCCCAGTTCTTAGACACTATCGGTTCCGACATTTTTCCCAATATTGCTGTACAAAAAATGTGTAGTGTTACGTTGTGGTTATTATCGTTATAATTATTATTAGAAGTTACGGCATGCGGTATGCCGTGGTTATAATATAAAATTCGTTTGAAAGATTATTTCATTTGAAACTTCAAACAATGGTTGGTGAATTAACTAGACATTTTTGAATTTTAAATGGTTATAACATGTCGGTTGTCGTTTAAAAATCATAAATTTTAACATTTATAGTGAATTCACTAACGTCCAACACTCCAACAAACATAAGAGTACAAATATGGTATGATAGAATTGCATGTACCTACTTATCTTAAATTTTCAAAAAAGATAATTTTAATTAAAATGACTTATAGGTAGTTATTTTTGAATGAATTAATTTTTCATTGTCAAAGAACCACTCTGTATTACATTGTATGTAGTACAACATCACTAAAATACTTAACTGAAATTTGTTATAATACTTATTTACAATAATATACATAGGTAAATAGTATTATTAATAGTAATTTATTGTGTATATAGGTAGGCATATCTATAAATATACTAAGCAGTGAAGCAGATCTGTGGTGGTTTTTTAATGTCTTACTATTAACTTTATAGTTTTTGATTATATAGTGTACAAGACATAAGTATTTATTATTATTTTTATTATTATTATATAAGATATATAATATGTTTTAATTGTATATACAATAAACAAAATATATGATGATACATATTGGCTGAATACGTTTTCATCGTGTTTCGTCGCGTAGGAATTTTATACTTGTACGCATTGCCGTCAAGTTGATTGGTTTTCGTGAAAATGTTTTGGTTCAAAAAATATAACCTGTTTACGAAATTCAACAGTCGTAAAATAAAAACATTTTCTACTTAAACAGAATTAATTCACATTTTATGAAATAAAATAAATTAACCTACGAGTTTTTCTATAGACAAGTGGTGGTTTCTATTTAAAACGTTAGAGGTAAAAAACTAAAGAAAAGTAGTATAGGAAATACATGAGTCCCTCCCTATACCTATACTTACACTTATACATTTGCGAAATATTATATTCATTTTAATAATATGCTGATTGATTTTTTCAACAGTAAATACTACTCAATATCAGGATATACATTTTTGAAAATATTTTATTTTAGATAATCTGAAATCATCAAAAAGCAATGTTTTTGAAAAAGGATATTTTTAAGTTGTACACGCTTTTTGAATGACAACATGAATTTTTAATTTCTTTTTACGAAGTAAAATATTTTTTTTAGAATTTCAATACATAAAATTCAAATTTAAACGAGTACCTATAGTTAATTTGTTATAAATATTTAAAATTTAGATGAGCGGAGTACAGAAGACCAATATTTTGGAGGGTATACAACTGTACTACACACTCCGCTATCCGGCGTTCGCTCTGAACCTAAACTTTAAATATTTATATAGGTTTATAACTACCTAATTAACTACTCGCTAAAAATTCGATTTTTATAAATCAAAATTATTTGAAAAATATTTTGCTTTAAGATAAAAAAAATAGAAGAATGTATCTACGAAAAAGTATAACAAAATGTAATTTAAAATAATTATTATGTAAAAAAATGTTTTTAAAAACATTTTTACCTATTTGAATTATGAATGTTTAGGTACTATTAAAAGAATCACTTTGTACACTGTAGAGATAAAATGTTTGGAAAAAGTTAAATTCATAATAGTATTATAGTAGGCTACATCAACCATCGTATCAGGACGATTTATTTCCCTTCAACAACGTCCATCATAATAATACAATATTATTATATAAGGTCAAATTTAATCTCATCAGTTTTATGGAAAAGATATAGCTATTTTATAACGATGTTACACATACAGAATATTGTAAAACGTGTAAAAGTTAATTATCTTTATCATAATATAGTTACTAAAATTTTTAAATTATAATTCCGTTTCCTTAATTGATAAAAAACAATCTAATATTGAAAGCGACGCACGATCAGGTTGTTCTAATATTATGTTATGAAAAAGATGCTGTTTAAATCAAATGCATTTAAATTAATTAAGAGCACTAATCTAACCAGTAACCAACTTAACTTTGTTGCTATAAATAAGTCCTTATGATGCTCTGTAATATCAATGGTCGACTATATAATATAAGAGATTTCTTGAGTTATTGAAAACAAAATGATTTTGACATATTTTGTTAAATCTCTTAAGATAATTATAATTTTAAATTTAATTAAATTTAACGTAATATAATTTTCTCAACAAAAAACTTGCGTTTGCTGATGACTATAGTGTTTTGCACTATAGCCTATAGGTATATCGTATATAGTGCAGTAATTATATAGTTACAACTTTTCAAGTTTTATTTTAGATTAAAAAATGTTATAAGTAGTATAAAATATTATGTTGTTTTAAATAAATCATATAATAAACTATTAACGAACTCAATATTTTATTTATCTATTTAAATATAATATATGCCATTTTATAGTTTGATGTAAGACAATACGCGACTAATTAATTAAAATGTTTACCAAAATATAATCATCAAGTACTTTACAGTAAAATAAAAATGTCTTTAGACCTGTAGTGGAATATTATTTTTATTTAATTTCGATTTAAAATACAAGTAAACCTATGAGGCTATGACAGTGCGGAGATGTATGTGTCGAGATAGTGTCTTTTATTGTTATTTTCCCAGTCTGTCGGTGCACTCGACAAGCGATTTATTATACTATGTTCAAGATAAAACCATATAGGTACCTGTAAAACCTGAGTATAGTTAAAGAAAATTTACATTTTTACTTCATACGTACATATCACATAATATATACATTTTTTTCTTCATATTTGTCGTGTTTAAAAACGCGTAAAAAGTTATTAAGCTACAGTTCTTCAATTTCTTTGTGTATGAACATTTAAAAAAATCATTTGTATATATGTCTTCTTCAAGAACACCCGCGACTCCCGTTTGATGTTCGGTCCGCATCTATCTCCTTTTATGTAACTTACAATTTAGTATTTACAACACAACCCCCGCGCCATACGATCGTATATCTATAAGGTATGGGATGCTGTAAAAATAATAATTTACGTACCGTAATCTCTACGGCAGTACTTGTTCAAATTCAGTCTCCTGGTTCCGGATCGACACTTGCCGCATTGATCTGTCGAACAAAAACTTTATTATAATATACGATAAAAACGATTATCCAGGGTATCGTAATAAAACCATAAAAAAGGAAACTATATAATGTTGTATGTAGGTACAAGAATTGTTCGTTTGCCGATACCTAAAATACATGCATTATGTGTTTATTGTTTGTACAGTTATAGAAATAAGTGTAAACATAATAGTATAAATACTAAATACCCAATATATGTGTAACACAACTATATAGTAAATAAGCATAATATGTGTATGTTAAGTATTCGTTTACAAACGACAAATACGAAAATCCGGTCGAAAGACCGTCCTGTCGTATTTATTATTGGGATTAAGGTTTGGGTAGGGGATGATTTTACGATGAGTTTTTAATCTCAATGAGGCGGTGTGCGTATACACGCCGTTTGATGAACGTTACATTTTTTTTTTTTAATACCTATGTGTATTTATTACGTACCTACATGTATATTTATTATGTAGGTATATATTATAATATAGGCAGGCGACAGTCAAAACACGAAATATTTAATTCAAGCCACATAAACCTGTTGAACGAAGACCACCCCACACATAAAAGTGGATAAATTAATGGCCCAGTTATCACCGTCGCGGTAGGTTTAATGTTTCCGCGCTATCGTGTAATAAACCCCTCCCCCCCCCCCTTCCACCTACGTAAATGTATCGCCACCGCCATAGACGACACCGCATAACATAACAACTGTCAATCTCCTCATCGAATCGGTGTCAGGTTTCCGGCTCAAAACACTTCACGCCTTATCATCATAATAATATACGCACACACAACAGACTACATTATGCACGTATATAAAAGTCATCTGCGGTTGATGTATGATGAGTACCTGCAATCCACGAGGACCTTACTCGTTTTTCGACGTTATGCGTCACGACAAAATATTATACACACTCTATATAATAATATACTTATAAGTTTTAAATTTAAGATACATTTCGTTGAGTCGCTTATTGCTTTCGTTCTCTACACAGTATCTTTCTCTAATATAATATACTACACACGCCAACTATGTATATAATATGTATCCCTCGAGAGCGTTTTCGGTGAATGGTATCACCGACGATATATACGCGTATTGGACATTGGCAGGTCTATATTTTTATTATTCTGAGTGTTAAACCCGCAGCGCCGTATACGATAAAATGTCGTCTTCGCAGTTCACGTAATGCGTTGCGGGCCAGGATCGAAAACCATCGGTTTTCTCCACACTAAAACGCATTTGATCTGCAGAGGGGCGAGGCGCACGCCACTTTATATATACGAGCGTCGAGCACACACACGTTATACCGACGGTTGTTGGTCATTATACGCCTCCGGCCTCCCCTTAATGATAACATCTTCGCTAAATTGCGTACGGGTTTTATTTATATTCGACTGTCTGCTAGCCAAAGAAGTTAACCCTCGTCGTCTTCAACAATAACACCGTTATCTATATCAGCCTTTATACCTTCTACAGTATACACTCTACACGGCAGAATCGAACATTTTTAATCGTTGCTCGCGTATATGCACATTGTAAGCTCCGACAAATGCGATTACTCCCTTGATTCCAAGACGTTATTGTCGTCAGATGCTGATATTAAAAATAAAAATGACACACCCGCCTCACCCACTCCCATTTAATGAAGAAAGAAGACCGTCCTATTTTTTTTTTTTGTACATGTTATGGGGACTCCCTCACAGTTAATCATATTTTAACCGAATGTAGAACTTACGACAAGGAAAGAAGAAAATTCCAAATCTCTGATCACCTTGCCGAAATACTCAACCCCGAACCCAACAACGTATTCAAGCTCATACAGTTTCCACCAGAAACTCTACTTATAAATAAATTGTAAATTGTATATAATACTTAATTTCAGTATTTTTTTTTCTTATATGTTATTCCTAAAAATGTTATTATTTGTATTATCAGTTTTAGTAGTATGTAATGCATGGATATTTATAAAATGTATCGTGACGTCCAATTGCCACAGATGCCGCGGATAGTTTGCTTGGTAAAAAAAAAAATAAAAATTCTTACTCGTCACAAATCTATAAACTAGGAAATATTCGTGAGCATCCTGTCACTGTTACTCTCTCTTTCTCTCTCTGTATACCTCTGTAGGCACTATAATATGTAATGCATAGTCTGCAAATGGGGTGAAAAATTAAAACATTATTAAAACACCTCTATATAAAATATGTATAATGTCTTGTTTATCTGTGTTTTTCTGCCAGTAGTCATTATACGCATTCTTCAACCGTCGTGCGAGTAATGAGTGCCCGTAAGAAAAAGAATCGTGTTTATACTACTATCGCGATGAACGTGTTAAATTTTGTCGATTATCTTTTCTTTTTTTAAAAAAAAAAAAAAGGAATTTGACTTTGATAAATGGGCTTTACACCCCCTTGGTCGGTCGCACCGAGCCCGTAATCCATTAACGATTTGGACGTACCCGATCCGATCCGAACCTAGCTATTTGCCCATGAATTCTTAAATCCCTCGGGGACGATATCTCGAACGATTTTATTCGAATTAACATATAGCTGGTGGCCAAGAAATCGAAGAAAAATACATTTTTTTATAATATTAAATATAAAATAACAATATGATCAAACTGACATTACTTGATAACCATTAACCGGATGTACATATAGCGGTATATATATATTATTTTTTATTAAATGTTCAATATATTTTTTGTACAATAACGTGTGACACGTTATTGTAGATTGTTTCAGGGCGAGATTTTAATTAAATTGTATTTTTTTTACTTTATTTTGAGTGACAATATAATTCTTTAATAAAAATACACATTTTAATTTAAAAAAATACGAATCAGGGTAAAAAAATTGATATGAGTATAAAAAAATTCTAAAACCAGAACCTATAGGTAATAAAATATTTAGTTAATAAACATTGGGTATAAATTGGGTATAGCATTGGGTTTTTATTAAATAAATATTAAATACCGTTATCCTCGTCATCTTCATCATAATCTCCTTCGTCTCCTCCTTCATTTTCTGCTGCACGAGCATCCGACGACATTTGATTGACGAAAATCTTTGAAGGCAATTCTGTAAAAATCGAATTAATAATAAACTAATAGTTAATATCATACAAAAAATATATCATTTTACTTATGCATGGCGCGATCTGCGATCTACTTTGTTGGTATCCTTTAGCGCATCTGTCGCATGTTATTCCGGTCACGCCGTCTTTGCATGGGCATTGGCCAGTGGTGTGATTGCATGTTTTACCGGATGCACCAACTGGATGACAGTTGCATGCTGAAAAATTGAATAAATACTTATATTGTTTATTTATTTCTGAAAATTTATTTAAATATAACATTTTATAATATAATAGAGACTAGGGTTAAATCATAATGTAAATAATATTTAAGTCGATAACATCAGAACCTATGTACCTACAGTTATAACTAGTACTAATATCATAACATTTTAACAAATATATCATATAGCTGTATAAGATTAAAAACCTATTGGCATAGTTGGTAGTTAAATTAAACTTCAACGTTTTATATTAGATATATATATATAATATATTATATATTAATCAACATTTAAAAACCGAGATTTTGTAAGTACATAATTATATTTTTCTCGGAAAGGTATTTATTATTTCGTCATAAATAAATGTAATGGTTAGTTTTTATTTAGAAAAGTATACGTATTTCAATCACAAAGAAATATACCTATATAGTTTAAAGTTAATGTAATTGTAAAATTGTCAAAGGGTAGGGCTTAAAAACACATTTAGCAGAATGTATTTGCTGAGTCTTAACCAAAATCGATATATTTTTGCGATAAATTTACAGAATCGTAATTTCAGAGGGGACCTGAGATAAGTATACGTATATCAGATAGGAGTTTTTTAAGGAGATGCTAAATCACCGGTGCCTCGAGGGATGAAAAAACGGTAACGGAGGGTAACTATGGTGAATCGAGAAGAATTGCACTAGTGGTGTCCAAATACAGGTCAGGGTCTGGTAAAAGATATATTACTGTTATACTATGAAAGGACAAACTAGAAAATTCGACAAATGTACTGTAAAATTAGTTTCCACTGCAAGAATTTGGCTCGAAATCTCATTAATCCTCAGGCATAAGTTTCAAAAGTATTTTTTTTTTAATAATTAATTGCCAATCAGACGATTGGTGAATTTAATTCCCCGGAAAATTACCATAATGAATAGGATATTGTAGAAATTTTATGAACCGAATGAAATTAATTATTGGAAGAATTTCCTATAAGCCCGCCGCCGGTTAGTTAGGGACACACCCGTCAAACACCCCAAAAACAATTTTAATAATGACGTCGCCTTTCACAATAACAATAAATAATAATAATTATATACTTTTCACAATTTCCAATTATAATGTGTTTTTATTTACAGCTATTTTATATTTAGTAGCGTCCTGCCAAAAATGTTACACCAAACAACATAATATTTGTATTTCCCTTTGGGGCTGAAAATCTTGTTTGTAATCTACACTTAAAAATAAAAAATTCATAAAATACAACAAGCTAATCAGAAATAATTAAAATTACACATAATATACATCAAAACCACCTTCTTGTATTGTACACACTGTACACTCCACCATTAAATATGCATATAAAATAAGTAGGTAGTATATTTAGCATTTTTAAATTGTATTTATTGGAAAAAACATACTCTTTTCTTAGGTAATCATATATTATGTTGTTTACATTATCATACTGTATAAACCAATTATTATTTTTTAATTATGTATGTATTACATTTTATGATTGATTGTATAACATGGGCATGTATATTGTATATATAACATGAGAAATGTTTTAGTTATAGGTAAAGAATTAATTATAAATATTATCCTTATTATGTAATTTGTATTTATAAATTAAATTATTAAAATGGTTATCGGTCATAATATACAAAGTTAAAATAGTCATAAAAGAAAACGTCCATGTTAATAAAAAAAAATCGAACGACAAAGATCCAACAGATAAGAAATCAAATTCAAAATATTCATGTACCTATATACTCAATAGGTAATAAAAAAAACCAAAAGAATTTTACGAGGTATAAGTTCACACTGTTGGGCGATTGAAGATAATTTTACCTAACTCGTATTATAGTCCGTAAGAAAACATTTAACCAATTGTATAATAACTAATGAGTATATAGAGCGTGGACACCATACACATTAGTTTTGAAAGCAACCCTTAATTTAATAAAAAAATACTGTAAGATTGTTTTTATTTTTTTATAAACAAAAATGTAGATACATTCCAAGTGTATACGGTGCATTGTTTAATAAGTTTAACTAGGTATCAATTTTGGACTTTTGTTTTTCTACTGTTTATTCGCGCGATTGTATGTCCTTCGTTGTTTTTGCTTAATTTTTTTATTACAGAATTTTATTGTTGATATTTTATTAAAAATTCAAAAGTGAAAATAATAATTTAATTGATAATATAAATGTTTAAGTGTTTTGTTAAAGTTGACAATTCGTGTAAACAAATTATTATAAGTATTCATATACCCATCAATTATTATAGTTAACTACACAGGGCAAAATCATATTGTATATTATATTTTATAATATAATCGTTGCCTTTGTATTTAGAATATATTTAGAACATATTTTATATTATGTTATTATAGGTAGGTACGTGTAACGTATGAATGAATTGTGTTAATTTCCAAACTTTGATACGGTCTTGCTGTATTACTATAATATAATGTGTTCCAAACGTAGTTTAATAGCCAAACGTTATGTTGTTTTTTTAGACATTAATTTTTACAAACAAAGATTTTGAAACGAATTTATTTCAGAACCATTGAACAGTGTGAACTGCTTAATTGACTGCACCTACGGACTGTCATGGCTCCCCGCGTTGTTGCGATTGATTTACAGACATAACTATTGTTGCATCAATGTTATAACTATGAGTAGGTATATACTGTATACACACACACACACACACACACACACACGCACGCACATTACATATACATATACATTATACATGTATATTATAAATAGTTATACACAATTTAATCGTCAGTTTACTCTTGACATATATTTTATCTCGTCTGAGATAATTTTTTTGAAATACTTATATCCTGGTATATTTTCATTTAGAAAAAAAAATACAATTATCTTTTTCTAAGAATTATATTTTAAAAGGATCGTTTCTGTCGGTTGCAGAGGCATACGACGATGCCTATGACAGTGTGACTACACGACGCGGAGACAAGACTGAAAATATATAGACAGCAAAATTAGTTTACAGTTCAAAAGGTTCAGTAGCAAAGCAAACACAACTTAAAGGTGAAAGCGATCGGGTACAAGTGTATACGACCCCCTTTAAGACTTTTTAATAAATCCGTTCATCCCTTTGGAGAGACGAACGTGCGCGCAATTAATACTTTGAAGGCGAAAAATAAAAATAAGCGACGTTGCTGCACATTTGCATCATTATCGCCCAAAGCGATGTTACACAATTTGTCGGGGAGGTTTCGAAAGACATTTCGAAGTTTTGCATTTAGTGTTGGAGTGTTTCCGCGTAGCTCGAGGGCCTACGCACCATATAGAAAATAAAATATGCATACATTATAATGAATAATATAGTTATGGATGCGTACGTATACGTTTTTATGGTTATTATTATTTATCTGACTTAAAAAAAAGATTATTAGTATATTATTACACGTTTGCCTGCACGTCAGAGCTGTATTGTTTTGTTACCGTTAGTTTATTTTCGTGTCAAATATGATTACGTAAATTACATGCTTCGAGATCATTAATATTAAAAACGACAATCAATCATAAACGATTATTGAGTATTCACGTCTTCTCCAACTAACTTTTCCACTATATGTATTATACGCGTCGGACCAATATCAAACGCCCGGAGATATTTTATAGATGATAAATAAAACATTTTATTGGTTCGATAATTATTAGAACGAACAACAACAATCAATGACCGCGTGCTGTCGTGCTACCGATGGCCACTTTTCGCCGGAGGTTATAGTAGAATGAAGTGTTAATGAGATTCTATTTAAAAAAAAGAAAAAGATTCGTTCAGTGCGTTTCAATAATTAAGAAGTACTTCTACCAGAATTTTGTCCGTTTCTCTTTAGAACGCTGATCACGAAACACATTTTTGTTTACCGGTTAGATATAGGATAACCTAACCTACTATATAAACGATTTGTGAGTAACTATATAGTATACATAATGGCGTGGCAGTCGCAAGTCTGTTCGACCCAATAAATCCTCGTTTTCGCGGCAAACTGCTCGAAAAGTTTTTAAACGGATAAAAATCGATTATTATTTTCCGACCGGTAATGTTATCCAATTAGTCTTAAATCGGGTTAAGCCGAGTGTGTAGGGGTCGTTCGAATCCAATAATTTACGCTCGCGTTTGTTTTTTAATGAAATTTACCGATCGCACGTTGTATACCGCCCTTAATCCCTACTCCGAAAACATTACAAAATATATTTATTAGGCCTTCCTGCAGCATGCCATCTCATAGGTATATTATAGCATAGGTATATTATAACGGGTTATTCTATTATTCACAGTGAATTGATTTAAATATATTTAGGGTAATTATTAACGACAAAAATAGGTTTCATATGCCATAAAAATCTAAAAACGACAGTATGTAATTTACTATAATATTATATATGTTTATATTACATTCATGTATAATTTTTATAACGATATGTACCTACCTTTAACAATATATTATACCCATATACTCGACTACTCAAGTATTTTTTCACTCAAATTATATGCGATATTTGTAGAATATTTATTAAAAATTACTAGGCTTATAATTAATATACAGATTGATACCTATATAAGCAGGCGTAAGAATAAAAGATATAAAAAAAGAATACAAAAAATCAATGCATAAATTATAGCACGTATATTCTTGGTATTCTATAAATCAAATAAGCTTTAAAAATACATTATAATGTATAATATATATTATATAATTAATATATTATATTACTTTGAATTTTTTTAAACTATTATAATATTTGATATAATAATGAACGCCAACTAATTACGTAGGATTTGTCGTCTTTGGCTTTTGCAAGTTGAATATGTACGACAAATAAAGGTTAAATTTAATTGAAACAAAAATAAAAAGTCTAGTGTGTCACACTGTATATACGAGCGTACCACGCGGGTATAGAATTACGGGAAGCTTGTCTAATTT
Source organism: Metopolophium dirhodum (assembly GCF_019925205.1). Taxonomy (NCBI): domain Eukaryota; kingdom Metazoa; phylum Arthropoda; class Insecta; order Hemiptera; family Aphididae; genus Metopolophium; species Metopolophium dirhodum. The sequence continues at coordinate 8,597,082 of NC_083561.1, read as the reverse complement.
ATTGTTAATAGACTTAGGGTCTGGGGATTTTTCGTTTTTTAATATGGTTGTCTAATAACTTGGTGGAAATTAATATAGCCCCCTAAAGGCGCGGACCGACAGACACCTACTGCCGCTGCGTGGCGATGAAGACGACTATAATATGTGTGGGACGGTCCACCGCCGCTGTGGTTAAAACATAACTAACGACCCTCGTATTATCATTATTATCATTATTATTATTATTATTATTATCCTTATTATTACCGTCGAGGCCGATTACTGGTAAACATAATTTAACTATAAACCGCGAAAATATGGCTCCGAACTTAAGTGCAGCTGTGGTGTAACCGGCGCACGTGGCGACGACGTGGGCACTGTTCCTAACAGCCTAATTGCGTCTTCGAACATTTGCAAAAATATTACCGTGTGCGTAATTGTATTATTATTACCACTCCTGACACTGGCGGCGAACACGCACATGTAACCTGGAAATTTCAACCGTGAGGCTGGTAGTAAAGCTAGTGAAAAATCGCATCACTTTTCGACCTTTCGGAAAGATTTAATGAAAACTATACTATAGCACCCGCTGGGGTATAGGTAGGTATACAGGACATAGGTATACGTGGCCGGTCGCTAGTGCGTAAATAACGGAGCGTTTGGCTGCGGGCAACTTACATAAATCAGCTAAATCCTACTGGGTCTTTTAACTCGCAAAGGGTCTTTGAGAATATAGGGATGTGTACACTTTCGTGCGAGCCCCTGAAACACACACGGCAAAAAGGTATAGTTTGGACACGAGGTTCCCAACAAACGAAATTAACGTTCACATAATGTAGGCACATTATACCTACGTTGTCTACATAACATTAGTGCTGTGCGCACGCGGTGTAAGTGTAAAAACGAATAAATCGTTTCAGGTTTATTTTTATTTTAACGCCGGCGAGTGTAGTCGGGAACAATAATGAAATATGTAAATTGAATTATTATCGAAAACGTTAAATTTTATAAATTATTACTTTTTAAATTGTTATACAATATATTATATACCTATAATCCGTGTATAAGTATTGTGTTTAGTATAGGGACACAGCCGTGAAGTGGAAAAACGAATGGCACAAATATTGGTATTTTAAGTGCGTACGGACCATCTGATTGTTAAAACGATATAAAATATTCAAGTTGGTTTGTGTACAATGTACATGTATATATCGTATATTATTATACTGTTATGTGCTGTGCGTATACGCATATTTATATATATATATAGGTATATACATTTTCAAGAATTTAAAAATGTAATTGATTATGAAAAATGGATGTATATTCAAGAACATGAATATTTTTATAAGTATAAAACAATAATAATGACAACATTTATACTGATTAACTACCTTATTATTATTAACTAATAATATTTTTGAATTTAACTGTACGTAAGATGTTAGAAACTTAGAACATAGGTACTGCAATTACAATTTACAATAGGTACTATTGAATTTGCCCATATAATATGTTTTTTCTTAATTAAAACGTTTAAAAAATAGCGTATTTGTACAAAATATTAATTATTCTAAGTTAATTTATTATGACTTGTAATGTTTCTCTTGAGATTTAATGGTAGGTAGGTAATACAAAATAAATTAAAAAAGTGACACAACTTTTTAGATTTTAGTACCTAGTATAAATATTTTAATTTTATAAATAATATATTGTTGTTGAACTTTAAAATTATAATTAAAAATTTTAATTATGAGCATTGTTTATTTTATTTATATTTAAACACTTTGTACGTGATTTTGAGTTCAAAAAATAATCGTATTAAGTTGGTGGAATAAATTGCTTGTACATTTCATGGAGATGGGAAATTGAGTGATAGAAAGAGACGTTTCATACAACGTTTGAATAAGTGTTATTAATCAACAGCTTACCTACATTTGACTTCACATAGATAATACTTATTTGGTACCATGGTGAATCGATCATAGACTTATAACTTATAATCATATGTATTGTAAGACACATCCAGTGTTCATTGCTTAGGTCCAACCATGAATGATGATAATATGCGCATACTATTAAGTAAACTCCGTTGGAAAAGAAAATAAGTTGCGTGTGACGACAATATTATTACATACGGACATATTTTATTTTTTGAAATAGGACGTCGCCCGACGCTAGTTTCACTATCCATAACAAATATTATATGTATACAATATCTTGTCGCATTCGAGTTGAATAAAACCGTAAAATAGAATTTACGCAACACAACCTCAAACTCTTCTCCGGACATGGGTTTCCGTAAATCGATGCCCCCTCCCCCGGCCGTAGCCGCCACCGACCCTATACGAGAAAAATAAATTAATAATAATAATAATAATAATAAACGTATTTTATCCTGTCGCGCTGTCCGACTTAATCTGCATTTTCAAACGAGCCTATATTATAATAATATAACCCACGCTGGAATGCCGGCGCACGGCGACGCAGACAAACTATCACATACATGAGGGCGCACTCATTAATAAGTTGTCGATTTATTGTCCGTGTGTATATACATAATATGTGTTATAATATATATATATATGTACACTGTACACATATATACACTACCGGTTTTACACATAATATTTTCTTCGTCCGTATAAGTGTACGAGACAGTGATAAACGAAATTGGACGGGCGCGTATTATAAAGGATGACCGACAGTGGATGGCAATCAGAAACCGCAGCCGAAAAACAATTTACTGGATCTTGATATATACGAAATACGAATACGCGTTAAATAACCTAAAACGGGGGATGGTATTCAAGAGTTTGCCCGTTATTTTCAGGACGATCGTTCACAGTGGGTTTCCTGTAAACAATTTTATTTTTTAAATTTTAAAGCATATACAAACTTTTTGAGTATCTACCAATGAAAAATTGAAATCCACTACAGTTTCGAATAAAAAATCCATCAAATCACAAAACTGTTTTTTTTTTTTGGTTATCAACTAAACCTGTGTATAAGTTATACATTTTAAATGATGGTTTTTTAATTATGAAAATTAATTTATTTAGAATTTATTTTAAGCAAACAAATTTTAAATAATTGCGCGTTAGAGTTTAAAAGTTCATTAGTACTAAAATACTTATTGAGTCCCAAACTTTTATAAAACTTGAAGATTCTATTGAATGTCAAGTAAAGACAGTAAAGTTATTAATTTAAGATTCTTTATCCAGTCATCCTTATTCATCGAATAAAATAAAATGGAGTAGACTATTTTATTAAAAATATCTACGCCGCAATTAATTTATACTCACTTAATGGAATACATATATCTCTTCTCTCATAATAATAATAAATAATAATATACGCGTATATTTTATTCAAATTTATTTTAAGTGATTCGTGTTTTGAAGTACAAAATCACAAAATATATCTTATATGTATTTAATAAAAATGCTAATAAAATAGAGTATTGCCGAATATTAAATTGCTTTTGTAAAAGTATAAAAATTGAAAAAGGGAAAAGTAAGTAACCGTTCTGTGACATGTACAGTTGGTGTCGTATCTAGTCATCGGACAACTAATAAGAGTAAGTCACTGCAGTAATCAAAGTGTTAAATTTGAATTTAATGATAAATCACTGCACACAAAAAACATTTCTAAGCAAAGACAATGTGCCTACCTATAAAAAAGTAGTTAGGTTAGGTTAGTGCTTATATTACTAAGTATATAATTATTATTATTATGATGCTATTATAATAATTTATTTATTACAATTATTAGTAAAACCGTAGGTTGAATTATTTTTTCTAAAGCATTTATTATATTTTTCATTTATAAAAAATGCTAATATTTTACTTATGCTAAGTATTTACGTTTATTCTTTTTAGAATTATTATAACAAATTAAGAAAATCGAATTTGTTTAATAAATGTTTTGCGTTAAAATTCTTATCCCATTTTTCCTAATTTTTTTTGTTTTTCCTAATTATTAAGCAATATGTAATCGAAATTTTTATTTTTGACCGCTCAAACTACTAGAACTGAAAATCTAATCATTTTTACTGCTGCAAAAGGTGATGACAGACTTAAAAATAAAATAATAAAACACAAATTGTAGTAAAATCAAAAAACATTTCCGTTCAAAATCTAAAATTAATTGTATCATATTTGTATTTTTCTTATAATATACTTAATCAAGTTATATAATTTATAATAGCACTATAGCTGGTAGGTATGAATACATTGATTTAGGTTAAACAAACACTATTTTTCAAATGGCATTCTTGACTCTACAGTTTTATTTGAAAAAAAAAAGATTTGGATAAAAGAGTATATGATTGTATGAATTGCGTAAGTTTTATAGCTGTGGTCCAGCGTAGAAAATCCATCTATCGTCAATTTTGAAGCGTCATTATTATACAACACGTATTCATATAGAATATGCATTATGTATAATATGCATTGTACCATTTACGTCGTATATATAGGACGCCGCATTGATACCCCTCGATACAAATTTTACCCTACGTCAATAAATCATTGTGTCCAAAGTCCGAGTACCTATATTATTATTATTGTCGTCTCCCATAGAATATCAATGTCTGCTTTCGTTTTGGCACTTAATAGGAAAAAAAATCGTTTTTGTATTCTATCGGTTAAAGTATAGTCGCGAAGTATATAATAATATAAGTGATAAGAAGAACCCTTTCGGCACGAGTTCATTTACGTCTATGTGTAATATATGTATATAGGTATACACAGCTAAGGCATATAGAAGAACGGTTAAATGGATACAGCATTTGACCTTCCCGCAAACGAAATCTCCGTGCGTGGAATTTAAAAACCATTTATAGCATCGGTGCAAAATGAAAACCTGCCAACAGAGATCGACTTTTGCTCGGGCTGCGTTTTACGCTCGCAAAAAGCGATTTGTCAAGCAGTAACCGTAATATTCGGTATAAACACATGAGCTATCAGACCACAGCAATATGTAATAATACTAATAAGAAATCGCGATGTATTATAATATTATTATGTGTGTTGTGTGAGTTGTCGAAAGGGAGTGAGTTCGGATCATAATTGAGTCTCTCGTTTAATCCCCAGCGCCCCAATATACGATGTAAACAAGGGAGAGGTGACTCACGCATTTCCGCCGGGTTAAAACAGTCAGTTACTATTGCGCTTTTTGTAAGAAATATATATTGGATCAAGGTTTTTGATTTAGAACACTATTGTTTTCTACAGCTATACCGAGTGTTTCACAAAGCATGCGCTCACTCCCTTTTATCCTTGAATAATGAATTTATTAAAACTCTAAGTTTTGAAACTTTGAAGTTTACTTAGGACTATATTTTCAAACCTTAAATATATTCATACAAATTAAAGAAAATAAACAATTTTTTATAAAATTTTTTTAAATTAAACTATCATGTTTACAGTAAATTGTTAATAAGTAGATAATTTTTCGAAAATGTTTAAACAACCAAATAAAAATTTGAAAGAATAGTGTCCTTGTTATTCTTACGTTTTCTAAACGTTATGTACCAAAGATAGTTCATAATAGTAAGTTTAAAAGATATGTTTGGGGCCATGATGATTTGAAAATTTTAGGGATTAAAATTAATTAATTGACAATTTATAATTGATAAAAATCGTCAGAGTAATATTAAGTACTATAGACTAAATAATAAATATATTTAATTTTTATGTAAAACCATGAATAAATTATATAATACCTGCACATTATAATGTTTATTAACTCAAAAACTACCTTTTAAAAATACTCTTAAATATTGTTAATAATCTAAGTATTCTAAGTTTTTTAAATATGGTATTTAATAAGTATACTTAAAAATTCCAAAAATCAGAATTTGAATAAATGCATAGTTTATTATTTAATGATATATTATTATTTGTTGTTAATTTTCAAAGACGCAAAATGTGTGAGAATCGATCTTTTTAGAATAACTTATAGATACCACACATTATTTTAATATTTAATAATTAATATAGAATTTCATGATCATCGAATAGAAAAATGTTAAGTGGTAAACTAAAGTATAAAATAAGGATACATTTCGCGTTTTATAAAGAGATAATATCTTTGCAGCTAAAATAATTACCTTATCGTGTTTACTATCTATAAAATATAAATACATTTTAACTTGTTTGGCAGATATGCAAATATTAATACATAAATGTATGATAGCAAAATCTAAAAACCAAAAGAAAATTATCTAACTTTGTATCTACATCATCCCACATAACTATTAACACTATAAAATATATTATAGAATAAGTGGATTACGCATAATTTTGTTAAATGCCTAAATTATAATATAATCTTAAATGTAGGTAATACTTGATTTCTGAATTATTGTGAAAATCTACTTATAAGTAATTTATTCAATATAATAATTACTTATTAAAAATTACGATGTTTAAATAAAATTAATATTAAACTAACAATGACAACTTGTTGTTATTATATTTTGATTTCAGATATTTTGAGTTATAATTTAAACATTAATTTTAATATTTAATAATATAATATGTTATAATAAATTGCAGCGTTTTGCAGGTTATGATTTTATAATATTCATTTAATATGTAGGTAATGAATGATACAAGTGTGTTAATCACGAAAAATAATTATTTTATAATATAATTTCATATTATATTATTTATAAATATTTATAGTCAATATTTCAGTAGGTATATAATATGGTATCTACAATCTATGTTATACACTTATAAATGTATAAGTATATAATTAATATACATTTGCATATTAATACGTGTTATACTGTTGTATACTTGTATAAAGTTTTTAAAATAGATAACGTTAAGATCAACAATTTAAGTGTAGGTACCTACAAATAGAAAACATTTCAATACATTTTAAACAAATTGACGAAAGGATTGCAGAGAACTAGGGATAGACGTATACGGTATACGTAGTGTTAATACAGATGCAAAACGGATGTAATATGGATCAAAATAATGAACGTTTATTTTTTTTCTACAAATAACTTCCAAAACAACATTAACGATTCTATTATAAACAAACAGTACTTTTGAAATCAGCCAATCACCGACTATTGCCGGTCGAACAAAACGAGAACATCTGCCGGTGATCGGGGCCTGCTCCTGTGAATGACACTAAGTCGGACCCGAGCGACACAATGGTAGTTGGTACCCAGGTATACTACAGACAGAGGGGGGATGGTGACCTAAGCGCGTTTATGAAAGCGAAATTTATCCCCCTATCCTCCCCCATTCCAGCCGTATTTTAATATTTACGTCTGGGGGGAAAATGAAAAAAAGCCGATTTATATTAGACTTATCGGACCGCAAAATCGGAACACGTGCTGCTTTACACCATTTCAGTAATTTTTTCTCAATTCCGAATATTATATGCGTTCCCCCCACATATGCAAGGGGATGCCCCACGTCCAGTAAGAGCGTATTTCCGGGTTTTGACAGTTTAAACAGAAGGGGAGGTAAATAAAAGGATTGTATTTACAGATTAAACCTATATAGACCACGTACACATGTTTTTAAGTATCTGTAAAGTATTAATAGTATAAGTAATCGTTTAATTGTAAATTTAAATTTTTTTTAACATTCAATAATATTTAGTTTTTATAATTTATTCTTCTAGTATATAGGTATGTGCTGAAATGTCATAATTTTCATATTATGCAGTCTTAGTAAAATTAAATGAATTATGCATAGTTGCATAGGTACATAATATATTTTTATATTATAATAACTATTAGTAGGCAGCATTTTTTCTACATTTTGCAAAATTATATCATATATTTAAATAAAATAGAATTTTTGGCAAGATAATACGATGTTCAACAATTTATTTACCATTAAATAAATAATATTACTATAAATATTATATAAGTTTTTAGAGAAAACCAAAATATTTAATTATTCTTATATTTAACCATTCATAACTCATAAGCACCATTATATATGTATAAAATATATAGAGGCCACGTATAATGTTGGAAAATATATGCTAGGAATCGTATTTGTCTGTAAAAATATTTTATCGATACATATTTTATAAATAGAAATATATTTTGTAAAATGAACCACATTGATATAACGAGTATGGGAAAATATTTGCATGTTTATTATAAAAAAGTAGTTGGGAACTAAATAAAAATAAAAATTATTGGTATGGGATTATTGAATTAAATAAAAAATGAAAAATATTTGAATATTTTTTATTACAAATATATTTTCTCGAATGCTTAGAAATAGTCGCTTAAAGTACGGCAATTTAATATGTATAAAAATATATACATATATTTTTTAATTTCCAGAATCTATTAAGATTAATGATTAAGTGTCTGATTAAGCTCATAAGAACGATTTAGGGAACGACGTTATAATAATATCACATTAAAATAGTATTAATAAAAGTGTACATTACTTAAACTCAATTATTTACCACTATATTTTTTTTTAACGAATACAATATTTTAAGCTTTAAATTTAAATGATTAATTAAGAATATTTAAGAAATTATTTTTACCGAAATTAAATTAACAGTAAATTGTTGAGGCGCGTCACACATTATAGGTTTTATATAATACATATTATATTATATATTATGTAAATATTTCTAATTTAAAAAATATTCAAAACAGATATCACTTTTTGATGTTCTTATTATACCTATTTTCATTATTACAGAATATATTTTTTAATAACAATATTATCATTATAGACGTCATTCCAAGTGTATAAGTACGAGAAGTACATAATTTTCCTAACCAGCCGATCATTCAACACTAAAATACAATGGCCCCAGAAACTGGTCCGCCGGGGCTTCGTCAACAATTCATATGCTCCCGATCGGTATAGCACTAATGAACTATTATAAAGTTTTATGGCGTATTCCCTCGTCGATCTCGTTGTGCTCGACAATAAACTTATTGATATTATATACGGTCAATTTGTCAAAACTAATAATAAAAAAAATAAGAAAGCCAAAGACGAAGCGAGAGAGAAAAAAATGGAACCGGAGAAATGAGAGAAATGCGATTTATCGCGAAAACCGCGATAATGTTGTTCTGGCCGTTCTCGTCGAGGATAAGATTTCTCCAAGGGATTATATACTGCACAGCAAACTCACATACGTACACGCGTACGTGTAGGTCAACAATCTACCCTGGGCAGGAAATTGTCCCTGGAGAGCCGTTTACCGGTTTCCATCGCGAAGATATTACGCGCCGCCCGCCCCGCCGAATAAACGTCCGCTCGTAAATTCTAGGAGAGAAAAAATAAATCCGGTGGCACCCGCCAGACCAGCGATGGGGACAACGTTTGCACTCGGACAATAATTTATTTTCATCGATTTGACATCGCGGATTGTCCGGTGTTCCTATTAATTAGGATTCGCGTGACATCGCACGAGGGAAAAAAAAACAGATGACAATTTACGCATATTATAATACACACATTAATAGTATACATAATACATAATATTATGTTTATATTTATATGTGAGGTGTAGGTAGCAGCGCACTACCGCTCGCCGGATTACCGGTTTTTGTTCCTTTAACAATTTTATCGCTGTGGTGGGGGTGTGGGTACGTGACAGTCGTCATTGATGGATGACCCACGAACGTAGTTACTAGTTATACCCAGGTGTTGAATATCATTTAGAGAAACGGTTCGAAGTGTTTTTTTAATAATACGACTATACCGCAGGACCACCGTTGATGAATATGCATTCAAAATAGGTATTTTTAGCGTCTCTCATCGCGGGCCGGACGAGTTGTCTTTTTATTTGTTTATATGTATATTCGATTTTTTCCACCTCACAGTGGAATTTATTTAATATGATTGGCATTAAACTTAAAGAAAACGCAAGCTAAATAAGACAATTCGTTCGTATAATATAAACATTCCAAAGCAATAAAATACCAAATGTACTTAAAACCAAATTAAATGTGCTATGGAGTAACAACAGTAAAAACGACATAAAAATAACAAAATAAGTTTACTGTCTTATGTTACCTATTTTAAAATAAAGTATTTAAGTATGGCAATTTTTCTTGTTCAATTTGATGAACATTTTTGTTTATAATACATCATTTAATTCAATATATTATGTGTAATGCACAATTTATAGTGCTAATATACTTGAGAGAAAACTACAATCTATAATGTCAGCCGTCAAGTTATAAATATGACAGTAGGTACTAAATAAAAAACATTCCAAAATGGGAAGATAATATGTAAAATAAGGTTTTCTGTGAATATAACATTTTGTAATACAATAATAGTAAGAACCTGTTTGGACGCTCTCTAACTGCTTTTTACCTCTTACAGATACGACTATACGAAGAATGAATATTAATTTAGTAAGAAGTAATATACTAACTGGATTACACTGAATATTGCGATAAATGTATACAATACCTATTACAATTTTAACAATATATGATTCAATATTAAATTATACTACACAGCCAGGTAAAACGGGAAACTATTTTCTATTAATAAGGACTAAATTAAAAAAAAAATCTTCACCTTCAGCCTCTGAAATTATAATTTTATCGTTGAAAAATCCTTCCGAGATGTTTAACCATTTAATGAGTACCTAGGTATATCGTTATACCTATCTATCTGAGTAAAAGTAGAGTTTGTTTATGTATATAAATACAAGAAACTAACTATACCAATTAAAAATATATACCTACCTATATTATATATTACTATTAAATGTTTGATTTTAATGGCGCCTGCCTAGTAAACATCAAAGAGATTGTTTATTTCAAGTGGCTATTAACTTTCTTCCCTCTTTTTTTAGTATAGCTTATAAACGGTATTAATTGTATTTTATAAAAATGTATATACATATTTATGTTTAATTATTATTTTTTAAGATTATGGATGTTAAAATATAAAAATCAATAAGGTTAGCCCTTAATTTATAAATAATATTAAAAACTACATAATACATATTCATTACCACTAATTTTTATTTAATTACTTTATTGTTCTTCGTATAACTATTAATATAACTATTTATACATATCTGAAGTACGCTTATTTGACTTAAGTACGATATGTGTATAATAACTATTGATATGTGTAAAACTTGTTATATACAGGTGTATAATGAATAAAATAATATTAGAAATACTGAGGTTTTATAATCAAAATCATTGAGTAATAATAACACTGTAAATGAATGGTCGATCGTAATATTTTAGTTTACAAAGAGAAACTAGAAATAAAAACGCTTTTTGTGAAGACTTATGTTCGTGCTTGGAACATTTTTGTAAACTTAATACATCCAAATGAATTTCTTTTGTGTATATTTTTTTTTTAACTTAAGCTATAATTAGATAGAATACTTCGTAAGTGTTGACGGACTATCAATCACTTGGCGCAATGATGCACATTGTGTCGTTACATATGTAGTAATGTAGTATTATAATAAGTTATCTTTAATTCAATTATCTTTATATACAATTGCTTTAAAAGATTAATGATTCATCTACCATAGTCATGACTTACGTTGAGTTTCAGATGAATATATTTTTATTAATTAAGATTTAAGTTAAATATAGAAAGTTTTTTGTGGAATATTTGTTTGACTATAATTTATTTTGATTTTATGATTAAAATATTTAAGCTTAAACATATTTTGTAAAAACACATTTTACTATTAAAAACGCCGATGTAGTTATCTATTATCAACCATCTTATTTTAAAGGAAATAAATAGGATAGTTTATCTAGTCACCTAGGTAGCTAACGGTATGTATGATATTGTTGTTGTTGATAATTATTTAGATTCATCAGTCATATTGTCACCTTATCATATTCTTTAAATTATTGAGGGATATTGAGATTTGAGATTTGATAAATATATCGTTTTTTTACTCATACATATATTATCATATAAAATAAATACTACAATATTATTACATTATTTTAAAAGTTTAAATAACAAAAAAACGATTTCGTTGAATTTTGTATACGTACGCAATACACATAGTAATTTTGTCTATAGAGATTCAACTTAAATTTAATATCTTATGTTCCTGTTTTACCAATTTTAAAAGCCATTTTCTGCTGTGAGTACAAAAACCCATTTAGATTTAAGTGCCATGTCATTTTCACCTTCAGACATTCGAGTTCACACGTCTCGTGATCCATCATTGTTGTATCATTTTTCACTCGGAACCATGTGCAAAGTACATTTCCTGAATACTTGGAAAACCAAATAAGTTGAAATTGGGTTTGGAGGGTGTTCACTGTTCACTGTTCATAGTCGGGAAACTGATGCGATTTTTAACTCTTATTTCCCCCCCAATATCTTCAGAAGCAGTCAACTATGATAAATACAAGTGTCAATGCATGATTCGTTCCCTCGTGGTTTTGGCCCGAGGGCTTCCAGAACAATTATTCTTGTTTTCGCTCCTTCTTTTTAATGATTTGCTAAAAGATTCATGACAACGATGATGAAAATCCAATTCTTAACCACTACCCTGCAGAGTGCAGGATACACTATGATTACATTTAAAATATTATCAAACCTTAAGTAATGAGATATCAATATTATGCTTCATACCTACATTTTTTATCATAGAATAGGTATAATATAAATAATAAACTCACTTACAGGTACAGGTTGTTTTATTAATTATTTTAGATATGATATTATGGTATTATTTGTAATATAATTTGGTCTAATAAGTAGACTAATAAATTATGTATAGTGTATACTGAATAGCATATACAAGTACAGCGTATTGTGAAAATTTCGAAGAGTTTTCTATCTTTATGCATTTTTGAAAATATTATTTTTATTTTGGAAAAAATATAATTTGTAAATATACTTATGATATGAATTTTCTATAACAAATCTATATTTATGACAGGGTAAAATTCACTTGAGGAGTAACCTCCCCTTATAGGAGGCACTCATATAGGCATGCAAAAATATAAAGTTAGACAAATATTATTTTTGTTTGCAAGGCAAATTACGTTTTACAGATTTGTTCAAACATAATAATCCGATAAAAGCACATGTTATCAAAAATGTTGAGTTCTAAACTATGGTTTTCGTGTAGGTAATAATTTTTGTTAGCAGTGAAACCCATAATACATTAACAATGGTCAATGACGGCAAAACTCTTGTTTCGGCATAAAGAAAAATACCATTTATTTTATACTACCCGTTATATTTTTTCTCTTTTTACGGTCAAATAGCCTTTTGGATAATATTAGCGTTGTTGTATCCACTTGTGCGCACCTATCTTTTGTCCCATGTGTTTAATTAGTCAAACCCGCAACAATAGAGCGTGCACATACATATGCACTCATACATGTATATGGATATGAATCGAGTTTTTTGAAAAACCCATATCACGTATATGGAAAGCAACGAAAAATAATAATGACCAGTGGTTTATTGCTAATGACGATGTTAACGTAGTGACTATAATTATTGCTCCAGATAAAACGGGTTTTGGTCAGCAGCCGCGAATACAAGAGGGAATATCGTACGTTATAACTACTGTTCCTGCAGGCTAAATCGTAGGTGTTATCAGTTTTGGCGTACACACACGTTAAACATATAATTGTGTACATAATATTATAATATAATATTATATTATGTTAGGTACATTATACGAGCGAAGCAGCGGCGGTGGTGCCTTTGTGTTGCCCACACTGAGGTATAAAATAAAAAATAAAAATACAGACTCGACCGCACGGTACAGAGTGAACTCGATATTGATGTACGCATATATTACACAGGAAGGTCTCTAACGCGTTGAATAATAATGTCCGCTGGAGTTGATCGCTGTTTTTACGTTATATAAAACTGTATATTTTGTACATCTACCTATATTTTTTTTCAACCGTCAATCACAAATTATTCGACCGGAGGATATGATTTGCTGAATTACCATATAATCTTTGCACGGAGAGCGTGTATGCCGAAAAAAAAAATTGTAAAAATAATAAAACAGAAACGTTTACCCCGTAGTATAATAACGCCGACGCGACGTGCCCTAGGCGCAGTCAACGTTTGTAATAATAAGAAGTAAAATATTTAAAATCAAGTATAACTGCTGGCGGATCGTTCGTACAACAACAGCAAAGTACATATATTATGTACCTATATATAATAATAATAATAAAACATCATAATCATAACGCGATTAAAACAGTGTTTTATACAGCCACATTTGTATAATATAATAGCTATATATCATACACAGACACACACACGCAAGCGCTTGCATTGTCGCATTGGAAATAAAAAAAATATTCTGCATATTAGTACGGTCGCTTTGAATCACAACGCATACGCATGCTTTTTATTCAAAAACCGTTTGACTCGGGTACGTTATAAGAATATGAAATTTCTGTTATAAAAGTATTGTTTGTAATATTATTATGTTTTTGTATATTATACGTATTATGTCTATTACAGTTTGTCCATGATAGCAGTGGTAAATAGATCAACAGAGAGTATTTCTCTCGTAGAATATTTGTAAACCGTAATACTTATTCGTATTGAGTTATTGTTGTTGATTAATAACACACGATTTTATAAGGAATTTATATTTTAATGTTGTCTTCGATAGTGCAAATTAATTTTGTATATTATATATATTAAATATATTGCAGAATATTACGACCGAAAGAATAGAAATTAAATTAATTTTATACAAATAACTTTAAAAGCTGTATAAAAGTTTTCAATTTAATTATTAATATAGTTCACTAAAGCTAGTCTAAGTGAATATAACTTTGAAGATAGTCATGGAATCATTACAGTCAAAACGTCAAACTAAACAAAACAAACATAAAGAGTATCTCAAACTATAAATCAAGTTGCCTATGAAAACACAAGCTAAACTCTAAAATAATAATTTACGTAGGTACCTAATAGTTATTGTTGGTAGTTACTAATATCACTATTCTTCTTAGTTAATAAGTTAACCAATTAATTTGAAATATAGGTAGTGTTTAAAATATTTTGGCTAACGAAGTATTTTGTTCAATTTCAATATTCGATGAACTAAACTGCAGTAATTCAAATCCAAATTAGCTATTATAATTTATGATAATATTATAAAGTATTAAATTGATACTTACAGCATTGAAACTAGGCCTCCATTAAAATTTATTTTTATTTAAAAAAAAATCTATGGATACTTAAGACTTTGGTACACTTAAATTATTTATATAACATAAGTTTACCGGGGCTCGCAGACAAGAGAACCACTCGAAAAAAAGCAAGTGAGAGGGCAGCGAGAAACATATCCCTTTCCATTTTTAAGCACCTAGCATTATGGCTGTTTCCACGCAGAAGTCCATTAGTCACAGGGGCCTTTTTACACACATCCATCAGAGTCGCTAGCCCTCCTCACATCAATAGTATAACGATTGTATACATCACACGCACCCTGTGTGTTGAGTTAGGACGGGAGGTAGACAACTTTGACTCGTCCAATGGCCGAGCCCCCCGAGATAAAGAAGCCCGTTCATGCAGGGCACACGGGGTGCATGGATAGGAGTGGCGAGAGTGTAGGGGTGTAATCCGTTTTTACTGGAAACGGATCAATTTGTCTAACCTTTGCCCCGGGCTACGGTAAATATCGTCCAGTTTGGTCTCATTCCCGGCCCAGTCAGATGTATCCGGTTGAAATAAATCGCTTCGGATTCTAAAAACTGTGCGATCGTATGCGCCGAAAGGATTTTACGAGCTATGAACGAATCCCTAGAGGCCACAGAAATAAGTTTGTTTGTCGCTAAAAAGACACGGCGATTGACAATTCGTTTGTTTTATGGTATGCAATATCCGTTTTGTCTTAACTTCCGAAGTAAAACCGTATTTCCGTGTTTGCATGAAAAGTAAATGTTTAGTTGAGAGGATCCAAGGAGCAGAATCTAGTCGTATTATATCTTTTATCGATTGATTTTAAAATTGAAAACAATAATATATTAGTTATTACTGAATATTAAACTAGATTTTTTTGATTTTTTTTAGTAATATATAATATTATAATAATATTTTAGGCAATTGAAAAATAAATTATTTTAATTTAATATTTAATGTAGTGTACTGCGTAATATATTATATTATACTGTATAGTACTGGCGTATTATATAGAAAATAATTTAAAATAATATAATGTATAATCGGGTTAATAAGTGTTAAGATTTATGAATGTACAAAACATACCTATATAGGTATGAGTTTGCGTAAGATTTGAAACTTGTTTATCCGTTTGAAGATAAAACGAGTTTTTAAAGATTTGGATAGGCCTTGTTATATTTTATAAAATGTATAAAATGTGTTTATTATAATCTTAAAAATCTTAATATTTTATAAATATAGACTTGACCACACAAAATATTAATTATGTATTTTAGTTAGCTGATTTAAGACGTATAACACGAAATGATCGCATTAAAAGTATCTAAATACTATGAAGTAATAGGAAAGATAAATATGAAGGATAAAAATATTCTTTAAGGCATCATTAAAATGTAAGTACAAAATATAGATGTACGATATAACTCCTAATGTAAATAATTATAACCATAAAAATAGTGCAATATAATAAAGTTTAAAGTTTGCAGTTTAGCAGCTGCTATAAGATTGTGAGATATAATATAACCTTTTACTGAATTTGATTAACAGGGGAATATATCAAAAGCCAAAATTAATTATCATCTCGTAGGTCTTCATTTAAATTTTAATCAAATAATCCGTGTATAATTACGGAAGGACTCACCTCAGAGGCTCAAAATGGCAAAGGTTAAGGGGTTCCGTGAATACATTATTAATAATCAAACTTTAAGAAGTCTCCTACCATTAAGCTTTCAATGTTTAAACTTAGGTATTATGTATAACAAAGCCTACCGATATATTTAAGTCATAAAATTGTTTATGTTATACATAAGTGCATAACTGATGTACATACATTGGATACTACAAATACATGTATGTTTGAAAAAAATAGTTTTTCTTATTACTAAGTTAAAACACAAGGATATTAATCATTAAACAAACTACAATTTGAAAAATATCATCTATTAAAAAACCACAAATGTTGGAATACTTTTTATATTTTTGTTGAATATATGAGCTTAAAAAATGTAATAACAATAATTAAAAAAATCTTTAAGAAATATGAAAATAGGATACAAATTGTGTGTTTAAATTATTGTACTTTCTCAATTGCAAAAAAATATTTCAAAAGGCGTATAAAATGTAATAGAATAATTTACGTCTGTAGATTTATATGCTAATTACGATGTCTACACTTATATTTATCGTTTTATTAATACATATAGTGATCGGGTAAATTATATCTATTCGCTATGTGTTTAAATTAAAATGTACAAAACACGTTCCAACTTCCAAGACCACCTTCTAAAATATTGAATGTTTAATTCCCATTTAAATAAATAGGATTATTTCTTATAATTTATGTTAGGTACACATACGTGAATCTATGAACACAGTGCATAGTGTGCTTTGAATAATTGAATCACAAAAGGTATAGAGCACTAATTTGTATCAACATAATGGACAACATCTGAATTATTAAAATAAAATTTTTTTACAACAAATATGTAGGTATACAGTATACTGCCAAATTTGATTTGTTTTTAAGTAGATTTTAATAATAATAAATTATACACCAGATAAGACAAATTTATATTCTTATTTCACTTTCAAGAAATAAAAATATTACGTGCCTGATATGAATAATATATCGATTTGATTTAATACTTTGTAAAATATTTTAATTCGTATGCAAAACACTATTTTAATTGTCTCGTTTATTGCCTGTTTTCTCGTGTCATTCGATTACTTTGATCCCCTATCATCGTTAGATGTTAGCCTCTTAATCTCACACCATAAGTCACGTTTGGGCAATAATGTAACCCCCCGGTCGTTTTTTTTACCCGAACAACATATAGCCGGTTTATTGATAGCGCTTCACCCGTGTTCGTGAATCATAAGCGAGGATCTCACCATACCATCAGCATATTATATGCCCGGTATCTTTAAATCCTCACGATTTTTCAATTTTCTTTCTTTATTATTAATATTATATTACATTTTTTTTTATCACAAAGGGATGTCTGCATAAATAAACCATTCTGCTGACCCGAAATAGCACATTTCACATACGAACCAACCTTCCTCTATAACGAAATATCATCACGTTGACACTCGTATATATTATATTAAAAAAATAATAAATAAAAGAAACACAACAAAAAACATGGTTTTAAATTAAAAAACGATCAAGAGTAGTACATTTGTAAAGAATTTTATAACAAAAGTTTTCTTTGAACTATTAAAAAAAAAAAAAAAAATGTTTTTATACAGCCAATCGAGGGAATTATGATGAATCTATGAAGCCCACTATTATAGGTATAATATCAGGAATATTTTAGGAATATATTTTTTTTTCATAGCTCTAGACGGACGCACATGCATGGCAATATGGCACTTATATATTATGCGTTTTGAAGTTTTTCAAGGTGTATACTAATTAAATAAAACAATTCATGAACGTGAATATAGTATTAAAATTATACGGAAGCTGTTAAATGAGTAGTTGCTCTTTTACTTATTATATGAATCATGGTTTCACATACTATTATTATAACTGATGTTATCACTGTCCTTTACATCTAAAATAGAGAAAAAATAATTACCTACCTTTACAAGCCTTTCGATGTGTTATGGGCTTAGTGGGATCCCTGTAGTATCCCTCCTTGCAGTAATGACAGTATCTGCCAGCCGTGAAGTGTCTACACTTAAGGCACACGCCACCGCTCACCCGACCCGACAGTTTGTACAGCTCCATGTCGAACCGACATCGTTTTGCATGTTCGTTGCAGTTACAAGCTGCAATCATAACAAAATATTATTATTATTACATCCATTTTACATTATTCATTTGTAGAGATACCATCATCGTTATGAACGCATAGTGTAACCATGTATAGGACTTACACTAAGCATAGTAGGTACATGCGACGTATGTACCTATTACCTACATACGTAGATTTGCTTCCATATAAGTTAATATATCTATTCTACATATTTCAAACTTGACAAATATACTAAAAATCCAAATGTCAATAATTCCAAAAATAAGAGCAAAAAATCCAAAAAGATTTTAAGCAATTTGTATGTACTTGATAATATTTATTTTCTCTGAAATATCATTATAATCACTCCAGTATGCTTAATAACACGACATTTTGTTTTATATGTATCTAATTATATGGTCTATATTTTTATAATGTACATTTTAGTATTAACTTTACTTTTCAACAAGTGTTTAAATCCGATTGTATCGACGTATCGTGTATAATTTTTTTACTTGCTTGTAGGTATATATTTACTAATATATTTATTACTAATTAATATATTATATCTATTATTATTTATCATGATTGATGAATGTAGCAGAATGTTGATAATATAATGAGTTATGACTGTTATGGTACCTATATTTAAATCGTTTGGAAGTAATACAATTTAAATTATTTTTATTTAAAAACTGATTTATGTTAGTAATATATTATAAACTCAAGGCTTAATAATCTCTACCCTTAAACGGTCAATTGTTTTAATTGTATGAAGTTGCTTTTATGGTTATAGTAATAATTGTGAATTCACATTTTATAAAGTTCCGACTTCTTGACAAATTCACCTTCGTTTGCTCGTTAATTTTCGACTCACGTTTATGGTTTGTTACTCCTCCTGGCGGTATAACCATTATAATGAAACTTCTAACAATTTTTGTTGAGTTTTTACTTTTACGTAGAACTTAAATAATCACTCACGCATATTAAAAAAAAATAATGTTCATCTTTGATCCAGGGACTTGCAGAAAAACAATATTATAATATGTAGTCATCAGTCTATTCGAATTTGTTGTAATTAAATGTTTTAGTATTAATTATTAGTAGAGAGAAACTATTTCAAATTAAAGTAGTAAAAGTATAAAATATTTTTTTTTTTAAATTTAATTAAACACATAATTATTCATTGTTTTAACTATACTTTTACTTATTAAGTATTTTAAAGTAGGTATGTATATAATGCATTTCTAGATATTTTTTAGCATGTTAATTAAATATTGTATCACAATAAAATTCATAATTATTATAACCATATTAAACAGTAAGAAGTGTATAGTGTTAAATTCCCTAAAAATGAACCATGTTAATTAAATTTTAAATTACTGCACGAAAAACCAACCCAGTTTAACATTTATGGCTATTTCTAGTTTTTAACTGTCGACGCGTGACAACTTATTTACATAAAGAATATTCTTCAGCATTTCTTAACCTAGGTACTTATTACAAGTTAGTTTTTTTATTTTAGCTTTATATTTTATTCTTGGCTATTTGCTAAACTTGTAATATCAAAAATAAATTATATAACATCAACAATTTTCTGGAGGTAACGCATTATTTTTATGAGACAATTTGTTTATTACTGACCGTAAATATTTTTTAATATTGATGTAACAAGCGGATGTATAATAAAATTTAAACATTCGGATAGTACTCAAAGGAATGAAACATTTATGAAGAATGACGACAGATGAAAGATGATGAAAAAAAGTCAAGAGTTTGTCACATATTAATATACTCTCTATATATAGACATGATATTTAGGGTCGGTTAGTGAATGAAACTGTGAGGGTTAAGGTTTAAAGAGTTCCGGTAATTCACAATATACCACCATATTCATACAAGAATAAGAAGGAATATACTACTATTATAATTACCAGCTATAGTACGAAAAGTTATGACATTGAACATTTTATCATTTTAAAGAAATATTTCGATTTTATTCACTATCAAAAAACTATTAATAAAATATAATCGTTTATAATATGTAATAAAATATTCACTATAAAACTTTAAAATTTTAGGTACCCATATATAGTGGATTGGCCTCGCGTTATATTATTATTACACCTATTACTTAGGTATAACTTATAAATAAAACATGAAGAACACTACAAACATCTAACAAATATTTTTTTTAATACCAGTCGTCAAAGAATATATTATAATGTTACTCTCCGAGTTTTTCTTAATTAATTATTATGAATGGTAAAGATTATAGAATGTAGGTACACTATGCTGTGGTCGAATCGGATAGTCCGACACATTAAGCGTATATTATGTGCATTATAAATTTATATTTTATCTTTATGCTTTAAATATTATCATCATCAATATCCCACTCAAGAAAGTATCAAACAAATCAGAACGAAAAGATTAAGCTTAAACAAACACAATCCGGTACATGTAAATTTATTGTAATGTACACATATAATTAATGAAACTCGTATCGATTTTACGTGTCAATACTACGCGCTATACACTTAAAAAAAACGTAGATACCTACCTATCTACTTTGTGAACGAACCCGACATCCGTTAACACTCGCACATTAAGTGAGTGAGTACCTATTACACTAATAATCGTCCATCGAAATAATGACTGGATTGTAAAATGTGTATAATGAAAATTAAAAATGCAAAATCAGTAATTATGTATTATCACCTACTCAAAATGCTGTGCTGTCTGACGTGTGTGCATCGCCGGTAATCCGGAACCATACGTGTGTAAATCATGGGCGGACGGCGGCGGCGGTATACTGCCATATTATACTGGACAGTTACGACACGTATATGGCCTACAGGTACAATACGTATGACCACTATTAGTCAGAGGCGGATTAAAATACCACGAAATCATGGTCAATTAACTAATTAAATCGAAACGCATAGGAAGGATTTCAGATCGGATCTAAAAAGCCTCTGGAATTATTATCATACCACATTATACATTATTGTACACTGAAAAAGCGTGATTGCGAGAGTGTGTGCGCGCACGCGTGTAAATGTAGGTGTACCTCCGTATATTATATTATTATTATCATAGGAGTAGCCGGATGGAATGAAACGGAGTGACCTGCAGGTACAATAATAACAAGCGATCGGAAGCGAAATCCGCGCGGGTCTGTGCCTACGTATTTCCCAGACCATACAGACGTCAATAATGTCTTAGGCTAATTGCTCGGTATATTAAATCTTCCATGTAATTGAATTCCTTAGTGACAGCCAAGCCAACGCGATCGGATATAATGATAATAATAGAAGAGTCGAAAGACCCGTACGGGCCCGATAAATTTCAAATGTGCATGGATAAAGAAAAATCTAGGCGACGTCGTGCATGTAAAATATAGTAAGAAAGTTTGCCGGTGTTGGATATGATTTGTGATTTTTGTCAGATAATTTTACAACACATGCCTACAGTGAAAAGGGAAATCACCATTTAAGCAATTCACGCGGTTATTAGATTTCGTTTTCTCGAATACAAACTTTAGATTCATATTTTTATACACATTTTTAGTAACTACTAAACTACCTACCTACTGAAATGAACGAAAGTTTCGAGATGTTAATATTATTTTGTGTTAACGACGGATAAAACCTAAGTAGGCACGTACGATATCGAGAATAATTTTAAATTAAGTACCTACCTATTTTAAGACACTGGACTACGATTAATGATCATATTTATTTGGAACTCTATTTTTAATGTAAAATCAAGTTATCTCAGTTCAACTGATTCTGATGACATAATACAACACATTACACAAGTAAATTTACATAATATTATAATAAATGTTTAGTAGAATTATTATTAAAATTATAAAACAATTTTACACTTTAAAGTTATAATATAATGCTTCTCAAATAGTATGTTCTTACTATTATTATGAATTTATCTTCTATCTAGAACCAAGGATGAGCATTAACGAGTTAAAAGTTAAAATTAAGTTAAAACATTAAGTTAATTTTAATTAAGTTAATTAACTCGTTACTTTTTTTTTCAAATTAACTTTTAACTTAATAAGTTACTTTTTTTCAAGATTAACGTGTTAACTTCAAGTTAGTTTTATTTCAAAAATATCTAAATT
Organism: Metopolophium dirhodum; assembly: GCF_019925205.1. Lineage (NCBI taxonomy): Eukaryota > Metazoa > Arthropoda > Insecta > Hemiptera > Aphididae > Metopolophium > Metopolophium dirhodum. The sequence continues at coordinate 8,574,067 of NC_083561.1, read as the reverse complement.
AAGTAAATTTTTGTCTAAAGAATAATGCACATTTATGAATGTTTTTACTTTGATGTATCATTTTAAATTTCCTCAGTAATTTTTTTGAGCGTAAAGAAAAACTATCTAATAAATCATATTATTATGTCTGGAATTTTTTATTTTTGCAAATTGGCAAATTTTAACTTTAGATTAAGTTCAGTTACTTTTTTCAAAGCTAATTTAACGAATTAACGAAAAAAAAATACAAGTAACTTTTAACTTAACTTAATTATTTAAAAATAACTTAACTTAACGAGTTCAAAAAAATCGTTAACTTGCCCAGTCTTGTCTAAAACTACATCCTAGGATAATTTAAAAAAAATTACCATTACATTGAATAAAACATTTTATAAAATATGAATATGTTAACAAAATCAAAATTTAAAAAAATCAATAAATACCTCAATTCAAATAACTTGAATCGCACTATATGGTGCATTGAGAGTGTATAAATTGATCAAATATATTTTGTCAGTAAAAAAAACATTTACATTAACAATATAGGTACCTACTATAACATAATGTTATAATATCATTATTATGCTTAATGTTGCTATTCCTATTACCTACGACCACTATTATTATCATCCATTATTATTTATTACTGTCATAATATATTTCCACAGTATAAAAGGTTATGTATGTAGTTTGTAAAATATAATATTAACATTTTGTTTTCTAACTAAAACTAAACTACCAACCCGATTATTATTTTATTTTAATAAAGGTGAGTTTTTGTGTGTTAACAAAAAAGACACTAAGATATTAGGTGTATTTAATAATATATATTTGCAGTCATTTATTTTAAGGAATTTAATCTTAAAAAAAAATATGAAATAATAAATATATACTCGTATTTTAAAATCCCCATGACATATAAATGTTGTAATTTATTGGATTTTTATTCAACATTTTTTCAAGAAAGTTAAATTTGTAATCTTTATAGGTGTCTCGAAAACGACGTAAAATATTACTTTTGGCAAAGCCTATAGATATGTCAAAATAATAAACAAGACATTGGTTGAAAGAAGAGTCTTGTTTATATTACCTACTAAAAATATAAAACCAATGAATGTGAAATAGTTAAATAGTTTCTCAAAAATGATTAATTAAGTTAATAACGCCGATAATTTGTTCGTCAACATTCAATCGAAAGCTCAGAAGCAAGTAACAAATAGATTGAAAACTATCGAAAGTTTAAACCATTCGAAACCATTATTATTATTGTTAAACTTTACCATACAGGTAATTTATGTACTCGAGAAGTTGAGAATAGGTAAAGTGTTTGAAAAATAAAAAAATATAAGTACTTTTAAGACTAAAAGTCTGGCACGAGAAACGTGCGATATCGGGGACGAGTGTCGAAATAATAGCTTATAATCATTGAAAGAATCCGTTTTTATCAAGTACTTTCCAAAGTATGTATATATTATAATAGTCACTGTGACTGCATATTATATAGGTAGGTCTATATGTCCACAGCACCCACACCCACGTATACAAATGAATTATGGATGCACGTTTGTAACCGCCGTTAGGTACTGGTTATGAAACCTAACCGTAGAAATCAATATTTTATTATTATTATGATGATGAATGCAAGTATTGTAGAACAGTAAAGTGCAGTAATACTATACTGCACGTACTATTATACGAATATCTATGACTGAAAACTGCCATAGAAAAAATTCACATCGAGTGGGTTGCATAACGATACGCGCGAACAGGTAAGATAGATAGATGGATGGAGTGGTGACAAACTTGTGAAGCGGAAACTGACTTCTTTGGCATAAGAATAGCAAACATAGGTACTTACATATATAGGAAGAACATATGAAAACATGCTGGAGGCAAAGAAACAGATTATTGTCACACAAATCAAAATACTGCGATACATAGACGTCGTCGCGACTACACAGTGCACGTAGGTACATAGAAAATATATTAAACGAAAATAACTTTTGAAAATATATTTTAAAGATACTTTGAGTTTTGAGATGACGAGATTCGTTCAACTGTCTCGTTCACAAATACCGCTGGTGTAAGAAATAGTATTTAATAGATTATTTAGAAAATAAAATAACGTGAAGAAGTATAATTCAATTTTATGGAGAGATTTAATCGGATTTTCAATATTAGTGGATAATAAATTATTTTATTACTATATTATTGTAATTTGTACAACTATATAGTGTTAACCACGTACAAATCTCTATACGAATCGAGCAAAAGGCGAAGTAAATGTAGAAGAAGAAACAGAATTATCATCGTAATGTACTATTTATATAGGGACCTACATAATATATTATTTGCAGTGGTGGTTTTACGGTTAGACAGACCCTTTGGTGGGGGTCTTAAAAACATAAAAATGTATTATAAATAATAATTATTTCATATATATTCATGTTAGATATGTATAGTTGTATAGACTGGTGTAGGACATACAATTACTTCTCAAGTAGGTACCAATCAATGGAAAAGATTAAATGGGTACGCATTTAATGTATATGCAAAATATTTTTAAGCCCTCCTTCTAAGGACTTCTCAACAACTGCCCCTGATAATTTGTGACACATATTATAATAATAAAAATAATAAATAAATAAGTGTTCTACACCCAATTTATTTTAAAAAGTAGAAATGTATTAGCAACTAATAATGATTATTGTAACATGAACAATTTTGAGTTTTCGTAATTTGTTACAAAATTTGTTTTGAGTTATAGCATTGAGCTTCAGAATCAAAATAAATCAAATAATAAATATAAATGTACCTGGTACCTAGTACAAATAATTGAAAAGCTGATTTAAAAGAAATTTTGATCGCGGTTATGGAGAAAATACTGTGATATCTGTGTTAAATTTTATAGTTACAAATTAAGTATCTGAACAAGTTAAAATAAAAATTATCTTGTATAAAATATTCAAACATTTTTATGGATTAAGATTTGGTTAAACAAAATATTAACATATATTATAGTTATTTATTATTAGACAATAGTTGGATAGTTAAGTGGAATTGAATTTTATCATGCCACTGTATTTTTTTAGAAAAATTTGAAAATGCAGATATAAACTTTAATGTTGAAAAGGAAAAGGTCAACAGTAATAGCAACTAAGTACGGTAACCACTATGCACCCCCTGAACCAGGCTATTTAATAAAACAAAATTCAACAACATGAAAAAAGTAAAAGTTTTCATGTTAAATATTGTGTGATGTATCAGCAAAGTTCTGGCTATAATTTTGTAAAACAATATGCGCAAAGTTTGGTAGAGGAAATAGACTTTCTTTTTCATCCGGAGGTAATATTCAAAGAACTCCAGTGAAGCAATATTTTATTAATTTTAGTACTGAAAGTAACGAAAGGTTTTCATATATATAAACAAAACTAACTAAAGAGTAAAGATATTGTAAAACACAGTTCAAAGTACCAGTATACAAGAAGCGGGTACCTAATTTAAGTTTATTGTTTCAGAGAATGTTAGTTCTTTTGCAACGAATACTCAAGATTTTATAGACACGTACAATACATAATATATAGACATTGTGAACAAATATAAAATATAATATATTTTATATACTGAATTCTCAAATTCCGGTAGGGTATAGTTTTAAATTTATATTACAAATGTTATACAGAGTAAAATATTACACCTATAGTAGTAATATTGTGTTTATAGGTTTTTACTGAACGTAACTGAAAATTAACTTAAGAGGATGTCAGAGCACTATTTGTTTTCTCTTTCTGACCCACGCGCAACATAGACAAAACGCATTTGCGCAAAATCGTTTTTTCTATGTTTTTAAGTAATTTCAGAGTAAAATCACCCTTTACAAAAAAGATAGAGAATAATATTTTAGAGGGAATGACATATCGATTTTATATTTTATTGTTATTTGACTTTGTATTCGACTTTCAAAGTAAACAAAAAAATGTTGTAAATTTAAATTATGTTTAAATTGTTTTGAAACAATATTTAGAGAAATCGATATGTCATTCCCTCAAAAATATTATTCTCTATCTTTTTTGTAATGAGTGATTTTACTCTAAGATTACTTAAAAACATAGAAAAAACGATTTGGCGCAAATGCATTTTGTCTATGTTGCGCGTGGGCCAGAGAGAGAAAACAAATAGTGCGCTGATATCTTCTTAATTTAAATGTTTAGACACACGAAATAAATCAGGCTGAAACTGTATATGTATTGATAATGATGATAGTTGACACTATGTATTACAATAACCAGTTTTATTTAAAATGACAAATTTTCAAAACCATAACATTTAAAGAAAAATATTTTTAAAAACGTAAATGTATTATATTTATTTTGGTAATATTTTGTCCTACCTACAAGTACGATTAAATTCATAACAAGTTACTACCTTCACGTTATTAAATAATTATCATTATAAATTTGTTTTTGTTTTTTATTTTTATTTTATAGGTCACGGCTAAAATATAACTAAAGTTCCAGATGTAATTATGACGTATAACGTATAATATGTACGAGTAGGTACATATATCATCTTGAAAACCTTATCTTTAGCAAACATTACAAAGGATGGTCATTATTAATTATTTGGCAGTGTACTGCCTGTTGTTGTCTACCGTGGTCGCTAAAAACATTGGGTGAAGGCGCTTCGGATACAGAAAAAGTCCTAATATATCTATTTCGAGACACCGGCTTGGCTAACTTCCATTGAGGAAACAGAGAATGTGGCTTTTTTGTCGATTTCATTCTATCTTCACTCCTTCTCTTTTTAGGACCTATTATGACATCTGCAATGATCCTGATTAATGACAACATCCTATACACAGAGTTATAGAGCAGAGGCCGAAAAACAACAAACGCCCTAGAAATAAATAAAAAGTTTTGACTTTTGTGAGGCCCTCGGAAACCTCGATAAAACGTCCTCCCTTCGTTTTTGGATTCGGAAACAAGACAGACAGTGTTATTGGGCTATTTGTCAACGTGGTATTTGTCAGAAACTTCATTTGACACTTTATGAACGGGCGATATTAATATATTTTTTCAATTAAAATTCCGTAACTTTCAGACAGCTAGTGGACAATAGAATACCGCTTGACGAAAATTAAAAGTCGATCACTTACAATAACAAATTACAATTACCATGCAGCTCAAAAGTACGAAAAACTAAAAAGTTTGCTAGTGAACGAAACTGTTTTTAAAATGGAAACATTGTAACTAAATAAAACCATATTCAATTCATAAGCAATTATCAAAACTGTAGTAGGTAAGATAAATTATCATAAATATAATAATTGTATCTATTTAATACCAATGGATATTTAACTAACATTCAATATTGTGTATAATTATTTTCTACGCATTAGAAGTTTACAAGCTACATATATTTTTAATGCAGTTTCTTATAAATACCATATGTTAAAAATTAGTCCCTTGATAGTTTCATATATTTGTGAAAACATAGTTATAAAATGTTCAATTTTAGAATCGAGAAAACTCAGGCTTGAATTTTTTGCTCTTGGGAATATTAAAAATACTTTTTTTATAGAAAATAAAACTTTACTTGCAATACATTTAAGAAGTCTCGGAATATCTTCCATACATCACCACCTGCTGTCATGACAATCTAATAACTTAGAATCCGCTTTATTTTTGACGTCAAAAATAAGAATTTAGATATGTTTACTTCAACGTATAATATGAACTTTTAAAAAAACATTAACTTCGGAAATAAATAAAAATGATTTATTATAGAAAAATTATGTAGATTTTATATAAAAAAAATAAATAATGAAATAATAATATTGCATTTAAAAAAAGCATTAAACCACTGTATGAGTACCAATATTTTATTTTTTGTTATCAATTAGTAAACTAATTAGAGATACTTATAAATAGTCAATATAGATAATAACTCATCGAGATTAAGACAATCGCTTATAATATTATAGTCTATTAGTCTATTCTCGTAATATTTACTTTATAAAAAATTGAGAGTTATAAATCATTCTACTTAGAACCTAAATTAATAAATATCAAATACTTGGTGTTATGACTGTAAGTATCAGTGCAAACCAATTATTAATTTAGAGTGTATTTACCAATATAAAAAATATACTGGCTGTGTTAAACTAGCTGTATTTCTCACACGGAGAAAAATAAACAATTTCAAAATATAGCACCTACTAGGGGAATTTTGGGCTAGAGTAAGTACCTCAGTTCACGAGCATAGCGGTTTCAGTAGAACCACGTTTTGTGGAAAAAACCGACCAAGGGGGTCGGACGGTCGGTGTGCAATTCATCTGTGGTAGATTGGATGCAAACGCTTGGTGTGCCTATATTGGGTTGAAATAAAATAATACTTCATGAGCTCTAGGTATACCTCAGCCAATGAAAATAAACAATTTTAAAATAATATGGCACTTGTTAATAATATCATTAGTATTATATGTTTTATAATATGGCATATAATCAACAATAATATTATTTTTTTTAAAGTTTGTTCTACCGGACGTGGTTTAAACTACTCTCTAAACTTTCCTGGTATTTTCATGAAAAATTTCTGAAATTTTCGTAAAAATTGGTCGAGTAGTTTTTGAGTAGTTTTTATAATCCACAACTCTACACATCGCCTTTTATTTGCAACTATAGATGGATACATTAACAACCAGGAATCCATATTAGCTATTTATTTATAAAAAATTAAACGAGGTGACTTTAAGTATTATGAATTTGTTTTTATATTTATAAGTGATGCCTTTTACAATACTTCTAACGGTGTTATTTTTAAAGTACTCCAAGTTTAATAAATTATTGCAGTTTGTTGATTTATGTGGCTAATTCATCTCAGGCGGTTTTTCATTCTAATATCTACTGGGCAATGGCAGACCCCAAGTAAACTGCACATTATTAGATTATACACTGTATATATATTATATATATATGTATACGTGTGGTGGAAAGTTGTATTCGGCATATATGAGAGAAGGGGAGGAAGTGGAGGTCATGGTGAACTACTGTGTGTGGTTGGAAACATCGACGCGTGTAAAAAGATTTTTATGGATTTCCGAGCCCATTCGAGGGTGAAATTAGTTGCCGGCAGAAATATTTTCCCTTTTGTATGTGTATAAGAAATAAGAACGAAGAAATGTTTATTTGCCACCCCTTCTAAGTTAACGCAAGCTATCGAGTCTACTTATATGTAAGTATAAAAACAAATCGAATCATGTTTTTAACTTCTTACAAATTGGTAGTAAGTGCAAGTTAAAATTATTACAAACATTGTGTCGGTATATGTGTATATAGTACCTAGTATATACCATAGGTTTATATTATATAAGAACTATATACATTGTACACAGTAAATGTTCACAATTTAAAATTATCAATACAATTTTAAGCTATTATATTTTATCAGCTACAAATCTAATTAAAATGTATTACATTAAACTATTCAAGACGTTCTATTATTAAAATAAAAAATAAATTATAACAAGATTAAGAATTTATTTTACTGTTAATTTATTTATTTAGCTGTAGACGTTAGTTTTAGAATAATTTTTAATAAACTGTATGTTACTTTACCAATTTCACACTCCCTACTACGTAGTCATAACTCATAAATTGTTTTAATAAACTATAATATTATATATATAATCATTAATTACTTATTGAAACTATATTTTTTTTTCTTTTATATATCTATTTGTATTAAGACCTTTATAACCTCAAAATATTTCCATGTTCGTTCTCGTATGATAAGCACAAATGGCCTATGCATTCTTAAATATCTATGTTTGAGCCATGAAGACTATAGAATTATTAGGCCCACTATCATAATGATACAAGAAAGAGGTGTTTACATCTCTATACATATATAATAATAATAATAATAATAATATTTATTGTCACCAAATTATAACAATTACAAACAATTTATGAGTAACAAAACAAAACAAAAAAAAATCTACCTGGCAAGGTGCATACTATCTTAAATCGTGGTGTAGTGTAAATATTAGCACAGAATAGATAAAATCTTATTGAAATAAGATAATTATTAATAATCCTATTGATGAAATCTTATTTTTTCATCTATTCTCTGATATTATCTGCACGAGTGCAATAATACGACACCGTGTGCACTATTAAAGATAAAGTTTATCTTAAACCGTGGTAGTGTGTGAATATGGTGTAACAGAATACATTTCACCACGACCAAATGATTGTATTCCTATATTATAAACATTATATTTTTATATGAATACTGTTGAGGGGGGAAACCATCCTCCCTGGCTACGACACTAATTATATACATATTATAATATTTGATTTTAAAACTGTTTATAAATAATACATTAATATCAATAAAGGTTATAGGTAGTTGTTTCCTAAACCGGAGCGTCACTATAATTATAAGTTAAATCAATACGGTTTGATTACTTTGAAAAAAAAAATGTGAGTTTGCAACTGGACTTATTTCATGGAGTAACATGGGATTATGTGTCAATTACGAGAGATCCCTGAGGGGGTTCAACTGTGGATCCCGAGGCAGACGAAATGGTCAAAGGTCGTTAATTGAAAAGTCTGATAAACGCTCGGGGTGCGATTACCGACCGAGTACTAACCTCCCCTGGGGTCTGATGCCTATTTTCCGGTACATGCTCTAAATTATCAGCGACATCATACAGGTGCTTCTCGTTCTCATTAGCATAACGCCCGAGCCTGCATTCGCACTTGACCGATATCGTTGAGTGTTCATTGTTGTATGACGCGCACTCCAAATCGGGATTTCGACAGATGTGGATACCGCACATTCGATTTTCAAGTATGTGAGCGCCTACGAGTAAATGACCCTCTTTTGTAAAGAATAAGTTACCACACAAAGTGTATACATGGATAAATGAGATCCACGTCAAATTGTGTAAATAAAACTGTGGTCTGCATATGAACCCTCTTATGTTGTAAGATTTAAATATAATATATTGATGTATTTAGATCGAGTTTTTTACAACAACAATATCTGTAATGTAACTTTTTGGTTCACAAAATATTTTAATAATAGAATAATCAATACAATTTTATGCATTATACAAATTATAGCATATAATTTAATTTCTACTTAATATTAAATAAAAATTAACAGTTGTAATATGAATGTATTTTTTTATCAATTTATTTGAAATTCCGCAATGTTTTAATTTATACACTAGTTTTAAAATTCAAAATATTCCTAATACTTTTAACCTTCTTATAATTATATAATTTGTAGTAGGAATTCATATAATTATACTATCTTTATATTAAAATATAATTATTACAAAAAAAAAAACTATTTCAAAAAATGTTTATTGGATTCTTTTTCCTCTATCTTTAAGACTTATTTAGTTTACAATAGTAAGAATACAACTATTCATTCAGATACATGAATATTCCCAATTCTGAAAAGTTTGGTTAACTCTTTCAAAAGGACTCTACATAATACGTAGTATATTAGAATATTCAATTACAATTAAAGTATTTTTGAACCAGAAAATTAAATTTCCAAGAAGAATTCGTGATATTTTGTAATAGTACCTATTTTAGCCGTAACATTTTCAGTCTTAATGTATTAATGATGGCGTGAAAACATGAGGAAGTGAAGTGACAAAATACTTCCTCAGATGTTTATAATTATGAAACCACAACTGTATTATTCAAACATACCTACCTACTACCCAAAATACATAAACTAGAATGCATTTATTTTTAAAAACTATATTTCACAATCTGATGTCGATTAATAAGATATACAAATATAAGGCGAAATAAGGCACTTCTATAACTGCAGTTTAATAATAATAATAAATTAATATTACAGAGTAAAAAAGTATAGATTTTTTATTCAAATAAAATTTTTGCAATATTGGTATTTACATACGCTTGTTCATTTTATTTATTATCATTTATTTATTTTTCGTTTAAAATTCTAAGAAACATAGGGATAAAATGTTAATTAATAGTTTTTTTTTCAATTGAATAATTAATAATATAACAATTTATGTTTTTTTATAATTAATTATTTAAATATCTCTCAATGTTATACAAAATGTTTTTAGTTTAAAAATAGATACTTATAACGTGCAAATTATAGCTGAGGACATTTTCAAACCAATTATATTAATATATAAAATATAACAAATTTATATTATAATATTCTTTGTCTTTAATAAAAAATATATATATGAGTTTCATCAATATATTCCTATTGTTCGAAACAAATACCTACTTATTCTCATTTAATATATTATTCCCTATACCTATAACCAAATATAATGATAATTGAAAAACAATATTTTGGATAGTGATTGTTTGTCTTATAAATCAGACACATAAGTAGAACTTAACTTGTTTATAACTTACTGCTTATAACGAGAAAAAAATTGCATGAAACTCACCTGAAACAAATAAAAATTGATGTTAGCTATAGAAAAATAAACTTTCATTTGAAAATTATAAAATTATGTGACATATAAATAACTTATAAAATTAAATACACGTGATTGATTTGGTTTTAAATTTAAATTCATAACATAATCGAAACAAGTATAAAAAATAAATATTTATTATATAACTAAATTTATTCAAAAATGTAAAGGTACTACATATAGTAATATCATATCTCTTTTTTATTGAAATAAACATATTTTTATAGAACCTACTTTTTTATAATAATTATTATGGTTGTAATTTTTGGCAAGTCTAAAGCAATAAATCTCGACACCTTTGAGGGCTATTAATTGCTAAGTCTGCGTGACCAATTAATATGCGAGAAGTATGTGTATCCAATTGAGGATATGAAGAAGACTCCAGGTGTGGTCTAACGTCCAACTATACATGAACGATGTAAACACGAATTATTATAATCATCACATGTAATATTATTGTAATAGAAGACGTCTTGGATATTATACTTCAGTGTCTGTAGTGGTTAGTTCTCATAATAAATGATAGTACCTATAATGTAATAGTATTTCATATGGCGAAATTTCAAGTTTCAATATCATATTATATTTCATGATAGGTATCTCATTGTAAATCTTTGATAAATTATATTAAACCTTATCATAATATTTTGAAGAATAAACTACGGCGAACGGGTAAAGTATCTTAACTGGTTATGAATAACTATCAACTCTTAGTAACTATGGTACGAAAAAGGATTTATATACTTATAACAAAGAAAAAATAACACATAATTAAAAAAATGTAAAAAAAATATAAGAATATAAATTCACATTTATGATTATTGTAATATTTTTAAAATTGAGTACGCGGATAATAATATATATTTTTAGTACTAAATTTAAAATATTTCAATTTTAATGGTTATCATTTTGATGCCTTGAAAATTAGCTTAACATTCCGAAAGAAAAATAATTAAAATGCATATTTTATTTGACGTGATTTAAATGTTGACATAAATTTATATATATGGACAGTGGACACAGTATATTTAATTTGAGGAGTCTACTTGACTTTAAAGAATACTACACCCACATTTGCTATCATATGAATAAAACCACAAAACTAATCGTTCGTACTTCCAAGAAATATCTTTATAGTTTATTTGAATATAATGTTTATTTCTATTGATAAAATATTTATTTTTTAAATGCATTAACTTTAGATAATGTTTTTTTATCTACACAATATAATTTATATTTATTATACTTATGTCTATTATTTATTCGTATCTACCTAAATGTTAGTTTTATATTTTGTAATATTATGATTGAAATATAAAAGTAATTTATTCCAAAAAAATTAAGGCAACATAGTCACTTAAAACTTATAATAGTTCATAACTTATATGTAAATATTTGTTTGAAACAATAATACAACTTATAAGTTTGTTTACTTTAATACATTATAAAAAAAAAATTATATGCAAATATTAACGGTAATATTATATATGCGTTAGATATGGTTTTATACTTTGATGTAAAAAATAAGTTTTACGTGGTTTCAAAATAAAAACCATAAGACTTAGCATTTAAATATTATGCATATTAAATGTTGGTATATTTAATAAGTTTTGTTCACGAGTGCCGCAATTTTCGAATCGAGTTAACGAAAAACAGTAGATATCCATCGAAAGGAGAAGCAGGTGGGTGGGCGAGCGAATATAAGGCAGATAAACGTTGAAGGTTCGCGTTAAGAGTACCATTGTGCCGGTCGGGATTGCTCGGGGAGTCATAATGTAACGACTCAATTATGCCGCCTTTATAATTATCGTCGGGAGATGGAATCCAAGACGTCCGTGTTTATCCTGCGAGGGTCGTCATCGTGGCAGCGGGGGCATAGTGTTCATCAAAAAAAAAAAAAAAAAAGGATAAGGGGATGTTTGGCCGCAGGGTCGGTTCAAAACTCACCCCAGCAGAAGCCGGTGCCGCCCCTATATATGGTGTATACGACGCGCACACTGCCCGACGAATATCGTTTTAATTAATTCAGATAAAATACAATAACATGTAAATCGAATCGTTCGCCTCCCTATGTAGTATGTGCGGATGTATACACTATTGCAGCAGCAGTCCCCGATGGAATCGTCTGGATTAAAATAGCAATATAACTTCCGCCCTTTCACGGAAACGATAGACGAGAAAAAAACTCACTACCTACTCGGCGTATCCATGGCCCATCCATCAAAGCAAATATAGTCCATGTATTGATCGATGATTTTGCGCATTGCATGAATGTTGAAGTGATAATTTGATAAAATTATGCATGCTAGTGTTCTGCCATTGAACCTTAATCGTAATATTATTATATATTATATTATATTCTACAGCTGCTCGTCTCAACGGTGTGGGCCCTACACTCATAATGCGTTTTACTAACGGTCAACGGGACCAGTAACTAGAAACTATCAAAAGTTATAACCCATCATTCACAGTACATTAGTATTGTATAACTTATTCTTGCTTATATTATAGTTATATACAAATCCAGAACCTACTTGGTTGATCAAAAATAGCTGTTATTTGTTACACTAATAAATATTAAAATTTGACTTAACAATTTGTATTAATTAAAAATTGAGGATTCAGTATTTATTTGTAATATAATCTCAGATAAAATTGAATAAAAAATGTATGGTTAAATATATAAATAATGTATATATTATATAATATGTATTAATATATTTACTTTACTTAACTATGTAATTCATTAACATATTTATTTTTGTTTATGTTTAGTTGTACCTATTTAAAATATAACCTGTGATTTGACACAACACAGAGCATTTTTTTATAATAATATTTTATGTACCCTAAAATTATTGTATATCTAGGTACCTACTTAGAGAGAGTTATAGTTATAGATTTATAGTTTATACACAATACTCAATAGTAAAATATGAAAATATAATACCAAGTTATAAATACGTAAAAGTTTATAATAGTTACAATATAAAGGTATTATTATCATTATCTTAATTTATTATCAATGAAGTAATAAAAAAAAATATGAGTTAACAAACATATTACTTAACTTTGGAGTAACTAACCTAACCCAACATATACTGGCTAGAACCTTTTAAACATTTTTAATAAATAGGTAAATACCTACATTTGCGGTGGGAATATTTTTTATACTATAGGTGCAACATATGTTATAGTTGTATAAGCTTCTATATTTTATACGTAATATATTATTAAATTTCGTAAACATGTGATCCTTATATTTAGAAATTAGCAAAACTTTCGAGCAATACCGAGCATTTAATAACTGCAAAAAAATGTCGGTACACCTGAATACACCCGTTGCATTTTATTATTATACATAAATAATAAATATCAAAACCAACGAAAACATTTACTCGACCGGAATTGATTTGTCGATAGGCAGTGTAAATCTCATTAGGGCGAACAAGTATTCACAGTGGAACTACAAAAGGCTCGTTGGTCCGGACAAATATAATTAAATAAATCCGAGCCAGTTGTAATTGCTTGAAACAATGGGCAGCCGGCAAGGACAGGTGAGTGACGGTTAACGGGTGTGGAACCAAATATTGCAAGCATCCGGTCGTTGGTTAGGTATATGACCAAAATGTGTTTCCATAATATCTTCGTGGTTAAGTGTATTTAGCATTATGCTCAAGTATTTTTCACTGTTTCAAATACTTTTCATCATAATATTATACACCCTTCGCCCACAGTAATGTACAGTTCGTTAGTTATTTATTATTCGTAGCCAAGGAGTGAAATTCTCCGTCCATTCATTATAAAGTAGGTTTTGGATACAAAGTAAAAAAAATACACTATTCGCCTGTAACGTTCTTTCAAATTTACTACGTCAGTTGTAAACTCGTAAATATAAAGAAAAAGGGAAAAATATTTTTTCTGTACCTATATAAAATTCAGTGTTTTGTTTTTCAACCTTATTAGAATATATTCACTTCCCACTAGTTATTGTGACTATCCTAACTACTATTTATATAATGCTAATAGGCGTTCATGCAGATAGTATATTCCTCGACAATACCAGAAATGTGGATTTAAGAGTTAGGTTTGGTTAGGTTACACAACAACTTTGGTCTCATATCCTAATAACATCCAAATTAATATAAATTTCATGGGAATTGAGCCTTAACAACTAAATTTGAGGAACAATCTTAAATTAACTTAGCGCAAAATCTATGAAAATTATGCAAGAAGTATTATATTATCTTAAAGTACTTATTATAATATTTCAAATTAATTATTCAAAAAAAATTTTTTTTATTTTTATATTTTTATTATTATATGACTTCCAATTCAACGTAATGTACCTATCAGATACATATTTTTCCAAGCAACTCACTTAAAAATTTGTGAAATAACAATTGATATTTGTAAACAACAATAATTTCAACAAGGTCGTGAACTTACTGCACTAAAAAAACAGGAAATATACATGTACAAAATTCATTCAAATATAGGAACATTTGCGCCAAAATACACATAACTATACATAATAAAATGAATGAAATAAATTCACAATTATGTTTTTAGGTTGAAAGTTACCAATAAAAATATGTGTCTAATAACAAAAATATATTAAATACAATTTATATTTTAAATAAAATAAGAAAAGTGTTAAAAATGAAAGATTTTGTAAAAAGTAAACTTTTAAATATCATTTTTAAAATATTATATTATATTGGTAGGAATTTTAAAGAGCTCAAATCGGTAATTTTTCGCTAAATATGCAATGATTACATAAAAAAAAAATTTTCACTACTAATTATAATAAACCAATGTTTTATTTTAAAATATTTCTTAATCAAATAAAGAGTTCTAAGTTGGGTATTTTCTATATATTTTAAATTGTAAAAGAAATTATAATTTATAAGATACAATAACTTCTTATTTTATTGTATAATAAATATAGTTAAATCGTTTATTTAATCAATTCGTTGAGTGTATTCCATTGACTGCTTTTATTGTAGGTACGAAGATTTCTTGTAAAATTTCTAGAAGTTAATGTTTGTGTCGATATTCGGGTACCTATATTGTGAGCATTTAAGAAGCATATGTTTAACTGAGATCGGTGTGGAGTGTAGGTACCGCAAGGGACAAGCTGGACATTGAGGCAAATCTTCCTTAGGATCATGATTTTATATATTATGAATACCTAGTCAACCAGTCATTTATTTTTAAGAAATTTTATCTAAACTTTATCTAAATTAATTCTCCAAATTACATGATTTATCAAACTAATAAAAAAAAATATACCTACGTATTATACTAGTTTATTTGAAAGTCAAAACTACGTGGGCTTTTTCTCAAATTGTACTTATACAAAACATCGTAACATAACTTATATTTTATTTGCTTAAACGAATAAAAAATGAGGACTCGTAAAGTCATAATTATAGTAGCAAAGTAAAAAAAAACCCCTTGCATTTATTTATATATCTGCTAAGATTTATAGTGTTTAAATTAAAATTAATGGACGTCTGCATTTTGCATTACACCCGACGCCGTTGTATCTACTTTGAACAAATTTAACTTATGGCTTTTTCAATATGTGATTTTTAAAAAGTGTCAATTTGTTTTGTATAGCCTGTGAAAAATAATTTCAAATCACTGCTAGATAAATGTTTTAAAAATAGAGCAAGAAAGTACATCGAATAATTGATTTCTATAAATTCCATCTTGAAAAATCTAATACACGTAGTCAGAGTCGTATAATTGTTTATTTATTTTGTATGGCTATTATAAAAATCAACTTAAATAAATATTAATGGTAACATATAAGTAAAAAGTAAGAGAGAGTATACATAGAAATATAGAATTGCATTACTACAATAAAGATAGCACTTAAATACTAACAAAATTCCATCACAACTTTATGCTTTAAAAATGTAACAAAATCTAAACGGTAAAAGAAAAAATGGACCTTACAAATTATATAATGGTGAATATATTTGAAGGTTTCAACGTAGTAGTCGTAATGGACAATACTTGAATCGCTAACGAAGAGAACATGTTTTCATTCCCTAGTCATTCAAAAACAAACCGACTACGTATTTAAAGAATTTGGAAGTAGTCTATTGTTTTTTTTTTCTTATGCCAGTGGTCTATATCGATTCTTATCTTGAAGAACCCGAGAGTAATTTTTTCACTACCTAGACAGTGTCGTTACATCGTTTGAGGAATCCATTGTGTATCATTTTTAAAATAAATTCTTAAACCTTTGAAATGCCGAAGGTAGAACATTTAATTTTACACTTGATTGACGGTTGTTATACAAACATTGATGATTAAATTTTGCTCTGTATATACCTAGTAATAACATGAATCATCATTTTATATAGGTATTATATAAACAATAAATATGTTAAACATAGAATTTTTAATTAAATATTAGCGAACTTATTGTAAATTATCAGTGCATATTATTAATGTAATTTTTTACACAAATAAAAATATATTGAGACATGAGTAAAAAAAAATTTCAATTATCGAGTTTCCTATAATATTTATTTTTATTAATCTACAGGTACCTATTATTTTAAAACAGTCAAACCTATACGATAGTTAAACTACAGTGGGTATTTTTCCGTATAAATGTTAATTTTATATTTAAGATACCTTCTGTATTTTAACATCCAACCATGAAAGTTGGATAGGAATGGAAAATATATGTACCTATATATGTATATATATATATTTATACTCTAGTTGGATATATCATAATATTATACAGCAATAAAAATTCATGTGCAGCCGGTATATAGGTGTACTACTCAATTTGAAACTCTTGCTTTACTAACATTGAATACAGTACCAAGAATTACCTCAATAACATAAGACCGTCGAAATAAAATGCATTTTAACCGTGACCTTTTTTCTGTAACGATATGTTCTTCGGAAATCATCCCCGATGACCGGGTTGCGATTACATTGTCAAGATAAAGTAACAGTGAGAAAAAACCATCTCCTATTGGTTGTGGCCCATAAAGGTCAAAAGGGTCACAAACACAAACGACCGTAGGACTAGACTGCTTGGCGCGACGTACAACAATGGCTGATTTATTATTTATTGTACACGTTTATAATATTATGTGTACGATGAATGTATAGGAGACGCGCGTTTGTCTTAAATACAATAAAATAAAATAGAGGCACGCGATGTATCTGAACACATGTGCGACCAATGAGTATTCCATATGTATAAAACTTCATTCCGTGACGAAATGGTTGATTTCACGCATTCAGTGTATTTAGAACGTGCGTTTTATGTATAACGGCTAAAAATGGTGTCTGCAGGAAAATTTATGACAAAACTAACGAGTTTTGTTGGACCAACAAAACTATGAAATCCACAATGTTCTAGGCCCTTAGTCCCAACGTTCAAATTGTTTTAATAAAAAATTCGATTTCGGACTTCAGACACACGACATGTGCTTGGAATAAGTTATTTTCTTTACTGTCTGAATTTCCAACAAGAGTAGCGAGACACTAATGAAACGTAGAAAGAAAAAACAGACTTCTTAGCGTCTGAATACTTGTTGAATACAAATTGGAACTCAGATGGCCGGTTTTGCTCCGTGGTAAAAGATATAATATCCAGAACGTTATTTTTTACGGTGTTTTTTCCTTCATAAAATAAAGATAAAGTCTTTAGCAGACTTAACAAACCGAGTGCTAACGATTCAAACAAATTATTATTTTGCTTAAGATATAAATACCTAGGCTATTAAATGTTTTAATTTTTAATTTATTAAATATTTGTGTGTAAATAATATTTTGTTCCGACTATAAATTAACAACTAAAAAATATAGGCTTAATATTAATCACCGAATTACTTACGTAATTACACATGATTAAAATATAAAAATACGCATGAAATCATTGTAAACAAAAAATTGTATTAAGAACTTATTATAATTTTAATTTTGCAAGTATAATACATATACGTCTTTATACTTAGCAGCATTGAGCATATTATATAATAATTTATAGTTGTTTAAAATAATGGCGATGAACTGTAACTTTGAAAAAGAATATATTATTGTGTTTTCTACCTAAATTAAAATACTACACAATTTACAAAAATAGACATTCAATTTAAAGTGTTAATATTAATTGTTATATGAATGTTATAATTATCCATGCTCTTAATTGCAGTATAAGAATAGAAATAATCATTTTACACGATAACCCTTTTTTATTAGTTAATGCACTTATCAAAAAAGAAAATTCGTCTCGTATATCTCGTTGTACGATCAACATGAAGATAAAGCTTGATCAAAATTGATCTACTCATATTTTTAACCACAGTTAATATAGTATTAAATCTTAAATACATTTAAATAAATACATGCTAATAAATGCACGTTAGTATATTTCGATCAAAATTTAGGTTTACGATAAGATGTATTATTAACAAATCCGGTAAACGAATGAATCACTATATATCCGTTTAAATTTTAAAATTATACACTTTTTGATATCAGATTTTCAAAATATTTCACTAAAAATATATACACCCATAAATAGAATATATTATTATAACATTTCGAATTAAAACCAGTTACGACATAATTTTAATGCAAATAATAAATATTAAATATATAGATTGTTATGAAAATTTGTCCATACAAATATTTACGTTTAAATTGTTTACTTATAAATTAGGAAATATGTACAAATTATAATATAATATTTTGTATGATAAATTATGCTTTTAAATATGCAAAATATGTACTTGTTTAATATTAATATCACCCTAGTAAAATAGTACCTATAGGTACTATCGTACAAAATATAACAAGTAATTTTATTTAAATCTTTTTCCAACAGTTATGATTTTGGAAGTATTACAAAATTATTTACTCTTCAGATAGAACTAAACAAGTTTAAATTATATGAATAGGTACTGTTGTTTACAGAGTAACGAACTTTTAAATAGGGAATGCTGAAATACACACCATCCATAAATCACTCTATGTCAACAATTAAAAAATAATTTAATAATTAGCTTACATATTTTATATGTTGTTATGAAATATTAAGTTAACACCATATCATACATTTGTGACAAAACTTTTAGATGTAGACCATTCTTTTAACATTTAATTAACTAAGTTTTGAAACAAAGTATGATTATTTAAATTTTTTATTTGTACCGACCTACATAACACATTATTATAACACTGAACAAAATAAATGTAACTTGTAAATGAAAACAAAAAATCGTGCAGGTGTATTTATAAATTTAAGTAGGCGGAAGGTAGTGGATAAGTTTATGTTTATTTCGGAGAGAGTATCAATAATGTGATCTACAGTATATAATAATTCGTATTACCCGTCATCATACCTGATACAGTGGTTAATTATAATAATTATAATAATCTATTAAAAATTACATGATATCTTGCCTACTATATAGACTATAATTTGTAACCCAATTCAATACTTGGGTAGGTACAACGTTGTTCTTCTCCTATACTTAAAAAATGTACCTATATGTTGAATCGGGTACAAAAATACAAAATATTTTATATTATAAGAAATTCTTTTTCAATCAGCCATATTAAAATATTATTCTCAGACGTTATCCAAAACACTGCTAAAGATAGATTCATTAGATATTAAAGAACAATTTTTTTAAATATCATTAATATGGACTATCATTTACGTAAACGATCTTTGACTCAAAACTAAAATGTTTATAATATAAGATACATATTACACAAGTTTAACTCTTATTTTTTTCACAACATATTTGTATTTTCGTTTTTTGTCACATCCTGTTCTTTAATATTATCGAAATTAGTAGTTATTCAATATTTTTTAATCATTAGTGTTCAATATTAATTTATTAGTATTAAATTAGTATCATCGATCTGTAAAATTACATACTACGTTTAAGTTTAAAGTATACAATAATATTATTGCTGGTTATCTTCTACGCCTTTATTTTAAAGGACTATACCTTTTAATTTTTTTTTAATCTCTAACGGACTTCAACAGTCACATTTAAGATTTAAATGGTTTGAATGTTTAATAATAATATACTAAGTTACATAATCATTTTTATTTTAAATATTTCTACACGATAAGCCCGCAATATTATCGAATCCTGTAAAACTGTAGAAATATCGGTCCGACAATAATATTGTGGCGCAGGTGGTCCACCGGTTCTCCATAATATAATATCTCGCCGCTTACAAAACCCCAAGTACCGGTGTGTGTATACTCGTACATATATGCTTACAGCCGATAAAAATCTCCACAAAGCCACTGTTTTTTTTCTCCATTTCTCTTTCGTCCTATCTCTTTCTGTTCATTCGATCCCCAACACGACCCCATATCGCATATTTTACAGTGCTGTCAAACACGGACGTTATTAATAGAGTATCCGCGGGGCTACATTGTCCATGAATGACAATATTCGCACTATGTGATAAATACGAGCCCATTATCCGGCAGCGTATACAATAATAACAATAATACAATAATATATACCTATACTCTATAGGTACACACAACACACATACGTATAAATGAATAGCATATTACATACAATAAATTGTACGTATAAGTACTCATAATATATTATGTTTATCCTTAAATTTGAATACGAGTTCCTCCAGAAGCAATAACGTATCTGTAATAATCGAATATTTGTGGTAGAAAAAACGCAAGACACGTTTTACGATTGTTATTTCTACGAATTTACGTCAGGGTGATGAAAAATAAGTCACAAATTTATTAGTTGTAAAACCATATTGGTAAGAAGATGGTCTGGAAAAAACAGTTTAGACTGTTTAGAGATTATGGACAAATGGGTCATGAATTATTTACGATTTCTGATTGTAATTTGTGACACGTACGGCTAAAACTTGTTTTTCAAAAAAAATCGTATGTTTGTTTAAAACCCTTTTAAACGTTCTCATATTTTATTTTTTAATCTAAAATTATTAAATTAGTTTATTACTTTATTTGCTAAAAATATAAATAAAGAGACTGAATATCAGTCGCCAGACATTTTAAACTAAAATGAGTCAGTATCGAGAACAACGAAAATTCCACAAACGTGCTACACAAAATAAATGTGAATAGTTGTGTGATGTAATAATTTGTTATACACTTGATTCGTGGTAAATTGTTTATAACATGAATACTAATACTATAATACATTTAAGTAATTTTTAGAGAAACACGAATGTCGAATGCTGATGATCGAAAATAATTTGGATTCGTGGCAGTTAAAAATGAATACTAATACATAATATATACATATTATATTATTTCTTATGATGAATGTATAAAAAAAATATCTCTACCATAGAGGTGCCATAGAGATACCTATCATGAGAAAATAATAATGAATACACTTATTATTGAGGAACTGCTACAGGATAAAATACTTTTAAAAACAATAAAAACATAAAAATTATATTATTTAATGACTGATGGTATATTATAATATCTAGTATAAAATATATCTGTATAATATATTAAAACCTATAGATAGGTATATGATTTTTTAAATATACTTGAAGTATAATATTTTTTTACGAATGAATTTCAATAAGGCAGTGTAGGTATTATGTAACTTATAGTTAATTACCTATAGCATAACAATAATTGTACCTATAAAAATAAAATATTATTTTCAAAGAATCATATTTTAGAAAGAATTTGTATTCAATAGCGCAGTACATATACTTATATAATCAGGAAACATAAGTATTAAGTAGTATTTTCATATCAATATTTTTATTATTATATAAATGGGCTGTAATTTTATACCAATGAGTTACAAACATAATATATAAGCAAATTATTCCACTGATATAATAATAGGCACTTTTAGTTAAAAAATAATTTAAATTATTATTTGGTTAAACCGTAAATACCATAAAATTATATAGATAGAATATTTCTTTAACAGATAATTTTCTTACATTTTTATGGTTTTTTAAATGAAACAAGTATTCATATTAATGCGGACTAATATTTTACAAAATGTTAAATCAAAATTTCTTATTTTTTTAATCTTTATTTTAGGATATAGTATGATTATTCAAATGAATTAAATTATTCAACAAAATGTAACAACATTTTCTGACACACTAGGAAAATAACTCTTATTAAAATCCAGACAAATAAGTCACACTTCCACGAAACCTTCGTTTTTCACTGAACATGTAATTTTTCCAAAGATGTGTAGTTATGAAGCACACAGTATTCGTAATTTGTACACAGTATTTTACTTACTAACGTACAGAACAAAACCGATATGTTTATGACCGGACGTAGAAGTGTGCGTGGGAGTTCAGAATTTCCATTTTATCCTAAGGAAGACACCACCGACGGGCAAATGTTAATTGTCAAAACCGGTGAAGACCAGCGATAAATAAAAATTTAAGACAAAAAAAAAACCCTCGGCAGGACCTTGTTATACACATAACTATACATAAGGCAATATTAATATATAAATATATTTTAATAAGTACTTATGTTTAAGTTACAACTACTAGCTAACCGAGAATAATAATTACCCCGTGAGCTCCAGAGGCACATTTGTACACAGGAAAAGTAGCATAACACTATTGAGAACTGAATAGGTATCCGTTTCGTCCCGATTCCGTTGACGACTAGTCCGAATAGGGCAAATTTTAAAACGAAAGGACTTTACGGAACACATCGGTAACGAGATACGATAATATAATAATACGTTTATTACTTGATTTAAAGATAAACAAAGAAATGTCGCATTGTGTGTACATAACTAATAATTATAATGATTAATATTATGTATATAGATGATAACTGACAGGTAAATTATGGGTTTATAGGAATTAATTTTACGATACTCATATTGGTAAATTTTCACGGATAGACGAAATCTAAGAGTAGGCATTCGTCAATCATAAAAAAGCAACAAGGATATTTATAATTGGAAATTTATGAATACGAATGTAATCATTATCATATTATATGAAATAAAATAAACTCAATAAATTATTTGTTATGAGTTTATGACCTATGACTGTTTAGTAATAGGTATTTTGAATTACATTTTAGTTAGGATTTGTGAATTATTTGTTTTTTAATATACATTTTACAGTTAGGTCTAACCTAACCTAGATTATTAATCAATTAAGGATAATGTAAAATGTATACTACATAATATAATATTATAACACACCGTTCGCATTAAAAAAATACTTAACAGCGATAAAGTTTCGTTTATTTTAAAAAGCAATTTAAATGAGGATTATTCGATGATTTGTTTATTGTTCATAATGATTTAGTATTTTCAGAAATATTTACTAAAGTAGATTGTCCTTGACAAATTTAATTTCCATGATTTATATACCTACGCATAAAAGTTTTTTAGTAGGTAACAGTGAAATCGTTTGATAAGAATAGGTTGTGTTTACGCATAAATATTGTAGTTCCCCGAAGGGTTAAAAACATGTTTCTTATACCTGTTGTGATAATCGGGAATAATGATCTATTATTTTATGCATTTATATAGACAATAGCCAGGGACGGATCCAGAGCGAAGAATGTATGCCACACAAATATTTATCATGACGTTCATTTTTAAATATTGTATAAGTATCAAATCTATCACTTCCTCATATTATTAAACTATCATTTAGAGATGGTTAATATTACATATAAAAAAAAGGAATAAGTAAAAGTATCACTATAGTTTTAAATTTCTCTAATACTTTTTACTAAAATGTCCAGGATCCAAATAATTTATTAAATTACAAAATCTAAATGCGTTTAATAATTACATAGTACATTATTTATTTAATTACCCATGTAATTAAATTATAAGGCTAAATATTTATAATCGGAATAATAAAATGTACCTAATTATTACAGTTTTATATTTAAATATAAATGTTGTTATTTAAAATGTAACTAATTAATTCCTTTTAATGTTTGTAGTACACTCATTTAAAAAAAAATTGTATTCCAATAATTATTGATAATATTTTAATAATCAGATAGGTAGTGATATAACGTAGTTTAAAAGAAAATAATTGCGTTTATTTATACGATAAATATACTGAATTTTTATAACTAAAAATGAAGATTTTCATGCATTAAAATGGTTATACAACTAAAAATAAATACAATTTAAGTAGATTATAATTTTATACAAGGAATTTTACCTATATATTTAAATTGTTTTTACGACATAAATACAATCAAATTCGAAGATATGTCGGATAAAATAAGTGGAGGTTGAGGTGGACATTAACCCATAGTGCAAATGAAAAGTAAGCCAACGTCATAATTGTAATTATATGCACATCACGATTTTTATATACACAAAATACACTTGTCTTATTCTTACGTTATTACAGTATAGCTAAGAATTATGTGTATTAAAATTCATTCTGACACAGATAATTGTATTATAGAGTTTTCAATAAAATTAACATATTATTATTAACTTTTCGTCGGGGACGATAAAATTATTTCATAAATTAGTAAGCAAGTTGTTAAGATCTACTCAAGAATTAAGTCAAAATGTAAAAACCAATTTCTATAAGACACATTATTTACATTTAAATATTTTACAACTAAATGGGCCATTCCTAACGATACTCTTATTTTCTTATAATAATCATGATTGTATAGAAATATTACCAGAGTTGTAAATATTCATACCTTTAGTGACTTTAGTGACTTGTACTACGAAGGAACTTTTATTCGGTCTAATTTTAACAGTCCAAAAACTTAAATGCAACAGGAAAACATCGCTTGTTCATCTTTTATTCAGATCATATTCTCAATTTCAAAGTTTCTTTAACAGAAGTATTTGTTTTTCCGATTTACCACTGTAAATACTGATTATATTCGTCCATAGTTATATACATTTTAACTTGATTCTAACGCATCTAACAGTCATTGATAATTTTTTATATATAAGTCTGTGGTAGAACCTTTAAAAATAAATATCTTGAAACAAATTATTCAAATAACATATGAAATTTAAAAAAAAGAAAGTTTTTAAATTAAATATACCAAAACGATATAATATCAGAATGTTGATATCATATAGATTGGAAATAAAGACTATAATGTTCTAGTTGGTACTTTAAAGAACCATTTATCGACATTCGTGGTAGTATTTCTAGCGTTGGAAAATGTACAGTTCCAATGTATGTGTTGAAAAAATGAAGACATTTAAGCAGTAAGAACGGTTTTTACTAATCTCCATCCAGAAACGTTTTTCGAATGTGCGATGATTTATTATTGCTTTCAAACTTAATATTACAACACATCAGTCACCATTATCCTGCACTGAGGTGAGGTAAATTAGATAGATGCTCAACACCGGCCGATCTATGTATTATGTCAGTATTTTTATCATCGAAAAAAAAATCGTATTGTTGTGTGTAAAATTAGGGTTCAACATTTTTATTACCTGATGATTAAGAACTCTAACTTTTAATTCACCGTAAATCGTAATTATTGCATCAAACGCTTCAATAAATAACTACTTAGTATTCTGTATAACATACAGATAAGTGCTCAAACTTAAAATATATAGGTACATTGTTTACAATTGCATTATACAAATTTAATATTTTTAATTCAGAATTTATATAAAATGTAAATGAAAATTATGTTAATACTTAATAGTTGAATCAAAGAAAAAAAACGTGTTTTCAATAATATTACGAATGTACAATTATTATGAACATTCCCTGTATCGGTATCAAATTTTTTATCATAAATGTGAAATCTTTGACCTAGTATAGGGGTTTTGATTAAATTATCAAAATAAGAAAAATAGTTTAGCCTTGTTCACCACTTGTGCGTATGCAAGACGGGTTTTAAAGTATTCTATTATATTGGATAAACATATTTTCAACTAGTCTTCTTAATTTTGAATCTTATATAACTTTTAAACATCGATAGAGAGAGGTGCCGACTGTAAAACGAAAATAATATTATCGTGGAATTGGCGCCTCAAACGTATCAGAGTAGTAAACGGGACGTAGACTATACATGATTCGGATTCGAGTGAGTCTTTTGGTCTCCTTGACAGCCCGTAGGTGTGAATTGTAAATTTAAAAAATACCGGTTCATAAATTATAAACGTACAGAGTGCCGCACGTTTTATTCACTTTATGGTTAGTTTATGATTGGTTTTCATGGATTAAATTTCACAACGACACTAAAATATAAATAGGCACAATTAAAACTTTAGAATATATACGACTGTCTATATATGTTTGGTTGGGTCACGCAGGTCAAAAATACAGTTTTCTATTAATTTAATAGGTACAGCTTGTTAGTAATTGCCGTATAATGAATAAAAAGTCTTAAGTCTGTACCCCCGTTAAGCAAACATGATAAATCGCGGAGCACTGTGGCTGTGAGAACTATTTAAGGTATCACCACATGTGTCTAAGCCCGTAGGAGTCATCATTATAGAAAAGTTAATTAAACTTAGAGATATTATATGAAATTTGATTACAAAAAAATGTATGTTTTAAAAAAAATTAATAAGTATGAAAAATATTATTATCTGTCAGCTAGAATGAATAGGAATCGATATTTTATTAAGGAATAAAAAAATACTTAATAAAATAATACAATTACCTACAGAAACAAACAAACTAACAAACTAAAAACCAATAAAAATAAAAACCATTAATTTATTACTACAACCAATATAAAAATGAAAATATTTATGTGGATGAAAAAAAAACCAATGAGATAATAAGTTGATCGTTTATAATTTATAATACAAAATCACATTTATTCAAATATTTGGTTTGTTCTAGAGTTGATTTCTAATTGTGTATCTATAGGTACCTATGATAAGCTGGGGCTTGCTAGAAGTCATTCAAAATTATTGATAGGCACCCACAAAATAAATAATACCGGCCAATATCACTCATCACATATAATATTATAAGTACCTACCTTCAAAGAAAACGAAATATAAAAACATTTTATGAATTAAATGTTATATTTTGTTAAAACCTAATAGATCATTAGCATACATTTTCAAAAATGTAACAATGTCTATTAAAGTTACTGTTTTAAAAACGTTCATGTTTTATTTAAAAAAGAAATTAATATACTTGACAAAGTAGGTACGCTTAACGGCTAAAATAAACAGACATATTATTTTCTAAATGATAAACACGTGGATCATTTTTCTAGCCGTTATTTTAATCACAGCGGTAACATTGTGGCAACACCTCAAAATAGTTTCTAAAAATTGAACTCGGAGTAGGTACCTAATATCATAACAAAATCAAATAGGTGATATTATACTATCTACAGTATAAAAAAAACACTTGTGACTTAAAATGAACAAATTTTTACTTAAAAGTAAATAATTATAAAATCAATATTTTTATTTCAAGTCATAGGTACTATTTTTTTATATATATAAAGATGGACTATACAATATTAGTGTGTAATTTTAAATGAAAAAGAGTAAAATATATCACGACTACATTTTAAACGCTAATGCGTGAACCAAATTAATTATTATGTTATTATTTTATTAACATTTAACATAGTTATAGTATTTCAAGTTAATGACATTATTGACATTGCAGAACGTTTGAACGAAAAATACTTAATTACGTCTAATTATATGTATCCTAATATCCTATAACGGGCATATCGTTTTCGCAGCGTTACCATATTATTATTATAATGTATGACCAGGCATAACTGTTAAAAGCTATGCACAATATTATTAGTAAAATATGATTTAAGAATCAAAACAAATGCAAAAAATGTAATTTAAAATAAAAAGGAAAATAATTTTATTTTTTAATCACACGTTAAAATATGATTAAAAAATATTATAAAAAAATATTTAAAATAAACCTTTATTTAGATGATATATAAATAAGATAATGATAGTTGTCATTTAGTCATACATATTATGATGTTTACAACATTATTTTCTACGTTGTTGTAAATGTTGCTTGAATCAATAATTAATATATTTAAAACAATATTTTGCAACATTGAATACATTTCGAATATTTACTAGATAATATTGATGTTGGACATATTTTGATCAAACTTAATTCCTCGACTGGAAAGAAGCAAAGGAAAAAAACCATCAAGCAAATACATTAAATTCACAATCCAGCTGGCGATGACGATCGCGGTCGAAGTCACAGTTGTCGCGTCGGCTTACATGCTGGTTTTTTGAAGAAAAAAAAAAAACAAAAAATATATAATAGTAAAAAAAAAAACCATTTTGTCGCTGAGCCAACGCAATAAAAACGTGTGTGGAAAATTTTATACAATTATTATTATTATTATTACTACGCAAACGGCTCATTTTTATAATATACGCGCGTTCTATACCCGTCGGCCGGCGCGACGGTGACATTACCTCTGCCAACAAAACACAGTGCGCCACCACAAGTCCACAACCGAAGCGATTGTCACACACGGCAGGCGGACGGCGGCGGCGGCGGTACTTAACGGGCGGCGTGCGTTAACAGTTTTATTAGAGCGATTCACGCACGTCGCTATTAATTACGGTCAAACGGGCTGCAATAACGATAAACAGCTAGCTAGACAAAACGACCCGCGCTATTTACACGCGTGTTTTGACAAAATCCGACGATCGCGTATATTATTTTATTATTCGTTTTTACCCGACAGACGTATATTACATATAATAGTATATAATATAATAAATTGTAATAATATATACACACAGAGGTCAGAAATAAACCGTTTCCGCCCCTGCGCAGCCACAGCCGCCGGCCACATAGTTGTTAAACAGATGTGTAGTTGCGTACAACGATGTACTGGGCGAACCACGCACACGGTTGCTGCGGCAGTGGGTATCGTCGTCGAAGTTAAGGTGCTCTCGGAAAACGCACGCGCGATATTATGTCTGGTAGCGTCTGGCGGAAATCCTCCGGAGGCGAATGTTACAATAATAATAATAATAATAACAAGTATCTAACAACATAACGAAATAATACGATATTATCATTTTGTTATTATTGTTATGATGCGCGTGGACGACGCCCGAGGAAGAATAATATGAATTGCATATTTCGACGTGTATATAATAATACGTATACATAGCGAAGGCGCCGCACACAAAGGTCTTTGGGTCTCAAAAGTGTCACGTGAATGAATAACTAATCTGGATGAGTTCAATCTCGGATAAAACGTTTCGAATTCCCAACACGTTTCAGACGCCTATATTATAGCGCATATAATAATATATTTGGTATTTGTGGTATTCACTGATAACATTGTTTTGCCAACTTTGCGATTTTACTTCGTACCTACCACCTAGACACCTATATAGTAATCTACCTATAAACTCATTTTTTAAGGAATTTTATACGCGCTTATCACTTCAAACATTTAAAATAAATCAATAATATTGCAATTGAATTACTCATAACATAATATAAGTCATAACTAACATACTTACACGCACTACCTGTAGGTACTTTTTATTTACGAAACCAAATTAAACTACAGTCTATACCATAATGTTATATTAAATAATATAAAGCAGTTGAAGACGTGTTCGAAACGCATTTTAAGGATATTAAATATTAAAATATATACTATAATATATACTGTATATTATTTGATTATGCAGCACCACGGTTATAAGTTTGTTTAACAGGGTGGTTGTATAAATATATAGGTACCCATGTGAACATTTATAGTCTATAGATTCTGAATGCAAAAATATCATTTTTTAAAGTCATGGTATTTGTTTGTACTAGGTCTGATAAATTCCACCTGCATACCTAGCTTAACACTCCTACGTTAAATGCAGCTATATTGACACAACTGACAAAAATCTCCTATCATCAATAAACTGTACGTTTCGGTTGAGTAATTGAGAAAATTGAAATGGGAGTGGTCTCTAGTCGGTGTGGTGGCACCTATTATGATAATTTGCATAACATTTCATCGCACATTAACAATACTCTGGATTATCCTGATCATTTTTCATTAAGGGGCTATTTTAGAGAAATAAAACCATTAAAAAAAAAAAATGATTCAACGAACAAAAACAAAACCTTTAATTCAAAATATGCGATCCTAGTATAATTCACAACTGTTATTAAAAAAACGATTAATACATCCTTTTGTCATAATCAATTATTATATGTGTACAGTTTTTTTTTTATAAATATTTTACAGAAAACGTTTTTAAACTTGAAAGAATGAATAAATAAAATTATATAGAAAATCTAATATTAATTTGAATAAGTAACTCAATTAACCAACCCTAACGTTATAACAAGCTTCATTATTATTATAATTATATGGCACATCATAATTAAATAAATCAATAAACTTAATTTTATCAATATTCAACATCGTTGATGCAAAATAATATTATAATTGCGAGTAAATATGATAGAATATTTTAATGAACGCTTATAAAGAATAAACGAAATATTATACAGTTAATGTAAAATTAAATCCCATTAAACGTACAACAAGTAACAACATCCATCTCTTCATATGGGGATAGTGTCGTGTTATTTTGTCCTACTACAACAATGTATCCAATAAGGGGAAAGGCGTACAGAGATTTATACAGCTTTCAGTGTCAACTCGTGGATACATACAAAACTGTCTGGCGGCGTCCGGATAAGTGCAAAAACGCACTGGGGGACAGGATCCTGTTTGCAAATTAGCAAGTCCGTTTTTGCAAACACGATATTCACACGGCGGCAGTCACGACACACAATGCTCAGATTTATAAATCCCAATTTATTCTATTACTTTATTTTTGTTTACTCTAACCAAATGGAAAACCATTTTTTTATTTTGACAAAACTACTAACTTATTCTATTTATAAAAAAATATTGACGTTTTAATGTTAAATTTTTCCTATATGTATCCATTAGACGAAAATGAGATTACAGATGTCTCGTAAATATTAAATAAGACTTTTTCACTTTTCGATAAAGTGTTATCTGGCTGTAAGATTAAATATTTGACAGTTCTCTAGTGATTTAAAAGCAAACAGCAGCTGTCAATCTTTATAGAACGATTTCCGTGTGCATATTTTAGTATGAAAATTTCAAATTAAATATTATGTTTGGATTTTACTTTAATAATTTAATCAAAACATATATATATGAGTAGAATTATTTTCAGTTATTATTATTATATGTAGGTACAATATACATGGTGTTAAAGTAATATTATGTAAGTAAATAAATCGAACATGAAATATTAAATCGAATACAAAAAAATTACAATTATCATAAGATATTCGAAATAATAAATTAGGTTAATTACTAATTTTAAAATTCAGTCTTCTCAAAAACATATACTTCATACCTATATTTTACTAGTATACTAAATGAACAACTGAAACTATAAGTACAGTTAATAATATAATACTATTTAGGTAATAAATTAAATATAGTAGTTAAAAATTGATACTAACTACGATACTTTTGATACTACTATTACTACTACTATACAAAACAGATAAATTTTTGTATTTAAATAGAATAGTTACTGATAAATATTTTTATTTTTTCCTTTAAAATTTGAATCGGTTATTTTGAACACAAAATGTGTATTAAAAGAGAAAAAATATAATACCTATCTAGATAACGTTTAGAATATACCGACATACCTACATGCATGTTTCAATAGCCTCAAGCCATAAACTACCGACCCTAATAATTATATTGAGCCAACTGTGTAGTTTAGGTAGGTACGTGTGTATATATTTTATACCTAACATTATGATGAGTTACAAAATTCCTAAAGTGAACCTAAATAATTATCATCCCCTTCACTTGTCTGAGTGACTGAGTCATATACTCACATGTCATTATATTTTTAAAATATCATGAGAATGCATTACAGCATGGAAGAGTAACACCGCATAAAGCGATAAATTGTTGATACAGTATAAGAGTACAGTATAAGCGGTTTCAAGAAATAACATTTAACTTAAAAATAAATCGCTTAAAACCATAATTAAATAAAATAATTTTATAAATATTATAAACATAATTCAATTTGTCAATTATTATTGAACTATTTTGTAATGAATCGCAATGAAACAAACTTATTCATACACGAGTACCAATTGTAATAGTAAGTAAAGAATAAAATACAAATGGTTACAAGTAGGTACATAATAATATAATTGAATTGTTGTAAAAAAAACATGTATAACGACATCATGCTTTACATTTTACTAAGGTAATGTAAACTTGCCAATTCCAAATAGTAACATAACATTATGAGATATAAGTTATAATGAATAGTAAGACATAAACACTAACATATACACAGACTGCCAAAACATAATAATAACGATTATATTTTATCGTGATAATATTTACAAGGTAATTCACTCGTCTATCATACAAATTTCTTTTTTTTAATTATACTCACACAATTTCTATGTTTTTTATAACACTGAAAACAGATGTTTTTCAATAAATAATGTTTTTATCGTTTAAAATATACTGGATTTACATCAACGAATAAAAACTTAAACACAAACTATATCGGAAATATACTTAATTACCTAAAATAATAGGAAACATTTCTTATAAATAAAGAGTACATGCTAGTTATTTTGCTTATATGATAAATTGAAAATATACACATCCTGAGAGATGGCTGCAGTTGCATTGGGAAGAAATCTAAAAGTCTACGCACGTGCGACGTCATATTGTTAATAAACGGCCCTGTTATTTCTCACCTATGCAACCGGTTCACGCTGGCCAGCGTGACCGGAATCGATTCATAAATAAAGAGATTCCAAAACGAGGAGTACATAATATACAAAACACCCTGGGCCAGATGGGAAGAGGATAGTGCGTGTATGCGGCGGCTTGCACGAGAGAGATGGAGATGGGGAAAAAAATAACACGAAAACAGATTTTAATCTGATGTCCGTCTGCGTTTTTGTGATGCTGTACGCCTGTACCATGGGGTATCGTCGAATGTATAGCTTGCGGGGGTCAATGACAAAAAGAGAGAGAAATAACAATCCATCCATTGTTAAATCT
Organism: Metopolophium dirhodum; assembly: GCF_019925205.1. NCBI lineage: Eukaryota > Metazoa > Arthropoda > Insecta > Hemiptera > Aphididae > Metopolophium > Metopolophium dirhodum. The sequence goes on along the minus strand of NC_083561.1, from coordinate 8,540,507 downwards.
CAACGATAGTTGATTCACGATTGCATGAAACTGAACGATTACAATCGAAATAATATATAGACCGAACTGGCCAATTCGATGATCTGCAGCAGAGCTTATCGGAATCGGGGTCAGTAATATTATGGTCGTGATTTTAACACAACTACCTAGGTATAGTCTATAACTACTAATATTTCCTTTTGCGTATATTACGAACATTCCAATTTTTTTTTTTGTGCTGACGATGGCGTCATAATATATTTATATATAGGTATTATAGGTAGTTATTTAGTTAAATAATATGTGGTGTGAAACCAAATTTATATTATTAATTTATAACCACACTGTTAGATTAGCACAACTATAATGATATGTCTATTGTCTATTAATAATTATTGTTATAAGTATACTAATTAGAATGTATATTATTTTACATAGTACCTACTACCAACATTATAGCAGTACTAAATAGGTACTTATAATATATTAACTATCACAATTATTGCTTTAAAATTTGAACTGTTATAAAACTAAACACAAGTCATACCAGCTTAAAAATAACAATATTTTAGTATTAATAAAAAAGGATTACTATTGTGCATTGTTACGTGTAATCTACGGTTTCTATAGCTCTGTCAAGAATCTAATAGCCATAATTATTATTGATCTCTCTAATAACTACAATTCGACTTCGGGTTATTTTTCAAGATCAGAATAATTTTTCATGACAGAGGTGTCAATACCTTTTGAACATATTATGTTTTACTATCTTGCATGAGTTATTGAGAGCTGAAGAATGTTTTCAAATAATGATACAACTTAATACTTGTAAGTTATAAGTTATAAGTATTTAGCATTCAAAAACGTCGACACAGTACTATACCTATATGAATATGAACAACAATCAATAATCATAATAGGTAATGCTTACTACGTTGGTGTCTCACAACACAACTAACAACATATTTTAATATAGCACAATCGAGAATCAATAGTGTTTTCTATATAATATATGATTTCAATATTAAAATATAAAATAATATCAAGATACAAAATAAATAAAACCGTTTTTATTTTTTATAGGCGTCGTGCTACTATTAGTTTTTTGCGTCGGAAATTCAGACGGTAAGTAGATGTAAATTATAAATACAATCATGATTTTATCAATAGGCACACAACTCACTAAACTCAGCGTTTTATAAGAATTATAATTAAATCAAATCAAACCGATAAGTTTAACTAGTTACAGAATACTGCAGGTCTGCAGAATAATATAAAATCACAAACCATGAGAAATTATTTTATACCTTTCTTATCTACATCTCAATAATACACTCTAATGATTCGTCACAAATATCAACTCCAGTATAATATCTATGCGTAAATAAATCTTGTATAATAAATATACCTACAACAAAACTGAATAAATCCAATGTTCAAACTGTTCTGCATAATTATATAGTTTTAATGTAGATAATACATAAAGCTTCTAAGTAGATATATCGAATGTCGAATAGTATAATATTTTAATTTAGGTAATGTCTTTATATTAAATTATTATTTGTATAAGTACCTACTTAAACATTTTAATATGATCCATTATGATCCAGAAAATTATCTATAAAACGAATAAAGCAATAATATTATTATTATTTAACCCTTATAATGGTCCAAGGTAACTTTTAAACAATTAGAAAATAATTTACTCTGCATAAGTACTTATTGAATATTTAATTTATTTTAAATTAATTATTTTTGTTATATAGGTATTATGTATATTTTTCTTTGTTAATTTTTTTTTATTATTATTATAAAACATGCAACAAGTTATTTTTATCGTCTAAAATTGACATTAATAATGAGGGGGTGACCAAAAAAAATTTGGAACTGGGGTGTGGAAATTCAGTATATGACTGATTGAACCCAATTAGTAATTACCTGTAATTGGCCAACTGGTAGGTATACCAAGTCCAAATATAATATATGTTTGGTGTTGTCTCAATCACAAATGGTTTTTTGTTTAATAATATAATGTAATAATTATGTTATTATATGGGTATACCTTCTGCTATATGTGTAAACGATTAATTACAACAATGCACTAATTTCATTGATAAAATTAACATTTGGCAAACTGTCATGCTAGTTGGTATATGGTAATATCTAACTAGAATATTGGCCATAATTTATTTACATCGATAATTAATAATTATTGAGATATTTTACCGCAACGGCCAATTATAGATGTTACTGCAAGTATCATAACTGCAGAGGTATGTCTTTTATAAAACTTATCCCCATTAAAACTCCAATTATATTACTTTTTTTTATGTACATAAAATAATAGACGGTGACTTTTTAAGCCCACTCGACGTCTTCTTATGCGAGAAGATCCCGCTCCTCTATACAATAATAATATACAAAAAAAATTTTAAATTTATAAAAGTGGGGACTGGTGTCTATATAAAGTAATCACCTTGGAACAGTTGGATCCAACAAACTAATCTATTAGGTACCTATCTATCTAGATTGTAGATATACACACATTATACCTAATATTATATAAATACAAACTATTGAATGTAACGCCAACTAAGCGTTAAACCAACTATTTGTTTAAAATAATCGTCTGTCCAACTGCAAGGATACAAAGAACAACAAAGTTATAGTAATATAGTTTGGCATGATGTCTCTCTTACTGTCTCATTACCTTGACGTGCCATCCTCCGTTCGTAATCCTCGGGAAACGGTCGGAGCGTTTTGTCAGACCGGATATTATGAGACTCGCAAGTACATAACGTACAAGACCCGTTCCGCTGAAATTTCGTAGTACTGCACACTACTCTTACTTAGTACGCACTCGGAAACGTTAACACGAAAACGGTTTGGTCCTGAAACGAACGGCATGACGTACACACGGAGAAAAACGCCGGTGACAAACGTGTTTGCAAAATATTGACTGAACATATCGTGGTTACCCGCTCGTGAGTATGTTTAGGAACAATGTAGACCGCGGTCGAGGATACTAGTATAGTTATAGCTATAACGCCTAAGTGGTGAATGTTTTTTTTTTCGAGTGGGTTATAACTACTATATTTTCCATTGGACAGTCTAAAAGAAAAACAGTAACCGGCTTTTTCTACCATAAACCTATAAAGATGTTTATATATGTCTATGTTTTCTACACGTCTGCGATCTGCCGTGCCACCCAATTCTCTGTGAATCACGACTAATCTGATTTCGTGTCGCCGTTCGTAAATGCAATGCATTCCGGCGAAACGATTTTTTGTATATCTCCGTATATTTGAGAGTCTTCCAGAACGACGAAACGCGTTGCCCGTTTGCCAAACATTACGAACCTAGTTGAGTTAGTTCATGTAAGACACAAATAAGGCACTTGGGCCATCATGATATTATTCCTAGGTTCGTCGTACTAGAACGACATTACGACCGTTATTTAGAATTTATCGTCGTTTCACATTCTAGTTTCACCCATGTATAATGTGTCGAGTGCACATGGGAAACCTTTACAAAATAGTCACGAGATTGCTAAAGATAATTTAAAAAAAATGTATCTTGAGATTGAATATACTTCAAAATTCCAAAAATTAGAATATTATATACTTAAAGCGTCGAGGGTTTAGCGCACTAAAAAAAATCGTCCTATAATACCGCGGAAATCAGAGATGCATTTTGGGCGGGAGGAGGAAGCGCAATTGACTCGAGTGGCCTATTTTTATATGGGCTATGGGTTTTTACTATATAAGTGTATAGTATATAGGTATTATAAACTAATTGTTATTGTAAAAAAATGACCTTTATATTTTTTTAATGATGGGGAGGGGGTTCAAAATAATTATGCATACGTAATATCATATCTGTATTCATATCAGACTTACGTATTGTATAGATAATTATAATTACTTAAAATAACTATTATATTTGTTTGAATCGGCTGAGGTACTTACGTTTACATTCGTTGGGATCGCGAACAGTGGCCCTAGCCCAGGGCCTGTCGAAATGGAATGGCTTGCACCGATCGCAGTCTCGTCCAGCGGTGTTGTGCTTGCAGTCGCATACCAGTGACGCCCCGGGACCTGACGGTATGCACTTGGACGCATGTCCGTTGCACTTGCACCGGCCGCCCACGGACAAATCGGACACCGCATAATGGTACGTGCGACCGGCGGACGGCGACGCGGTGGTCACCGGAACGACGACGGTGGTCTTTTCGGGTTCATGTCCTTGCAACTCCTGGTCCGGGTTCAGCATGAGCAAATCGGCACCCGTCTTGTTACCGTTGAGTGGTTCGTCCGAATCAGACTTTGGATCCACCCCGGTGGCGCCGAGGCTGGTGGCCGTGCTGGTGGTGGTGCTGGCGGTGCTGCTAGCGGTGGTTGCCGCAGCGCTGGCAGGCGAGTCCGGAGGCGCGGACGGGAAGTGCAACCGGTTGAATATTATTTTCACGTCGGTGGCCGTCACCCAGTCCTGGAGCACGGGGCTGTTGTCGAAGTCGATGGCACTGGGCCGGCCCTCTAACGTGCTGAACGCGACCCGGGACGCCGACGACCCGGCCCCGTTGAATCGGTGAGAGTCCGTGCACAGGGCCTCCTGTTCGTTGGCCTTGGTGATGATGGCCCGGTTGGGCCGGCCGTATACCTTGCGGCACTGTCCTGAGTAGAACTGGAACGGTTGCCACGTCTTACCGTAGTCCATGCTCTTGTACACTGCTATAGAGTCCGGTTTGGCGGCCTTTGGGCAGAACTGCAGGTTGATGTACGTGAGCTCGTACTTTTTGCCCAGCGACAGTGTGAGCGTCACGTTATCGGGCGGCGGTAGCGCCGACGCCGGGTCCACCGGTTGCGCGGACAGCGTCTCGGACCGCCAGCACGTGGCGTTGTACGGGTTGTTGGGGTCGGTCAGGTAGGCGGCCGGGTGACGGCGTTTGGGCTGCGTGTCGTCGCACGTGTGGCAGACGCCCTGGGACGTGGGGCCCAGCTCGCAGTACCGCTCGGGACCACCCACGCCACACGTGCTGGTCGACTCCACGTGACCGCCATAAGCGGCGTTGACAAAGTCGGGAACGCACCGGCGAGCCCGATCTCCGTCGTAGCACGGATCGGTCGTGTCCGACGGATCGGCGTCGGCGGGTGCCCATGAAAAGACCGCGAAAGACAAGATGATGACGACGCTCACCGCGACATAATGAGACGCGACGGCGTAGACGTTATCGCGGTACACCATCGCGATCTGATTTTTTTGATTTTTTCGACGAAAGACGTTCCTCTTGTATTACACAATTAATGTATTATATAACAAATGCTAATTGAGTTCAGCGAAACGTCCGAAAAGCACAGGCCATTTAACCGATATATCGTTATTATTATTGTACTGTCGCGTGTTATATTATATTTTACGTATTTTTACGCGCAGTTGGCCGGACGCCAAGCGTACATTCCCCCCCGCGCACGGGGTGGCCGCGGTAGGTATAAGTAGGTATTATATTTATATTATAATATATAGCTAATCGTACTTACATATATATATATACGTAATATTACGACAAGCGGCGGCTGCGACGGTATAAATCGCGATACACACACTCGAAACACTGTTGTACGCACGCACATGCACTGCGGTATAGCGAGCGGCCGTTATGCTTGTTCTCGTTGCGCGAGCGGACCACGACGGTGATACACGGGACCGGAGACTGACTGACTGCCGCGATCTCGGGCGGCAGACACGGTGCCGCGCGTCTAGCGCGCACGGCCGGGGCGGAGCGGGTCTCGTGCGCTCCAATCGGGTGGAAAATGGTCCGACGCGGACGGCCGGATAGTGGGGCTGCCGCCGGCCGGTCGCGCGGCCCGCGGGAGAGGTGAAATTGGCAATCGGGCAAATCTGCTATGCGGTTATACCTTCTTCTGCTTTTGATTCTGCCTCTGCCTATACAACGTTCATGCCTGCACTTCGTCTTCTACTGCTTCTTGTATACTTTTCTCCATCTTCGTCTTCTTGAAGATGTGTTATAACATAATATTATATCATCGTAATACGTATTTTTTTTATGTCATGTGTTTATGCGCAATGGTTAAAAGTCAACGTAATTGCGGAACCAACAACTGTAGATGGTAGTCATAGCCAATAGGCACACAATAGTAATATTAGGTGCGATCGTAATGTGCAGGCACATCATGTCATAGGTGCGCTCTATATTTACTTCTGACTTCCCTCCTCCCCACCCCCATAACTTGATTAATTATAATAAATTACATGGTAATTATTCAGAAGTGCGATTAACCTTACGTAACCGTGTGGAGTAAGACGAGTCAAGTCCAACACCAACAAGTGTGTTACAAATATGATATTATTATATCGTGTCATCAATCCCACTACTACACTAGCCCTGACCTGGAAGAGTGGCCCGAAGCTCGAAAGAATGCCTGATTTTTTTGCATGCATTGGTGCATCTATGAATATTGTACACGTATATTATTGTATATAATATTTGTAAATATTTCACGTTATTAAAACATATTACCGATTCAATGTTTAAGACGAATGGAATCTACAGAATAATGGAAAATCTGGCACAAATATTATTATAACCTGTACAACATTTCAGCGGTTAAAACTCGGTCCAAATTATTACACGAAATATTAATAAATCAAGGTTGTAGTATTAATCTAAATAATTATTTTTTGATACGTTGTTACTTTATTATTATTATTATTATTATTATTATATAATATTATCTTGTATTATTTACATTTATTGAAATTAATTTTAATGGTATTTTTATATTTTACAAGCGGTTACATTCGTTTTGTGTTAAACAAATAAATTTGTTTAATGAAAATTTGAAAATTACACATTGTCAAAATGTGCGTGCATAGTACATACAGATTGTACATAATGTCATTATTCGATTGTCTTTAAAGTAATTTAAAATAGTTGTCAGAAGTATAATTTGTGCAGAAGTTTCTTATTTGTTGTCAAACAATAACAATGGCTTGAAACTGTGACCAACTGGCAACAGCCATAATATGTAGATTGTAGCTGTAACTTGTAAATATATAAATGAGACTTAAAACAGGCGTTTAACTTTTAATAATTTAACCCTCGAGACTCGAGTCTTTACTTTTGGTTGTTCTATTATAATTTTAGTTATTTTGGCAGAATTATTGTGTTTATTGTTTATTGTTACAATATAATATATTATTCATAATTTATATTCCATAGTTATAGTTATTGATCTTATACCCATATGGATAATTTATTTTGTATTGTTTAATACGAACATCTTGAATATTAAATTGAGTTCTAACTAAATATTATATTATCATCGGATACTTCTGATTACTCTTCAGACTCACATGATAATATTGTTACACTAATTGTAAATACAAATTATTTTTTATATGGGTATAAAGTCTATATCAAATAAAATTACTCCTCGTGTACCTGCGAACAGAAAAAAAGTTAGATATGTATACGCAAAATATTTTTGCCCTCCGCCCTTGTGTCAAAAACCACTACTGCAGTAGTATGGATTAACATGAATATTAACAACTAACCTTACTTATAACGCCACTCCATGTAGTTTATTTACATACAGACATTTCATTTAGTAGGTAATGTTATTGTTTTGGAAAAGAAATGTATATATGTACTCAAATAGTCAAATATGGTGTGATTCAGTGCATAAATTATTGCATACGTTGGGGAACTCTAAATTTTCTGAAAGTATACGACGTACGACATTGTAGCGGCGGCAGGGTATTACCATAACAATTACATGTAATTTTACCGGGTCCAGGCTTGAAACAACAACTGCCCCGCGTCGACGACGATCTTATGTTCGGAAAACAAATTATACGCTGTGCATGGCATGCAGTTCATGGATCGTCCGGCCCGAGAAAATAGAACCTACTGCCAACGACATAATATTGTTAACTGATAACTGATAAGTCTCCAATACAATAAATTGACAATGAAACATAAGTATTATAGTAAATTGACACACCAATCCGACCAGTACCTACATCAAACCGTAATTCTTTAGTCTACAATATGATTTGCGATACTTTACAATGATAAACCCCAAAATAATATATTTATAAATATAAATAAATAAATACCTAATAAACAGATGGTTTTGAAACAAATTTTAACGATGAAAAAAAAACATAATAATATATGGTCCTTAAAAAGTTTACCTATTGATACCACTTAAAATACTTAAGTACTTAATACTTCTCCCTAAAATATACTTAAAATTTTAGTAATATGTTATATAGATACCAGTTGGTCACAATTCGCAACCCATATAAAAAATATGAAAAAGATTAAACTTGCGCACATGCAAACTGCTCATATTATTATACTTCTGACCACTGCCTATTTGTAATTTTTTTTACAAGTTATCAATTAATACATTATAGGTGATCTAAATGTATAAGCAGGGCACTACAGATATGTGTAAAAAAGGTTAAAAATTATATTTTTAAAAGTTAAAAAACAAATTAATAATAATGACATAAGATGCATGGCCATATCATCAAATTCGATAGGTAAGTTTAAACTATATGTAAGTATTTACTAAAAAGTAATAATAAATAAACTAATCAGAAACTATTAAAACTAATAATACCTATGATAATATATATTTTCAAGTGCAATATTTTAATGACACTTTTTCATCCCTGCAGAACACTGTTAGATACTTCAATATTAAATACCTACTGTGTCTATATGTGCACAGATACCATGATAGTATATTATGATACCTAATTTTTTCTAATTCAGAATGCATCAAACGATATAGATAAATTATATTCATATATAGGTTAGGTACTACTCTACTACAGAGTGGTTTTATAAAAATAAAAACACTTATTAGTAGAATTCGATACTTGATTTTATACGTTCTTCCTACTTACCATTTTTAGATATACCTAATTGCAATAAATCTATAGCCTATGTATAAATCTTTAAACGTTAAGTAGGTACATAAAAACGTAAGGCGTAATTATAAGTACCTAAACTATGTATAATGTATATAATAGGTAGGTACAGCATAGTATGTACATTGTACCTACGTCCTACCTATATTATACTTAATATTAAAACAAATTTATAGCGTCCAAAACTATAAGTTTATAATAATATTGTATGTAAGTACTCTTCGAATTGTGGCATGTGCGGGACGCAAGAGTAAGCAAAGAAAATATAACCTGATTAGAAACATGAGTAATGAAACGATCAGAATAATAATTAAAGATATAGTGCATCAATTATTGTTTATATTGTACTCTTTCAATAAATTATAAATGTTTATTATAAAATCAATGTTCGACATACGTATTACATAATTGGTATTAGTTACAAGTTATTATCTACTTATAAAATTGTAAATACCTATAACAATCAACAAGTACCTATAAGTCTAACCTGTATGATCTAATTGACCTTAAAAATCTTAGACAATATTTTATTTTACAGCAAATAAAGAATAACATTTATAAAATGTATGGGTAGGTATTGAAATTTTTTGGTGACTTAATGTTTTAAAATATAGTAAACTATGATGTAACATTAAAAAAACTTTAAAATAACACTCAATAGTGTACGTTTTTCCATTAGACAATACGCTTTGTATCAAATATAAATTTAAATTAAATCCAATAATGTTTATAGTTATTAAATATATAGTAATATACAAATTAATAATTCATTATGTAAACTATCAATTGCTCTAAATAACAATAAGCACCTATATGTTACACTTATGTCACATATACATAGTAAATATTATACAAAGACTATAGAGTATACCTATAGGTATAATATTATACTACGAAAACGTCAAATCGTTTACTGTTTAAAACAACTAAATGTGTGTATTACTTAATAAAGTAATACAAATTTTATTTTTATTTAACAAAACGTTTTTTTTGTTTCCTCCGGAATTGAAATAACTGTTGATTCAAACGTAATCAAAATAATTTTATGATAAAGAGATTTTTAAAATCCGCGTCAAACCTTAACATTATTACAAAAAACATTGTTCATTAATTTACAACTTATTTCCACAAAATATATGAAGGCGACATATTACCACTAAAAAATTACAATATAAAAATATCTAAAACTTAGTAACTATTATTAATTATAACGAGTGATAAAAGGTCACAATAATACAATACATAATGTACATTATGGACAATATATATTTTGTATAGTACTATAGTACCTAATTACTAACAATTATAAGTTAAGGCTGTTGGAGCAGAAAATTTGAAATATTGGCAGTTTACATTGAGCGCTAATGTCTATATGTACATTAATAAAAATAGTTAGTGTATGAGAGATAAAATCACTTGAAGTTCTAGAGCAGGGATCGGCAACTGGCGGACCGCGGTCCGGATCCGGACCGCGGAAGGCAAGACTATGGACCCTGTCAAAACATTGTACTTCATCTTCATTATGTTATTTTCTGTAATAGTATTATTATTAATACAGACATTTATTTAATTTAATTTATATTTGTTTGGTTCGACATACATTTGTGAGGCATCGTTTTCAAAAATTAATTTTTTGAAAAACAAATATCGGACAAAATTAACAGACTCTCACCTTGAGGACACATTGCGCATAAGCTGTTCTCCACGAGTTCCCGATTTCAAAAAGCTGGCTAAGGAAAATAAATGCAATTTTTCGCATTAAATAATTTACTGTAATAAATATATTTTTTTTCATACTTTTAATTTTGTAATTATTAATATAAATTAATTGTAATAACTGAATAATTATTTTTATTTTTATACTGCTATTTTTATTATATAAAGATTTGAAAAAGATTTTTTTCACTGGACCTCATTGATTTATTATTTTAATCTTTAGGACTCCAATAGAAATTACTTGCCGACCCCTGTTCTAGAGTAACTTCTTAAAATTTCCCCCTAAACCTACTAATCTAAATGGACGGTAGTGCGCCTGTTAAGTTCCAGCAATGCCAGTGTATCTTTACACGAATGGCTTCATCTATGGGCGTGGGAAGCCGGGAATTTTAAGTAAAAAATCAAAACCCATGTTTCCTATATAACCTAGAAAAAAACTAACAAATTAAGTCAAAATAGTAATCGGGCATCGGGAAGTACATTAACTGATTTTCCAATTATTGGTCTAAAGCCACACGAAATATAGGACGACCCAACTGCCTAAATGGACAGAAAGAAATAGCATAAATGGTTTCAATTAAACATTTAAACAGAATAAACGATAAGACGTGAGATCATAATATAGTTTTTAAGCACATTAAAGTTCGCCCTTAATTGAAACCTAATATTATATTCCATTGAAATTGTAGATGTTAAAAACGAGCAAAACCTACCTAAAGAATAGCAGCAAGCAACCGCTAAACAAATAATCAAAAGTACACAATCACGATTCGTGGACCGGACAATCATCATTAGGGCTTAGAATTTTATGCCTTAAAAAGTCTCCAACTATTTGTGCGCTTATAAATTTTATTCTACGTTACTATTATATTAAATAAATTTCAAAAAGTTATTACAATATTATAGTTTACGTATAATAATAAACGCCTTATAGATACCTAATGATAAAATAATCTTATAGGTAGTAATAATAATGAATAGAAATAGGTACTTCAAGTCTTCAACTTGAATTAAAATGTTTACAATATTTATTTCTAGAGGTATACTAAACTAAAAACTAACGTCCCTTGCTTTTTTTGAAGCAAAGTCTTTGAACACTATCTCCTAAAACAAATTCAGGTGCGTCAACTCAGACTTAATGGATAACAATTCTAACTTTTTATTACTCGTGGTTATTCTCAGGTGGTTTTTAATGGTTAACATTGAATTGAGTCCCGTAAATACTTTTGGGTTATCGGAGTTGAGTCCGACCAATATTGTTAGATTAGGTTAGGTTGTTAGGTTGTTCCAGTTAAGTCGGGTGGAGGTTGGCTGAGTAATCTCCCAAAATAAGCGTGTGATTTTTTACACCGTTTATTTTTAAATAGTAATAAATAGTATAAAAAGTCAATTAATTAAAAATAATAATAATTATGGGTTATATAATATGGGTAGCTATGACATTTTATCTATACGGACTCAATTCAAAGATATTAAAATATTAAGCTGGACTCAATTCAAACACATAAAAGTAGCATGAACTTAATTCAATGTCACCGATTTTAATCGTAAGTTTTAACTTTAAAAAAACTATTTTTTACCCAACAAATAAAATTTTATTAACAATAAATTATAGAAAAAAAAACTAAAAAATGTAAAATTGAAAATGTCCGTAAACAGCTCAAAATGAGTCGAAATATTTTCCAAACTTTAAGGTAGAAAACGAGAAATCAAGTGAATATCAAATGTTGTAAAAATATAAACTTCAAATGCTCATAAAAATTTAATTTGATTTTCTTGTAGACATTTTTTTTTGATAAAAATTGACAAACTTATGAGGAATCTTGTGTTACATTTTTAAATCTTGGATTTAAAAATAAAAATTTGTATGAATTTTTAACTCAAAATAATTTGCTAATTTTCCTGCATTTTCCGTTTTAGATTTTAACTTTAAATGCTTATAAAAAAAAAATAGTGACTAAGGATATTTTTATAATTGTCAAACGCCATTGTAACAATATATTAGGAGCCTTGAAATAAATTTTCAAACTTTTTTGGCCAACAAATACAATTTTATTGACATTTATAGAAAAAAAATAAAAATTGATTTTGATGAATTTTGTCAAATATTTATCTTCAGACCTTTATAAAAAAATGTTGTGGATTACGCTCAATTTTTTTTTTAATTTCCACTAACGGCAACTTATGAGGAACGTTTTATTATATTTTCAAGTTTTGTGATCGAGCAAAAAATTTTTTATCGACAATAATTCAAAAAAACTTATAGAACTCAAATTTTTCTTTTGTCTATAAATACCTAGTTTGAAAATAATCTAGTAGAAACTGCCAAAATAAACATTTAGAGAACATTTTATGTATCTAGGGTTATTTTTTTAGTTTTACTAAAAACAAAATTTTTTTTTCGAAAACTGATTTGCGTAAACATCTCAGTTTTTAGTGTTTTTACTTCATTTTTTGTTTGTTTTTCCTGGAGCTTTTGAAAACAATTGGGAAATTTTGCTTTTTATATGGAAAAAAATTGATTATTTACAAAGGAAAAAAATTATTATTTTATTATTTTTTTAAGAAAGTAGTAGCCAAGTAAGTTTCTGATGTTCCAGGGCCTAATAGTCTTTAATTCGGACTTGGCCCTAGTCATTCATGTTGGATGTTTCGTCACTACTCATCAGTCATCAGTAATTGTGTAATCTAATCTCACATTCTCAGTACTCATTAATCTTGAGGATAACATTTCATTACATTATCCTAAGTCAAATACCTAGGTACTAAGTAGGATAGATATAAAATATTTAACAATAATATTATTAAATAACCTAATTTATCGACATTGACAAATTAAACGGCATCGGTATATTCGTATTTAATATTTATTCGTTAATAAGTTAATATTGTAATTAATTATATTGAACAACTACTATGTATGCTAAATGCCTAATGCCTAAATACAATACCACACATACTTTCGCCCTATGTCTATTGTATTATTTCATATTTGTCATACTATAATATTACGGTCAGTACAATAAGGTCACAACTCGAAATGTATGATTTTTGTGTTTATGGTTGGTGTCTATGAATTCGTAGTTTTTCTCTTTTTTGGTAGTGGCGCCATCTACTTCCTTATACTAAGAGGCCCGGTGCCAGTTTTTCAAATATTCCGAATTCTATCAAATTTGAAAATTAAATTTTATATTTTAGTTGCTACCTTAATTATAATACTTTTCTACTAATCTACTACCCAATATCTATTTGATAAATATTTTTTTATCTGAAAAAAAAGACTTCTTACAGGCCGCATCGAACTCCGATTTTTTATTTTAATTCTAACGTTATCATTAAATCATTTTTTAAATTATTTTTTATCTTTATAATTTTTTTAAGTTATTTTTATTTTTTGAATGACAACACAGAGTTTTAATTTCATATTCCAAAGCAGTATATTTTTCTAAGTATTTTGATACAAAAAAATCGATCATTTTGCGGGGTAACCCCGTACTACTCCACTCCACCAATCTAAACTTTAAATACTTAAACTCATAAACTAATCGCCCTAAATTCGATTTTTAAAAAATATTTTTTTATAAAAACGTTTTTTTTAACAACTTGAAACTATGTAAAAAAAATGTTCAAAAACATTAATACTTTTTGAAATAATGAGTGTTTCATTATAAGAATCAATCTGTATGTTAAATTTCTAAGTACAATTTGGCCGTATAACCAAATGTGGCTTGTTTACTGAAACAAGTACATAGGGTCAGTAGTATATACATCCATTTTGTATTGATGGGGGGGGGGGATCAGAAAAGATGTAAGCTTGTACCTGTACTTTAAAAGAATACATTACAAAATATAAATAATAAATAATGAGGTACAATAGCGTGTCTATAAATATTAAAATAAGGTTTAAATAATTTAATCACAAACATAGTATTATTAGGTTATATAATATTATATTCATAATGCATTAGAATATTAGATTATTACATGGAAAATTTAAAGTTGCCAATTTTCGAGCGTAGCAAAAAATAATATATTAATATCATTCATTTATTACACTAATTTTTACTCTAGCCATACTCTATTACTCTAGTTCATAGTATTTAAATTGTGTATATTTTTGTATTATTATAATAATTATAATGATTTCTCGCGGTAGAGTTAAAAAACTTTTAAGTTTGTGTCATACAAAAATATCTATTGAAATCCCTAAAATACCTAACATAAAGGAAAACCGAGTAAATACTTAATAGTTTATTATAGTATTTTTCTAACAAAAGTATAAATACTAGGAAATATGTATTATTGAATTAACATCATAATAATGTTACAAAATGTAAAAATTATTAAAATATTTTTAATAAGACTATTACGAGTAAAAATAATAATTCTACTCTCCGTGATGATCAATAGGTACTCACCACTGCAGTAGAAAATATTGATAAATTGAGGATAAATGATTTATTTTGAAAAACGAAGAAACTAAGAGACAGCATAAATGTTATTTATTTTTATTTTAATACAAAAAGTGATATTATGATCTAATATATTATAAAATTTTCGTGTCACGGTGTTAGTTATTGAACTCCTCCGAAACGGCTCGACCGATTTTGATCAAATTTTCTGTGTATACGTTTTAGGCTAATTTAAAAAGAGAATTAATCACCCCCGGGAGGTGCTTAAAAAGGAATTTTGAGATTTACGATGGACATTTTTGTTTATTAATGGGTTGCTATGGACAAAAACAAATAGAAAATATTCAAATTAAAAAATAATAATTATAAATAAATATTATTCTCAAATCCTAAAACCTATAGCAACCCATATTATTTTTTTTTTAATTCGAATATTTTCTATTTGTGTGTGTCATTAAAAATGCCAGCAAGACGCCATAGTGCCAATTTTTGTCGTAGAACAAATGCAGACGAGTACATCTACTTGCGGGACGTATTCCATTAAGTCTGGTAAATTTTTATTACGATTTTCTCCATCATACTTGATAATAATTATATAATAATAAATAAAAAATAAAAAAGATTTGTAATATATACATTATTATTATATAACAAAATATATATACTTATACATTATAAATACATAATATACGAATGTAAATAATAATAATAATAATTATTATAGATAGGTATACATAATATATCTACTTGATATGCTGTCGCACTTTGTCCGCGATCCGACATGTAGTCGAATTGCCTACCAGGGTGGCTGAATTGCACTTACTGCTGCGAGTTACATCCAAAAGGATTTGAACAATCACAATTTTTTAAAGGGTTGTATTTTTTTAAGGTCAACGAAATGCACGGGGTCAGCTAGTTATAATTATAAAGTTATAATATTATTTTGTAATGATAATAACTTAATATAAAAATTGTTATAATTCAATGTTAATGTTAAAACTAAGGAAACTATAAGAGATAGAAAATACGTTATCTATTTTTTTTTTTTTTTATTGGGTAACCCGCGGCAACATAGGCCATTGAGTATGAGGGAGGGCACTGTAGGTTTTTAAATTGGGTAGGTTGGTACACGTGTGTGTTGTGTTTTGGCAGAATTTCTAATGGGGCACTCGTAGGTTTCTGCTGTGCCCCGGGTGGGGGGATGGCGGCACTTGTTCTCCGGACACCGTGACTTGCCCGAAGAAAAATGCCGCCTGCGGCCAAGGTATCGAACTCGGGTCGGCTGCATCGCAGCCGACGCCTTAGTCCTCTCGGCCACTCCGTCCCCCCTATCTATTTTTTATTTTAATACTAAAAGTGATATTAATATCATAATTTTAAAATTATAATATTTAATAATAATTTAATACATACGTTTTTATAATGTAATGTTAATATTGTTAAAAATAAGGAAACATTCAAGAGACTGAAGTTCTTCATTTTATAAACTAAATATTATATTATGCTATAATTTTATTTTGCAGTATAAGCGTTTTTTTATATCAACCATCAACGTATTTAATAATATTATTATATTAATTAAATCATAATTTTTAATACTTCATACATTTTGTTTACGGCCAAAATAATATTAAAATCAATTAAAAAGGTAGTGCAACAAAGCCATAACAAGAAAAATTTAAATTTTTGTTCTTTCAAGCTGAAGTCACACAGAAGTACCATGACAAAAGTGTAGATAGACAAGGATAAAAATCACTTGAATATAATCACAACAAAATTATAAATATGAATCCTTAACATTATTTGTTGGTCGATGAAAAAATTGTAATTTCATTCTAAACTTTTATATTGATTTCCTGAACATTTGCTTTTTTTGAGTTATGGCCTAAAACTTGCTGTACTGACAGTGCGATATTATTATCATGTTCAATGCTTTGAAAACCATCGTGTGCTTCTCTCTTGTGGATTAAATATGAACCAGAGCAAGACGTCGTTTTATATTTAGGAGACACTGAAAAATCAATGGCCTAATCATGAATATTATCTCGACCACGTTATCAATTATTATTATGAAAATGAAAAATTACAATTTTCATTTTTCATTAAACAATAAACATCTTAAATAAATTATTTATTTATTTGTCTGAATCGATTTTAGTTTAGTATTTCATAGTTCGGACTTCATAGTTTCGTAGCCTCAATATACGCACACAATATCCAACATGTACTGTCTTCAATGGTTGATACCCGTGCTACTAATACCAAAACCACTGAATCCTGCACTATTGCAGACGCATGTCATGTTCATGGTTCTATACTTGACTGGATTCTTTTTGGAACGGAAGCCGTGCACCATATGCAGCATAGTGTTCTTAGTAGCAGTGTTCCTGATATGTTACAGCGGGTACGGCAATTGTATATTCTTCAGCAGCAACTGTGATTCTGTACAGTGTGATAACGGTTAAGGAGAAGACGTCAGGAGCCGCGCATATACCATACCCAAACGGATACACCACTCTAGTGTTTAGGAATATTTATTTTATTTTTTGTTTATTTTTTATTTTTATGAAATCAATTACTTAAGTTGACCAAAATTAAGTTTATGTAAAAAAAAAAAATGTACAACTCAAATCTCTTGCCACATTTTATTTATGTAGCTTGTAATAAGTGGATTTTGGCACTTTTTACTATTTGGTTTATTGAAATATAGACTTGTATATACAATTTTATATATTTTTTTAAACATGTTTTTATTTTAAAATTTAAAGAACCTATCTGGCATACTGAATCAACAGTTGATAAGCTCAATAAATAATTAAAACTTGATCATCGTTTTTCTAACGATAAACTGAGTATTATGTAGGTTGCTCTAAGAACGGATTTACCATAAACGTTCATTATTGGGTTAATATGTCTAGTAAGAACTAGGTTTAAAGCTCGGTATAAAGATGCTTATTTATAAATATTAATTTTTTTTTTTTAAACCAAATTTTTATATTTTAGTTGGGTAAAACTAAATACCCAAATAAGGAATAGATTAAAAATAAATTAGTATCAAAGATACTAAAACTATTACAGATCAAATATGTATTATGGAACAAATGCATAAATAAATAAATACCAAAATATACCTATAATTTCTAATTTATTTATATTTATTTAAATTAAAAAAATAATAAACAACCAATTTAGTTTTTGTTGAATGACTTTTTTTAAGCATTAGTATATTTAGGTCATAGCTACTTAGGCTCTAATCATAATTAATCATAGTATGCATTGGACACGCATGCATTATGCCACTCATGTTTTCAGGTACTCGTGTTTTTTTTATTATTATTCTTACTGTCACTATTGATAAATGATAATAATTGATAAATATTCACTAATAATAATAAGTAATTTCATCAAAGGTATGCTATTAAACACAAAGCAAAATCAATCGCCAAGACATTTAGTAGATTTTGTCTTTCTTTTAATTGTTTGAACGCCCCCACATAAGAAATATTTTACAAAACTTCAAAAAGTCTATAACTATAATCAATATACATTATATTGATTAGGTTTATTCAAAATTAACAAAAAAAAACAATTTGTGCCTACTTATATTTTTGTTAATGAAGCTCATGAAATGAGTGTTGTAAAAAATGTCTTGGTAGAAAATTAGAATAAATAAAAATATTTTTTTCTAATAAAAAATCTGACTGTGAAATTATATTTTTTAATAAGGATTAAAACATTAAAATTTGTATTATTTATTATGTATGGTAAAAAGTTATAAATTATTTACCTGTACATGTTTCACTATAGTATAATATATTTTAATGATTATACTCAATGTTTATAAATTATATGTATATTGTAGAGAGGTAAATAGGTAATGTCTACATGCGTAGGTAATGCATTAAAGGCCATGGTATTTTCAATTATTACTTGTTAATATAAGCGTGGTGGTGTTGTAGGTACGTAAGTATATAGGGGAAGGTATACAAATATGAATTAATTTATTATTTAGTAATTCATTTTAAATCGATAATGAAAATGCATTGTCTATGAACTGTGCGGCGTGTTCAAACTTTTAAGTAGGTAGTAGGTACCAAAACACAATCAACACCAGGGTGGGTAACTATCAATTTCTAAACCCATTATTCTAATATTGAATATTCTACATAATATAAATAACTAGCTGATCCCGTGCACTTTGTTACCCGTTAAATGTACTTACAAACTTTTATATGACTCAAACTTAGTTCAATGCGTCATTTAATATTCGGTGTAGGATGTTCTAGATTTATCTTAACTTTTCTGTTGCCCGGAATAAAAATTCTGATTCGCAGCAGTATATTATCAGGTAGGCAATCTACCTGTGGGCTGTGGTAGATGGCGGACCCCGTGCTATTTGTAAGTAAGTGTATGAATTATCTCTAAAATATCAAAGTTATACTAAGTTTGTCGTTTTTACTTGGTATAACTTTTGGTAACTTGGTAAAAACCAAACTTAACCATTTTTTAATTAGCCTATCTTCTTCACAGAGGTCTAATCTTCACACAAACATTAATTTTTATATATATAATATATAATTGAATCCTAGTTGCATTATGGCTTTGTCGTGATGTAATTGATCGTCTAAAGGTACGGTTTCCCTTGCGCGATCGCGAACGCAAACCGCGAACGCGAACTGCGAACGCGAACTACGAAATAAGATCGCGTTCGCGTCATGTTGGTTTGCTCTAGACGATTCTACGTTGCGACCCAAAGATTTATAATTTATATTTTAACAGTCGTCCGTCAGTCGAACTCGATATTTTGAAGTGCTAAGTTCACGGTGCACGAGTACTGTTCGTTTTTAAAAATTATTATAATGGATACAGTCGATAAAGAAATCTTAAAAATTCTTTTGCTAGAAGAAGAAGAAGATGATGAGATCTTACGGTATTTGTCGGAAGAAAAAAGAAAGCCGCATGATCCATTATTTACAAAGAGGAGTACCGAAGGTTATCATGAAATACTTATCAACGGCCATCTGAAAAATAATGAAATTAAGTTTAGAGAATTTTTTAGATTAAACCGTAATCAGTTCGATTTTATTTTGAATCTAATAAGAGATGATTTAACATTAAATCCAACATTTTTTATAAGGAAACCCATATCACCAGAAGAAAAATTGGCGGTTACATTGAGGTAAGTACAATTTTTCAAATAGGTACAGATAAAGTAAAATGAAATAAGAACTCAGATTTATAAATTTATTTGTGGAATACTGTTGTTTTATTTTAATATACAATTTGTATCAAAGTTAATAATAAATCAATTTTTTATTGATCAAAATAAATAAAAATAGTTACCTTATCATATATTTCATTGACTTATGAACAATTAATTAAAAAAAAAATCAAAATACCTTATAAGATAATATTTTAAAATATATTGTTAAATTTCTTGAGAATTGGTGTTCCATTCATTGTTCATATTTTGAACTGACTGGAAAGGCGTAAATGTAGTTGGATTTTCTGGTCCGAACTGTTGTTGAATATTTGAATATAATGGTGAATCTAGTGAAGGTGGACTATAACTGTATGGAGTAAAGTTGTTAGAATATGGGGAACTACTAGTAGAATTATTTGACTGTAATGATACTCTGCGATTGCCAGGTATGATGTGGACGTTATGTGCATGATTATTTGCAGCTTGAAGTTCCAAGTCAGTCACAATTGTCAACATTTTCAATTTCGCCTGTGAAATTAAGTGTGGTGGCAACTTTTTGACAGATAGAGTTAAACTTTTGAAAAAATGATCAACATCATCGTACTCATCCGTATTTTTTTTAGCAATTAGTTGTGTCATCAGCTCTGTTCTTTCTTTGGATCTTTTTTCTAATAATTCAGTGACATTTAAATTTTTTCTTTTATTAGTCGATTTTTGTGCTTTTGAAGTCGACGGAGATTGAGGACATTGCGTTACTGGTAATGACTGCAGTATAATATCATCTTGTGTGATATTTATTTCCTCTTCGTCTGAGCCAGAATCTTCATTATTATCAGTATCATATATATTTGATGTTGTGCTGTTAAAATGAATAATAAATATTAATAATTTGTTATTATAGCCAAATTAAAATTAACTACAATTAATAAATAATATGTATCAAAAAATTAAAAAAAAAAAATTTTTGAAAAAAGTTAATAGTTTGGGAAATAAATAATAATTAGTGTTGCGCTTGAAATCAATCACTCTATCATATGTAATAAGGTACTTACTTTCTTTCTTGTGGTATTGTATCCAAAAAACTTAAAAATGGTGCTAAATGCCATTTTGAGGGTTTTGAAGAGGCACTTGCTCCAGTATTCATTATTCTTGCCCGTTTATTTTTTAAATAGGCATCTTTAATATTCTTGTACCTTCTCTTGCAGTCTTCATCTAGTACAAATAAATATTCGTAATCGATTTCGAACAAGAGTTATTAAAATACTGATTAATAATAAAAACATAATTAATAAAAAACAATCGTGTTATTTTTATATAAAAATTTATATATATATTTTTAATATTTTATATAATTTAAATATAAATAAAATAAATAAGTAAATAAAAAAATAAATAAATAAATAAATAAAAAATAAAATTGTATTATTAGTGTATTTTGATTCAAATAAATAAATAAATAATGACATGCATATAATATATATTATTTTTTTTTTTAGATTTTTAGCTTCTGGAGAAACGTACCGTTCTTTATCTTTTGCTTTCCGGATATCACACAGCTATATTAGTATTATAATACAAAATACCTTAAAATCTATGAAAAAGCATCTGTTGACACATTTTATACCTAATCCGAGTAAATTAAATATGAAAGAAAAAGCTCGAGAGTTTTGGACAAGATGGAATTTTCCAAATTGTATTGGCGCAATCGATGGTAAACATATTCGAATGAAGTGCCCAAAAAATACCGGTTCTTTATATTTTAACTATAAAGAACATTTTTCACTCGTCTTATTAGCATTGGTAGATGCGAATTGTAAATTTTTAGTCATTGATGTTGGATCCTATGGTAAAGAAGGAGACAGTGGCATATTTGGAAAATCAAAAATGGGCCAACAAATTTATTCTGGCAATTTTAATTTCCCAAGTGACGAAAAACTACCAGGCTTTGATAATTCTACACCGTTTGTTATTGTTGGCGATGAAGCATTCAGACTTCACAGACATATAATGAAACCGTACTCTAGATCTACGGCTAAACAAGATAGAGCAAAAACTATTTTTAATTACAGGTTGAGTCGTTGTCGTAGGGTGACGGAAAATGCATTTGGCTTATTAGCACAAGTTTTCAGAGTATTTCATACTGCAATAGCAATTGATGTAGAAGTATGCGACGATTTAGTTATTGTCGCATGTTGTTTGCACAATATGCTGAGAGATGCGTTTTTAGAAAAAGGTAATAAAATTTACTATGAATATGACGAAGGACAAAGTATTGAGATGGGCACTTTATGTAGTAGAGGTGGCTTTGCGAGTGCAGATGGTTTTGATGTTAGAGAAAAATTTAAACAATTTTTTATTCAAGAAGGTGCAGTCTCGTGGCAAAATCACCAAATTTCAAGAATATCATCTACCAATACTTCGACCAATACTTAGTGTGTGTTTTTTTTTAAATAAATAA
Organism: Metopolophium dirhodum; assembly: GCF_019925205.1. Classification (NCBI taxonomy): domain Eukaryota; kingdom Metazoa; phylum Arthropoda; class Insecta; order Hemiptera; family Aphididae; genus Metopolophium; species Metopolophium dirhodum. The sequence continues at coordinate 8,517,775 of NC_083561.1, read as the reverse complement.
ATAATTAGTTTTAACAATGTTTAATATAAGTAACCGTATCACACAAAAATGCTTACATTTTTAAAATTATTTTACTATTTTAATATTTTAAAAATAATTCATAATTCATTATAATGTATATCACGGAGATTAAAATTAGTTTTGATATTATAATATACACGATAAAAATAAATGTCCAGAAATTATAATTTATTTTTAGCTTGTTGCTTGTTGTATATATGTACCTACACGTGCTTTCATCACTTCTAAAATACTCAATCATAAATAGACAGTGTCATGGTCTTATCTTGAAAATAATCATTTATTTTAAACTTAAATAGTTAAATTATCTGTTGTACACTTGTTATAATCGTAATATTATAATAATATATTATAATTTCAATGTAAAAACAAAGTTATTTATATTCCTACAAATTTAATACTTTTTACAAACAATATTTATAATAATATTTTGCTTACCACTTCGTCCAACGTTGCAACTTATATCTTTCCAAATTGCATCCCGTATGTTCAAATCTTTATAATCTTTGCTTTGGGGATTATAAATTGGGGGGTGTTTAGCTACAGATTCAACCAATATCTCGTCTTGCTCCTTAGTAAATTTTACCATTGAAGAACTCATGTTTTGAACGACCGATGTCAACGAGTGTTCAATCATAAATGAGTTGCATATTATTAATATTAAATAATATCATCAAAACAACACATCGATCGCGGTGCGAACGCGATTTGTCTGCTCGGAGACCAGTCAGTTCGCGTTCGCGCCGCGAACAAATTTAGATCGCCGACCGCGATCGCGCAGGGGAAACCAACGCTATTAATTTACATTGTATCAGCAGTCGCGCGATCGGGACGCGCGATCTTAGAACGCAGATCGCGTTCGCGATCGCGCAAGGGAAACCGTACCTTTAGTCGTGGCATGGTATTGTTAATGGGAATATCGGCACAATAAAACAAAGTCGTAGAAAATGCGTGATTATGTAGTTAGTATACATTTATTTTTTTTTTTGTTTATTTAAATGGTTGCTAATTGTTATTGATTGCAAAAAAATATTATAATTATAATTATTATTATTATCTATATATGTAAAAGACTAGGTGCTCCTGCGCTTTTCATGGCCCGTAAAAAATGACAACTCTTAAAAAATTGTAATTGTTCAACTCCTTTTTGGTGTAACTCACTGCAGTAAGCTACCCTGGTAGGCAATGTGCGAAAATTCGATTTGATGCAAGCTTGTAATAAATTTTTAATTCGAACCAGTAGTTTCTTATATTAGCGCGTTCAAACTAACAAACAAACAAACTCTACAGCTTTATATATTAGTATAGATTATTTTTACTTATATCTACCTACAATTAATGTTTAAGAAATGTTTATAATTTTAAACCTTCAAGGCTTCGTTCACTAATTAAAAAGTATAATTGTAATTCGTGGTTACTGGTTAGATTTAGTTTCGGTATGTAATGATGAAAGGGCGATATTAGAGAAAAAGTTCAGGAAAAAAATGATATTAAAAAAATAAATATTTATTGTATACCTACCTGGTTACCTATATTATTATTAATTATAAATTTAGCATTAACATAAGTCAGTACTATTATTATAAAATTATAATTCGCAAAATGTTATTATATCGTTATTTGTATATAAATCTATAGCCTAAATGTTGTATTTTCGACTTTCGGTACATAATTGTTTAGACATAGGAACTTACCTAATAAAAACATCATCATAATATCTATTTCTAAATCAAATTCGATGATTTCACGAGTAAGCTGGATATGGTCGCTGCCCAAAGTCAATGTGTAATAATATTGTATCCGAAAAAAAATTACGTTCAGCAAATTTCTTGTATTGAATACTAAACATTTTTTTGTTTCCTGCTGTGTTTTCCTTTTGTAACCAACTCTTCGTTTTTATTACCTTTAAACAATAAACAGTGGACTCATATATAAGTCTATTTTTTTACTATTACGACGTATGGATACCTATAACTTTAAACGATATTTAGGAATAAAAATACGGTATATGGCTGCAGTAATATGCCAATACCCCAAATTGAGATGTATCTAGTATTATAATTATAACTGAATAATCTTATAATAATAGTTATGACTTATGAATCTATGATAAATGATAATGGTAAATGTATATTTAATAATAATTTTTATAGTAAAAATTTTTTTTTAAATAATTTTTATCCCCAACTTTTTTACTGTTTACCCCAATGGACAACGGACTATAATCTATAGAGTATTATTAGAATGGAAGTAAAGCCGTAAAAGTATTGTCTGTTGTTGTCTGTCGAATAGGAAATAAGAATTCTCTATAGACTAACAAAACTTCACGAAAAATCAACATTATCATTTACTATGATTTACCACTACGCCACTATACCGATTCCTCTTTAGGATGAACTAGAAAGTGTTCTATAATCTCTTCACTACCAATTACCAAATATTTTTTATATTTCTATATTCATGTTAAGTGTTCTTTTATATCCAACCACTCCCGTATCATAAAACCTAATATACATGCATTTAATGTAGGTATATTGCAGCGTCAGCCTATGTAATGACCTCTGGCGGCCCTACCTATAAATTTGTTCGGACATCGGGACATCACTGTCCTAAACTATAACATGACCTATTACATTGGCATGATCTTTTTTAAATTTTACAACACGGACAATCCCTGGAAAAATGCGTGAGTATATTACTGGTAGGTATTGCAGTCCTCTTCTTTTATTAATTATGTAGGTACCCTTAAACCCGCCACTGGAGAGGCCTCCCAGCGAAGATACTTCATTTGAACTAAAGGTTAAAAATATGAAGAAAACAATTATTACTAATATCATAATTGTTTTAGTTTTATTACCTATAGGCTTTAAGGTACGGTACCTATTGTATTTGTATAATTTGTATATCTATAGGTACTTAATATTCGTTTATTATCGCATTTATTATGAAAGGTAAGTTATTCTGTTATTCACTAGTTAGTGCTGAACTTATTAGATAGCCAAGGTAGGTCGTATAATCCGTATAGGTCATAGGTACTATATAATAGTATTTACTTTGCACCTATATTTGATATTGTGTTTACCTACCTACTTCACAAGCCGTATAGGTACCTACCTTATTTTTTTTTTGTACAGTGGAACCTCGATTATCCGGGGTAATGATGGGGAGGGGGTCACACGGATAAATGAAAATCACGGTTAATCGAGACTTTTTATAATAATGAAATTTTTATTTAATTTTAATAAGAAATACATAGGTACAATTTTATAATAATGAAATTTTAAAAATTTGATTCAATTATAATTAGAAATATGTATACATACATAATATACATACAATAATTTTATATAACAAGTTATTAGGGCTTAAAATATAAAGTTATCAGTCTTTGTTTTTTTTGGTTTGAAATAATTTTCCTTACTTCACTTCTAATTTTTCTTAAGCCAATAATGTCATGGAAGTCAAAATCGATGTACAATATTGCTTATCTTCATATTATTATCGTCAAAAATGTCATTAATATAATTGTCGATATCGTGTATTATGTAATATAAAATGTTCGATTATAACTATACATATATATTTACAGTCCATACTTATTTTTAAATTTTTGGAAGAGTGAGCACGGTTAATCGCAAACACGGATAATCGAGTCACGGATAATCGAGGTTCTACTGTAGTTACTAGTTAGTAAACTAAAAGGCATACTTATCTATAGGTATTATTTTATATTTTCATGAATTATCAAATTTTAACTTTAGAATTTATTTTGACTACCTACCTATACAGCTAATAAGTAATAACAATTAACCAATCAATTATTTTATTTTACAACAAATGTTTTTGTGGTTTATTTTTGTTTAAAGTTTAAGCAAGTAAAATTTATAGATGCTTCATGCTTATAGGTATAGAACGTAAAGTGGTATAGTAGTATACCTATCGGTCCCATGGTATATTAATTATGTATTATATATTTATACCTGCCTACCTACCTATTAATAAGTATTAACATAATATAAGTAGGTGCAATCTGTTAACATAGGTTAAAAACAGAAAAAATAATAACAATAGAAAACAGTCTATTATTAATTATACCTATTAATATGAGTTTAGTGGAGTTATTGATATTTTATTGAGTGCTCGCAATGATGGGTACCTAGGTATACAAAATGTAATATTGTATGTTATATAGTGCGATGTATAATATAATATTATGTAGATTATAGTGTCGTATATTATTGACTGTTGTATATTCAGTGTTGGTTTTATTTTTTTTTTATGTTGGGCGTGTGAACACACACACATCAGTAGGTACGAAAACATTAAACAGTAATATACCTACCTTTATATTTTAACATGGTTTTCGCCTTACAGTATACTGTGTACCTATAGATACATTTGACGATAAAAATAAAAAAATGTAAAATACATATATTTTGTTTTATACTTCAACGCTACAAATATTGAAATATCAATTACCTAAAAGTAACGTTATAAACTTATAAATAATTATAAGTTATAACAAATAACCATAAACCATTACCGTTAGGCTATTTTATATTATCGCTTAGTGTATTGGTAAGTTGATGAAATCATTGTCAGAAATTGAGGGGTTCCTTGGGAGGCGTACTCTCCTCAAAAGTCTTTTAAGCCATATACAACATAAAACATATGAATAATATTTATATTTAATATTTTTTTTTTTTTTTGTAATATTTTTCTTTGTAAATATTTTCCAAGATGGCCTTAGTATAAAAGTAGGTACTTATATAGAATTTTCAATATATAAACAAATATAACAAATTTAAATTCAATCCTTAAAATATACTGTAATACTAATCACTTATTCGAGCCATTTACGAACTACAAAAGTATCATATAATCGTAGGTATAATATATATATTCACACAATTCAGAAATATTTGGTGTTTTATTTTTGCTTGTTCACCTCCAGGCATAATTTTCTTTGCTGAAATTCTACCTAAAGGCGTTATGGCCACCGAGTTTTCCTTACTTTACCGGCCCACTTACCAACTGGCGGCCCTTGGGTATATGTTCTTATTCCGTGCATAGTTTTTTTTTTTTATATTCTCCGTTTCTTCAACTTTTAACTTTAATTAACATATATTTTTAGCGGTCCTCATGACTTGAACGGCCCAAAATTGTCGCGGCCCACCGACCGTTTTCTTCGGTAACTCGCCAGGTCATTCCGGCCCTGCGGGTATATTATATATATATGTATATTTTTTTTCCTGACTCGGAAACACGGGTCATTAGGTGTATGGGGGGGGGGAGTACGATTGGTATCGTTGGAAGACGTATTCTTACCTACGTGGGGGTGGGGGTATTCATCGTCAAGAACCCGGCTGGTCACCATCCGAGAGCCAGCGACGCCAGACGATGCTTGACGCAGCACACATAATAACTTCGGTCAACCACAGCGCCATCACTTGCATTATATTATTATATACATTATACTAGATTTTGATGTGTCATAATAATATGTATTAGTGTATTACCTATATATTATAGGCAAATGGCTATTATAAAAGATCAGTGGTGTGGCGTGAACTTTTTTGTCAGTAAAATAATTGTTTGTGTACACGATAAGTAGGTATCTAGTCGAAATAATGCTTCGATTTTCAACTTTAAAAAACTATCTGGTGGGAATATAAATCTAGTTGATTGTTGTTGATGCATTCGACAGGACGAAATTAAAATGTGTTAGGAAAATAAATAAAATATTTAGGAAAAATGAAAATTTTTACCTAATATCAGTTTTCGACAAAATCGATTTTGCACGTTTTTAATGTGCAGCTATTTATAGACATTTTTAATTTTAAAATAGTATAGTTTTTTTTTTTTTTTATATAAATATCGAGATAATAGTTTAATAGCAGTTGTATTGTATCATATTGATATTATTAAATAAGTAAATATTGATCTCTTTGTATATGCAACTATTAATGTTTTAATGTTCAATAGGTATTTAAAATTTTAAACTCTTACGTTTTTAAATTGCTTAACTATACCTAATCTTGTGTAGAAATTGTACCTATAGTATTAAACTAATTTATATTGTAATTGGGCGACCACCCTTCTAAATAAATAAATACATAATAAAAAAATAAAATATACTGAGTATTTAGTTAGGTAGTAATATATAGGCTGACAGATTCCGTCTTCGCTCGGAATTGTTTTTCGTATACAATGATATTATATCATTGAATTCAAATTTGATACATCCATTACAGTGACAGTGACCAACACGACAACTACCTAATTTACATCAGAGCGGTACTTACTTGCCCACCTTTGTTAATATTAAAGCTAGATAAAGTTTCCATAGGGACTATTATTACATCAATATTTATTTTGGAACATATTATGCAGTTTATCTAATATTCCTATCTACCCATTCTCATTAAAATTTATTTTTTCCAAAATATATGATTTAAGGTAGGTGGTACCTACTGAATATAAGTGTTTAATTTTTTTTTACTTTTTTAGATTTTAGTGGAGTGATGAATGTATTAGTTTTACAATGAAGTGTGTGTGTGATTTTTTCGTTCGTTTTCACATTTTGAAAAAGTAGGTAAAAATGCTTGAATTTTCAACTTGATTTCTTAATATACATATATAGACGCTATATAATTTACAAAATATTTACGCTCTTTTTTGTTATTTATAGAAATTAAATTTGTATTAGTATCTTTTCGATTTCTGTACCTATATGTATGATAAAAAGTTTGTTCATAGAAAAAAGCTTTATTAATGTTTTCTGAGTTTGTCTCTTTATTCTATAGACTTCTGCTTGGTATTACTAGATCTAACAGTGAGTTAGTGCGAGTCTTGATAATAACGAATTGGACCTACATTGATATCGATATTATTATTTGTATTGATATGATGACTGATTGAGTTACTAAAATATATGACCTAGTATTAATTATTATTTAGTGCCTATATTCTTGGGCACAAAAAGTGTTTGAGATTTGGGGGGGGGGGCTATTGACATTTTTGGGGGCTTAGACCCTAAAGCTCTCCTCTATTTTCACCAATGAGTATAATATTTATATAATATGTTATGGTAAATTACATTATATATCGGAGTATAAATAGTAGGTATAACTACGTTATTTACCTGCCTATGCAAATATGGGATTATTGTGATTTTTAAGTGAATCATATACATATAAATGATATGTATATTTATAATTGCGGTATGAAATGGGAAATGTTGATAATATAATCAGATACCTATGGAATATTATCTTATTGTTTCTCTATGACTGAAGAAGTCAGGTTTAGGTAAACCCTCTAATTATTAAGATAGATATTGAATTGACAACCAAGTTTTTGGAGTTAATTTTCGTCAGTATAGAGCTTTTTGTAAATGTTTGTGATTTACTTCAACAATACAACACAACTTTCAAATTAATTAATTTGGGAGGAAGGCTAATTTCACGTACGCCGTGAATATCTATTATAGTTAATTTTGATAAAAACGATAGTTAAGTATAGGTGCCTACTGATATGTAGTTAATCACTAGTTATGTAAGTACTTATGAAGTTATGTATTTAGTTTATAACGATAGTTAGTGTACAACACGATTATAGATACTATCGTGGTGTACAATGTACCTTCCAATCTGTGTGGTAATTAACGTTAATGACCGGTGAATAACGTTAATTTCCGTTTAATGTAATTTGTCGTAACATAATATATAAACAAAATATTTAACCTACCTATAATATACTTTCTCAGTATTCACTATCTACCCATTATAGTCATTAGGTAGGTACCACACTTTAACTGTGAGATAATTGTCTACTCCTGCTGCGCCACCATTGCTATAGCCTATAGAACTATAGAAGTATAGACCATGGCCTATGGGTAGTAGGTACTAGGAAGCCAGGAAGGTATAGGCTTTAAGCAAATAAGTAAATAAGTTATAATAATATAATAATATACTTAGGTATACGTGTTAATTCTAAAGTGCATATGCCTATACTGGCTATAACCTGCGTGCCTATTATAATATTAACGCCAATATTAACCTATAATTTATAAAAATAATATTAAGTACACTTCTAAAAGTTATACTATATTACTATTCAAATGTATTCCCATGTAAAGGTATATGTATTATAGCCTGTAGGTAGGTAGATAATGCATTACATTTTAAAAACTAATAAATGAATCGATCGCAAAAGCTTTTTAATTTCGACGTACAGTCACGCAAGGCGCGAATTCGCGATTACGCGTTCCGTACTTACCACGAATTGTGGTATATATTATAATATTTTAGTTCGTGGTTATTTAAATTTTACATTTTCAGCTACACTAGGAGTATTTAAACGAGATGAAATTATAATATTATTATTAAAATATTATTGTCGAAAGGCACGCCGCCGGCCGCCTCGTCGTTGTAGAACTGTAGACCTATATTATTACGTTGCTAAAACTATATGTAATATCATAACTATTATATTATTATAATAATGATACATTATATATTGTCTTCTGAATCATTCAACGGTCAGGCGTATAATATAGTTCAGATAGTCAGATAGTCAGACAGTCGAACAGCTTGAATGGTGAAGCGTAGTGTAGGCTTTGGAAACCATTGACGGTGGTTTACTGGTCTGATAGGGAAGCTGCTGAGTGCTGGTGTGCGTCAGTGCGTATGCTTTTTAGTTAAGTTGGTTGGGTGGGGGTCCCTCAATTCGGCGGCGTGTTATCGACTGATAGGGGCGTGTCTTGTTATAATCACTAATCACTACACAATCTCGTTCACAACACCGTCGACAATCCCGACGAGCTGCTGTAAGCCGCTGGTAAAGTGCTCCCGACGAGCTCCGCGATCCCTCTTCCGACGATATTATAATTTATTGTTTATATTTCACAATAATGATTTTCAGCTGGCCGGACGTCCGTTTAAACTCAGTTGCATGAGACGCTTGCCAGTACAAATGCGACAATAATTTTGTTAATATGTGACCAGCGCCATCATAATACCATGATACCGCCCGGGTGCGACCGATTCTGCACCTCCACCGAATTCTCGTCCGACCGGTGACGAAAATATTGGACCTTTTTGAAGGTTTGTTTCCGGAAACGTTTTCGCCGTATATACTCGCGCGCGCTGTGCGGTCGCCACTTGTTGTGTCAGTGCGCCGCAAGGATAACTAGTAACTACTTACTGATATTGTCACTACTACTATAATAGTACTTTAATATTGTGATACTCCTGTCTCCTATTACTTTTTACGAACTTAATATATAGTTCTCCCGAGATTAAGGGCTCCTAGAAATCTAGTTTGTCTTGTTTTGATAGAGTTTTTTTAAACGTTTACAATCAGGTTTGATGATGTAACTTAATGTCCTTATAGGTATACAGTACCTACAACTAGTTTTAGTTTTGCTCGATTCCTATAGTCTTTTAAAATTCTGTTTTTATACAAATCATATCAGCAACTTTACATTTTAGTTACATACCTATATAATGTCAGCATAACAAGTGTTGTAAAATACTGCCAGATTACCACATCAAAATGTTTTTCAGACCAACACATTTTGTCAATCACGAGACGTTACATAGTAGTATTTCATCAGAATAACACCCATCAGATTTGCAACATTTAAACTACGTTCAAAACAAAATACTTCAATTATTTTGTCAAGTATACAAATTCAACAGTTGTTTAGCAAGTTTATACCTACAGGTTTAATCATACTTTATTGAATCTAAATGCTTGTACTTCCATGTAATGTTAAAAAATCAATAGTATATACCGGCCTAATATTATTTTAATATTTTTACTTAAACATTTATAATTTCTTTAGGTGAGTATTTAATTTATACCTACCTAATTAGTTATATTTTCACATTTAGAAAAAATACGAATGACCATAAAAATAATAAAAATAATAAATATTAGTCAACTACCTACCTACTTGGTTAAATTATTTATTTAATTTAACACTATCCTGGGAAATGGGAAATAAAATTTGTAATATTTACTAAAGAAAGTAAAAAACCTAATGAAACTTCTATATTATGTGAGATAGGCAAAGACAACAAATTTACTGTTTTTAAGAAAAATAAATTTTTAATTATTTTTGGATTTATACAAAAAAATAAAACATTAATTCTAAATTAAATTTTTGATAAAAAAATTAAATTTTTAATAGGAATCAACAAAATAGGAATAAGTATGCAATTTAATGTATTTGTTTGAGTGCACTTATCAAACTATGAATTTAATTTACTTCTTAGATAAAACTTATAGGATTATTGTTGTAATAATGACTAATTTAATAGTTGACAGATTAATGATTAAGTTATACTATGATTTGATTCCAGTATTATATGTGAACTATTAATGTTTTGTAAATCTAATAATTCAATAAAGAATATTCATGAAAAAAAACAATGTATATTTAATTTTATTTGCAAGTGAAATTGTATTAAGTAATCATTAATTAATAATTACATATATTTAGATATATACTGGCTACTTTATAATTGTATGGTAGGTACTTAAATTTTTTTTAATATTAAAATTTTAATTTATGAAGGTTAAACATGAGTTACATCTTACATTAATAAATAAAAATCCTTTAAGTTAATAGTTATTATTTTTATTTTTTGAATCTCTATTGATAAAAATAGAGTCATAAATATACAAAAATTTTTTTTAACTAGATTATCAATGATAAATGTTTTAAATTGGTCAATAATATTCCTAAACATACTAATTTATACTTATAATTTTAAATATTTTTGGTTTTAGATGTAAAGTACCTATATTGGCTAAATAACTTCAAAATGGATAAAGAAACAACACTTATGTATCAACCAGCCAATCGTATGGAGGACTCTTCATGGAACTTGACTGACGTTCACCTAGATGATATTAAAATGGATAGTAATTTTGCCTGGATGCTGTTCTCACTGATATCTGGAATGGTGTGGGTAATTTATATTACTTACTACAATTCTAGAGTGACAGCATATATTGTTACCAGACTGTTGACTAGGTTCTACACTACAAAAGGATATCTTAGTATAGGTAAATGTATTTATTTTAAGATAAGTTTTACTTTACTATTTACTCTAATTTAAAATTTTTGAATAAGCCTAAAATATACGTATTATTAACTAAAACAAAATATTCTACAGGTTCTTTTACGGTTTGTGCTCTTTCTGGTAAGATAATGTTCAGGGATATTATTTATATCACTGAAGATTATACCATAAGAGTACAGGATGGCTGGTTGATATTCCGATGGTGGCGATCTTATGTTCCTAAAGATGTATCAGAAGGTTAGTGAATATTTTAATTATTATTTATATTATTATTTTAAGATGTGTAGTATTAGTCCATTATTTTATACAAAAATACCTATTTATTCATATTTTTCATTTTTGAGTTAGCTATTTTATTATATTTTTTTTAGATTTGTCACATTCTGATACTAGGCTGTCCGTTATGTTAAATGGGTTTGAACTACATGTATATAACCGTTGTAAAATGTATAGTAATTTAGAAAAAGTATTTAATTTAGATCCGTCAATTATTCCTTGGGACGAATTAAGTGTCAGTAAGTACAAAATAAAGAAATTATTTATTATTAGCTAATTTTGCTTAGATAAATGATACTTATTATAGTTATAATTTTTAGAAGAAGAGGAAGCTAAAAATAATAAAGATAAGAAACAAGAAGCAGTGCTTGGCAAAAGTTGGAGGGACCTTATACCTGTGATAAAAATGGAAGTGTCGTCTGTAAGTTTTATTATTTATTTTATTTTGTTAACATTTTCCTGTGGTCTTATTGTGAATGTTATCATAATTTATAATGTAGGGCCGAGTAGTATTTGGCAATCGACTTATACCAACCACTTTACTAGTCAATGTTGAAGAAGCCCATTTTGTGTATTCCACTAAACCAGCTGCTTCAAAACTGGATCATTTCATGCATTTTGTTAAATGCAAAGCAGAAAATTTTAAAGTAAAATATTGTTATATTATAACAATATTGTGTATATATGTAATACATTATTTATTTAAAATTACATTTAATATTATAGGTGATATTAGCACCTAGTCCTAAATATACTGGCATGGCAGATGATCCACCTCGATACATGGGTGCTGGTTTTGTTGTGTTTTCATCAAATAATATAGAACTTTACTACTACATGGACGAACCAGGTAAACTTTTAATAAAAATATTTTAGATTATCAGTAATTAGTTACAAAATTTGTTTTTAGGGGTTGTACCTGAAGAACCTGAAATGTTACAATTAGCAAATGGGGATATAGTCGAATCTGCTCCACCCATTTGGGGAATTGATATAAAGGTATTTAAAATTAATAACTTAAGACTCAACATTTTATAGGAATATCAAACTTAAGCATTTACAGTATCTACTAAAAGTCCTGTATCACTGCGAGATTGTGACCCATAAATATACAGTAAAACTTCTATTTAACAAAATTTCTGTTTTAGGAATTATTTTTGAGAACCATGAGAACCTTCATTGTTAATCATACGTAAATTCTATTTAACAAATTCCTTTATACTACAATTTTTTTTTGTCCCCCGTGAGACTGTTATATAGAAGTTTCACCGTATTTAAATGCGGTTATTTCAATTTTAAACAGTGACCTATATAAAAATTCCAATACAACCTAACCTTTGATATATAGCAGAATAAGCTATAAGTCCATTTTATAGTGAAAGGAATTCAATTCCAAATGTTTCTATCACATTTTAAGGGTTTTTGCATTTTATCTGCTATTTTTATAACTATTTGGCTATTTGATGTTAATTTGGAAGATATTAAATATAAAGATAAAAATATTTCGTAATAAATAATTCAAATATGTATTTTAAAAAGAAAATTATTTAAAATTATTTTTAATTTTAAGTGACTTCAAGATATTTATTGTACAACATGTCAATATTCCAGTAGTAAAACATTGTAATACATTTTTTTTTTTAATTTTGTGATTTTTACAACATAGTATAGCTGGATCATAAATTTTAGTGTTATAAATCTTGATCCCTGCTTATGAGTAAATAAATTGAGTGAGCAGGGCATGTCGGTAAGTTGAACAGCTTTTTAAAGGAAACCCTGGTAGAGTCTGCCTTAAGCTGTTGAAATAAAGGCCTTAGATGGCTTTGGGCAACCAGAAGGATGATTTAATCAAATATACTCAGGAAATTAAAATATAGGATATTGTTGATAGAGACAGATTAAAAAAAGTAAAGTTAACGAAAGGGAAAAAAATCTTTATTAATAATAATGAATAGGTAGTGAATTTGAATATATGAATTATGAATTCATAAACTTTATTTTAATTGTCTGTTCATGATTTTTTTTAAGCAATTTATTGAATATTATTTAACTTTATTGCTTTAATTCAATATATTAGGTATACTATATTAATATTTATTAATTAATTATAATTATTTTTTTTTAGTGTGGCAAAGGGACAGACTTTAGTTATGGTCCTTGGGCAGACCGACAAAGGGAACATTTATTCAAGTTATTCTTTCCACAAGATTATCAGCCCCTCAAGGTTAATATAATTTTTTTAATTTTCCTTATCTTTCAAGAATAACTATTAATACATTTATTTTTTTTTATTTTAGGTTAGTGATCCACCATTACCTGGTGAAAAACGTCAAGTACAAGCTTTTGACATTCGTCTGAATACACTCTATGAATCTACTATTGACATCTTGTTTTCAAAAAATAAAGTAAGCTATATATCTGAATTATTTTAATTATTATAAATTTACTGCTTATTGATTAGACTTATTATTTTTTTTTTATTTTAAAGATTAATAATATTAACTTTACAGAAATTAACCACCAGTCACAATTGACTGAATTACACCTTATAATAGGTATTAAACAATATCTTGAAGATCCTAATTTTATACAATTAGGTTCATCAAATATAAACTGTAGAACAAAATAATAATTACAAAATGTATTGTAAATTTAATTTTCTGTAAAATACAATTTGAACCTTATATCTATTTGGCTTTTGATTTACAAAATCAGTATACAAACTTCAAAAATGTCCAGTAAATTTGAATTATGTAATGAGTTTAATTTTAAGTTCAAATAGGAACATTCTTAACCTTGCCTGATCAATCCAACATTTTTTGTAGTTAAGTTTTTTGCATTTACATAATGATTAAGGGGATGGAACATTTTCAAATTGAAATTTAAAGACCTCACTATTGAATATAAATATTTTTAAATCAATACCATAACTGTATTTTTAGGAAACTAATGCAATTCATATTAATGTTGGACCGGGTTCATACATGGAAATTACTTTACCGTGGCTAGTAGCACATGATGGTTATACTACTAAAATTACCGGGCAGCTACTTCATTTAGAAGCAACTACAAGTTTACAAGTAAAACATTATTGTTTTTTTTTTTTTTTTATATACAATTAATATTGCTAATATATTGTTATTATTTTTAAAGTTTCGCAGTTTATTAGAGTGTGAAACATTAGAATTTACTGCTCATTGCCACTATCCAATTCAGTGGAATGATCATCAAGAATGGTTGTTTAATTTAACTGGTTGTAAAGCAACAGGGTGGTTTACTTATGCTCATAAAGGTTTTTTCCAAGGTAAGTCTTAAATAAATAAGTATTTTAATTTATTCAGTTTTTAGTTTTTTTTAATTTTTTAATTTTTTTTTTATAAATAGAAATGATAAATGACTGGGCCAGTAAAAGTAGGCCAGATATTTTACATTTTGTACCATATACATGGAAGTTTTCAGTTCTTATGAAAGAATTTGAATTAATAACTATTAGTAATGAATACAATTGGATCGATTGTTCATCTCAAAATCAAGAAAATGGTAATTATAATTTATAATCTTTAATAATGTTTAATTAAAGATCAGCCAATTACAATATAATTGAAATGTTTCTAATTTTATGTATTGTTTCATGGTATCAAGCTCTTATTGCGGCCAGTGGTGACTTATTTGATTTTTCATTTGATCTCCCATTTACGGAGTTTTTGCCTGACACATTACCTCTTCGATTTTGGATTCAAGGTGAAAGTATAGATTTATCTATGTATTTGCCAGAAGTATACACTAGCCGAAGTGTTTTGTTGTCATTAAATCAAAATGCTAAATTACTTGGACGTGATGGAAAAATATATAGGTCAAAACTGGATGACAATGGACGTAAATGGAGAAATGTTTGTCAAAAAGGGTTAGTATAGGAAATTATTTTAATATTTTCAAAATATGGTATTGTAATAATTTGAAATTTTTAATTTAGTCTTGGATGGGTAGACTGTTGGACCATGCCAATTGTTGCTTTATCAATTAATTTTATTTATCATCCAATGCCAATGTATGGACCACCACCTCAAGCTGACATAACTACACCAGAAAAAGAAGAAAAATTGCTTTCACCAATGAGAATGCAACATCATAAAACACAAAATGTTCCTATTCATTGGACTCGAGTTAGAAGAATCAAGAATAATTTTTTATTAAACTAAATAAATAAATAATTTTTTTTTTAATAGGACGAAGGTAAAAAATTTGACCCAACTACTTTACCAGCTGACAAAGTCAGTTTAGAGTTAGAAATTGGTTCATCAATTATGTTTTTGTACGGATCTTGGCTCAGGCATTTCTTTCATTTAAAGGTAAATTATTTTTATTTATCAATAAGTGATGTGTTCTAACCTTAATACTTTAATTCATGTTGTGGTTTAGGAAAGCATATTTGGTGAAGATCAAATTTTTACAGACATGAATGATAAATTAAACCCAAAAAGTGCAAACACTGAAAAAGTTACTGATCATGATAGTAGTTCTTTATCAGATGTAAAAATGCAAGTAGATCCACGAGAATATAGACCATTGGAAGTAGTTATTTCCATTACTATGCATGATTTACAAGCCCACCTCATTAAAGTAAGTTCAATAAAATATTTTTATTATAAAATGTAACATCATGTATCTTTTCAGAATTGTAATGATATTGATCCCCCTTGTCCAGTAATAATAATTGAACGTTTTGGACTGGAAATGAAGAAATCTTATAGGGATACTCAGTTACAGTTATTGTTATCACCTAGTTTACTTATATCTAGTGATAAATTAGGAAATCGACCAGTAAAAGATCATCATTTAAATCAAGGACATTTAATGCTTTCTGCTTTACAGGTATATAATATATTAAATAATAACTTATGAATACTTAATTTATACTATTTGTATTAATACATGTATACATGTATATATTATTATTATATATGTTATCATTTAGATTCGAGGTCATGCTATGTTTAGCGATGCTGAAAGAAATCTCAACCAAGACACATTAGAATATGCTTGGTTATTAGAAATTCAGTTGGGAAAACTTAGTGGGAAAGCTACTGCACCGCAAGTAAGATGTTATACTTCTTAATTTATCGCAGTTTCAAAAAATTAATTATTACAATACTGAATAAAGTTTTTTCTAAACTTAAAAATAAATTATCTATTGATAAACTATACTTGCTTGTAAATATTGCTTTTTCATACTTTTTATTTGTATCTTAACCTTGGATGTATTAATCTTTATATAGATATAAATATATAATACATAATGTTAATAATAACATTACATTTTTCAGTTGTTTCATGTTGTGACTGGTTTAGAGACTATGTTCTTACTAATGTTTGATTCAGAAAATCAGCTCAAACCAGCTCATTTACCATTAGAATGTCATCATGGTTCACCTCCATCGACCTGTCCTCATAATGATCCACAAGCCTGTTATAGATGTCCCACTGCTGATGAGATAAAATACCGAATGACTCGTGTAGCTATTGATGCTATAGATATCTATCTAGTCGAGTCTGGTACAGCTATTAATTTTTGGGTAATATATTTAATAATGATCATATGTATTGAAGTTTTTAATTATAATTATAATCAAAGGACTTAACAATGGTTGAAAAAATCAATTTTAAAATAATTTGATAAGCATCTAATAGTTTAGAATTGGTTTGACATTATACCATGATGATTTATGAGTTTAAATTTATGTTAAGTTAGGAAAGGGCAAATCATAGGTATACAATTTCTAAGCAATATAATATGTGGTTAAAATGAAAAAAAATAAATTAATCAATGAGTTATTATAATTTTATATTTTTAGGCTTCCCCGTTACGACTATCACATTGTAACTTACATAGCAATCATCTCAAGTCTGGTATTACATTAGTTATTCCAGCTGTAAAACTCAAACAATTTATTTGCGCTGGTGCACAAAATACACTTGGACTTAATAGTAACACTAACACTTCTGGAAGTAATAGATCTCAGCTTCGGTATACATATATTTAATTTTTTTATGCTAGTAGTTTGAATTTTTTTTATTAAGATATATTGGCTTATTGAATTATTTATATTTTTAGAAATATTAGTGGTATCTCCAATGAAAATCAGGAAATGTGGCTAGAAATTGGTTCTGCATCATTAGGTCCCTTTATACTTGAATTGGCCTCTTCTTTATCTGACTCTGATAAAAACTTACATCTTGTTCAACATAAGTATGATTCTAGTATTTAAATCATAATATATTATATTTATTTTATACGTTTTAACCATATATTATAGATACCTTAAACTGCATGATGATTGTTACAAAAGATTGTGGTTTTTGTGGCCAAGTGACAGTAGATCTCTTATGACGGGAAAATGTGGTTGTGTTGGTGGATGTGCCTTTTTTGGACGTAATCAAAATGGTCAACGTTTTTTTAAACCGTCTAGAAATGATATTCAAGATGGCATCAATATTGCAGCTTTAAGGTTCATTAGTTTTTATTGTTTAAATGTAGACTATATAGTTTTAAGTTATAATTAATTGTTTATTCTTTAAATTATTATTTCATAGAGTGAATGAAAGTGGAAAAGATCCAGGATTCGGCCAAAGTATTTTACATGATTGTCAATTAATATTTCATACACCACCGTACAATATTGGTAGTGGTGTTGTTATACATGATCATCCAGTGCCACAATGGCCAAACACTCGTCTTGTAAATAAGGTAAAAATAAGTTCATTTTTGTTTAATACAAGGTTAAAAGCTTATGATTTATGTATTTATTTTTACTAATTTAGTTCTGGTTTTAGAATTATAAATTTTGTTAAGATTTAATTTTATCAAAACTTTAATATAATATTATAATAACTCATCACTGTTTATAACTATGCATAAATTAAAATATAATTGTTTATAAAAAAAATTTGTCAGAAATACATTTAGTCACAACTAAATATCTATTTTATTTTGGTATATGCTTAAAAAGTGTTTTATGTTTAATTACATTTTAAATTATTCTTATTAACAGATTTTCAAACATTAATTTATAAAGGGTTAAGATGGTATAAATTAAATTATGGGTCTATTAAATACTATACAAAATGTTATATCGAGTAATAAAGTATAAGTTATAAATGTTGTGTTTAAAAGTTCCTTCTTAGTCCTTTACAATTTTCTTTTAGGTAGTTTAACTTATCATTTAAAAGTTGTTTAAACTTAGTTTTGAGTATGATATCATCATTAAATAATATAATTTTACTGTTAAAACAGTAAAAAACGGTTTAGTAAAAATACTGATAGTCTTGGCAGAAATATAATTTTATAACATTTTATCATTTTAAATATTACTTAAAAAATATATTATATAAGTTTATTTCACTAATAATTATATCATCTCAAATACCTATTTAAATACACCTCAATTTTAAAAAATAGCATCTTCAGCTATTGAAATTATTGTGTAAAGTAAACGATAGACTGCATGGAGTGTATTCTCAGACATACCTTCACCATATTTATTTTCTTAGATTATAATGTACTATATAAGCAAACTAAATTTTAGTGTTTGATGTAAATTTAAGCCTTATAAATTATAACAATATAATATCATGTTTGTAATATAAAATGACACAATTTAAACAAATCAAATATCATAATTTTATTACTTATTAGTTATCTACCTTTTACTTATTGCACATATATATACACTACACAGTTACTCGATTTATATTTTATATTTTAAAAGTTATAAATCAGAAGTTATAAATAAAAAATGTTTTTAATACACTTTTTTATTAATTAAATGCTTGCTTTTTTACAAATCCAGCTATTTGGGACTTAAAATGTCCCATTATTTCTGCTTTAATTTGACTGCTAAATAAATGTTATACATTATCTAAAGAATAATAATTTAAAAAGAACGAATAACCATTTTTTTAAGAAAATCAAATACATGCTTTTTATTTAAAATGTATAATCGGTTCCTGATAGGTATACCAAGATCAGTCTGAGGGAAGCAAGAACAGTCCTAATGCCCCAACAAATATACCATACACAATAGACAGTGAAGACATACCTTCTCCTTTACCGACACACCCATTATCTAGACGTTTCTCATATTCATCTGCTGCCAGCAGGTTTGTTTGGAACTTTTTTCAGCAATATCAGTTGCAAAATACCGCTTATTACACATTTTTTAGACTAAATGGAGTACAAACAATAAGTCGTGAAGTGCCGTATTCACGGCTAATTGATGCCAGTCCAACCCCTGTACTTAAAATGGATTCACGACCACCATCACCTCACAGGTTTAATACTACTAGGTCCATACTGAGTGTGCCCGAAAACACATTAGCTGTAGACAATGGTGCCTGCCCAAAGTATAGTGTTTCAGATTCTAGACTTGCTGTTGATTATTTTAACACAACAGCCCTACAATATAATGCACTTGTTACAAGTGCCCAGAATAATTCAGTACGTATTTTTATTCGTCCCAAATGGCTGGCGAGAGTGACTGGTATTTTTTAAATACCAAATTGGGTTTTATTTTTCTATTTTGTGTTTAGATTAGTGCAACCAATGCTGATTCCATACATTCCTTGCACCAGACCAGTTCAAAACACCCGTATTCACGAACTTTATCTATAACTAGTGATAATCCATCTGAAATCTTTTTTTCGGCTGAAGAAGATCTTACTCTAACTAGCAATCTTAAGAGTAATGATCGAATTACATTGGGATCAGCCAGATGTTCTTCATTGAAGAGCTCTTTAAACAGCAGTGGAATTGGTCAAAATGAATCTTTTATTAAGTTAGCATTTTAATACAACAAATTTTAAATGCCCATATTTTATGTATGATTTGTTTAAGGAATCATTTTGGAAGTGAGACAACAATCATACCAAGCAGTCCAGCGCTATTAAGTAATATTACTGGTTCTGATAACACAACAGTTGATAATCAAGACCATACAATATTAAATATTGACACCTTAGAAGTAAAAACAAAACTAATTTTTAGTCAAATCAATTTATTCAATTTATGTTTATTTTATTCTATATTTAGTGTGATTTAGCTGATGATGAGAAAACGTTACTTGCAGTGGACATGAGTAGAGATGCCAATCAAAGTCCATTGTTGAAATCTAAACATAATTTAATTGATGATGTATGTTGTTAATGAAAATTGTCATTAAAAGTATATAAATAAGTATAACATTATTTTAGGAACCTGGTGATGGAGAACCTGATGCAGGAATTATAGATTCATCAGATTCACGTTCAATATCCAGTACATCTTTTATGTCTGCTGTATCATCTCAAGAAGACTTGGCACTTATAAATTTGCACATGCATATCAACAAGCCAATTGTCGATTCTCCATTATTACTCACCACTTATACAAATCATCTGTCACAAACAAGTTGTAGTAATTGGTCTCAAACATCATTACCAGCAGGATCTGATGCGTTTACTGTTCCTATTTATCAGCATACAGTAGACGACCGTCTTGTATTTATTGGTAAAATTTATATAATTTAATGAGTTAATTTGTTATTTATAACTTATACTTAAATACATTATTACAGGTAGTAGATATTTACCTAAATTTGAAACTACAGCTGAAGGTTTTACAAGTTTAAAGATGGTGCCTAGAACAGATTCCAAAGAAAAAGAACCTAGTCCACTTAATGCACAAACACAATCTTCAAAGAAATATACATGGGATCAATCACAATTTGATTTCACTCAAAACGCAAAAGAAACATTTGAAATTGGTATGTGTACATACAATATTACATTTTTTTTTTCTTTATTATTATTATTAAACTAAAATGTATTTTTCAGATTGTGAAGAGGAAATGGTATCTTTACGAAGTGAAACTGGAACAAGAACAACAGTTGTGATCAAACTCAAAGGAGATATTGATTTGATGGTCACACCATTAGCCTTAGAATCACTACAAAAGTATTCATAATATTTCAAATTACTTAATTTCTTTGAAAAATGTTAAACATGTTTTTATACTTTATAGGTTTGTTGATAGTTTAATTCCAACATTCAGTAATCTCCACCCGCTCACCGTCTTAAACCACTTACATTCCAGTTGCATTAGTCGTGTTGAGGCTGCTAACATACTTAAACGTGATAAATATTTAAGCCAAATGCAGGGTGGAGGAAGTAAAAGGAGTACTGTGGAAAGAGTAAAACCGAATCTAAATAAGGATGCACAACCTGATTTACAGCAACCAAACCGTGTTTATGAAGAATTCATTGCTTCACAAGTTCAAGGAACCGTCATTTTACCAAAAGTATGTTTACAAATTATATACTGTTGTATTTAATTGGAGTAATTTAATAGAATCTTTAAATTGTTTATAAACATTGTTGATTGCTCACTTTGAAAAATATTGAGTTCTTAATCATTATTCTTAAAAAAGTTCTATAAATATTAAATTATTGTATTTTGAAGACATTATCTGTTTCCTAATTTTTTATACTTAATCCATTAACTAAAATATTCTTATATATTTCAGATTAACATTTGTGTACTACAAGCGTCCATTGTTGAAGAAGTTATATCTTTTTCGGCCCTAGATAATATTAGAGATTTGACTTGTGTATCATTATTAGCAATATGTCTTGAAGAACTAACTACTAAGTTTCATTTTAGTAAACAGGTTTGTATTTAATAAGTTAATAATTAGTTTTTATTTGTAATGTGGTGTAATGGTAAAATTAAGAAGTATTGAAGAGTTGAAACTATAACTATTTTTAAAGGGGATTTTAAAGGAAAGTTTGATAAGATATTAAGATAAAAAAGTAAAGTTAAAAAATTTCAAGTTATTTCATGTATTTTCAAAAGAAATGTTTTGAGGTCTTATATCTGTATTGTTTTGGATTGTTGTATAAAATATATATAAAAATATTTAATCGATTAAACTTGACTTAAGTTGATATTTTTAAATATTGTATGTCCTCTTTACATATTATAATGTATTTTTCACGTATATTGTAGGTTATACAATAATTTAATTATTGTTAAATTAAATTTTTTTAAATTATATAATATGCTTAATTAAAATGGTTTTTATTTAAAGGCAAGAGAAATTGTACAAACGTATCATCCACCAGCGGTAGCACCAAGTGGTCAAAAGAAAGGGGTTTTAAGTAGAGCTGCTGGAAAAGCTTTTTTACTTGGATTGAATATTACATCTGAAGTTGATCCTGAGAGCACCCACGGTGAACCAGTTTATATTGAGACTTCTGAAAAACAGCAAGAAGAAACAGTTATCACACTACACATAAGTAATTATTAGTATTTATTAAAATAGTTAAATTATAATAACATTTTTTAAATTGGTTTTCTTAGAATTATTGAAATTAATTTAATTAATTAACAACATAGATGTCAATCAAATCTTTGTTCCTATCATATTTCTGAATGAATTATTACAGACATTGTAACATAGTAGAATGTCCTGTGTATGTTGTTTTTCTTTGATTTGATTGGTACTGTAAACTTAGTTTGTTCAGTGATTTTCTCTATATATTATTTCTATGATAGTATTACATAGAATCAGTATAGCTATGTGTTTCTTACATGAAACACCAGACTAAACAATACATATTTAATATATTATATAGAATAGTATATAGAATCATATGACTAAGTATATTTAATGTTTCAATTCTTATTTATTTATAGATAGAGCACATGCTCAACTACGTAGACTGCATAACGAATGTTCAATATTGAA
Organism: Metopolophium dirhodum; assembly: GCF_019925205.1. Lineage (NCBI taxonomy): Eukaryota > Metazoa > Arthropoda > Insecta > Hemiptera > Aphididae > Metopolophium > Metopolophium dirhodum. The sequence continues at coordinate 8,494,601 of NC_083561.1, read as the reverse complement.
AGAAGCAGTTATAACAGCTATACCTGGCCATTGTTCAAAAGTGATGTTTAAAACTTGTTCTAAAGGGAAATCTATAGAGGTTCAGAATAGTGTAAACAGCGATAATGATGAAATGGGTCTGACAAATATTTCCGATGAAAAAATGGGATTTATTATGATGGAATGTGGTTTTGAAGGAATTGCTTTTAAAGTTTGTATTTTTATAGTAAATTTAATGCTAAATTTGTTCATTACAACTATGTTCATTTTGTCATAATTAGGTTGTAAAAAGATCAAACTTTGAGAAAGAGAATGATCGAGAAATCAGAGATGTACCATCACCTTCACCAGTACCTGAGTCAACACTTGGAAAAGTATCTCATTCTGAAATTCGACCTAAAAATGAAGATAATATAGAATCTAAAGCAAATAGTAAATAATATTATGATTGTGATTTAATTAGAAATTTTAGTTAATTATTATTAAGTAAAAAATAATTTATTTTTATTGTTTTTAGATTCTAGCAAACAAGATATAGGTGGCGTTTCAACACCAATGGCTACCCCTAAGCAAATTAAAACTCCCTCTGAAACATTTATCAATAATGAAGATACAGTGTAAGTTTCTATGTTTAAGTTTTACTTAAAATACAATGTTAATTATGTTTCAAATTGAATTGTCATTTTATCTAGTGATAATACTGTGGCAAAAGTTGGAATTGATAAAAATGCATCATCTTGTGTCATGGAAGTATGTCAAGTTTGGTTTAACTTTGCTGCGCCTCCATTAACACCAATTACTCGTAAAATAGACTATACAAGGTATATTTTTTGTAATCTCAGTTAATTGGAATAATATGTATTTTAACTTAATCATATATGTAGACATGATTGGAATTTACTGAGTACAGCATCACCGGCTATTAATGCATGGATGAATCCTAGTAATCGTTTTGCAATGCGTCTTGTGCACATGCTACGTACTAGATATAGACGCTGTACAGCTGTTGTAACTTGTTTAATGGCTGAGGCACTAGATGTTCAAAGTCTCCATATACCTCTTAAGGTATATGTATTTTCATTACAAACAGTTTTGATATTATACAAATTAATAATAAGTGATAACCTAATAATTAATAAATAGTTAAATTATTAATTATATTTATTTTATAGAGTCGTTATAGGCATACTACACCCTTGGCTAAAACTTTACAAGAAGATCCTTCATGTCAACTATGTAATATATTGCAAAAATATCTTCTTCAGAGTGATGTAACAATTGACACTAAATTAAAAGATCCATTTTTACCCAATTTATCAATTTTGAGACAAGTAAGTGTATTTCAAGTATTTATAATTTTAAAGAATTAAATCATTAATTCAATCAATTAATTTAATTTAAATATTTTATAGGGCGTTATTGTTTTGAGTCGTCAGTGGAAAAATATCTTATATACCCCTTTATTACTTGAACATAACTTCAAAAGCCGACATCATAACTTAAAACCATTAAATGTAACTTTTGCAGTTTCAGATGCTGAAGAGGTATGTTATTTATTTAGTCAATTATTGTTATTATTTTTTTTTTATTAAAAAATATTAAAAACAAATTTAGTTCAAATACTGAATCAGATTGGGATAATTTACTGTTTAAAACAAAATTTCAAATTAGTATCCTTTTCTAAAACAGGTGTTTTATGATTGTGGCTATTTAAATTCACGCCGAAGTCCAAATACATCACACAGTCCCGATTTATTTATATGTAAGCAAAAAAATAGTATCCAATTATTTGCATATCATTGTTTTTTGTTTTAAAACGTACAAAATATGTATAATCACATGGTGTAATGCTTTACATGGTTCATTAGGTGTCTCATTGTGTAATACGTTTATTCATTGTCACTATTAGTGTTATTCTAAGGGTGCTTTATTGTTTGCTAATATTAATAATAGTTACACATTAATCTGTGTTAATATATGTACATTCATAATGTAATAATAATAATAACAATAATAATAATAATTTGTAATTACATGTTTACTGTATATTTTATGGATACAATCATAATTTTTTGCCTTGGGTATCATTTGTAAATATGTATTTTTTGGTCATATGCTAAAGGATGGGGAGGCTTCTGGGGAAGAAGGCGGAGAAGGAATAACCGACGAGTGTGCTATGCTGCTGACCAGCGAACGTCATTCGCACGTGTCTACATTACAACGGGTACTCAAATCGCATACAAACAAATGTGGTACGACATGTAAATGTTAACAAACTAGATATACAGCATAAAATAATGATATATTCTGCATGCTGCTTTTTTCATTTATAATAATAAGTGAAATGTTATTTTAGAGAGTACCTATTTTGTTTCATGCTTTTATTTATTGGTAATTATCATTTATTTCTTACTATAGTATTCTAATTAGAAAATAAAGTGTGATATCGTAATATCTTTTAGTAAGTAAATTTGTTTAAAATATTGTAATGCTTGTACTTGTTAAAAATACTAATATTTTTACTAATTTAATAATTGTCACATATCTCAGCTTCATTGGTCATTAAGGATGATTTATTTATAATAATATTATATTTAACTCATTTCGAGTAATTTTATTTAACTTATACAGTCTATCTATATTACTCATTTTACATACTCACCTACCACACTATCTGCACTATCCATGTCCTGCCTATACTATAAAACTTGAAAAAAAAAAATTTACTTTAAATATTAACAGATAATCTTTGACCAATGTCTATCCTATAATTTTTTTTTATTTGTATTCATTATTTGATTATTAATTGATACATTTTATCCTGTTATTTTATTTTTTCAATTTTTTTGCTTCATATTGGTTTTTATTCGCTTATTAAAATATTTAAAGCTTTGGTAATTAATTGATTGCTTAAAATTAAATGGAAAATACATTATCATTATTACAAACTCATTATTTACAATAGGGTCAAAAGGAAATTATGGTAACGAGTCTCATTATTATGATCCATTTTCTCCGACCGGTATGACAGATCAGCCAAACGACAGTGTTGCAATTAGTTCACATAATTCTTCTTGTGATCAGCCTAAAAACAACAAATCACTGTTACCCACACAAATGCCAGCTTCATCTAGAGCTAGTGTGATGTTTCCAATATTGGATGATACAGTCCAGCACACATACAAAAATATTGTTGAAGTTCCATTAGCTGACAATAACTATCAGGCCCCAGTAGAAGGTGAACATTTGGCCGGAAGCGTTGAAGCTATAAACATATCTCCACAAAAATCAGACCGAAATGAAGATCTTTACACTTGGATGGCCAAACAAGATTTTATTAATCCTGAACCTCGAGTATCTAATAGATTGGTTAAAGCCAAAAAAATACGAAATTGGGTTTGTATACTATTATATAATTATTTAGTTACTTATCTAATTATATTATAATATATTTTAATTGTTCAGCGGCTACGGAAAGGACCATTACGTACATCTGAATCAAAAAATGTACCTCTTACATCTGATAATCAATCATCAGCTGATTTTGCAGAATCAGATTCATTACGTTTTAATATATTTCCTAAGTATGATTCACTAAGATTGTTAGATGCTCACCTCATTTTTGAACCATTACTATCTAGTCTTGGAGTTATGCCTCAACAAATGGTTAACCCTAATTCAGGTAATTATTTGTGTTACATTATATTAGGCATACTAATAAAAAAAAAAATGTGTTTCATAACTCTCAAACACAATAGCGAATATCAGTAAAATATTTATATCAAAATTAAAAATTATAATTTAAGAAAATATAAGTTTTAGGGTGATTAAATTGATTATATTTATTTATATTTTTATAATTAATTATTTTATCCCTTTCCCTTTTGTAGTGTTATTTGTTTCTACTTTCAATGTTAAACTATAAAAATTTTTTAATTCTTAACATGGAAAATCACTTAAAGATCTGTAGATTTTTTTAAAGTGAAAAATAATAATTTGGTCTTCTGTACACTCATGTTTTCTGGCAAATGTACTATGTAATACAACATTTATTTATATTGAATTTACATTATAATATAGGTAACAATGGTATGGCTGCACTTGACTCTTGGGGGTCTAATTTGTCACTTGTTGGAAGTCTTGAAACAATGCGTATTGATATTGTTGTCAGTGAGTATGGTAAGCTTCCAGAAACAGGAAAGAAATCAAAATCTTTTAAAAACAAATCCAAATCAGGTATATGGTTACATTCATTAGATTTATATCCTCATAACAAAACTTTATTTAATTATATATTTTAGAAACTCCGTGGTTAGATTTATTACCTGAAGTACCTGCGTTCTTATGTGATCGTGTTAGTATTGAATGTGATGTACGTCGTTCAGCTGATATGACAGTTGTTGATGATATTCGACGACAAAGACGTAATATGCTATACTTATCGCGGGGCCAATTAAAGAAACATTCAAACACATCATTTAATATTTGTGTTTCTGTTAGATACATTTCTCAACAGGTGAGATTAATAGAGAATAATATATGTTATACATAATAAACAAACTCATACAGTATTTATCACTGTCTTTGTCCTTGTGCATTCTTACTCTTAAACGTCTAAACTTAAAACTTATATAAATTGAGAAATAACAATGTAAATTGAAATAACACCGAGTTGTATGATGATTTACAAGTAATAACTAATTTCTGAATTTCATAGAAGATGAAGATGCATTAAAATAAAATATTCTTTTATAAAATTAAATAAGTTTGTAACATATTAATTATACAATTGTTTTAAACTAAATTTGCAGGTTAATATGCCTCTGTTGAGACTTCTTAATCAAATCACTAATATGTACCAAAATGTGAAAGATACACAAACTGAGCTTCGTGAACAACAGCCTCATCCATATGTTTCGCGTACTAATGCTAAGCCACCTGCATCACAATCAGGTAAGTACATACTTTTTATTTCATCCAAAATACATTTCATAAATGTTGGTTGAACATTTTAGATCAATCAGAAGTACCAGTACCCACACCACCACCCATCAAACGTTTTTTGCCGCGTTCAGCTAGTGAATTGAAACCAATTGTATCACCTTCTCCATCAATACGTTCAAAACACCAAACATTAGCACAAAAACTAAGGTCAACTGGTAAAAGCGTTAAGGGTTATATGAATTTGAGTGAAACTCCCGTAGTCAGTGAATGTTTGACTCCGAGTTTATCAGAATTTGAACGCATTACACCAATGAAACCCATCGATGAAGTGGATTCCAATATTGTATCAATGACACCTAGGTGTTGGAAGACCGTTTACCATTTATTAGAACTATACGCTACAATGCCTGAAACTAAAACTGTGACACAAAGGATATCATTTGGTGTAGATGTATCGGAAGGATACAAGGGCACTAGAAAATATGATATACTACCAGAGTCCAAATCTTGTGATGATATTGATAAAGACGGGTCTACAAGTACTCCAGTACCACCAGTTTCACAGCTAAATCAGCGTAAATCATCTTATTATTTTTGTTTAATTATATTTTTAATTTTCTTGTCATTATAAATCAATTTAGTAAATTATATTATAGGAATAACAAAAGAAGAACGTACAAGACTTATGGTGTTTGTTGTAGTACGTATTCACCGAACTAGACTATTGGCCACATTGAGTGGCTTGAAATTAGAAGCAGAAATTACTAATTTACATACTAGCTCAACTTTTCGAAAGAAAACACGACCTCCAAGTTTAGAGTGTTCCCTAACTGGACATATAGGCCGTACTATGATAGTACTCTTGGAAGGTGTTGCACCTAATCAACAAACTGTTGTTAAGGTTACTGTGGGTAAGTCACAGACATTATATTCAAGCATGAGTCGTCGAACAAAGGATCAAAATTCTGGTTTACTAACAATTGGTGTTGTAAATATTGATATCCCTCAACATCCTGTTGCTCTTCATGGAATGATGACGAGAGGAAGCAAGCAGCTTTCATCTACTTTACAAGTGAATTATCAATTAGTATTAGTTAGGAATATCACACGGGTTTTTATATTTACATTTTGGCAATTATTGCTTAGGAACTTCGAGTGGCTCGAACATCTAGTCGAATGGGACGTGTTCCAACTATTGATGAAACTGATGTCCAAGGATCTGTAGGACCATCAAGTACGACTGCTCAACAAAGTCCGATGGTGCAAAGAGTGCACAAAGAAGAAGTTAATAAAGTCCCTGTTCCTGAACCTAATGTTTTGCTACAGCCATTAGTTATGCATTTCACTGCTGTTATTCAAGTAATTTAATTAGTTCATAAACTGTGAATATTGATTAATTTTTTCTTTTCAGTGTTTAACTGTCACTGCTGCTTTATTGCCTTCTTTAAGAGCACAATATAAAATGGACCAAGTTACCAGCACTGGATATACAGGAAATAAAGCAAAGTTTATAATTGACTTGCCTCAACATACTTTATCGTTTTCAACTAAAATACCGGTTTGATTTTAAAATTTTAGTTATATTTACATTTTTTACATTGCATTTTAAAACAAATAGGTAACTGAGACAAATTTACCATCAGAAGCTAGTATAGAACTTCCAAAGGTACATGTATCGGCTGAATATATACTTGATGGTGGTTTAAAAACAGGAGAAAATCAATTTTCTGGAACAGGTAAAGTTTTTAAATTTAATATTAAATTTAGATATTTTATTTCAATGGATTATTTTTTATTTGTAAGACGGTGCTGTACTACGCCAAGGAAATTATTTAAGTGCTGTGGCTGATATTGGTGTATTTGAACAGTCACTCACAACAGATTTGTTAAACCATTTAGTGTTTGTTCAAAAAGTATTTATGAAAGTAAGTTATTTCATAACTCACTGTAATTCTTATTATTTAAATATTCAACACCTTATGTTTGTAGGAAGTCAATGAAGTTGTTCAGAAAGTATACGGAGGTGAAAAACCTGTACCTATATGGTTAGAAGATAATGACACAGATCGTTCTGCTCCTGTCAAAAGAATATTATTTTCATTGACCGTGAAAATGAGGGTAAGTTTTTTAAAATTGATGATATATTATTTATAATAAAATTAAAATTGTTAACCTAAATAATCTAAAATAGAAAGCTAATTAAAAAACCATTTTTTATATTGGTAATTATATTATTATTATATTATTGGTATTTATATTATTTTAGCGTATAGAACTTACAGCTACTACCCCGACAAATTGTGCTGTTCGATTGGAAACAGGTTCAGCAGACTTTCAACTGTCAAATAGAGTACAAAATGTATCAGGCTCATCTTATCAAACGTCTGAACAAGTTAAAATTTTTGTCAAAGCCCATATTGATGTAAATTTATCACTTGGTCAGGTGATACGAAACCCATTATTTGAAGAAGCTGATCCTGAATTTCAAAGTTTTGCTTTCTTCAAAACAAGGATAGGTAATTGTTGCTGCTAAATTCACACTGTGTATTGGACGATTATTCTTAATCTAATAATTATCCTTTTAATTTATAAGGCATAACATTTTTAATATACATTTTTAATTATATTTTTTATTAATTAGAGTTACGGAATGCTTTCCAAGGAGAAATGGTTGGTGAAGGCGAAGACAAAGAAGTAATACTTATTACCCTGCGAAGGCCTTTAATTTATATTCAACCCTTGGCTGTGGATAAAGCAATATTAGTGTGGTTGAATTACAAAAATGCATACGAATATTGGAACGAACAACGGGCTAGTTTAAATAAAGAAGTTTTGACAGCTACTCAGCCTTCGACAGAAAAATTGCCATCTGATAAAATACCGGTATCACCAAATTTGGGTACTATTTTCTTACAACTGACTGTTGAGGACATGGGTATTTGTGTACCTTTGAATCCACTTCCTCAGGTATGTAATTATTATAGTTTATAAATTAAATATTCAAATTTTAATTTCATAATTTATGTTTTTTTTAAGACAACATGGGGTTTAAATCGGTCGATTTTCATGGACTTTGAGTCATGTTCTGCAGTGGTAGTTACATTAGAATCAACTAGTATATCAGCATGCAGTTCTGGGTCTCTAGTCAGTAAGGGCCGTTTCATTGGCCTATGTTTAAGATTTGCTGATGATTTTGATTCATCTCTCGATGATTGGAAGCCTGATATAACTAATGAACTTGTGTCTACTGCCATGAATTTGTGCATAGTGTCAGAAGGAACATATGAAGTATGCAGCCGTACAACTTCTCAAAAATTAGATTCTGTTACTGGTACGTAATCTTAATAGTTAACTGTAAAATATTTTTGCTATAAATACATTAATTAATTGTGTATTATAGAAAATGCAAAATGGTTTTTAAACGTAAAATGGCAAATGGAAGGCGTTGACATGCATTTAGATGTAAATATAGGAAAACAGCTTAGTGCATTAGGACATACCTTAACTGCTCTAACTGGAGTACAAGATACTGATGATCCATTATCGGATAGTGATCCTATATCTCAAGACAGTGATATTATTAGACACAAATCAAACATGGAAGGTGATATATTAGCGTCTTTAGCCATTGATCCCACTATGAGTGCTAAGACTAGATCAAAGATAATTGAGAAAGAAATGTATGAACAAGCTAAAGCCATAAATGATTTACGTTCATTGGGAGCATCTCAAGGGACTATTGAACACGAAGTAAAGCGTTTACGCGAATTGGAAGCAATGGTTTTCAAAGGATTCAGAAGGTGAGATTTGGTTAGAAATGTATTATTATTATTATTTGATGCTAAGCAAATCAATTTTTAGAGATATGATTCAAAAACTTAGAAGACAAAGTGTGAAAGGTAAATCGAGTTTAAAGGGTAAATTTGGACTTAGCAATAAAAGTTCAACATATAGGTCAAAGTCATTTATAGTTTCACCTACACAAGAAGTATCAGAATTCAAAGAAACTCAAAGGTAAAATAAACTTTTAAAATTGTACTCAAACAAATCATTCCAATATTATAATAACTAAATAACTACTTAATATTTTAAGTCCTGACGAAGTGACTAGTTTAAGCAGTGTTGAAAATTCTCCTCAAGCTGGACCACAACGTTCAACATCATTCAGGGTGACACATCCTGGTCATGTAACATTCAGTAATACTAAAGAAATATTCCGACAAAGTTCGTTGCCCAGTGCTAGCTCTGAACAAAGTTTAACTACAGAAGGTGATGACAGTTGGCCAAATACCGATTATGGCAGACATATGGACTCAAGGTAATTGTGTTTTAAACTTTAAAATTATATTAAAGTTAAATTATTATATTATATTAACCTAACCTAACCTAACCTATTAATTCATTATATCAAATATTGTTTTGGTAGGGATGACTTTTTGGTTAATCCATTGTTTGTATCTGGTGCTACTCAAAAACCACAAGAACCTAATATTGATTTTGAGTTAGATGTAAAAGTGTTCATTAACAGTGGAAAATGTGTATTACACACTAAAGATTCTGTTAAAGAAGATGAAATCAAATTGTGAGTATTTTGTTAATTGAGATTAATTTTTAAAACATTTAGTGACTCTTTTATTTTTAAGGATGTCTAGAATGAAAAAAGAGCGTAGTTGTTCTGGTGGTGTATTTGAATATGTTCCTGGAAGTCCAAATTTACCTAGGCGTTCTTATAAAGATAAATTAGGTGCAAATAGTACATCGAGTTCTAGATTAAGACACCATCAGACAGTGACCAACACTTTATCTCAGTTATCTGAACTAACTATATTTCATATTCCTGGACTGGATTTTAAAGTACATTATGCATCAAAAATGGTGTCTGACGAAGGACAATCCCTCATGTATTCAATTGACTCAAGTGGAGTAATCAGTAGAAAAACGAGTACGAAGAAAGCTAGCCTCTATTGTTGGGCTACACTCCAGAGCATACCAGAAGAGACAATTATATCACCACATATACTCGAATTCTTAGAGCAAACTTTAGCACCTATACCTGCACAACAGTTTGCTGATACAGGTAATTTTATATTTTTATTATTCACCGTAATTATTAAAAAAAATAAAAATATGGTTTTTTTTTTTAGGTACATTTGATACAATGTTTGCTACAGACAATGATGACGATTTGTTTGCTCCATATTTGACACCTGGGCAATATGCTTATACCTCATTCCCTGTGGACGTAATTGTCTACCTCCATGTTCAAACATCAACATTTCGATTTTCATGTTTGCCAGTATCACGAGTCGAGTGTATGCTAAAGTTGCCATCATTAGATATTGTATTTTCTTCTAAGAGAACTGATTCTTCAAATGAGTAATATAAAAATTAACTTATTAGTAATTATATTTTTTAAAAATGTGCACTTCTTTGATTATTAGACTTGAAGATTATTATGAAGACTCTAATAGTCTACCAGTTGCAGTAGGAGGTTTAAGTATCACTGGAGTAATGGCAGACTTTTCCATGTATATTTTTCATCCATATGGAGGAAAAAAATCATGTAAAATAATTGTTAATTTAAAATAAAGGTATAAATATTTATATTTATTGCTATTTATTTTTATAGCAGCCAATCTTAAAGAACCACATACTCATACATGGTCACCATTAGCTGATGGTGAACGCAAAGATTCTTTAAGCGTTAATGTTGAATTTATTAAATTTCACTTATCCAGAAGTAGGAAGCTTAATTTTGAATCAGTACCTGGACCTAAGTCAACATCTGATCAAAGTCATGCCACTATCAGATTCTCCAGTGAGTATTTTTATTGCCTGTTTAATTATTATTGTTATATTTTTTTGATTAATCTAACAATGTTTATTTTTTTTAGCTATTGTTGATATAGGATCTGCTTCATTCAAATATGATATGAGGCGTTTGACTGAAATTTTAGCATTTCCCCGTGCTTGGTATAGGCGTAGCATAGTGCGCAGACTTTTCTTAGGTGATCTTACCAGAACTGTTCCAAGCAGCGTGTATAGTGACCATAGCAACAACGTTGATCCTGATGATTCGTTAGTTAATAAAAAATTTATATTGATTATTTTTTTACATTATATTATTTTTTTTAGTTATGGACATTTTGTAACTGATACTAAAGTGAAACCTAGCCGTGATAAACTTCACTTGAACATTAAAGGTGACAAACATTTGCCTTTAGAAAAGAAAAAAAATAATTCAAGCCACGACTCAAGTCCAGACCAAAAATCTAGTAGTGTCGGTGCTGCTGCATGGGAAACATTGGTGATATTTGCTGTAAACTTTAAGAGGCTCAATGTACACATGAATATGGGAAATGTTATGGGTAATGTTACGTAAGTATATTGGATTTGTAAATAATAAATATAGTATATTTATTAAATATTTTTAAAATTAAATTGGCGATTTTAACATTTGTTTAGTTGGTTATCTCAACAATTTCATTCCGAAGGCCGGTTATCCATTGGAAGTACTGGTCATAAAAATATGCACATTGGTTTAGGTCTTGGCGGTTCTGGACTTGACGCTAAAGGCGGTATTGTGGGTGGCACAATTGAATTGAATAAAATTAACACTTATGGTATGTTTTGTACAAATTATATTTTTCTTTTGAATTTTTTCCTATATTATATTTATATTTTATAATTTTTGTTTATAGTGTTGATTAGAGAAGATCCCGGTTCAGAGCCTCGTCATACTGTTGGTTTAAAATTGTCAGCACTTGAACTTCGTTTAGATTATATGGGTACAGCAGTATTAATGTCCAGAGTTAGCTTACTTGAAGTGGTTTTAAAGGATGAATGGAAAGTGTTGAGTAAAGCAATATCAACTGACTGTGTACATGACTCTAGCAAACGACCAGGAATTGTGTTTATGCATGGTGATCTTGGTTGGGACCAATTGCAGTTGATGATATCTAAAAGCACATCCTCAGATATTATGAAAATGTATTATAAGTTGGACGAATTCTTCTCACAGCAGTTTAAGTCTAGCAAACGAGTTTTCTCAAGTCTACATGACCACAGAGAATCAATTGGCAGTGAGAAAAGTTCGAAAAAGAAGACAGTGAGAAGACGTTTATTGATCTCAACATCAAGTCCAGATAGTATGTATTTTGTTTTAAGTTAACTTTGATTTACATTTAGATAATTTTATGTCTACCATCATTATTTTTAGACATAAGTTCAGACGAATGTAAACATCATCATCGGCATTGGCAACGTGCATTAGAAGCAGTTTCTGGATTAAGATTATCCACATTAAAGTACCCTTTGCCACATTGGGGTACTGTTCTAGGTGGAAAAATGGATTTACACGGTGTCAATATATCTTTAGCATGCTTTCATGGCATTAATTTCAAATCAAAGTCATGGGCACTATTCTCCTTAAAAGAACCATGTATATCATTTGCAACTGAAGCTCATGAAGTATTTAATTTTGGAGGTAATAGATTTCAAATATTATATTATTTATAGGAATTTTCTTATAAATCTTTTTTTTTTTTTTTTTGATAAATATAGATTCCGGACCATTATGTAGAGATGACTTGGATATAAATATAGTACAAAATCTCACTTTTAGTTTGGGCATGGATGGTACTGTACGACCACAACACAGTATGGCAACTGTGTGTAAGTTTAGCCGTAATGTTCTTTTTCCACCGCAGTTCAAAACTATTCAAGAATGGTTCAATTATGCCTTTGCATTAAGTGAAATAGATGGTAAATATTTTATATTACTATTTAGTATTTTATAACTATTTAACTTTATAAAATATTTTATTCAAAATATCTAGAAGTTGACCGTTTCCCAAGTTTGGAGCGTGAGAAACACGATACAACTGAGTCAGCACCACGCTCACGTACCCCAAAACCTCAAGAAAACCTGACTCATACACGTGAAGTCATTTTTGCATTACCTACTTTACAATTAAATCTCAAGAGTAACCATACACAACCCGTCAAGTTACCCTCTCCATACGATATCAAACCGACAGTTGAGTGTAGTTTTATAACAGAGTTTGAAGATCACATTTTTGTAACTGTAGATGCAGAAGCTTTTTTCTTTCTACATGATCTCATTACATCTTATATTTTGGAAAAAGATAAAGTTGTAAGTTCTAGAGGGTTAATGTTTATTGTTGTTATTTTTTGTTGATTTAATTATTTTTGTTAATTTAGTCTTCTATGACAAATCGACCACAAAGTCCGGAAACATCAAACACTGGAAATACAAGTCAGCCTACCATGGAATCGCCCCAATCGTTTACTAATGATTGGAGGGATTATAATTGTACCACTTGGCATTTAGAACCAACTGTCAGGTATGAAAGAATAAAAATATTTAAATAATTTCAACTTTAAACTTAAATAATAATAAATTTTGAATTTTTTGTTTATTTTAGATTGTTGTCATGGGGAGGCAAAAGTATTGAGCCTTATGGCGTAGACTATATTTTACAAAAGCTTGGTTTTTCACATGCTCGAACGACCATACCAAAATGGATGCAAAGAGGATTCATGGATCCTTTAGATAAAGTGCTCTCAGTGCTCATGTTACGAATGATAGCAATAGCACGAGAAGAAGATGTTGTCCGAAGAGATGATCCTGTTTAAGGCTATACATTAAACTTAAAATAAAATTATTCCATTGGACGTGACAATTGCATTCTTTTATCATACTGAAATAATTTACTGAAAAATAATATTATATTTTTACAGGAAAAGTGATTCTATCTACTTAAGCTTGCCTTAGTCCTATTTACTATGGACAAGGCAGTTATTTACTAAGTTATTTTATATAAACCAAAGATTAGTTATATTTTTATTATTCACGCGCAAATAAAAGGCTGCATTGAATTAACAATATTTAAGGTAATTAACATATTATTATCTATAAACAAAATTATTGTGTAATATAATATTCCTTTCCCTTTTACATTTGGATAATTCTTAAAAATTGTGTAGCATGTGAATTATTAAAATGTATTTTTTATTTTATTTTGTTATTGATACATATTATATACATAATATAATGATACAATTAATGAATATACTTTATTTTTTTTATTGTATTTTGTTGTAAGAATTTAAAATGAAAAAAAAATTTAATAATTATTACAGAATAGTATTGGAAAACCCATACCTATTGCATCGGACTAAACGAAAAAGTTTAAATGGAAAGGAATAATCTAAAAGTTTGAATTAACTAATATTTAAAATTTCACTTATTTATATAATTATACTATAATACATACAAAACGATTTTATTCACTTTTATATTCTGATAGAAAAGTGTATGTAGTTGTTGCATTCAAGAGGTAAAAATTGAAAATTGTCCTGGGTTTTTGAAAACGTCCGGGAAAAAAAATTAAGGAATAATGGGAATTTTTATGCAAAACCAATATTTGACAAAATCTATTAAAATTTTTTGGCATAACTCATAAACAAACTAATACCCGCAGACGCTTGACATTTTCATCAAATATTTATGATAGTATCCTTTTCAGTGCCGTAGCCAGAATTTTTTTTCGGGAGAGGGGGGGGGCTAAAATATTTGTGAGGACTAGGTTACTATCAGATTTTTACAATATAGTAAGTCGGTTCATTCTATCATATTTAAGAATATTAAATTCTAATACTTCCATAATATTTTCTTGTGACTAAGTATTTTTAATATTTTTGAATTGGTACTGTAACAATATATCAGAAGCTTTCACGCTTTTTGACCCGACAAATATAATTATATTAATATTTATATAAAAAAAAAACTAAAATAATTGGAATCTGAAAATGTCTGTTAACATCTCAAAACAAGACAAAATACTTTGAAAAAATTATGATTTAAAAAAAAATGCTTATATATACATTTAGTGAAAATTGTATAATATATCTATAGTTATTTGTTTAGTTACACAAAAAACAAAAATCGATTTTGTTAAAAACCGATTTTGTCTAAAAATTCCAGTTTTTCCTTAACATTTTTTTGTTTTTTCCTGGTGCTTTTGAAAACTACTTGGAAATTGTTACTTTTGACCCATCTCCCCCACCCCAGAGTACCAACTAGATTCACTTTCTTATCAGAAAAGATGGCATTGAAGAAAATCTTAATATTTTTACTGTCCTAAAAGGTGATGACAGACACATATAAAAATTAAAAAAAAAACACACATCATTACATCAATGTAAAAACAAAACATTCAACTCATAATTTAAATGAAGATGAATAAATAAGTAAATACTATAACTAAACAATAATTATTTATACATAAAAATTGGTTATAGGTACCAGTTATATCACGGTTATCATATTTATATACCTAGCGCTTGCTGTAATTTAGGTAATTTATACCTATGGGGCACCACTCCCTTCTAAAAACCAGGTGAAAACCTAGGAGCGGGAAGTTACCATCAGCCTGTAGCAAGCAAGATGGTACGCCTCATCCAAGGCGTCGTGGACGCGACTCGTAATCCCGGACGTAGGCAGGTGGTTTGGGAGGACCGTGCCGAAAGTGCCTCTGACATACCACATGACCCAGGCACTGACGGGGCCACGGTTGCTTCCAGCACTATCTGTACCGGATGGGCAGGGCCGTCAGCCCGCGCTGCTACCAGTGCGACGGAGAGTCCAACACGGTCAATCATACCCTGTTTGAGTGCCCGTACTGGTCTGGACACAGGGAGAATCTAGAGGTCCGCCTCGGCCGCCGCCCAAGCTTCGCGTATCTGCCGGACATAGTCTGCGGACCGGCATTTGAGAATCTTCCCGTCGACCCGGACACAAGGAAACAATTCTACGGGGCGCCGAGGAGACCTTTAGAATTTTTTATAATATGGTCTAGGACGTAATGACGATTAAGGAGGATGAGGAGAGCGCGATACAAGCTGCGGAGGGTAGGTGAAAGGAACCCCCCTAGACCACCCTCCCCCCAGCTACGGCAATGATTATTTTCCATACCAACAACTAACATTTTCGAAATATTTTGACTCTTTTTGAGCTATTGTTATCTTTTATAGCCTTGAGAATATAGTACATTTTTTTAAAATTACTAGCTGTCGATAAAAATTTTTTCATTTTGTAAAAAAGCTTGTAAATTTAACGCAAGGGTCCTCATAAGATGCATTAATAGCAGTTCAAAAATATTAAAGCTATACATAACTACATAAGCACGATCATTTTTATAATAATATGCATTTAAAGTTCAAATGTTGACATAATTCTTCGAAATTCCGAACATTTGCAAATTATTCTTTCCATAGCTAACATTGGAAATTTTAATAAAGATTCCCCACAAATTTTTCCATCTTAAACAAAAAAAAATTGACTGGAATGGAACATTAATTGTATGAGCGTTTGAATTTAAAGTTTTTACGATATTCGATTTTCACCGGTAAATTAACGAATTTCCATCTATTGATTTTTGATATTTTGTTGTAATAAATTCAAAAACGAATAACCTTAGACACTTGGCATTTTCATCAAATATTTATGCTTGCATTTTCCATACATGTTAAAATGTTCAAACTATTTTGACTCTTTTGAACTATTTATAGTCAAGAGAATTCTTTAGAAGCTATTTTTTTGATTTACCTAATAATGCCGTCTTTAGTGTCGATGACCGTTGTCTATCTGATCTGCGTAGTTTCTGGTCAATTGGTTCTGATTACGATGGTCTCTTTGGTCATTTCTTATATGAACTAAGGTCAGTCTTGGCTTATCCACTTTGAAATCTTTTTAGACGTTCGCTAGATGAAGGCATATTTACACCTCAATGCTAAAGTTAAGCTTTGTTACGTCTGGTTATCCGTCTCTAGATTCCAACTATATTCCAACCTTATTCGATTCAATATCATATGTTTCTATAGTGTTCGAATCCTTGATTTTAAACGCCATCCAACCCTTAGTTAATTGTATCTTTATGGATATCTTCTATCACCTTAGATCTTTAGTTTAGCAACTATATTGATGTCTCTTTTCAGTCGCAGTCCTATGTAGATGTAATTTATATCTTCATTCATAACACTTTTGATTCTGCAGTGGATCTTAAATGAGTGTGCTCTATTGACGACTGCCGTAAGTTA
The DNA here is from genome assembly GCF_019925205.1 of Metopolophium dirhodum. Taxonomy (NCBI): domain Eukaryota; kingdom Metazoa; phylum Arthropoda; class Insecta; order Hemiptera; family Aphididae; genus Metopolophium; species Metopolophium dirhodum. The sequence goes on along the minus strand of NC_083561.1, from coordinate 8,477,555 downwards.
CAGACCGATCTTGTCGGTCCTCAGAATAGCTTAGTGCTTTATGAGTTCAACGGAATTTTTCCAGATTTGTTCCTATGACATTTTCTTCAAATCCCTTGCGCACTTGTTGCTATTATCTGTTGGGTCAATCTTTTGATTTGGGTATATATAAGTGTGCTGCAGGTATCCTGCAGTTTCTCAATTGGTTGTTAAGGGCATTATCGATTCACCTATCGTTCTATCATTATTATGCGCTTTAAGGTACCTCAATACGTATCCCTCTACTTCTACACTGCTGAATTTTATATTCTACATGCCATTACAAATTTTATTTAGCCAATGAGTCGCTTAGCCGCTTAGATAAATAATGTTGAACGCCAATGCTGATCAAAATTACTTGAGCAACAATAATTTAAAGTTTATAAATGTATTGATATTTACTGTGTGGTTCTACTTTAGTATTTATAATCAATGCTTAATGCTTATACCTAGTTAATAATAACTATCGGACTATCTACCTATTATTTTATATTATTAAACCTACCGAATGCAGTGGTGCCCGATAGGCTACGGTGATGCGTAATTAATACCTAATCGATAATTTCTCATAAAAACTGTTTTTCTCTTTAAGTGGTAATACTGATTTGTTTACATTATTGAGTTACATGGCTAGAGCCTAGAATAGGTTGATCTATAAATATAAGTACAGCTAATTATCAGCTTATTTTCTTCGGAATTTGTAATTTGTATGTTTACACCGTATTTTACATATCAATATATCATACGGGAACTTGAAATGGTACCATTATTATTTTATTTTGAGAACCCTCGACGTTATTGCCACTACTCACTAGCGAACTGCGAACACTTATTACGTAAGTAATTATTTTTATTATTAGACTATTAATTTATATATAATATATATATTATATTATTTATTTTATTTGACAATTTATTATTTAGTAGATTTGAGTATCTTATTATTCTAAATTGATAGGTATTAAGTTTTATTTCTTATTGCTATCACAACATTTTTTGTCAAGTTTTGTGATCTTGGTGTAAACCAGAGGCGTCATTTCAGTTTTCGGTAAAGGCGGGCAAAAGTTTTGACCGGCCTATAAATGGGTAAAAAAAAAAGCCGCTCGCAACAAAATATCTACTTATATTTTTATCAAATTACCATTTCCACCTCACTTATTTTTAAATTTTTTATTCTTATCGTTACAAACCTTTTTATTACCTAGGTACAGTGGCGTATTTTCAATTTTTTTCTGGGGGTGGTCCAATAATAAACAAGATTATTAAAAAAAAAAAATCATTGCATTCGACGATTTGCAAGAAGTTTCTATGCAATACCTATGCATTTTATATCGGAGATATGTTTGAACCGATACACATCACAGAGACACAGGGTACGGATAGATTTTTAAAGAATAAATAATATGATTTTGTATATAAAAGTTCAGTATTTAGTATAGGTTAATTGAATATTGAAGTATGCCTCGTAGCTCGGATAGTCGTATATCAATAATTATTCTCAGTACACGTTGACAATTAAATATTATTTCGATAGCAGTTTAATAATATGTTGTGAACTTCGTGTTAACACGTAAAAATAATGAGGTTTAAATTATAGAAATATGACATTATGACAACAGTCGTCCATATCACTCTGCTAATCTCTGGATAGAAAATAAATATTACGTAGGTAAACATGGTTCTAAATGAATACTAATTGTCGGCCAGTTGACTCCAAAAATTACATTAATGTTTTATGTTACTATCAAAAATAATAAATTCCTTACGGCTCACATCAGATCAATGAGCTATTATTATTATATATTTAATTGGTACTTACATACGTAATAGATTTAATATATTTTATTGAAGAAATTTAATGCAGTTCGCACTCGTAGCCGACGCCGTCGTTCAGTAACGAAATACAAACATGAAGTAAATGATTCTGCGACAATTGCCTTGTTTACAAAGCAAAAATTCAAATAGATTAATAATATCGACCCATGTCCTATACTGTCCTATAGAAATAGTTAATTAGAGAATGATGTGAGTCGTCAATTCCTTGCGATAAGAACGTTTTGACTGTTTCGAGAATTATTGATGTTTATCTAATACGGGTATTTTATAAAGTGGTAATACTTACAATACAAGGAAAAGCGGTGGCGATGGCGGCGGGTTTTTAATCGTTCGACCGTTGGCTAATTTTAAACTATATTTCATATAAATATTTTGTTCACGGGAAAAAACCATATCCGCGAGTGCTTACTTAAATCGGGGTCTGCAAATATGTAAGAAATTTTTTTTTTTTGGAGAGATTCTGGGGGGGGGTCCAGTAGTACGTAAATACGCCACTGCCTAGGTAAACAACACGTTAGCACGACGGTTTTAAGGGGCCCTACTATTGACCGAATCATGTGCCAATTGCCAATAGCCATTTTATATATTTTGTTAGGTTAGGTAAGTTTAGGAAGAGAACTCTTTCATAAAAAAAATTATTTCGCACCAGGCCCCGCCAATCCTAGAGCCGGCACTGCTGATCCTTCTTTTTCAATTTATCTTGAATGAATCTTTTTAATATTGTAATGTTTGTAATATTTTACACCTGTTATCATTTTTTCTCGTATTTCTGTCCATTAATCTTTATGCCAATTGTTATATCTATTTTGTAATTTGTCATAATTTGTCCCCCCCCCCCTAATATATCCATAGCTATCCTAGATAAAAATAATGAATCTCAGAATTTCGTGTTCAATACTTTTATCCCCCCCCCCCCCTAAATATTAGTTCTAGCTGTGTCTATGATTGTTATTCACATTGTACCTACATTATTATTAACTAATGATCATGTCCGTTTATATTAATAAAATAAATAAATACATATTAATAATGTTATATTCTATAGCAATAGGTATACTAATATACCTAAATGGGAATGCGATATGTTTTTGACAAAATTTAGTTTAACCTACTGTTTTACTAAGGTCTAAGAGTATTCAGTAATATATAAATACATTTTAAAATATCCTTTGTAAAATAAGGTGTAGAGGTTGACACACAGTATCCGTACGCAGAATCGTTTTTCGTAGGCAACGATTTATCAATCATCATTGAATTTAAATTTAACTCATCCATTACAGTAACCTACTCGATGACGATGTGCACTCAAAACATTCTAAATAGCGATTTTCCCGGTTATGTTTTAATTATTTTCTTTACTATAAACAATATATTATTATCTATTAGGTAGGTATTATATTAGTTATACATATTATGTATTAGCCATTAGGTATTATTGGTCTCCCCTTACAGTTTAAAAGGACTACGTAGTTTTCGGTCGTATTAGGAAATTTCTTGCCATTTTGGAAAGCTTTACTAATTACTGTATGTGAATATGTGTTAGGTATATATTTTTAATAACGTTACATACATTGAGTAGGTATTAAAACTGTAGTAGAGTAAATAATTTGATAATAAATTATTCTCTCCGCTTGGGACTTAGTCCGCAGAGAAAGGTTTACGTTTATTAGCATTCAAAATGTTCATTTTCCCCTCATTCGGCTGCTAGGGAATTGTAACCGTCATCAAAACATATCTACTATTTAACGAATTTAACAAATTTTATTGATATTTCATGATCGTATACAATTCGGTAGGAATTATCTATTAATATGCTATTGTACTAACCATTTAGATATTTTCACAAAGTGAATTTAATTTTAAATATGTACCTAGCTTCTATAAAAATACGCAGAAAAATATGTGGTCAATATACTGAGTGTGACAGGAAGACCTGACCAAAAAAAAAAATAAAAAATAATGCTATTTAAACGTATAACAAAAATTGTGAAAATTATATAGTTAATAAATAATTTAAGAAATATTAATTATACATACTCATGTCAGAAATTCCCAAAAATAATATTATGAAAAAAGTTATTACGTTCTAAATTGATTTACCTACTCAAAAAAATATTGATATTTTAAAAAATTTTAAAAAATAAGATCTTAAGTCAATTGACTTAGATAAATGTTGTTACCATCAAAATTATTCTTATAATCAGATTTACAAATTGATTGTATTGAACTTTTCCAAAAATATTTAAATCAAGTTAAAATTTATTTATTTTAACGTGTAGCGCGAATGACTACTAATAAATTATATATAAAAAAAAATAATAAAAATATTGATTAGAACAAAAATTATTTCATCTTTCAGGTATTCCTGTTACATCCTGTATAGTAACCTACACGGGTACATGTGTACATTTGCCAAGTTATATTGTAAATCATTAACTACTGCTCCGAGTTAGATAATGCGGTTCTGCAAGAGTCAACACTATAATAATATGAAATAAAGTAGGTAAATGTAATCGTAATGATTTATATTAATAGTATAACATACGCATTGCTTAAAAATGTCAAATAGGTACCTATATTAGGCAAGTTTACCAATATAGATACTTACTATTCTACTTCCTAATATATTATTATTAAATCTACAATATTATAAATAATTGTTTGATATCTGTAGACTGTAATGTCATGAGCACTGACTGTATTATTTCCTAAATACCCACAGGCAATAGGCTATAACGTATTATTATTCGTCTGTCCGCATAAGTTTAAGACGTTTAAGAAGTCAGAAATATTTACACTCCGTTGAAGTCGTGTATTATTGTGTATAATGTTAATAAAGGTAAAATGAAACATGGGTTGATTTAACAGGGATTTAGCTTTTTTTTTATGATAGCATTACAACTTACAAGCCTAGAGCACCTAAGTTCATATTTTATCTAACAGACTTCCGCCCAGGCAGTATGAAAAAGGTGTAGAGCAGCGGTTCTTAACCTGTAGTTCACGGCGCTATCGGTTTTTTTGGTCAAACACACACAATATAATATACGCGTATATTAATTCTTAGTATTGTTTATTTTTATTGAATTATAATCGAAATAAATAATAAACACAATTTTTTTTTATATATTCGGTCCGCGGCTTCAAAGATCATTTTTACTGGTGTCCACCAGCCATAAAAGGTTAAAAAATGCCGGTGTAGAGAGTGAGCGAGAACTGAAAAATATATATACATTTACATTATAATATTACATTCGTCGATAAAACGATACCATATAATATATACCTACACATACCACATACGTACACTATAATAGCATATCTGTGAGCGCGTTATTTTGAGTATAATATTGATAAATCAAGTCAGTATTTATTTTATAATAAAATAATGCAATATAGAACGGTAGACCGTTTTTTTTAGCCCCGTGTATTTATATCCGTGTGGGTGTGTGCTTACTGGGCTGGCAATAATTTGGCGTAAATAATGTCAAAAGTTTTTACGGTTGAAATGTAGTATCTGTATAGTCTTTACGCGGAGTTAATAATTTCAGTAAACCAATGGAAAATCTACAAATAAAAACTGTCGGTAGCTACCTATCTTTATATTTTTCTTCTTCGATATAGAAATAAAAAACCTAAACCTTGCTGAACATTTTTGTACACATAGGTACTTAATACAATACAAATAATACAATAGTATATAATAAGTATAAGGTAGAAATGTAGAAAAACTTAGTTAAAAAACTACCCAATGAAAAAATTATGAAAGTCAGAGTTTAAATAATAATACGCTCTCGATTTATTGTGGCCACGCGCACACACACCCTAAAACAACTAACGTGGTTTGCTTGAAGGATTACGCGTGTGGTAAATGTATAACGGATTATATGCAATGATGATGGTCGATCTACCGGAAGGATTATTAAACAAATTTGAAAAAAAAAGCATTTGAAGTTGTTTAATTTTTTTACCATCATACGACCATGAAGCTGTGTGTAGGCGACGAATCGCGGGTTTTGTGTCCAGTTTAGGGTTGGATAATTTCCGGGAACGCGACTTGGCGGGAATTTCCGGGAATATCGAACAATTCAAGAGAATAAATTACTATTTATTAATTACCATGTTAATTAAAGGCGTATTTCAATTAGATATTCAAATGTATTGATCAAATATTATAATATAATATATACGTAGGTAAATAATTATAAATATTAAAATGTGTAATTTTCTTTTAATCAATCAAAAATTAATAGTAAAAATAAAAAAAAAAATAAAATTGTGTATTCGTTAAACCAACTATGATGATATTATGCTGAATGTACACACAAATCAAATTTCTTTTTAAAAAGCACTTTCCAAACACTGTAAGATTTACATAATATTACATATTAAATAAATAATATTAAATTTTGTTAGACTTCTTATTTAAAATCAAAATACACCTTATGTTAATAAGCGTTAGAACTTAGAAGAATACAAAAATGGAACTGTTAGGTGTGAATATAAAATATAAAGTTTGAAGCAGTTAATTTAAACTGGTTAATTGGTAAATATTCACATCCACACGACGCTTATCAGTTATCACATTGGTTATAATTCAGTACAGTGGTGTAATTTGGTCATATTTGTTGGGGGAGGGGGGATTGAAACATTTACACAAACATTGTTTCTATATTATATACTTTATTAGTACCAATAAATAATAAGTACATAAATATGGTCCTCCACTTAAACAAAAAAAGTGATGGGGGGATATGACCCCAAATCCCCCCCGTACTGACCCAGAATATTAGTAGTCGTCCAATGGTTATATTATTATATATACCGTATCACAATGAGATAGTCTTAAAGCTACGAAGCTACATTATTCTATCATAAAATTTAAATACTTGAGACACAAGACCTAATATTTGTTTTATAGACTTTTCATACATGATACATGCGTACAGGTTTTATGAGCTACCCATCAACTTTATCAACCGGTTGAAGATTAATAACAGTTAAATAGTATACAATTGGAGGGATTTACATATTTACTTGATTTTACAGCTGACATCTATTCCGGCATGGATGCCGTTTCTCTATTTTAGTGGTGCACAATCTTTTTTGATCCATTACATCCCCAAATGTATTTATTTCGATGAGGTTGCCCTATACCAATATAACATAACTATATTATACAATACTTTTTTATTTGGTGATAAATTATTGGTAACCCCCTATTAAAATTTCGGGACCAGCTTATGGGTCGCCTCCAGGTTGTGCACCACTGCTTGATTATATTACAGTATTTCTAAAATATAATTTTAATTTAAAATTATAAAATATACCAATTATCAGCAAAAATATAAATAAAATGATAATTTATGTTTTAATTTTTGTTTTCCCGGGTGTGCTAACCCATGATTAGCATATTGTACCGAAAACATTATTTTATAAACACGGTTGTGCAAATATTTCATTCATTTAGATATGAAAAGGTACCAAAACGCATAGGTAATATTGTTAAATAGTCCATAGGTTAATAAGAAATATCCAATGAGTAATATCACAGTACAAAATATATTTCGATGGTAATTTCGGTCGACCTTTGTTAAATTTATTCAGCTAAAACCTGACCGCCTAACCTCTAAGGGTCCAATACGATTTTAATGTATCGATATAATATTATTGACGGTGTACCTATTGTCTATTGTTGATAATATTATGATACTGTAGGTGCAGTATTCTATACTAATTCTATGATATAATGTTCAAAATATCAAAATCATTTTGATATTAATTATTATCGAAACGTTTAAAAAAAAATAAATACTTTAATAATTATGAACCATTACTATATATATCCTAACCAGATTAATATAATATATTATTATTATTATTATACTCACGACCGGTACGGCGCCCCTAAAATAGCCAGCAACTCCAAAACTCCGCGTCCAGCGGCGGCGATCACGTCGTAATTGTGTTTGGGAATATTATTGTCGTTTTACTAAAATGTTAGTGATGTTAATTAATTAATTCGCCGCGACTGCGACGAACGTCTTTCTGCAGTGGCGTCGTCGTCGTGTCAAACGGTTTTACTTCTTGCGATGGTCTCCGAAGAACGCTTCGAGTAGAGGTGGCTACCTCCTGCCCAATAAGTTTTTCGTGCGATTTGATTATGCGTAGACAGCTGCAGACCTGTCAAGGCGCGTTTCGTCCGTATAATACGCGCCAGAGACCGTTGTCGGCCGTGCTTTCCCTTTGGCACACCGGCGAGGGTTTAATTTTGTGTAGACAAACATTGACAGTAATGAAATAAATTATTATCGTGATGGTAGTTTTTTTTTATTATTTTTTTTTTTTTTACAGGCTTATATTATTATTACGTGTCGCGTGATCGATGACTGGCCAGCGGGCACCGGAGGCGACGACACGTCCAGTCCGACTACATTTTTGAGCTTATAATATAATATTATTATTACTATAAAAACCGATTTCTGGAAAAATTTTAATTTGTTTACCGCGAAATCATTATTTAATGCATGTTTTCATAATGTTTATAATGTTTTGATGTATCGACATCGCGTGATTTTTTTTATTGACGAAGCGTATGTAGAAACTTACAACATTTATTTTGTCCTATTATAATATTATTATGGTTCGCATAATAACGTCGATTTATCGTGGCATTTTCTGGAAACATTTAACTAAACGAATATAACGCACCGCCCCTTCACGAGAATGGCCTGCATGTTCAATGTTGTGTACTGGATTTCGCACGTTGGAAAAATTAATTTACACGTCATCTATAGTTGCTTGTTCATAATATATAATATAGGTACCTACGATCTACACGCGTGACTTGGGTCAACATTCTCTTGGGGCTACGGCCATTTTATCGTGACATTTTTGTCCACCTCATTATTTAATATATTATAACTTACGAGTTATATAGAAACGTAACATCATAACTCTCTACCGAAGTTCTAAAATCTGCTTTAATACACGCAGGCATATAAGTTATTATAACTATACACAATGAAACTATTTGGCTATATTATTTATAACCCTTTACAGTTAAGGGGTGCTAAATCGTATGCTAAGCATCTTTTGGATAGGCATACCTGCACATTATTAATTACAGGATTAACTATATTGTCATCGTGGTGTAAGTTTTTGTAAGATCACAAGTTTGTTGATATACTACCTATATATATTACAGGATGACTCACCCCGTTTGCCCTCGTAAGTATGTAATATTAGGCACAATAATAATAATATTATTATTATTGTACCCATATTCGGCATATTCCCTGCCAACTATATAATAATAATAATATATACTATATCTTACTACCTGCAGCGTCTTGCTTCAAATCTAAGACTTACATATACTTATACCTGCATGATTGATGGAAATTACGAATTGGTAATAGGTACAATTTTTGAAATAATCATCAAAATTATATCTCCATCAATTATTATTGACTAAATCTAATTTTTGAGAAACGAAATATAATCAACATTAGAAAATTTTATTAGAGTTTAGCTAAACGAAAAAACTATTAAAAATATAAATTATATTAATTTTAAGCGGTGATTGTCTCAAAAAGACTCGGTGTTCGGAACGTTTACTAAAAAAAATGAATTCGTTCACGTTCTTTGAAAATATGAAAATATTTCGCCGTTCATTTATTTTATTTTTATGTATCATTTAAATACGAACAAATATCGTGGAAATCATAATATTATTGTTGTTTTATGTCCAGGCGTGCCCATTAGAATTTCGTGTATTTTATTTTTATAATTCGTAATAATAATATATTATACATCATGATAGCATTATCAATAAATATTTATTAAATATATAAACGTCGTTCGCGTTCCGTTCTATTTGAAAAAAAAACGAGTGACGTTCACGTATCGTTCACTAAATATGAACGTGAACGCATTAACAAATGTTCACGAACGACGTTCTTTCCAAACACTGCATGACATACCTATAACCATTTTCAAAAATCTGATCAGATTGTTTTTTTTTTTTGAAATGCGATATTAATTTGTCGCGAATTTCAAATTTTACATTTTAACTTCGAGAATCTATTCTTTTTGGTAAAGAAACAGAGCAGAAAGATAAGATCCTTATGCTATAAACAATGTATATTATTAATTATTGTAATAATCACTTTAAAGTCAGACGGTTGAATTCAATTGTTAAATATTTATTTATATTATTATTTTTAATTTTGACGTCGTTAAAACCAAATTAACCAATTTTATCTTATTTTTTCTCATCATAGGATTTATTTTTGTTTGGATTATTGTGTTAGTAAGACGGTAGGTAGAACCTGTATTAAAATAATTACAAGAAAATATAAGTTTATTATATAGTATCGTTTATTTTATGTTATAACAAGAAGGTTAAAAAAAACATCAAACTTAGTTCGATTAAAAACATTTTCATTTTCAAATAAGTAAACAAAACGATGAACTTTTTGTTCATAATATTGAATAAGTATATGGACAGAGCAAGAAAAATAAGCCTTATGGATGGGGTTTCTATGAGTATTTTTTTTTATAAAAACTTTATGAAATTTATCTTATTTTAATTTATTCTGTACTTCATATTTATATGGTAATTTAACTTATGTTAAAACTATTGATTACTTTGATTCCTAAGGGACTAGTCGACCTTTCTTATAAAACAATTTACCCGTACTTTGATATATTATGCAGCATAACCTATCCATTGTTTTTATAATTATTCTTATACCTATTAGTACAGATTCTAAAAAGTTTTTATCACGATTTAAGTTTAATATCCAGATAACAAGAAACTGCTATACTTTTAGTTTCCAAATAATGTATTTTTGATCATCTTGTTCCGCTCTGCCCACCTACATTTAAGGTCGTAATGTTTCCACCGAGTATTATCTGTTGGTGTTTAACTGTGAATAGGCTATACACAGGTGTAAACTTGGTATAGTTTAAATGATTAATAACTACACAAGTTTGAAGTTTGTTTGTATTATGTTTGTGTATAACCCATACCGCAGTTAAATCTAAACTTAACTACATTTAATATAATTATTATTGAGGTAACGGTTAAGATATAATATGTTATAATTTATATAAATGTATAACGATCTAGCATTGCAAAATTGTGGTCAATAACATAAGAAACAATAATAAATATGATGCAACCGTCAGTTGAGTGCATGGTACGTCACCAGCGGACTTAGTTTTCGGCCCTTTGGTAGGATTCATGTGATGTTTCCTTGTGACTGTTACCACTGCATTCGTTTGGTTTGTGGGCACGGTCATGTTGCAGTACATGTCATCGCAGCAGGATACGCACACCTGTAAACAATAATCATTGTGTTTATTGGGTTTTTATATTATGTATTATACAAAGTTTTGATTAAAATTATATTGTTATTACATTTTAACATTGCAAAGTTACGGTTTTAACCGCATATGCGTAATTTTGTTCAATTTTAGCTGTAGAAAATTAAAAAAAATCTTTGGCTGCCTAACGTTTCAAATTATACCCGATAAGTATAAATCGATATCTACAAAATAACTCGTTGCTTTTGCGATTATAAACAATTGTTTTTCTTTACTTCTATACGCCTAGTTCAAAACACACATGTATAAGTAGTTAAATTAAAGAGTAGATATAAATAAATAATTAAAGAATAATACCAAACCAGGGGGTGATCGATGAACGGTAGTCACATGTGTCGCCTTTATACGTTGGAGAAATATTCCAAACTAGCCCCACCAAACGCCACTGCGTGAAGGTGCAACAATATGATACTATACCCACAGAATATATGAAATTATATAAATATATATAATTTCATATATTCTGTGCTATACCTACGTATTACATGGCTTAAAATTTCAGACCATTCAAGTGCATGGTCTTGCATCCCTGAGATTACGCTTATGGTATTTGTTAATATATGAATTATTAGGTACGTACTGTATGAGATTTATATTTCATAAAAAATATTGCTTTATTAAGGTCTAAGAACCCACGTGTCTTATAAGCGTTAAATGTGCATCAAAGACATTATTTAAATAAGATTTGGGGGACGGAGTGGCCGAGCGGACTAAGGCGTCGGTTGAAACTACGGCAACAGGCGGCAGTTTTCTTCGGGCAGTCACGATGTCCGGAAAGAAAGGCCGCCATCCTCCATCCGGTATGGTGGATACCTACGGGTGCCCACTTGAAAATTCTGCCAAAACACAAACACTCACGTGTAAAAACTTACCGTTCCAAACCCTACCACCACCACAATACAACCCTACAAACTAATGGCCATAGATGCCGGGCTTAAGGATCAATAAAAAAAAAAAGATTTATTTTGAATTCGTTAAAAAAAATATAGGTAGATACTTGCAAACTGAGTTGACTATAGTTGAGGTAATTATGATATACTTGGAATACAGAATACAGAATGACGTACAATAGATGAACTACTCTAGAAATTGTTATTAAACATACATTTTGTAGATATGAAATTGTATTGACAAATATTATTATTAAAATAATATATTGTTGACCTTATGTCTCATTTACAATTTATAGAAAAGGATAATATTAATATGTATACTTTCAGATTAATAATATTATTTAATTTTTTTTTTAAACTAGACATACTACATTTTACTATAATGGTACATATGTAAATAAACTATCATTTTTTTTTGTTTTAGTAACCTAATTATTATTAAGACAAAATGATCTTAAAAAATTAATATTTATGGACAATAGATGTATAAATGGTACATAAATGGTATTCTTATATTATTTAATACCATTTAAATGAAATGTTTAGGTTAGGTAAGTTAATTATAGCCCATAGGAAATAATTCAATTTTTTATAATAGGTATTATTTTTGAAATGCATTTTATTCCTTGTTTGTAGCATTTTTATACTGTGGATTTTAAATCTTAAAAAGCGAGCTTTTGATTGACAGGAATATGTAAAAGTTATTTTTAGTGGCACTTTATTAGTTAAATTGCATTAACAATTGGAATGTAGCTGATATAGTGGGCTTTAAGGAGAGTGTATAGTGAATAGTGATTGATTAAAATGAACAATGGACAAAAATCACAATGGAGTTTTTTTGTTTTTCTTCCGGCCATCTATTTGATGTATAAATCCCATCCACAACATCTTACCTTTCCATTTTACTTTATCTCCTGACATTACATCGATTTATTATTATTTTTGTCTCTTTAAATCAAATGTATCTCACTCAGTTTCCATTCATCACTCGCTACATGTCCAAACCATATCCATTTTTGTCAACACATACCTTTATAATCTACGATCATAGTACACTATAAAGTCTAGGCTTCTACCCTTGTTGATTTTTACCTATCTTAATAAGTAGTGACTATTTTATTAATGTACAAATTATGTTTAAAGTCAATAATCATAATGCATAGGTAATATATCTAACTAGTATAAAATTTAATTTACCACCCTACCGGTCAATTTGTGCTTACACCTATATTTATTTTTCATTAATAAATAAATAACATAATAACGTTTACCGTTATAACTTTTAGGTACCTAGTTCATTACAAAATTATTACATTAGCCTGGTGGGTACTAAACTTAAGTTAGGTACTAATTACTAAATCAATATAATTAATTGCAATTTAGTTAGCAGCAATGATTCCCTCCCCTAACCACGTTTAATGTCACCACTAACGGAATAATTTTCCAGTTAAAACCGAAATTGAAGGAGAATCGCTTGATTTTTTTTATCGATCGTTTCCAACACATTAACAATAATTTATTATCAAATTTGTCATCTTTAATTTTAGTTATCGCTAAATTAGACAGAAAACTAATAATAAATTACTCAATTTCAACTACTGATGATTATTATATGTAATAAAAAGGGTTAACGGCTTAACTGGGCTCTTCTTCACCTGGTTACACCGCTTATGGGATTCGTTCATATTATAGTTTAATATTATGCATCTTCTTAATTTGTTGTTTACATTTATACCTTAAAAATTAAATGTATACATAAAAAAAGATTATACAACGATGACAATATACCTAACTATTACTAATACTATAACCATTATAGTAGTATACAACTTACAGTCTGTCTGTCAATGCTTAGACAACCGACGGTGGACGGATGACATTCTGTTCGGTTAGCACATTTTTTGTTCACAATAACACTAGATCCAGTTGAATCCATTATGTGTAACGTCTGACAGTAGTCTAGATCTACGGATACATAAATTACTTCCACTGAAGTTTAAAATTAAAACTGATACATACCTCGAGCACATGGTTTGTCAATGGCATATTGGTTGCATGTTAAATTGTCTGACACGTTTACGCAAGTGTAGCAAGTTAAATTTTCTGAAATAATTAAAGCAATCTATGAAATATAATTTATAAGATCTTTAAAATGCAGTAGGTAGCTGATAATACACGTTTTCGTATCAACTATAATTTAATATCAATTCGTATTCTGCACATTATTATGGACATTTATTTATTATTGTTATCATTTATTTATTTTCTATTTGTAGGTATACTTTTAAATAAACTGCATCGGGCCGGAGCAGGTTGACGTATGATTTATAACTTTATACACATATACCTACTTAATAGGAACGGTGCAGTTCTATCTCATATAGTATGTATTTGGCTATTATTCAAATCGGCTACTTGATATTTAAATTAGATTTGAAAAAAAATATGCAGTATAGATGACATACCTAGTCTATTTAAAATGTATTTTATTTTGTTATATGAATTTGATAGTATTATAAATATTACCTATTGGCTACAGTCTGTTTTAAAAGTTTATCCTCTCCCATCATAATTTAATAATTATCCATTATACCTCTTAGTATAACATTTTAGTTAAGTTGTGTGAAGGATGTAAACTTTTGTATATAAAATATTAAAATTCAAGTATAAATTGAGAATTAAAAGAAAATCTGACAGTGTATTTTTAATAAAACGTTTTCAGAAAACCTAATGATGTGATCCATCAAATATTAGTGTAAAAAAATTATATACCATAGTAATTATAATAATAATTAAAAAGAAAATAATTAATAAAAATATTGGCATCGATGTGACGTTTTTTACCATTAACTTCGTTGTTAATAGATTTGGACAGTCATTATAAGTTCTGAAAAAAAATAATATTATGATAATAACTGATGGCACTTAAATTGGCAAGTTTAACGTTTTCTATGCCCGTCAAAATATAGCGATTTGTGAATTTAAATTTGGATAGTAAAATGAGTAAAATTTACTGGGCTAGAAACACTACTTTGTTAAATTTATCATACACCTTGTTAGTTGTAAGTTGTAACAATATCTTTGACGGTTAATTGGTTTAATGAATCCTTAGCATACTTAGAGTATTATTCTGTTTCTCCTTTTTTTTATTTTACAATCTAAATGAAGGAATTAATCTCAAAATAAATTAAAAATTCTATTATCTTTATCTTATTTAAATAGTTTCATACAAGAATATGTGTTACACGCTCTGGGCTCTGTTTTTCACCAAAACCATGCTACAGCAGTACAGCAATAAATATTTCATCATATTTAATACTTATTTTATTATTGTTTTTGAACCAGACAATAGATTATAAATTTAAAATAACGTTTGTATGGATTTCCACGAGACTTATGGTTTTTTGAGTACACTATTATAAGAAATTACAAATTAAAAGTATTTTTTCTATAATTTGTTTCAAATTAAACACTATATTAGTAGGTATATTATAATGTTGAACTATTATGACTTGAAAAGATTTTACCTTGACTATCAATTTATCTTTGGTGACAAATTAAACATAATTGTTTAAGTTTATTGTATATGTCTAGAAATTGTTTTACAAACATTGTATAGTGTTCTGTGTTTTGTCTTAAGATTCTTAGTCGCGAGAGAATTGGGTTTGACAACCATGTATTTTGACTTTTGCTCTCGGGAAAAAAGCTTTTAGGGTAGTAAGACTGTTTCAAAAGTTTCGTGTAACATATCAGTCGATTGAAATATAAATGGAGTTCCGTGGTAAAGAATTCAAATTTTTTTTCTTCGAAAAACCGAAATAATTTAAATTTATGATCAAATTACAACTATTTGCGTATTCATTATTTTATGATATTTTGGTTTACCTGGAATAATGTTAAAAGTTTATAACATTAGACAGGCTTAAAATCTTCACAAGTGCAGTATTTGTAATTTTAAACTTTAAGGTGTATAAAAAATAGTTGTGTAGTTAGTTTGTATAATGTCCAATAAATAATAATGTATTACGATAGTACATAATAGACCGCACAAAATGTATAAAAGTTAAGTCGTAATTAAGTTACATTTATAACAATTAAAATACTGCTCTAATGCCTCTAATCAAATGAGTAATGAAAGTGTTTCTTGTCTGAAATTATGTGCGTATATTATCATTGTTCATTTGTTTACTACACACATAATTAAGTGAACTATTTAAGCTACCATTTAATTAAACTGATCTTATGTCTTTTAATCGTGTTAAAACATTCAAAATGGCTAAGAAAAATAATTGTAATTGTTTAAAATAAGTTATAATAAGTACATTAACATAAATTACTAATATTATGAGTATAGAATCATTAATACATTTAACATATTGCTAAGAATTAGATGTTATGCATTGAATATTTTAATTGTATTATATTAAACAATTTTATGTGTGAATTGCTTAAAATATTATATTGATTTACAATTATTGTCATTACACTGTGTGCGTTGTGTATCGTATTTTCCTCGGATTAAGTGTGAGTGTGTGACACATTTTAGAGAATGCTTATTTGAATGTTTGATTAGGGTTTGTACTTTGTTGTTAAAAACCTGCCATTATCCACAACTGGACGTTTCAAAATGGCTTTATATTGTTTACCAGTGAATTACCTTCTGTCATGTTTTGTGTGACAACCTCGGATATTTTGGTATCGGAACTCAGCGGTCTGGCCACGCAACCAGACAATAAGGCCCATCTAAATAGTGGTACCATCCACGGGCAACCATGAGGCATACCTCTGTATGACCCCAAACATTACCTGGAAAACAATCAACACAATTAATTTTAGATTTTTAGCATAAATAAAACATTGTCTAAGGTTTTTATCCATATATTTTTGTCATTGTTATTCATACATACAGTTTGTTTGTGTAGAAATAAAGTTTCGAACGTTTTAGAGTATATAATGCACCTTATACAGTATTATAAGACTTACGCCTGTCGGCTATCAGTTAGTTATTTAAACGATCATAATATGGATGAGATATTGGAAAAAGATAGTAGTTGAATAAATTACAAACGATTTTGGATTAAAGTGTTTCTATTTTTAACCATATCTATTTAACACGTTTAAATTATTTGTTTTAAGTTAAATGGTAGACCATCTACCAAAATAAATGGTCACATAAAATGTGAGGTATAAGGCTTTATTTTTTTTTAATTACAATAGTGATGCTCTAATAATACAATTTGAAGCACGCTGTACTAGTTCAATATTTTAATAACTAATTTAAATAAAATTACAATAATAGTTAAAAAAAAAAAAAACAAATTATAACTAATTGATTTAATGTAATTATATTTTCGAATCCAATAATAAAATAATAATGTATGAAATATGTTGACATGTCGTTTTACGTTTATGAATAAAATAACTGAACTGTTTTATATAGGTATTCATGTTTATTTATGTCTCTCGAATGGTCCAATAATCAATATGTTGGGCATGGTTCTGTATTCACACAATGTATGGAATTATTCATACAATGGTGTTTAAACTCAATATCATTTAATTAATTATGCCATTCACCAGTATTGTAGCACTTGAGTTAGGTTACTTATTTTAGGACAGATCGTTTTTAACATATAGGACAAATATCATTCTGACACTTATTTTAACACTATAATTTATAGTTTTACACGAAGACAACAATTTTATATTTCAATATTATATTTTCTAAAAATATAACAGAATAAATTTTAAATATAGTTTTACGTACATTTTATATAGTTTAAAACCAAAATGTCTTATGACCTTTTAAAAAATAAAATGAAAACTAATGAAAACCTCATTTAATTTACCATAAAAAGTATTTTTTTTTTTTTGTCCATGGGCCGCCATTTGGTGACATCAGCCCTATGGTAATATTGAAAAATGGAATAATATATTAAAATTAAAAATATATAACAATACCTTATTATTATTTTATATGAACGATGAAATAAACCTCTACAAGGAAGTCATTAGGAATACGCCATTTGTTTGTAGTTGTATATGAATCGGAATTATGTTGCAACTATTAGTAATTTTATTTCATATTATGTAACTATACATATTAATTTATCTTACCAGTAGTCTATATTATGTATTAAGCGAACATTGATGTACTTTATGGTACAGTTCTAGTTTTAATTACTTAAGTAAAAGTGAGGGAGCTTTACTTAATTTTTTTTTCAAAATTTCAGAATATACGATATAAAATTAGAATATATTATGCAAACAGTTATTGTAGATATCTAAATAATTTCACTCCAACAATTCTACGATAAACTATAGTTCTATGCAAACTTGTAATGTTGCACATATACACATCTTGTTTGCTCAAAATTTTAAGTTGTATTTTTATGGAATAATTATTACAGCTTGTATATTCTTATTATTATAATATTATTTTATTATTTTAGATTCTCAGTAATATTTAAATTGAAGAAGCTATTGATTTTATAATGTGTACTTTTTTTTATACATTATTGCTAGGATAGCAAGGTACCTACTTAAAAAGCTCAAAAAGTTTTATACTTTGGTTCAATCTCTTTAGATTATAAAATTAAACACAAATAGTATCTTCTTTAAAAATTTATATTTCTTTAAAGTTCAGTATATTTTGAATAGTCCCAAAAAGTAGAAGACATATAAGCAAATAAATGTGTGTCTTGACTATTTTAAACGTTTGGACAGCTAAGAATTTATTTCGAATATAATGATTTTTCATGGCTTTCATTTATAAAGACGCTTGACCTATATATGAGCATGCTTTTTTGTAAAAGCTATCTAGTGCGTGTTCAAAAAAAAATAATATTTATTTAGTCCCTTATCGATTTGAAACTATATAGTCAGATGATTAAAAAGTGATTTTTAGAATATCTTAGTAGGCTTTAAGATATATAAAAGAAAAAGAAACAGTGAGAATATCGTGAAAGTTACAATAAACTCATTTTAAATAATATTAATTTTATCGTTATACTTATAACGCAGACAAAAGTTCATATTTTTTATTAAAACACTCACTTTGAAATATAAATCATGTTATAAACTTGGCTTTGCTTAGATTTTTATTGCTTTCCAAATGCAATTTATGATGATTTATTAAATATTTGAAATTAAAAAAAAATATTAATAATATGCATCACTTTCTTATAACGCAGCGAAGAGACACTAATGACAAATGCCTAGTATCTGGTTAGCTTTTTTTGTATTTTTAAAATCATGATATTTTTCCGCAATAATAAACAATTTTCCGACGTTTCAATTTTTTAAAATTTGTTTCCTGTTAAGTGTAATTAAACATTGCCCACTGATGGGTTACGGATACGAGCCAAAAGCGTTGGACTTAAGTGTTGCGTGAAGATTAACTATCGTCGTTGTCGCCAGTCGCCACCGTCGAAAAGTTTTCAGCAGCGAACCTCCATGTATAATAGGTCGTCGAGGAAAACTAACTTCTCAATAATTTAAAGGTATAATGTGAAGTAAGAGTGAATGGAGGGATTTTGGCGACAGTTTGCCAACAGTTACATGTCGTTATTAGTTATTACCTACCTTAGACTTTGGAGGGTAACTTTTGACCACGCGTGAGAGAATGGGTATACAATGTATACGTACGCCGTACACAGCACGTATAATGTATATAAAATATTATATATACGTGCGAGCATACTTGAGGGTTGGTGCCATTGCCGTTTAAAAAGCTCGGCTTATTGTTGTAAATTTCTACAGAACAATATAAAGCTGTTATCTCAGTGTATACAGTATAATATCGCGTATTGTAGGAGAGCATTGTATCCGATTATAATATTAATAATACCTACTGCAGCAGTATACCGTGTTTCTACTATACACGCGTCGGGCTAATGAAAACACATGGTCGTCGCTTTTCTTTTGTTGTTTATTACGCGATGATGGCCATAACATTTTAATCTGCCCCGCACTTTCCGACCAACTTGGTCATCCTTAAACGTTTCAAACTTTGCGTATTAATTGGGTCATCTGTATAAAGTTGTCGGTGAATTATTTATTGCCCCGCTAAAGCCACCTTCCGCATTATCGTTTTATTATGTAAATCTTTACAAACCTCAACCCAATTATATAGGTAAAGCCGTAGGTACAGGTAGGTTAGGTATTGGACTATTTATGTATAGGTAACGTGCGTTAAATTATTGTCACGAAGACGCGTAAAATCGAGCCATTGTTAGTGCGACATTTGCTATATACATTGGCGATACTTATTATTTATTATTCATATGAGATAGTGCAGTTACCAACATTTTATCAGACGGCGATTGCGTTTAGGAATACAAATTGATGTATGTATTATGACAAATATCAATGACGGTTATTGACAACACAGTTACAATGTGTGTATCCCAATTTTAAAGCATGAGGATAATTTAATCGTGATTATACATATTGTTAGTTTCTGAAATTTAGTGTTCGCTGCTGAATTATTTTAATAAATCGTTTATTCAATAATTCCCATTAAAAGTGATTTATTTTAAAAATTCTAGTACTGGAATTTCATTAAATTTTAGAACTAATTATTCTTGTATTCTTCATAATCAACAGTAGGTACAAATTATGTAAATCGTATGAGTATATATATACCCAATATGTGTACTTTTCTATGACATAGGTACCTACCTACTTTCAAACTAAAATTAATATAAATAAATATTGTTTTGTAATAAATTATATCTTATACGATAATATATTTTGATATACCATACTACAGTCTATAACAATTTGATTTTTAATATTGTATTAGTTATCTGTTGAACTTTTATTGCAGTCAGTTAAATATTTTACAAACGCAAACATAATAAGTGTATATTTAAAATTATGTGTATATAACATTATCTGTTTATATCGATCATACAATTTTATAGCATAACCACTCTATTCGTTTTATATCTACGCTGTTCTATTTAAGTAAATACCGTAAATTACGTATAGTATTACGTATAGACTGTTTCAAGACTAAAATAACTAACAAGTGTTAATACTAAGCTCTACCTACGATTTTTCCAATGTTCAAACTAATTATATTAAAGAGACAGTTACTATTAGTTCATTGAAACTTTCAACTGGTTATATAGTTATTTTAAACATTGAAAAAATCTTGTATATGTGTAAAGAGAGAACTTGATTAACTTATCCTTTGCAAATGTGGTAATTGGTTATTTACCTATTTTCAGTTATTGACATATCAAATGAAAATGCAATGAAGCGATGTTTAGTTTGGTTATAGTTTGATAGACAGAGATAAAATACATTTACTGACATGACATGATACATAGGTGGTTCACTAATTTACTATTTTATCCATACTATATTTTACTCATATTTCTTTATGTTTAGCAAATTGTAACATGGAAAAAGTCATCTATTATGGTTTTAATGGGAAATTTAAAAAAATATTCTTCTACTACGTAATAAACAAGAAAAATGTAAAATTGATTCAGGATTTTATACAATACTCTAGAATTTGGTCACATTCTAATTTGATAAAAATATTTTTGCAGTACTTCTTTAAATTTTGAATAATAATTAAACTTGGATGATTCTATGGAGATAATTTTCGAATTTATTTTTATGAAAAACATCAAAATAGTGGATAAAGAAATGTAAGAAAACGTGATTATTATGAAGTAATCCGACCTTCACTCAATATTTTTTTCAAATAAAATAATGTATTATTGATTTAAAAATAATATAAAACACCTGCCTCAGTTCGTCACCCAACTCCCAGTCTTTTAAAAGTATATTTAATGTATAATTTAATGGTACCTACCTAATTGCGTTACCTACCTCTTATTACCAACCATAAATACTTAATGCCTTAATTTGTTCTTATGCAGAGTTTTTCTTTACTTCAATAAGAAAACTTAGTCTAACATTTCTAATACTTTTCTGAATAATATTGAGAAAAACCAAGAAAAAAGATTTGGAAAAAGCAGGAATATTTCTGAAAAACCCGGTTTCGAACAAATAAATTTTGATATTTTGTCGCAGTCCAAAACACGAAGTTTAAATTGTAACGACATTGGATAACTAACGTCGTGGTTTAAAAAAATATTATTTACTTACTTGTGACCTCAAACTTATTCTAGATTTAATTAACAAGAAGTGTAGATACCTTAATAATTAACTAATGATATTTAATTATATAGTAACTATTTAAAACACAAAAATTTTAAAAATAATAAGTATATGATGTGGTCAAATTCTAGATACCTGTACCTATATGAATTTAATAATATATATGAATTGTTTTTGTATTGATACGGTAATATTATTTAATGTTGAAGTTGTAATATACATATTATACAAATTAAATTAATAATTACCATCTTTGGCGTTTATAGTTTCATTAAATCATTTAACTAACCAATGGTTGTATGTAATATAAAGTATTTATCTATATATTTGCACATATAAAAGTTTACATTATAGCTATTTATTATTTTTTATGTGGTTAGAAAATTATCACTTTACATCGAAAATACACTGGAAGTACTTCAAAAGTTTCATCAAAAAAACTTTGCCAGATTCTAAATATTGAAATATTTTGTCTCATCTTTTTAAGCGTCATTACGTTTCAAAAGAAACGAGCAAAAATCAACTGTTTGCGTTAAATGGCACTTTGGAAACACTAATATCATCCATCAAATGTAGTATTCAACAAATGACTGCTATTTATTTTCGAGATTATATCATTCTGCGCTTAAAACGTTATGTTTTTGAAAGGTAAGAGGTAATATTTTTAGTTTATTTATTACCGTAAATACAATATATTTTTTTACATTTCAATAGGTTTCATTGGATTATTTTTATATTAAAAACTTTACAGTAAAACAAAGTTTTATGATTTTTCCAAATGAAATTAACTTTGATTGATGCAATTAATTTACAATTGTAAAATATAAAAAATGAATAGTTCGATCAATCAAATATAATGTTCCATATTTTATGATTTTAAACTGAGTTAAATTCATGAAAAGTACTTAAAGTATTAAATTTATTAGAAAATAATGTCAGTTCTTAATACGTTTTAAAAAGTTAAAATTTTCCTTTTTTCATATTAGTGATTGGTATCAAGTTACTGTTTTTATGTCATTATTATATCACAACTGAATGATGTGTTTAGTTCTTAGAGATAAATTCCATAAAGCTTAAAGTTTCACTATAAATGCATTTCTAAAATAAACTATATTAAAAATATTGCAAAAAATATACTTATAACTTAGGTACTCCATTTACTTTTTTTCTTTAAGTCCAAAGTCTATAATCAAATTAAAATATTATGTACATCATTTAAGACAAGGGTAGGTAGATAATGTAGTAAAAACAAGATAATGTAAATAATAAAAGTTTTTTAACCTCAATACATGATTAATAATGTCTATAAAGTATTTAACTTCTCGTGCTTTGAGTAAGGATAAAAGGGTTTGATGGTTAAACGAAAGTTTGTGTTAAATTGCCAGATCTAATAAAGGAGATAAAGGAAATATATCTACATCAACTTATAAAAAATATATATGATTCCATTAAAACTATTTGTTTTATGGTTTATTACTGTTTTATATAACTAGATAGTTTATATGAACTAAACTCCAAAGTAATAACATAATTTAAAATATACCTATTATATTTTCATTTTTTTTATAATATTCGTATACATAAAGTTATAGAACATTTTTTTAGTTACCTACTAAAAATTCTTTGGCAAATATTTGATAAAAAGGAAAAAATATATGTCTTAAAAATTCAATGATACCAGTCGTATGCATTTTAGTTTTTGATAATAAGTAATAAGTTATTTATTACTTATTAGTCATATCCAAAAACTTAAGATCTGTAAAGTGTATAAATATATCAATTATTTCAAATTATTTATGTAAAATATATAACCTTTGTATAAATATATTTAAAACATAATATAAGTTGATCAATTTTAATATTATTAATAGATTTTTTTTACCAATGACCATCAAATACCATTAATTATTTGTTGTAGTTATATAACATATACCAATTTAACAAAAGGTAATAAATGGTACTGACCAATGATACAATTATAGAGTTATAAAGCTTTTTAAAGCTACATCCACTATAATATTCTGTTAATTAATATGATGGGTAAAAAAAATGTTTGCTGCTCTGTTCGGTTTCGTGACAATTTTTAAGAATATTCAAATGCTAGTTTCTTTGTGTGATTAAATTCGTAATAAAATGAAAAGTCCTAAAGTAAAAAAACCGGAAAAAATATAATTTATTTTATTATATACTCAATATTGCGGTTACGTAAAAATTCGGATTAAGTATGTTTGATGAGTAGAATTCTATAGAAAAAGCCAAATGCACACAAATAAATCTCTTGAACGTCGTATAACAGTTAAGTTGTTTTCTTATCGACGTAGGTATATTGATTGTACCTATTTAGGAGTTTTACTGTTAAAACTTCTTAGTTGTAAGTTAAATTCAATCACTCCACGATACAATATTATTATGTTTCTAATCTTTTATACATTTTATTACTTTAATTTTATCTATTGAAAAATTGGAGATATATTAATAATAAATAATACTGCTACTCAGAACTTAGTCAAACATTTTATATTCCTATGTACTGTTGTATATAGTCATTACTTTTTATAATATTCAAGGTTGACGGTAGGTATGTATATAAAAAATATTGAGGGTATTTTTTGTATCGTTTTTCAATAACCCTAGAAATGTTTTGTTCCAATTTTAACTAAGTTTGAATATATTGTACTTTTTGTCCTGCAATTGCCATTTCATATTTTCATGTGTTTATGGAATTTGTTCATTGCAACAAATATGACTAGGAGTATTTGTATATAGGTACTATGCTGCAAATTACAAAACTTTGCATGCAATTAAAAAAAAAACTAATAATCACAAATGTTTTAAACTTTTGGAATTCGAATGTATATTTAGTATTGCTTAGGTAGGTACACAGTTTTAATGTTTTTCCTCTATCGCTTTAGACAACTTTTGTGCTTTACTTAAAAAATACATGTTTGAGGGTCTGATCAATAGTCAATGATATTTTATTAGCAACTGTTAAAATGATAACGACATCATAATACAAATAATATGCAATATACAATATTATAATATACGATAGTATGATGTGTATGCATTGTACGTAGGTACTACATATTATAATGACATACACACGCGATTTATTAATAACACACATATACATTATATTATAATGGCATAGGTAACGTCGTATTATCTGTATTATCTCTATATAGGTAATATCCGTGGAAAAAACATTGATTTGAATGACACAACACTCGTGTTATGTTTTAATGTAGGTACAATAAATATAAATATAATATTATATTATTATAGTGCGACATCTGTGACGCTGCCTTATGTTACAATACGCACTATATTGCAGTTATATCTATATCCGACGTTTATTATACCGGATGTGTATAAAGTGGAATTTGGGTGGGTGATCGGTGGTGGTCAAAGGGGAAAGGGATTCACGGGGTTTTCCATTTAAACTCGACTCATACTACCATCGTGCAGTTTGACATTGTGTTCTCGTGCTATATAGAATGTATTTAGGTATATATAACAGAAAAGTGTCATTTGGACCTGTGTACGAGCAGAGATTGAAATCACAAACTGCCATCATTCCGGTCCATCGATAATAATCTGCGTATTGTGAATTGTGATCGGCGTGCAAAGCTTCCCCCGGTTGCAGCTCTCCGTTCAAAGCTCGGCCAAACATATTTTTATTCACCCTCCATTTGCATCGTACACTATTAACTAACTGTTATTTTGTTTTTCGAACCATTTCATATTTATATATTATAATATCTCCTCTTGTCCCGCTGAGAAAAATCCTTACAAAACACGTATGCTGCAGCACGCGTGCTCATACTATCGTGTGGATGTTTATTTATCAAGAGTATTTTATTCTGACAACGAAACGACTGAAACGAGTTGTAATAAAGTGCAAGAAGTATAGAGTTTATCATAAAGGCGTGAAAATAAATAAATTTAACATTAGTATTTTGCATTTTTTTTCAAACTAAATTCCAGGCAGAATAAAAAAAAAAAAACGCTCCCAGCACTTCAAAAATATAAACCACTCCCTTCGGAGACGTTCAAGTGTCTTCGGTCTGGAATCGCAGTGAATACTTAATACCATTTTTACGTCAGGGGACCTTACAAAAGTTAAAATTTACAATCGTGTTGTACAATAATGTATAGTTCTTAAATTGAATGGCATATTTTTATACTTTCTTGCATGATCCGTAAGTGGAGCAGTGGTTTCCCACAATTTTATAATTGTTTTCCATCTAACAGCGGGGTACGATAAACTAACAATGACTAGGGAATGGCATTGTGGTAATAGCGTTCACTGGTTCATTATAAAGATGTAGTGAATTACTTGTTATATAATTGGTTAGGTATACACAAATTAATTTTTAGAACTTTTATCATATAAATTTTAAAGTTTAAGAAATAGCGAATTTCAATAAAATTAGAACAATATAGTTTAGGGACCGATGCTTTTACGTTATATGTCCTATAATTAAGGGGTTTAAAACTTAAAACTACCCTCTTTTCCATATTTAAATCCTAATGTGCACAAGAAGGAGTTGAGTAACACCTTCCAAATTCTATCTAAATTTCTAAAGTTAATGACTACCATGATATAATAATAATAAGACGATAGCGTTTTGCTTATAATGCACCGAAGTGAGAATTATAAATGCGTCTCCAGTGTCTACACTGTTATCCATACCATGATCGTTAGTACTTAATATATTTTTACTTTTTTGAAGTACAAATTTTGAACCATATTGTAATTGGTATATGTACCTAAATGTATACCTAATAGATGAAATAAAAATCATGGAAGTTGATGTCTCGTCGAGACAATTTTAGATAATAATAAATGAAGAGACTTACAAAAGACAAAACCCAATCCAATACACGTCATATAAGTTGATAAAGGTGGAACCTACAAATATTGTTTCAATAGACAATACTACAATATAGGAAGTATTGTAATCGATTTTGTATTAATACTGGCAAAGCATGGTTGTACTGCTGAGATTGGGAATTGTTTAAAATGATTTAATTGCAAGTGGATTAAGTGTAAGATAAACATTTTTTGGACCTTTCAGAAAAACATTCAAAAGTATGTACAAAATTATTTTATGATTTTTATCGATATATTTTCATTATTATAACATACTATAACTGTATTACTCGGCATTGCACGGGGATAAACAAAATCGAGATATGCACTCTACCTGAAGCAGATAGTAAGTAACTTTTTTTTATTTAGGTAAGCCAATTGCAAGCAGAAACAAACGAATATGCTGTTATTATTTTAATATTATTAATTGCAGGAAATCCACCCTAAAATAACGGGTTTAATCGATTACCTAAAACTTCCCAGAATCTTCAAAATATAGTAGTAAACCAAATATTTTTTGATAGGATATTTATATAATAGATGTTATAGGTAATCGTGATTCTGTTATAATGGCTTATATCCAATCATAATAACTATTTTATTATCTATATCTAACCAATGCCGACCCTATATTTATTATAATAAAAAAATATAAAAAATTTCGTGAGACGAACCAAAATTCTTGTATGAGATATATTACAGCTATATAGTGACCTATATGGGTTGAAAAACGAAGCTTGTACCCCAAGTCTCAAGAAATCTATTGACATAACTTTTATTGAACCGTTCATTACATTTTACATAGAGGACAAAGAAAGAAAAGACATTAATTTATATTTTATATATATATAGATTAATTTATTAAAACATAAATTGCACACTTATAGTATTTACATAATGTCTCTTAGGTCTTTGACATACAATCATTAACTACAAAAAAGTAACGTTTTATATTATACAATTGTGGTTAAACACAATGTTTATGCACTAAAATATTATTAAATCAATACTCAAATAGTCAATACAGTAAGTTATTCTATAAATTATACCAGAATCTGTCGACGATTTTTTTCAAACATCTGTTTTATGTGGTATTACCACTTAATTTATGATAATATTTCATAACCAGCTATGTACGTCATTATATATGTGTGTTTTTAGTTGGTTCAAAGAAATGGAAATTCATATGATGAATTTTTATTTATTCATTCATACTTCACAGACATTGGACATTGAATATTATAGCTCATGATTTTTTCCATTATTTATAGACTTATAGTACCTACTATGACGTGTAAAATGAAATTCTTTACAAATAATAACAGAAATTGACCGAGAATTAGTGTCATATGTGATTTATGACTCCTAGTGTAATTTAAGCCACAATCAAGATAAATTAATAAAGTTTAAATTGATAAGGTACCTTATTAAATCTGGTATAGATTTAACTTAAGATTTAAAAATCAATGACAATAAATCAGTTAAAGTTGTCTTCACTCTCTCTCCGACGAAATTTCATGAAATTATACTTAATTACTTAAAATATATTCCATTAAAAGACTAAACCAAATATCATGGAATAACACTGAACAAATGGTTAACCTAGATACTTTACTCGCAAACCAAGAGACTGCACATTTTTCGTTCTTTTCTAAAGTCAAAATTAAACTATCCAGTAAAACTATCTAAAATCCATCCAATCCAAGCTTTCCAAAATATTATTGCTCATGTCAAAATTATTGCTATAATGTCCCATGCTATTTAACTAGGGAACACAATATTACATACGATATACAAGTTATGACTGTTAACAACTTTGACAAACTTATTACAATTTACAAACGTTTTCATTCCAAATAAATCTCCAAAGCTAAGCCATTAATATAAAATGTGACTTCCTTTTTAATCCTGATAACTCTCCTCGTTGGCCAAAACAAAACTGGTATAGCTATTTTCAAACTAACGAATAAATAATTAAATGAGATATTACCAAATTTATTCTCCATGCCTCTCACGTTTCTATCAAATTATCATTGTATTGTACTACATAACGATATGGTACAATTACAGTAAATTATTTTGTTACATATTTTTTAATAAAAATAAATGTATTATTTTTATAAAGTCTGTAGTTATTGTCAAGAAGTTGTTAATTTATTATAATATTACTAGATAGCTATATACTAGTAACACTATGACATGAAAAAAAATTATGTTTTTGATGATATAAAACCTTCAACCTTCCAGAAGACTTTTAATGGTATACTTTATTACAGTATTTATTACGTGTCATGTGATGGAGTGGAGGTGGTTTGGGGATCGTGATAGCCCCTTATACTTAGTAAGAAAACTTTTTTTCTTGGCATAATGATGATGGCGATCTATTTGACGATTTGAAAAATAATTATTGTATAGATTTAAGTTAAATACGCATGTAGATAAAATACTCGGCCGACTGCCGACAATTTCGAATTTAGATCAATAATATTATGTAGGTATTTAGATAATAATCGTGAAATTCTACCTTGTCAGTCGTCTCTCGTCAGTCGTCACTCATCACTCATACGAATATTATACGTTTAACATTGATATCCGGTGTGACGACAAGAATAGAAGTAAAATAAGAATATAATATGCACCATTTTGTTGCAGATTATTCTTCTCAGAATTAACATAACCAGTTACCACTTACCACTATAAAACAAGAATAATTTAACTCTTTATACTTATTTTAAAACGAAATACAATAAACATAACATTATGACGCATGTTTTTATATAGGTACCTAAAAATATACGGGATCGGAAATTCTTTTCTACTGACTTAACGAGTTAGTATTTGTGGTCTTCCTCTATAAACATTTGTTTATAATTTTACTTTAGTAAAGACGATACTGACATAACGATATACCTTCTTATTTTTTCATGTATATAGCAGCGGAGGGAGGTGGCTCGATGAAAACTAAAACGCATTTCGGTTAAGTGCTTCGTATGGCTGGCGATCGTGATTTGTGAATCCCGTTGTAATTGTCTCATATAAAAAGGTAAGATAAGTGCGCAATCGTGGTGTACCTACCGTCATTGGCTCGATAACCCACGTATACCTATAATATATTTTGGCTCCTCAAAAATATTTATGAGTCGCTACCGGGCCATTCTGAGCTGGTCCATATAGTACATAAGTACCATAAAAACATTGTAGTGAAAAAAATGTAGTCTAAATGTGATATGATATAATTGGTGTATACCAGCATACCACATCTATATTCGCGAAAGTGAAGCCGTTATATTATATTGGTCTTAAAAGTATACCCAACGGATTTTACTTGGTTTCACATGAATAATTTGATGCTCAATCGCTTAAGATGTAAAGTACTATTATGTCAATGTTTAAAAGATTTAGTGATTTTCAAAATATGTGAACCACTAAATTTATTGAGATACAGTGTCATTAAAAATAATATATTTTACATAAATTATTACAACTTATATTTTATTGTTGAAGTTGATGTAATTTAATACAAACACATAATTTAAATGTGTCCGAGTGCTTTATTATTTAATATTATTTTTCTATCTGTTTTCGATTAGTTAATAGACTTAAGATATAAACAGTAAATACACTGCTTATATAAATAAATTAAATTAAATGATACAACTATTATTGTATTAAATGAGACTTCATGATGAAAATGTTATTCATCATAATAGCGGAGATACGAAAATATTCTCGTTTACTACATAATTTAAGAAAAAAACTTTTTTTTAAATTTAAAGAAGGTAAATGTGACAAAATATAAGTTAGAAGGTGAAGTGGAAAAATAATTTAACTTTCCAAATTATTTTTTTTTTTTTTTTTGATGAATCACAACACGGGCAGTTTTTTAAGTTGGAGCTGTTTAGTTCCTGAAAATGTTGTTGATAATTTTCTGGTATCTATAGATATATCAGTACACGTTTATCGTTTATACATACCTAAAATTGAAAAAAAAACCCAACAGAATACAGAATAGATACCAGTTAGTACTGTGATAATATTAATTTTGAGATCAATAATGAATACCTAATTGTATTTAAGAAAAAAAATTTCTGATCGAAGGTTAATAACGCACTTTTTGACAATATTCTTGAATAACATATTTCGGTATTCCTTAACCTTGACACAAAATAGTTTTATTTAAAAAAGAACATAATATGAAAAAGATAATAGTTAAAAATCAAAAATCTAAAAAGATACTTCGTCACGGTTAATCTTAAGAATCAATTTCACTGTCACATATTAAAAAAATGAGTTCAATTTACCATTTACGATAGTAATATGTATAATGTCTGTTCATGGTTATGCCTTATA
Source organism: Metopolophium dirhodum (assembly GCF_019925205.1). NCBI lineage: Eukaryota > Metazoa > Arthropoda > Insecta > Hemiptera > Aphididae > Metopolophium > Metopolophium dirhodum. Next base: position 8,446,052 of record NC_083561.1, on the reverse strand, counting down.
CGTCTTTAAATTCTATAAAATAAATATTACAAATAGATATTATATTGGCTTGGTTTTATATTATGATGTTTTATTGAATAATTTTTCGAACTTCTCGATATATTATGTAATAAAGATTCAATGTATCATGGACATTTTTTTTTTAAATTAAATAAAAAATAACAGTTCAATTGTTTGTTATAATTTTTAAATTTAATTCAATATCATTGAACATTTAAATTTTCATTTTATTACATGATAACTTATTTGATATTCACTGTTATATTTAACAAAATAAGTTCAAAAGATAAGTACTTAAAATAGATATTTTTATTTATAAGTTTTAAATAGTCATATTTATAAAATATAAGAGAGTTAACTTAGCTTAGATCAAAGTGTTTTTTTTCGAATGCGATGATTTATGAATTATGACTTAGTTTTTTAAAATTATATATACCAACCTTTTTATACATTTTGTCTAATATTGTAACGGATCACATGTTTACATATTATTTGACACCGTTACAAACTATATAGTATAAACATAATATTATTGGTAATAAGGAATAAGATTTACTACACATGTTATAGTCACATGGGTACACAATGTGCATCTTGTAAAATATTTAAACTGCAGTAGTATACTAGTATATGTATATGACATATACATATACTACTGTTCAAATATTTTACAAGATACACACCATGTCAAGTTCAATAGTTCTAGGCCAACAGAAACGCGTACTACAACGAACTCCGGATGACCATAATATTCGTAAATTTTTCGTCATACTGTATTTACTATTTAATATTATATATGTTATTCATTAGGAATTGTGTAATTATACGACATATATCATTGGTATCAGTTTGATTTAGCTTTCCTGAAGTTTCCGAGCTACCGTTAAAATTATAATTCATTGGGCTCTGAAAACCCTCACTGAATTACCCAAATATAACAGGCACCCCAACCCTGTTATACAATAATAATATTTTTTTTTATTTAATATACTTTGTACCGTGTGATATTCAATTGATTAATTTTGTTTAATAAACTGCACATAAAATCATTCTTATTTAAAAATTATGGCTTGTAACTAAAAATAATTTAAATTACTTCAATACTGATATGATAAGAAGATACTTAGTATTTTAGTTTAATTCTTCTTGGGATGTATGCTTTATGCATACAGCATACGCCGAAATTATATTTATGTTAATATGAATTGTAATTAAAATGTTTAATTTAGTATTCAAATATAATATATTAAAAAAATATATTTTTATAAGTTACTTCAAGACAATATTGACAAATACTGTAGCACTATATATTTTTATTAATTTTTTAATTTTTAATTGAAATTTTATGTGACCTGCGTAACATTAAAGTTTTTTTTAATTTATAAGATAAATTAATGTAGATTAAGAATATTAGTATTCATTATTGTGAAGATTGTATTCTCTAAAATATTGAATTCATACTATTATTATGTTATCAACATTTTATCCACGTTCAAGCTAACTTAATATAAACATACAGAACTTAAAAGTTAGTGTTTTATACAAATAAAATTACCATACTCGTGATTATCCATAAATTATACGAAATTACTCGTATGTATGAAATAAATTTGTATTTCACTTAATTCTACGTTTCATGTTTACTTATATCATATTTCATATTAATGAGATATATAAAATATTAATTAATGTATATTTTAGTATAGTAAAATTTTAGTATAAATTAAATTATTGGAATTTAACAATATAATTAATAGTAGTGTATTAAATTGTTATCAGTTCAAATTTATAAAAGAAGAATTTTTACATGACGTATTGAATTGTTATTTGTCATTGTGTAATATTTACAATGACTATTTAAAATTCAAACCATCGGTTTTAAATTTCAAGTTTATATTACATTATAGTGCTATATAAACTAAAATATTACCATTTTTTTTGCATTTGGTTTTGTTCAAATACTTATATAAAATTAAAATAAATATAATTATAGTCAATGATTAATAGTTAAATTACGCATGGAATATCCTTTAAAGCTAAAAATACCGGGGCTAAATATAATGAACACATATTATGCGAATTAAGAATAATTTGAATTTTCAAGGATTAGTCAATTATTTACTTTACATAAAGTTTGAATTACTTATATTTACTATAACAAAAACTGAAATCACCTGAACAACCACCGTTTAATTTATTTAAAAAGAATGTTTTGTGTGTTTAGTATTTTTTTTATTTATTTAATAATTTGTTGAACTTCTTTCCACGTAGAAACAGACAACCACCGTGGCACCGTTATTAGTGTATTATTGTATTCATATTTAAAAATAACAATGCAGTTTTCAGCATAAAATCTCATAGTTTACCTACTACAGATTATTTTTTTATTTTAATATTTAATAGTTTATAATTACAGACTACAACCAGGAATATTTACTAACAATTAAATTCAAAATGGGATAGTGCAATGCTAATGAAAAAAAAGTTTTGTTTAAGTTAGGTGAGATCATATCACTGAGATGAAATACAAATACAGTAATATATTTTATTAATACAGTAATTGTATTTAATATCGAAGCTTAGGTACAATTATTTAACATAAAATGACATAGGAGCAGGGGACTAAAAGTTGAAAAAATCACCAAGATAAAGTGTTTATAATTTACTAGAAGATAGAAATAATATAATAAGTAATATACACACACAATGTACATGCACACACGCACATGGACATATTATTATGAAGTTTATTATATTTTTTAATATAATATTCGTGGACTGACGTAACGTGACTGTGAGTAGGTAACAACCGCTGCCACTAGTTCTCGGATGGGTGACCATCCTGTTTCGTAGTGCGCGAAAACCTTATCAGTTATCACCCATACACGTGTATTCAATCATACCAACCGTTCTAACCTTACCATACTACCCGTACCAACCCTACCAACTTTACCGGATAATGACCTCAGTCGTCGAAGCCTTGATCCAATAAAAAAAAAAAAATATATGTATATAATATTCTTTTCGCATAGGTACGTTTATCCTATATAAAAGTATAAAACAAATAATTCCATGAGAATCGTTAATTGTTCAATATGGTATACTTAATAATTGATTAATGGTACTCATTCGATACGACTTTTACTTTATTTGTACCAACTTAGGCACTATAATATAATTGAGTTTATATTCCAGGTAGATCATAGACCATAATCATCATTTTTAGATTCTAAGTAGAGTGTTGAATTGAACACAACCAATACTGTTACTAGTGTTACTTAATGAATAGGTAAAATCAACAACTAAAAAAATACAGGAGAGCCACTTTCCTGCAGGTTTTTGTTTTATTTTTAATACATTTAAATTTAAAAAATGCAATTACACGGCGTTATAGATAGGCAATTTAGCTACGCGGGGAAATAGTTCGGAATCTTATAATATAGTAATTTTTTGAATAATATTATTTATATGTTTAACATCAGAATAACATCCAAAATATTTAAAAAATGTATAGATAGAAATTTAAATTTAAAAATCTGTTTAGTTGTCAATTATTGTCTAGCATAAATTAATATAATTACATCTGTGAATGTAATTTAACTAGGTTGTCGTTTATAAATCGTTGATCATAATATTTGTTTATTTGAAAAAATAAATTTTCGTTAAGGTTTGCTGACGTTGTTTTTTTTGTATTTACAATAATAATAAAGCGTTCTCTGCTGAAGTTAATTCTAGAAAACCACTGCGACGCCAGCAGAAATAATCCGCGCTTTTAGGTGATTGTGGAAGTTTTCGATTGCAATCATCACCAGTGTAAAACTCAAACAAATCTGTGTATTCAAATCATGAACAACAATAGAATTGAAATGTCTGCGCACTCTTCCCGCTTTCTGTGTTGTACACACCCAATTTGTACTTTTTTTATACGGTGGTACTTTTTTCACTTGTCCCTCCGTCCAAGGCTAATTTAAAACAATAAAAAACGACTGTATAATATGTCCACGGGCCACGTTAATTTATAGTTCAATGCAAGCAGGAGCACGACCATACTATAATATACGGCACGCGTTGATATACCACTACAACCACTTATACCACGGTAGTGGCACCAAAAAATGTATATCGATTTGCCTTGAAAAAAAAAATGTTCCGAACACGGTCCATACATGGAAAATCGCATGTAAACTTGCGAAAACAAATTCAACCTCGTTTATCAAAACCAATTTTGACAAATCCATCTGCTGTACGTTGGCGAAGGACGTTTTGAAAGGTGCCTCCGTGTCTTTCGGATAGCGCCAATGGCAACCGATTTTACCCCAATCAATCATTATTTCATAACATCTGTAAAACTACATTTTTAATAGTATATGGTAATGTATGGGTTTCGAATGGTAGAAAATAAAGCTCTTTTTGGAATAATTTAGTTTTTACTAATATGAATTTCTTTTTGATTTATATCCAAGTAACGTATTTTTGTTTTTTGTATATGTAAAAACCTAATATTCTACGGCTTACTTTTTCCTATTATTTATATTTAGACACACAATTAGGTACTTCGTGGTCACTCGAATCGAATAAAGAGGTAACCAATAATATAATATTACAGTGTAAAATAATATTATTTGATATTACGAATTAATATATTATTTTGGATACACAACGAGCATTTATAACTTGTTTTATTCATTCTAACTGTAGCGCTTGAGGGTGGCTTTGACGAGTTTTTTACTAATAACGCGGAATCCGTTTTACCATAATATTGATTTTATTGAAAGCACGAATATTTTGCTGTTGATCGTTTGTAATATTTGAACATGATACTAGTAAATTATATTTTATACATCGCAATTAATATAAGACAAGTTTCCCGCACATATTAAATATATAGGTACTGTATAATCCTAATATTTGGAAAAAAATTTAAGTTAATGATTAGGTCAAAATAGATATATATAATATATATATATAAATATATATATATATATAGATTTAACAACACAGCTAATATTTTAGATTCTTAATTGTAATTAGGAATAACTATTGGTTTTATAATCGTAAAATTCGAAAGTGCTTTCAAATGTTATATATATTCTACCCACATCCATACTGACTAGATATGCATAGATAAGGCATTGAATTTACATGAAACGTTATACTGTTGTCTGTTATATATTATACAAAATTCATAAAATATGTTATTTTGTCTGTTGAAGTATTCAATAACCGTTGAAAAAACTTAAACTTTCATGAAAAATACCTTTCGAACAAAATAAATTATTATTTATTATTTATTTCATAATTCAAAAATATATAATAATTCAAATTCAATGAAATACAATTTCGAATAGGTAGGTAATTGTTTATTTTTGTATTCATTTTGACATTTTGGATTGTTACGTGTAACATTAGGTTATTTTGATTTTTATTACAATATATGCTTCTGGTTTTTGTTTTGACTGGTTAAACCTGTCACAGAGGTAACATATTGTGTTATACATTTGAATGTGATTATTATTTTTTCATGTGTTTGCTTATTTTAAAAATAAATATAAAAATAAAAATGCATGCAAATATACGATTTAAAAAAATGTAAAGCTTACAACGTACAAACTTTATTAAGTAGAATAATAATTTTAAATATTCAACTGGCATTTAAATTTCTATAATGATCCATTTTTCTTAGATATAATTAATAATTATGATAATATCGTAACTGGTAAGACAATCGTGTTATAGAAGTTATATTTTGTGAATTCCAAAACAACACATTTTGAGTAAAATTTGAAATATTTGGTTTATTTAGAAAATAATTTACCATGTATTTTGTGATTTACATGTTGATAAAATGTTAAATAAAATGCGTAGCTGGGTATTTATTATTGTTTTAAAAATAGTTTTATGAAAACTATAACTTTTGAAATTAAATCTTGAATGGATGACCACTAAAATATCACATCTAACTTCAATCACATAATTTCAAAATGTCCAAGCAAACAATTTTCGTCATATTTACCTACCTGCTTCAAATTTAAAAAATAAAAACTGTCATATAAACACTATAATAAATCATATTCTACTCTGGAACATTTATTAATAACACTGATTTATCACTAGGTACTTCAAAATTTCAAATAATTACATACAATTGTAGACGTGCCAAAGAGTGTGAAGCTGGACGAGTGTCTTAAATTAGTCCTTGGAGTTGGACACTGGCCTTTGTATTGTGTAATGTAAGTAATCTCAAGTATAGGAGTAACCTTAAGACCCAACTTAAATATATCTGTATTAAAGTAATTTATAAGTATTACAATTATTATCTATGAAAAAAAAAAAATGTTTTTTTTTGTGTTGTTACTTTTATATAGGTAATAATATGAGTCCACAAATATAATTTTTTCTTATATCATCAAGCTGAACAAAATCTGATAATTTAAATCAATAATAACAAAAATTATTTTGAAGAATCCCTTAAAGATAATATTATATTAATATATAATGAGGTTAAAGGTAAAATTACTTCTACAAGATACGTTTATCAAGTCGGTGTTTTAAACTTTCTTATCAAAACTATAATAGACTACTAATACATACATTTTATATAGATAATATTGGATTTTGAATTTAAGTTTATACACTCAATGGCTTAGTTAAAAATGGGTTAATATTTTTTTGTTATAAAATCCCGGCTAATTATAATATAAATTATAAAATAAAATGTATGTTAGATTTCATCATCGTTATAAAAATACTTCGTTTCTGTTTTTTTTTTATAGATTATTTATAATATTGTACTTATGTTTATTTGATATTATAATATTTTCCAATTTTATTTTGATTTAATATGTAACTACCTAATAATGATAATTTTTGTACTTGAACTATTTTTTCATTTAAAAAACTCATTTGTTAATATTAAAGCTTACTACTTACATTACTTGGACTTTTATAAAATTATATATTTGCTCTGTTATGTAATTTACGTAATGCTACTCTGAATACTATTTATATACTTGAATAGAACTAAAACTTGTTTCAATAACTCCGGCAATAACTTAACCTATTAAAAATTGTGCTTTTTACCATCATTCATCACACCCTTCTCATTCCTGCTACTCATTATAAAGAGTTTAAAATGTGTATACAATCAACTTAACTCTAAGGAAACATTATAATACATTGTTTAAATCGGTGCCTTTCATAACTCAAGTACGAAACATATTATACCCGCAATAGTAATACTTTTTTTTCTTCCAATCCAAAATTCTTATAGATTTTTGGTTACTTTATCGAATATCAATAATGAATTTGGATTGAATATGGATGTCTGTTGCGTGGTAAAATATTGTGAATCTATTTATCCCCAAAATCTTTTTTTAAATTAAAATGTTATAAACTGTCAATGAAAAAACAATTTATTTTCTGCTTTTCAGTACAAATTACTATTGCTAGAAATGTCTTAGAAGTTAGCATTGAATATCTTTTTTTATATTTGTATTTTTTTCCATGCTTTGATACGTTAATCACAACCATTCAAAATGTCTTTATGTGATACTTGTGGTGCAGATTCGGCGCTGGCCAGATTAGATTGGAAGAAAATTGAATACAAGGCTCGATTCAAATTGATTAATTGATCGTGAAATGCAATAATTCAACGAGATAAAATGTAAACATAGGTACTTAATAATAATTCAATTGTAATTTGGTTTATAGACTAAAATAATTGTAATACTATCGGTTAATAATTGGAAAATTATAAACTTCTATATGCACTTATCTGATTTAATCTGAAATGATTACCTATTCAGTATTTATTTAATTAAAAATATAATAAACCTGTCGTTTAGGACAATATTGCCTATTTTATAGTATTACAATTTTTATATTAACAATATTATTATATTATGAAGTAAGTGAACCGCTTATTTTGCATCTGAAGATCTTCCATAGGTACTCATACGTTTTATAATATTGCTTTATTTAGTTTGATAGTTAAGTATTAGTGGATTCATCGCTCACAAATTAATAGTAAATTTGTAATTTGTTATATTTCTCTTAATTTAGGTTATACATTTCATAATTTCAACCCCAAGTTTATTTTATCTATACCTCTTATGTGAAATGTTGATGGAATAAATTACGAACATTTATACTTTATTTTTAGCTAAGGTTAGGTAAATATCAATTTTATGATAATCGAAAATATATTGCATAATTCAACAGTATATTGTTATTAGTATTTAAATTATTTTTAAATTCCAATTTTGAGAGCATTTGGAGCAGTTGTTGTTATTTAAATAATCAAGTTGAAATATAATATGCATATCGCAGAATGATTTTTACTTAAGTATTTGAAACAGTTTTCTAATAAGGTATGACATAACACATGATCATTAGAAGCTTATAAAATGTATACTAAACTTGTAAATATTATTCCAGTGGCTTAATGTTATTTTAAACAAAAGTTATATGATACGATTATTAGGCAGCATAATAAAAAAATATTATTTATCTTATAAGAATACTAATATGCAAGCTTTTATATTATGCGTAAGTAAAAATATTTTTCAATTGCAGTTTAATGATTAAACTCAATAAACACCAAATAATAAACAAGCTGTCGTAATGGTACTTATATTATTTAGTTAATGTCAATTTCGTAAAAATAGATACAACTGTAAGCAATAAAAATTATATTTTAAATTCCTAAAATTATATTTTTATGTTTATATAATTTATTTTTACCTACATATGTTAATTGTATTATATTACATGAATAAAAATTAAACCCCTTTTTAATTTAAGTTACATAAAGTTACTTAAATAAATCCAAATTACTTATTTTTTTATCAAAACTCAAACAAAATTAACAGATTTAATATTTATTAAATAAAATTTTTTTATTTTGTGTAAGTACAAAACCAAAATTAATAAAAATGTAATTACTTAAATAATGTTTAAGCCTTTAAGGAGAATAAAATATTTTTATTATTTGTTTTAGAAAAATATAAAAACACTGTATGAATTTGACTTTTTGAAACTAATGCTATTTTTATATACTGCTACTCTTGAGTTTATATTAGCCATAAAATAAACATTTTAACTGTATTTTATTTTATATAGTGCTAATACTTACATACTGTACGATGTACCTATAACGCAATAATTGTTTTTAAAGCAGTATAAAACAGCAACCTTTAAACACACTTAAGTTTGGCAATAAAAGTTTCATGTTCTTTAAAACTGAACATTTTAAAATGTCCAGGTCTACTATAAAGATTATTTAAATTATTTTTATGTATCAAGATTTTGTTTGTTGAAAATCAAATAACTATCTGCAAAACGAACATAAGTACTTTAATATTAAATATTATCTAGTTTGAAATCAAATTTAGTGGTCAACTACAATACCCGTATTTTTTATATAATATGCTAGCACAGTATAATATTATGTATATTAAAATTTACAACTTGCAGTTGTGGCCAACGATCAAAGAACTTTGGTTACCTTTGATCAAATTTGTGTTTTTTAAACTATATATAGATACATTTAATATATTAAATGCATATAATATCTGCATAGAATTCTTTGTCAGTTTGTTATAGCTTTTAGTGTGATATTTTTCTGGTCGTAAGTTTTTTTTTTTTTATCAACTACTATATTATTCTATATTTATTTTTTGTTCTCGTTATACATCCACTGTAAAAAAAAAAAAACAACATAAAACTACGTCGAATACGTCACAGAAATATATAGATGATGTGCAATTTAATACAAATTATTGTGTAGCAAGTACACGGTTTAATGCTTTTTTTAAGAATAATTCTCATGTAGGGTTTTTTGTATGGATAAATCTCTCTGTAAATAATATACGCGTATTACATAATACATTCTTCTTTTTACACTTTTCTATTTGCACTATATCATCAATGATCGACTTGTTTTATGACCAAAAGTATTTTTGATTCGATATTGTCACAAAACGAAATTGTTCGATTCCGAATTATTATAGCCATTATGCAACTGTATTATAAGATTTTATTGCTATTTACAAAGCAGCCATTTAGTTTTGTTTCAGAACATTAGATTAAATGTGTACCGCATTAGCTATTTATCTTACGCCACAAAATATATTGTACATAAAATAAAACAATTTCAGAACGTAATCTACTAATTATACGGTTACCTTTTCATAAATACATATGACGCACATTATGCGATTTACCTCTAGTAAAAGCATACATTATAAATTATAATATTTGAAGATACAACAATATTTCATAACAGAATTAAAATATTTTCTTACACGTCTAACGTTCTACTAATGGCCTTTAATGGGTTTATTATAATACCCATTTTTAACCTATATTACCTACTTTTTTTTAATCATTATACAAGGAACATCCATCTCATTCTCTCAACGATCGAAATTGTTTGAACCATTCAAATTATTAATTGAATTAAATTACACCAATATATTTTAGTTATAAAAATAAAATAAACACAACAATTTATTTAAAAAAAAATTATTTTTCAAGTGGATTAGAGAAGTAATATTCACCAAAAATATTATTCAAAAACACTTGGAAGCCGGATGAATAATTATTAATTGAGGGTTAAAATTTAAAAATTTAGGGTTACATAAATTGTGTTTTTATTTTATTTTATTTTTTTTTTTTATTAATTTAACTGAACATCTGTGTACAATTTTGGTGATATTAAATTTTGAATTTTAACGAAAAAAACATTTCGTTTATAAGTGTAGGTATTACGTTTCGTAGTTCATTAGATGAAACCAATCTTACTATATTATATTAGGATACATAACTAAGGTACCTAAGTGAGAATTTTACGATATACACCGTAGTATAATTTCCATATGAATATAATATTATATACATTCAAAAAAGTACTTAGCAATGTTGATAAAATTGATTAACTGTAATTTGAATTTAAAATATCTGTCTTATTTATTTGATATTTCATTTGTATTTATAATTATAGTTTAAAGATATGGATTATTTAATTGAGTGTTGACAGTAAATAATATTTATTATATATAGGTACCTAGTAAAAACAGAAACATAAAAAAATCAGGTAGCAAAATATTTTGATGGGACAGCCATATTTTATCTAAACAATAATTATTTGAATGTGTAATTTGCCTACAAGTAGGTTATCTGTTAGGTATAATAATTAATTTTATTGAGAGTTTTTCTGGTATCGAAATTGAATGTGTTATCAAATACATACCACTAAAAAATTTAGGAATAATATATTTATATACTTTGCTATATACCTATAGTCACTTAAAGTTATATTTTTTTTATTTTGATAGTTAAAGTTGATATTTTTGTATGCATCTTAAATATTATATGAATATGAATATAATATGATGCATTTAGATAGGATTCCATGTGATCAAACTTTATTTGGAACTTTGTATAGATTCCATAACAAACTTTGGAATGGTGGATTTAATTAATTTACGTGTCAAATATCATGCTCTGGGCTCTAAGTATGAAAATAAGTTAATGTTATGTCCTTAACCTTATGAATAGCAATTAGAATACATTTAACTTGTCAAATGTCAATTGTAATGTAAAACTTAAAACTGTTTGATATGTTTTTGTATGTCTGTTTGAATATATTTCAGTTTATTGTAAAAATGAAAACAATGATATCAATTATTGTTAGTGTGATTTGTGTATCGGTGATTTTACTTGTGTGGTTATTTACCTTGTATGATTATACAAGCTGCTTGTATCATTCAATAAGTTTTGAATAAATATGGTTGGCTGTATTTTCGTATATACTATAATATAATATACCTAGTCATAATAGATACCGTGGCGATTATATAGGAACGTAAACGGAATATATAGGTACTTATTATTACTGAAGGGATATATTATCGACCATCATGTTATATTGTGAGAAATGATAATATTGATTATAAAACTGGGGTTACTATAATATTACTAACTGTTACTCTGTAAATAAGAATTTTTAGTCTAACAATTAGGTAGACCACATTATTCGAAAAAAACCTTAGTAGTATACAACCATTCTGAAAGTTGGCAGTTACCTGTAAATGTAGAAAAAAAGATTCTGTTGATTTACTTCAGGAGCGTGGGGTATTGCCAAGTGCCAACACAAAGGTTTTGTCCGAGCAACCATACAGTAATGTTCCAGTTTGAAAAACAAATATTTTGAAAGTGTATCGTTAAAGCATGCCAGAAAAAAATATTTATAATGGTACTTGGTTTTAAAAAATTAAGTACTTTTCAGCCAACTGTGGTACATTATCAGATAGTACAATTATCGGCTGAAAAAAATGTTTTATTAGAACTGAAGTGGGTGTACTTACTACTTACATCGTGTAAAAAAATACGGAATAATGTTGTGGAGTACATGACATTTTTTTTCTGACAGCAAAATGTACGAAAAGGGTTTTATCCAAGCACTCGTATTTTGGCGTTGAAACAATAATATCTAATACCAAAGAGTAAAGAAACTTTTGTGAAGAAATTCTAAATGACATGCCAAATACAGTTTGTTAAGCAAAAACTGATGGTGGGTTAGGTAACACACACACAGATTGCTAGCGTAAATATAATATACACACAATTAGTAAGTATTTAAGACTATTATTTATGAATTATCACAATATTATACAACCTACGTGGATTTTATATTTAAAAAAAATGGATATTTATATAACCAATTTGTTGGTAGTTTTTCTTTGTGCTTAAAAATACTACCGAACAGACCGAAAAATGTGCTTTTTTAAGTACTGACTAGATACAAATTTACAATTTGTATTTTTATGTAGACCTAAATAAAACTTTTGGAGTACTCCCGCCATTACGGACAGTTTACTGAAAAGTCATAATATACTAATTGAAACATCTAACCAAAAACAAGGATAAAACGCATTACATTCTTTTACTCAAAATAAAAAATATTCACTAAATACATTTAATTAAATAGAATAAAAATATATGTATATTTATATATGAATATTATATATTGCATTATCAAATCGGGAAATATTGATAAAATATTATTATTATTATTATTATTATTATTATATGTGAGTGTTACAAATAAATATATATATTTATTTATTTTACATCGTATAATAATAAATAAATAATGTTTTCAAAAATTAATAAATAGACTGAACTTTAACGTATAGTTTTATAGATTTGTCAGTGATAATATTTATTTAAAATATGTTTCTACTTAAAAAATTATAATATATTATGTCGACTTAGATCATGATATGCATTGAATTTATATTCAACTATTCGCAAAGTTTATATTTCGCTTACTGTTCTTCAAGTAAATTAAAAATATATTATTGAACGACTTTGTTTTCTCATTTAAAGGAACTTGATTTTTGCTTATTTCAAATTGCTTTTATACTTGTTATAATGAATAAATGAACAAAGTATTACATTTTTTCCTTAAATTTTATTTTTATTAGTAATTAATGTTTGGAAATTATTTTATAATACGTAGCTAATAGCTATAAAATGTACGTGTAGAATCTATAACTGACATACCCAAAAGCCATGAGGTGGATTTTTAGACTATATTAGTATATTTTTTCCAAATTTACAGATTTAAATATTTATCATACCAGTTTTATGTGGATAGATAAACAATAATATTTAAAACAGTGAAATAATAAGATTTAGAAGTTGGTTGCATTCATATTGCTTTGCTTGTCTTTCGTATGATAGTTGTAAATTATTATTTTAGATTTTATCCCGAAAATGGTCTTATTTTCTATAATTACATTAAAATATTTATTTTTTTTAAATGCCCCGAGGCTTTATTATTTGAACGACTTTATAAATATATTTAACAGTCAAATAAATATTTATTTATATATTAACTATTATATTGGCTGAGATTGATCGATTGCTGCACCTGGTCATCACTTTAATAAATCTTCACTGATTAGTTAAAGTTCATAACACAAATATAAAATAGTTAATTGTGTTGTACTTAGAATACATTTTTGAACGTGAATATGTACATCATTGTTTTTGAATTTATAATAATAATTAATTTCAATACTGGATTACTCAAATGTAAACAAAGTGAGACGAGTTTCTCATAATATGTCAAAACAGGTCTTCAGTATCCTAAATATCTGTGTCCATGCTTTTTTGTTATTTACTTATTTTATACTCATCAATAGCCTATACTATAGGCAAGTTAAGTTTCAGATTTTGTTTTGCTTCATAAATCATAAATACCTATTTGTTAGATTCACTCTCATTTATGTTATTCAATTTGTAAATGGGACTAAGGAAGCTGTATGATATTCTGAAATGCAGACGTTCAACTTACTGTATTACTGGAGAATCGTTAATACTGTAGTACGGTTATTGGTAAGACATACAGAACTAAAATATTTAATTTAAGAATAAATAAACCTATAATATTATGTAAATTCAATAAAAACGACTTTTTGTATCTATACATATTGATTTTAAAATAGCTATCATACCAACGCTCTGTAAACATTTAAATTGTTAGATATTTTGATAAATACCATCAAATTTAATTTTAGTGTTTGTGCTCAAGGGACAAACTAATTTTGATTTGTTTTATATGGTCATTGCTAAAGCGTACCTGTATATACAGACAGATGTATATATTATATTCCCGTGGGAAATAAACGAAATGTAGCACTTTTCATACCATACAATATTTATATAGGTATATCTGGTCTTATTAGTTGATTTTTCGTGCGGAAGCCGTACAATTTGATCGAATATAAAGTATTACCCACACTGAAACTGCGATTTCGTGATTATTTATTATTATTATTATTATTTTTTATTATTTTTGATTATTGTTTATTTTTTTACCTCCGAAAACAATGAAGACAAATATCAATCATTCATAAGATTATTGTAAATACAAAATCTTTGAATATTTTAAATGAAATACATAATAATATATTGAACAGTCGTAAATCTTCAATCATCCCTTTTTGACACATTCCTACGCACAACGCACCATCTGGATATTTGAGGATTTTATAGAAGCTTGGATTATATTGAATAATTGACGAATAACATGATGCTTAAGTGTTATTGAAGATAATGCTCTCCGTTTAACTATTATATCGGTGCATACAACTAAAACATTAATAGTGTTTGTATAAAACATTATTGTTAAACATGAAAAATCACGGCTAAAAATTGTAATTTTCTGCGTGTCCCGCATATTATGGGCAATTTTTTTTTCTTATAGGCAATCTTTTATCGACATATCTACTTACGTCATATCGTGTCGTAAAAATATAAATAATATACAACGTTGGAAACTGTGTAATATCTACTTGGTGGTTTGGATATATTTCAGTCAAACCTAGTTGTTATCTAATTTTTATGATAATATATAACTATTAATTACGATGATATATCACTTTTTGTTTTTATATAAAAATAAGTAGGTACATTTTATAAATTAATAATATGACAATCGCCATGTTTTAATTACCTAACATGATAAAATAAACATTTATTGATAATTCAGTGATCTTATACTTTATAATATATTAGATAATAATATGTGTTGGTATAAATAATTTAAAATGAAAATTCACAAATGCTCTATACGTATTATAAATTGTATCTATAACTACTAGATACGGCCTTGGGCCATCTTAAGGTAATACAAATAAATGGGAAAAGAAATATTATAATATAAATAATAATAAATAAATATACAATTAACAAATGTGTAAACAATTTTTAAAATTCTATGAGCTATAAAGAACAATGAACTTTGTTTGTAATTTTTATATTTTATTACATTTTTAATATATTTGTTAAATATTAATTTGTCGGTGTTTATAGTACCTATTCATTATTTGGTACATATTATATATTTATTTTATAATTACTTATATTATATATTACCTGAAGATAGATCAAGCCTGAAACTACAAGTTTAATGCAATTGATAATATTTATTGCGTTTATGAATATCTATTTACATTTCTTATACCTTTATTAATTTTTAATATTATTTAGCTTAATTAGTTGTACAGATAATAATGACACGTGTTTTTCATAATATAAAACAATAGTTATTCTTTGTAAGAAATGTTCAATATTAAGATGAGGTTTGGTAAGTTCCAACACAAAACGTAATTGAAACATGGTACCTTATACGTTATACAGTTACATATGTAAGTTCCTTAATGAAAAAAAAATATACCCATATATAAGTTCCAACACAGAGATAAAATAAAAACACGTAAGTTACTACACAAGAAAAATTGGATACGTAAATTAAAACATATAAAATAAAATAGGCGCATTACTTTTTTTCATATAACATAATATGAAACACATGATTACTAATGCTAAGTTTATAAGTTTTCGCAGTAAGGTACATTAAACTTATTTTTTTATAATTACTAGCTATTATACTTAGGTAATAATACATTAAATTTATTAGTTGATTTTTTTCTTTTTTTTTTTTTCTTTTTAACGTGGTATCGAAGACCGGAGGAGGAACTGCTGTTGGCATCGCTTTTGTCCTTTGAATTTATTTTTATTTATAATATCTGGACTGGATCAAAACAAAAATTAGCCTGAAAACATATTTTACGCAATACAAAATAAACAAATTTCAGCCATACTACCTATAACTACAATTCGAGATTTCATTCATAAATCAAAATAAAGTGTGAAGAAAATATGATATACATACTTTTTTAATTTCCTAATTTTTGTAAGGGAGCGTATGTTTTGAACTTTTTAAGTTTATTTTATTCGTGTAAGAATTCACATATAGTATGCGTGTATTTTTGTTTTGTTGGAGCTTACATATGGGTGTATTATTTACACGAATGAACTTAAATATTATGGGTAATTTGTACCTGCTATTATGTCTTGTGTGGAAACTTACATTTACCAATTAAGATAGTGCTCACAAAGTTTGTAGATTTCAATAATAAAAACGCAATGACTACGTATTTTTGCCCTTACAAAAATTATAATAAAAGTTGTAGTTGTACTCTTAGAAGTATAAAATTGATCTGCTATTTATTTATATTCGTGCATTTGAATGAATTATTTTATATTTTAATATGTTATGGTAATTGTTTGAATGGATGAACAGTTTGATAGAAAAAAATCGAAACAGATAAAATTACTAGGTATTCATTTCACTTTGCTTATCTCGATGTAATATTTAGTATGGTTATATTATTTAACATTTTGAAGTAGCAGTGATTGAATACGATAAACCCTCACATTTGTAAAGCTACTCCGAGTAGAGCTTAATTTATTATAGGTACCTATAGTATATTTATTCAGTTTTTCATTTTTAAGTGCTCATAAAAAAGATCGGGAACAATGATTTTTGAAATGTATTTAATATTGTTAAAATATTTTATGAACAGTTTAAGGTTAATATTTAAAGTTCACAAAAAAATCTTATATGTAAATTGAAAATATCAGCAGTTTAGAGGACAAGATGATGAACTTGTTCACTTGTTATGAAACTAATGAAGTAGATAGCTAGGTACTTATTTTTCTCAAAAATATGTTCATGGTAATAATAACAATGTTATGCAATTGTAAAGTTAATCTAAAAACAGGAGGGAAAGGGAATTGTTATTTATTTTTTTGAAATGAAAAAAATGTAACAAATAGATAGCCAACTTTTAATATTTTTTTTTTTTTAATACTTGATTACTAATAAAATACAATTATTGATTTTTAGTTAATTATAATAAACTTCAGGTACGAGTGTATGGCAGTAATTTTATTGTAAAAATATAATAATCATTTAATTATGATTAAACCATTCTGATTATTATAGAATTTGTATTTTTTGTATTTAACAGTTCTATATACTAAACATATTTTATAATGGACTCATTATCTCATCGTGATTATGATCTTAATTAATTGTCTTTGAACTTTTTTTCCTAAAAAAATATCTTTAAAAATTAAAACAATCTGATATTCTTGAAACTGAATGAAAAATGGAGTATTTATTTTTATTTTCATAACATTATTTTAAATTATTAGTGACCGTGAAAATAATTGAAATTTATGGAAAATGCTTTTTTTTATAAATCTTTGTGCAGAGTTTTTAATTTCACAACTATAAACTAAGAACATACAACAAATGTATAGGTATATAAAATGAAATTGTCAGTGATATTACACCATATATTAATAGAAGAAAACTAGAATGCAGAACACTGCGGTTGAGTGGTAAAAAATAAGGTAGAAAAAAAAGAAAAATCAATATCATCTCTGATGAAGAAAATGACATTTAACGAGTTTATCCGTTTCACTATATCTTTCTTGAATTCAGTCTGATTTAACAATAAAGTATATTTTATTTATTATATTATTATAATATAGTAATGTTCTCTAACAACTTTCTAAAAAAATTAAAATGCTTTAGATAATGCAATAATTAATTAAACAAACATTTAAATCTCGTGTATTTTAATTAAAGTGTGTAAAATACAATAATTCAATTAAAACATATAAATGCTATAAGTAATAAATAATAATGATTTAAAACATATTTTATAGTAGGTATAGAGTATTATAGATTTTTGTATCTGCATGAAAAAAAAGTTATTTTTAAAATAAAACTACCTTTTGTACATATTTTAAAATTGGTACTTTTTCATTGTAGGTTGTTGAAAATTGTTTGTCAAAAAGAACATTGCGCCTTACATTTAAAATTCATGAAATTGTGTGTGAAATTGACGTTTAAGGTAAACTCAATAAATAAAATAATAATTATGTGTTTTATTTTTTAACAAATCGTGAATTAGTTATTTTTTTAACGTTTGTGTGCAAGTCTTAATAGTTAGGTGTAAATAAATATAAATTTATATTTTAATCATGATTAGCTTAAAATGAACAATTCAGGTTTGTTGATGTTATTCCTACATTGGACAAATAGTAATTGTAAAAATTAATAGGTTAATGTGCTTGGGAAAAATAGTTAAACGGTTTATTATGAATAATAATAATTATGATATAACTAATACCAACCTTGTAATTTAAACGTACAAACGAGTAAACTATATAAATTATTTAATTAAAACAAATTAAGAATTTTAAACCTCATAACAATGAATAATAGTTGTTTTTTGTAATAGCCGTATCTTATAATATTATTATTTTAATACATACATAAACACGATTACATGAATGTAGGCCAGTCTTATATACCTACGTAATTAGGAGTTAAATCATTAAAATATTCGCTTGGTGTTATTTAAAATCTTTTTTTAATTATATAATGTAACCATTTTGCATATCGCATCTACAGATTTTGAGATATCCTTTGCCTTCCATTCATTATTTTTGGGCCACAGTATATCCTTTTTAATCTTGATTTGCCGCGGGTTTCTAATTTTTCACACTACACTTCATTTTTATACAATTAAAATAATGTTTATGGCCGTATCCTACGGAGTTTAATGTTTTTAAATACGATATTGTACAGACGTCGGAAAAAAGTTATAATTTCGTTAATCATGAAATGGCGAGGTTTACTATAGAACAGCGACGTACAGCGACAAAGTAGCGAACAAATTAAAATCTCGTCAGCAGGAAAAAGCATTTATATAAAAAAAAGTAAAAAAAACAAACGATATGGGACCCTGCAGACTCCGGAGATCTTTCGATTTGGTTTGTACGTCCATTTTTCAAAAAAGAGCTTTATGTAACAAGCACGGTGAACATCGAATCGATAACCGAGCATATAAGCAGCATACAAGTAAAGCATCACAACGAATAATAATTGCAGATAACAATAACGCACTCGCATCACGCATGCGCGAACACGACAGTATCCGTATTACAACAAAACATGTCTGTAACTCGTACATTGTAAATGTTTAATGTATAAGTTTGTTTCCGAGTTAATCAGCGTGGCAGCGGTCAGACGACCGCGGAATAATCAGATTCAGACATAACATCTGTTCGGGTAAGTACTTAGTAATGCGCGTATAATACCGCAACAAAAACGACCTTTAAAGTCGGAAGTTATATACACCGGCATTATTTTTTTGGAGATTAAAATATTATATATATAGGCCATATTTTAACGACATTTTTAGAAAAATTTAAATCGATTTAAATATAGGTACCGATCCAAAGCATTTACATACAGCTTATATAGATTGTCCCGTGCAATTGTTGCGGTGGTTGAAGTCATTTATTACGAAATCATACCTATATTATACTTGGACAATTCGCCATCGAGAACATTTTGACGCTAATCGGATATTACTGCGTTTAAGCGTGGTTTTTGGAGTCATGACACGTCTTATTGGTACAAATCGGAAGAGAATAATATTTTGAAGAAAATTACTCGTTATTTTTTGAATACACCTATATTCAGTATATTTTTAGGTGCAAAAAAAATATTTATACTTTTTACCCTTTTATACAGGTTTCACTTTTCGTTGTGCACTGATTGAGAAAAACGGAAGTGTACAATTAGCTTCAAAATATTATTATTTTCTACAACCAATATTCTGTCAATAATTATTGTGTTTTTTTTCTCTCACTTTTCTTCACAATCACTGTTGTTCGCAGGTATGCTGTTATACACTGATATATTTAATGGCCGTGCGGGCGTGGGAGGTGGAGTAAGACGTACGAAAGTCGAAAAAAAATAATAAATATAGAAATCGGGCGAAACGTAGTCCTCGGGATCGGCTACTGCTGCGTTCACAATATGGGGCGTATTGTTTCGGTGCCCCATATCGGCCGCGCGATTTGTATTCATCCTCGCCGGGACAATCGACCTCACTGCATAATCCGGTGCAGGTCGACTTTGACAAATCCTAGGATATCAACCGTGGTTTGTTTCACATCCGCGTATACGGTAACCTAAGCGCAAATTATAACGATATATTATACACGTATAAGTGTGCGCGTTTGTGTACGCTATTGTTAGAAATCCATTCTTGTCATCGTCGCCGCTGCCCGTCCTATAATAATAAACATCGTCGTCGTTTATATTATTCGGCAAATAACTTTTCGGCGGCGGCGGTGGCCGAACTCGAAAACCACCGAGTGGTTTGATCTTTTCGAAATGTCGATATATTATTATTTTTTTTTTTATTTCTGCCAGTTTCTTTTCGTTCTACTATCATATTATTATTATTATCCAGACTCCGTTTTCTGGATCTTTTATTTTTGTATACATATATAATATTATATATATATTATACGAATACTTCTGTATGTGTTACTCGCTATACATATATGAAAACTGTTTTGTTCCAACACGAAAGTAGTAAGAAAAAGTAACAAACGTACGAACAAACAAACGAAATGAAATGAAACGTATGGATATGGTGATTTCATATTCTCGGTGACGGTATCATAATAATTCCAAAGAATATTATTGTAATATCGAGACGTAGGAAAAAACTGTACTACATGTGCGACGGGGTGCACAAGTGCGTGCGGTGTGTGCGTGCGGTGTGCGTCGGGGTGTAGAGCGGAATTGTGCGGAGAGAAAAATAGACCGGAAGAAGGAGAAGAAGAAGAAGAAGAAGAAAAAGTTTCATGCAGACGACTAAGACTATCACACCCTCGTTTCGGCCCCGGTACCACGATTAACGTCGATGTTTATTGCTCGGGATTTTGCGCCAAGTCGGCATACACTATTGTGTGTATATATATTATATATATTATATATATATAAACGATATTTCTAAGTGGCTTTGACGCCCGATATTTTGGCATTCAGCCCCGAAAACACTAATTATTGTAAGACGTATGTGATTTGTTTCGGATGTGTTTTGTGTCTATACCCTCCCCGGTTTTATATAAGACATTGCCAATTCGAAGTCGAACACGTGAGTAAATCTTTTTAATGAATATAATTTAATTTATAATTTATCAATTGTTAAGATACAATCTCTATCGTGTTATATTATTATATTATTTCATGGCGGTCCTATATCATGCGCTTACCTCCATATTTCAAATATTATACATAAATACACATATATGATGATGTTACCGTCGATGGTGTTATGAAGCGCTAGTAACGAAACTGCTTAGGCAATATCATAAATGCCTAACATTAGTAGACGATATCGTCAATGCTTCGGCATTAACAGAAAAAATAGGCAATCTTTTAAAAATCAAAAATTTTGTCATTATATTTACAACTATACTTGTCATATATGAGAGTACCTTAATGACCACTACTGGTAGACAATGTTGATCATTTTGTCTAACAAAATATTTAAATTAGGTTAGTAATTAAAATCAACGTTACATAGGGCACAGAAAAATCGGTCAACTATATAGATAGGTGGTACTATAATATGTTATGCAATGTGCCAGTATACACGGTGTGTACAAAATAAAAATATTATAACAAATAAGTTGTCCGGCATCGTGATTTATTTTGTAGCATTGTAGGTATACCTCCTATATATACTACGTAGATGTATCTGATGGTCGATGGACGGTTATCTTTTACTTAATACTGTACAATCACCGATATACAACAGAGCCTGAAAGTATGTTATTATTAGTACTGATTAGATGAAGCGATTTTACAACGCAAGTCCGTTTCTAATTTCAACAAGCAAATTGAATGAACATTTTATCATCAATTATGGCTGAAAAAAGCTGGGATTATTGTCTAGAAAATATTGCTGATTGCATCATTGTCCGAAAATAATGGGAATTTACGTTATTTCCTAGTCAATATCATGTTATACAGTCTAATTTGATCGGGAATATCGTTATTGACTAGTCAGTAAGTAATTTACGTCTTCATGATATAGGTGTGTATTGAATTATATTATATAATGCGATAAAATGCAAATGTGGAACATTATCGAAATCATAATAGTTATAAGTTGTAAGTCCCTAAGCTTAATCACGACCTATATTTTAAGCTATACCTATAAAATAATGAAGCATATTTGGAGAAAATCACGTGATTACCTATAATACCATTCTATGATGTTTTGGTTCAAAACATAATTCACATGCATATACAAATACCATTTGAAAGTGTTTTTTATACTTATAAAAACTGGCAAGAGTCGCTAAAATGTAGATAAGACAGTCGAAGTACCTACTCTTCAATTAATTGACGCATCATTATACTGTTGATAATTTATTACTATGTATTACTTTATTGTAACAGATTAGTTCAATCGGAAATTTCAATACTCGGGAAATAGCCAAATCAAATAATATATTATATTTCCATATTATGTGCAATTATTACATTAAAAAAAATATGTAGTAGAATTGTAATGTTACATAACATTGGTTTATTTATGAAATATTTTTGTATTTAAAATGATATTTATTAATAATATTTAAAATTACACCTACTTTAAGTAGGTAACAGTAAATTTTATTATTTTAAACACTTATGTTAAATGTTGTACATATTTACTCAAGTGAAATGTCTTAAAAATCTTAACTTTCTCTATACAAAATAAATACAATATTTATGCCATAATATTAATAAGTCAATTAGTTTCAATACAAGCACTGACCTATCAGTTAACTCGAGTTATTTAATAGTTGTACCTAGTAAGTTATATTATAATGTATGTGTATTCGTAAATAAATAATATATTTTTTGTGACTAAAAAAATCCAACAATTGTATTGAATTGTATATTTGGACTACTAACGGAATTATGGTCATCATTGGGTGTTGTAAAAATTATACCTACTCTTACACTATTATAAGACTTAATTTGAAAATAATTTATTTTGAGTTTAAAGTATAATATAATATAGTATACCTACATTGTAATCCAACTTTTAAAACATTATTTGTTAAGATGGATTTTAAATGCATTGGTTTCCACTGTTTCCAGTTTACAACTTGTCTCTTAATGGATATATAATTTTATTTTCATAAATTTCAATTGTTCTTTTCATAACTGACAACGTTAGATAAAATAGATTGCATATTATAATGCAAAAACACTTATTGTTATTAAATAACTTGACATAAACAAAAACAAATTTTATTGTTAAACATATAATATAATATAAGTCATGGTAGAACATAAATACATAATATAGTTAAATAAGTTGTATATATTAATTTTAGTTTTATCTCATCAAAAGCTTTTTTTTTAATTAAATTTTTGTTTTGTTACTTATTTTATTTTACGCTGAACCGATATCTAGTAAGAAAATAACTTTTTTTACAGTTTATAATATTATTTTATGAAGTAAAGTACTTAATTTAAATTATTATTGACCATTATCAATATTATTAGTTTTGTTTGAAGTTTTGAACTTTTAACAGTTAAACTGTTCTCAGTATTAATTTGCGTATAAATATTATGTGAGGATTGTTGGGGATTTTCAACAAATGTTTTTTCAAACCAGAAAATAGAAAAATATATTACGCTGTAAAGTTCAAATTATAGTTTGATTTAATTTCCTAGTGAAAATGTATTAAAACCATGGCGGGCAATTGTGATTGACTTTGATATTGATAATGGACTATAGATATAATTAATATTATGTTGATAACGATAAAAAAAATTACATATAGTCTGGTATATTATGACGTGTAACACACAACTTTTAGAATAACTTTTTCACCATTTTGATATTATTAGAAAAGAAAAATTCATAATTTTCAGTTGGTATCAATCTCGCCATCTCGGTCTACAGAAATATTAAAATAAACATGTGATGCGTATGTTTTCCAATCAATAATAATATAATAATTAATCAACCATATATTCATACAAAACTGTATGACCGAATAATACTCATAATATGATATGCACTTGTGTTTATTGATATTGACTATTAAATGTAATGTATTTTGTACATTTTTAATTTTAATTTAATGCATTGTATTTTTTATTGACTATTAAATATGTCATTTTCCCCATTTTTGACATATTATACATATTATGCTGGGTATTTTACAAAGACTTACAATTTTAAATAATAATAATTCCTAAACATATTAAATTAGTTATGGTATCGTATAATAGGCTTGAGAGATCACATTAATATTAAGTAGGTACAATAGGTACATACTACTTAGCCATACATTAATTTATGATGTATAATATTACATTCCATAGAAATTATAAAATGTTTAGTTATTTACATTTGAAACTTCATAAATAATTCTTAGTAGGTATCTACTTATCATTATATTATATGTTTGAAAATTCAATTTTAGATGTTTTAACTGCATGAGACTCGGTAGATTTAAAGCGTGGAATGTTTAAATTTGCCTGTCTTATGAACATTAAACGATTCTATGTAGTATCATCAAAATACTTCATACCGACAATAGTCAAGGCTGCAAAATGTCTCGTTTAAGATGAAAAGTTTCGTGTCTTATAAGATTAAAGAAGTTAAAAAAATAATATGAACATAAGAGACTCGAGTTTATTCATTCACCGGAAGTAATTTTAGAAAATGATCCTTTAGGAGGTACCCGTTGCATTAAAACGAATAACGATATTTTAAATTAAAGTTGTGTAGAAGTATAACGCTATTTGTTTATTTTGTAAATACTTTTCTCGTAATTAAGTATGGTTTTTGTTGTATATATCTGCATAACGAAGTGTTGCAGTTCGTAAGACAAACAGTTTTACAAAAAACATGCTAACTTGATTATGAGTAAAAGTTACAGAGAGAAAGTTACGTACGATGAAGCTGAGAACTGTTTTTTGTAATTTTGAGAGGTTCCTAAACCTAACCTAAATTTAAGAGGTTCAGACTTAAGAGTACTGATTTTTGTGTTAATTAAATTTTTTCAAACTATAATTTAGGACCGAATATGAGGTCAAAATACTTGTACGTCTTAAAATATTTAAAAATCTCTCTCCTTATCCATACACGTTAAGTAATTTTCAAACAACAAACACCAATAGTCTAAAATTCATTCTTTCATAAAAAAAGTTATATCATTATTTCAAAAAGTATAGTTGTAAGTATAATTGGTAAATTAATATACTATTAGTTCTGCTTAAAAAAAAGTAAATAATGTAATTTAACTTTAAAATCGTTACAAAATCAACGAATTTTACAAAATTATTTTGAGTACTTATTATTTACTATATTCTAGTAGTATGTTTTGGTTCTATTCTGCTTTTTTCTTACAGTAATTTCGATTATATTTATTGAAATGTATTACATACAGTTTTAGACATATTTTGTTTTTAAATTAAGTTATTTGTACATTTTGAATGTGTCAATACATTTTTTTAAATAATGGAATGGGAGTGAATTCTCAAAAATGTCTAATAAATTTACATATTTTAAAATTAAAATAGATTACGAGTATAGAAAACTTTAACTTTATTAGTTCTCTTGTTCAGTCAATTTTGTAGGCGAGCAAAAACTTAGCAAGTGAAATATTAAGATTACATTTTTTATAATTTTTTTGGAGTTGTATTATGAAATACTTATGAGGAATCTTGTATTACATTTTCAAGAATTTGACCGATTGAAATTTTTTTAATCAATATTCAAAGGAAAAAACAAAAAATCAAAAATGTCAATTTCTATAAATAACTTGAAAAGTAGGCACTGACAATATTTCTTCAAATTATATAGGTTTATACTATATAGTTAAATAATCTATTAATTATTTTTGTTAAATTTCAACAATTCGCATTCATATCAAATGAATTAAAGCACGTTTAATGTTTATATTTAACTTCAAAATTTCAAAATAAAATAGTAATTTAATCCGTTCTGTGATAGTGGGTAAATATTTGAGCTTAAATTTATTACGAACAAGGTTAATGATTATAGACAAATAACGATAACAATTAAGTAGGTATTAAACTATTAACATATGGCCATGGAAAAAGAACACCAATAATTTTTTTGTATATTGACTTAATGTTGGGAAAACCTTATCATACAATTTTGCTTCTAGTACTGAATTACCCTGCTTTCCCCAAACAAGTCATATTCCAAGGACGGACGGATGTTTTGAGCGAATATTGTCAATGCGTTCGCATGGTTCCCAATTAAATTCGTTGTTGAGAAGACAACGTACCTGTATGTGCTGTCTCCGTCTTATTAACGAATAATATACCAAAATATAAGGCCAGCTGTTCTAATTTTGTGTAGTAAGCTTTAACATAGTAAATTTATCTGCTATGAAACTAAAAAAACTAAAAAAAAGGGTAAGAGCATTATCAGTGTTCTTTGATGGGGGATTTTTTTAACGATAGTTTAAGTTTTAAGCAAGTTATGAGCATTTTTAATTATTAATATTTTACATAATCAAAACTTTGTTAAAAACTTAAACATCGTAAAATCCAACGAAATAAACAAATAATGATCTTACCTTTAAGTTTGATAATAGGTCAATTTACTTTAACATTAAGTTAGCAACACAAAATTGAAATGGCTGAATGCATATTTGCCATGTAGTCGTTTGTAAGATGGATACTACACATTATGGCACGACGTCCTCTTAAAACGCCGCTATCGCACTCCACTCGAAAAGATAAGATAAAAGAGGCCACTACACTCAACGACGAAACATCGGCTGGGTGACGACGATTTGTGTTCATATTAGTTCAGGCCGTGGCCGAATCGTGTCTGGAGTTAACCCGTGCAATATTCGTTACCGTCGTCATTACTTGGGTTACGCAGAAATCATCATAGTTGTCGTTGTCGGAAATTATGTTCAAACTCGTCGCGGTCCTATCAGCGGCGCTGCTGTGCGCCCTGGTCCGTGGACAAGAAGATGCAGATGACAAGAAGATGGACGTGTTCCGGTTGCCAGAAAATACGAGTCCCGTGTCGTACGATTTGTGGTTCGCTCCAAACATGAGTGACTGGACGTTCGAAGGCTGTGCCACAATATTAGTGAAAACTAACACTGAAAAAACCAATACGGTGACGCTCAACCTCAACAACCTAACGGTGACTAGCGTGTCGGTTACGTACGTCTCGGACAACCGGGACATGGCGATTACCGGGCTCGAGTACCAGACCAAAAACGAACAATTCGTAATCAGTTTTCAAAAGGCCGTACCCAAGGATAAACAGTTGCTATTGATCATCAAATACAAAGGGTACATCCGGGACGACAAGACAGGTCTATACAGGAGCTCTTATATTGAAGATGGAGTGACAAAGTGAGCACCTACTAATGTTGTTGTCCTTGTTATCTTTATACTTCACATTATTATTATAATGACTGCGCACAAATTAAGGCTGAAATTTGATTTTTGCGGAAAATACCTGCAAGTGACTTGTCACACAATGACGAACTCTGAAGAGTAGTTTTTTTGTTGACTTATGACTATATTGAGTCTGTCTGCCCAACAGGTGGTTGGCAGTGACGCAATTCGAATCGACGTCCGCGAGGTTAGCATTCCCGTGCTATGACGAACCTATGTACAAGACCCAGTTCAACGTGACGGTAGTGAAGCAAAAGGGTCAGACGGCATTGTCCAATATGCCGATCCTAAGAACCGAAGAAGGGTAAGGACACTTTAATTGTATATCGAATGCGTATTTGGTACATGATATTACAATGAACCTTTATTAAATTCAAGACTATTGAATGGTATTATGTTTTGAATTACAGAAAAAATCTAAATTGGTTTTGTTCTAAAGAACGTGTCAAAAACTTGACCCTATTAAGTGTGCTTACGTATTTGAATTATTTTTCGAATTTAATAGGTATACCATAAAAAAATTAAAGAAGTGACTAACATTCTATACGCGATAAACATGAAATACTAATATATTACTTTCAATCAGCAATGAATTATTCAACACGACAATTGGTCAAAAAATTACTGCCAAAAAAATGAATTTTTTGATATACTCAGAAGTAGTTTTGTTGAAAAAAATCGCTTTCAAAACATACTTGAAAGACAAAAATGTATAGCGCATACGTGTACATACCACAGTATGGCGTCAGGATTATAATTATCTATCAAAAGTCAATGGTTTTGGATCAACAATTCAATAAAAAGGTGTGACACCAATAATTATTATGCGGGGCACTTAATGATTGTTTATTTGCAAGATAGGTATTAGTATTGTAGGCTGTATTAAAACGCAAAAAGTACTTGTGCGGTTTTCTCTAAAATCGGTTGGGTTTTCAAGTACGCTATGGTTAATGTATGTGTTAAATGAAAAATATCTATCGAGTGCTTATGAGCTTATAATAATGATGTGATATTCAATTAATGTCGATTATATTAGATGTTTAGGCGAATGTATTAGTTTTTGTAAGTCGTATACCATAATAAATATACCTACATACAGTGGAGTATACCTATGTTACAATTGAAACATATTATGAATAAAAATAGACATTTAGTGCCGCACCATTAAGTAAACGAGAATAAAATAGCAAACGGTAATCTTATAAAATATAATCAAATATAATATAACTATTACAATGTGCACTACGTAACCTAACCTATTATTATAACAATATGTTTTTCAAATTCATAACAATTTAAGTTTGTCCACGTTTTTTTCTACCACTCAATCCGTGCTCATATGTGATTTTCGAGCATGCATATGGAGCTGATATAGGATAATAATTCTAAATGCACACAAACATTTTTTTTTCAAAATTTTAATGATATTAATATATTCAGTACCCATATTTATTGTGATAATAAATAATGTTTATAATATATAATATAATGTGAACTTCTAAATAAACAGTTTATAAATTTCATACTTTTATTAAATTTTAATTATTTTAAAAATTGGAAATTGTAGTCAACGTAGGTAACTAGTCTGTCCATTTGTTAAAGCCTTAAATGTGTCACCTGTACATCTAGTAGAGGTACAGTTCATAAAAAACAAAAAACATTTTTACGTTATTTCTGTTATTAATCAAACTAATGCCCAGTGTCATTTTATGTAACAAAGTAAAATTAGATATACCATAATGGTTTTGATCACCACTCTTGATGAAAATATTATTTTATTATGTGGCTTATTATTGTACGTAATTATTAAATGTTATAACAAGCAATTAATTGCATGGAAAAATGTATACACAAACAAATTGACTGTTAAAATATTCATCCTGAGATAATAATTAGGTCAAATCAATTTTTAGGTACTCAATATTTTATATTTGCAAATAATTCTGATGAATATAGTGGTACTGGTATATTATTGAGATTACACATAAAGTATTATTAAGTGGTGTCGAATATTAATTAAATAATATCGACAATCGTGAATTTAGGTTAGTATTAAAACCTTGTAGTTTTGATTCGATGTACGTTGTTTAGTTAACCTTAAAAGTTAAAAAGGTTCTTATGTAACCACAATAATATAAATTGAGGAAATATGACGTGATATTTACATGTAATATTTGTACTAATACTTATCTGTTTAGAGGTTTAGTTAAATGCTATAACATTACTATAATATATGAATGTATACAAAAATGTGCATTGTTGGATAAGATTAAATTTAGAGCAATATTAATAATTATTATTACTATCATTTTTGCCGTATAGTGAAATCAATATTATTAACTATAAAGACTTTTGAATTTAATTGTAGTTGTATTTAAAAATAAAAATACAATAATTTGAATTTCAGTCCAGAAAACACCACTGTTTACTTCAAAGAAACTCCGCCGATGTCCACTTACTTGGTGGCCATTTATGTGGGTGAATTCGTGCCAAACCAAAACGATTCAAAAATAACAATTTACACATACAAAGGAAAGCAGAATCAAACTGAATATGTAGCAACCGAAGCTCCAAAACACCTCAAAGTGCTAGAGGAGTACACGGCCATCAATTACATGCTTCCCAAAATGGATCTGTTGGCGATACCCGATTTCCGTGCCGGTGCGATGGAAAACTGGGGAATGAACACTTACAGGTAAAGTGCAAATGAATCAACAAAGAGGAAGACGCTAATCAATACGTCTTGTTTCTGTCAAAACAACAAAAAAAAAAAAAATCGTTTTGTTTTTGCGCAGGGAGTCCTATTTGTTGTTGTCAGATGATTCAAAAACGAAACTTAAAATCCGGTCGTCAGAAGTTGTGCAACACGAGTTCACACATCAGTGGTTCGGCAACCTGGTCACCTGCAAGTGGTGGGATTATACATGGCTGAACGAGGGTTTTGCAGCATACTTCCAATACTTCGCAACCGGCATGGTAATGTACAATTTATTAATACACGGTTTATAATAACGCTCATTTGGTAAATTTTCACAATGAAATGTCAAATTAATTTTGACAATAATTGGTGTAGGTGAGGACCAGTTGGCCGATGGAAGAACTGTTTCTGATCGACGAGGTTCAGAATTCAATGGCATACGACCAGACTCCCAGACATCCCATAACCGCGTCTGTGAATACTCCTGAAGAGATTGACGGCATATTTGATGCCATAACGTATAAGAAAGCGGCGTCAGTTTTGAGAATGTTGAGATACACGGTGACTGAAAATCTGTTCAAATTGTCCCTTCAACATTATTTGCAAGATCGCAGGTGAATAATTATATATGGTTTACTTCAGCACCTACGTTTTAGGTTAACAAAACATTTAATTTCATATTTAATGTATATTGTATACTGATAACTAACTGCAGTATTTGTAAAAAATAATTGTTGTATTAAATTATTATAGAGAAAAGGCAGCGGAGCCTATAGACCTGTTTTCAGCATTTGACTCTGTGTTATTCGACTATGATTATGAAATTGGAAATGGATTGACAGTAAACGAATTCATGTCGAATTGGACGTTACAATCGGGATATCCGGTTCTGAATGTTACGAGAAATGCAACTACAAATACATTTTCAGTGACTCAAGTAATCAAACAATGACCATTATATTATGTTATTAAATATATTACAATTTATTTGAATACATAGATGACACATACATTTATTCAATACGAAAATAATAATGTTGTACTTAGACTAAAAACTACCCCGTGAATATTATTACGTCATATTCGTTTTTAGAAGATTTTTATAATTATATAAAATTTGTTTGTTTTATTTAGAGCCGGTTTTACATGAATAAGACTGATACAATCATCAACGAGACGGCGGCATGGCACATTTGTCTCACGTACACAACCGATGTAAGCAAAAATTTCACTTACAACAGTTCTTCCGTTTGGACAAACAAAGAATCGCCATTGACCGTTTTCGAAGCCCCCGAAGATATTAATTGGTACCTGTTTAACCCAAAAGCAATCGGTAAGTGTTAACGTGATTCTTCCAGAGCTGAATAACAATCAATCTCAAACTGATCTGTCTATCTATCAGGTTTTTACAGAGTGAACTACGACGTCGACAACTGGATGGCGCTGATCAAGCAGCTGAACGAGACGCCCACCGATATCCATGTGCTCAGCCGAGCTCAGCTGATAGACGACGCGTTCAATTTGGCGAGGTCAGGCCAGTTGGACTATTCAGTGGCATTGCACTTGTCCAAATATCTGAAGTATGAAAACAACACTACACCGTGGTATTCGGCGATGAATGTCTTCTCGTACTTGTTAGAGCGCATGCCCCGTAGTGGTGAAGGATACGAAGACTTCAAGGTATGCACATATATTTTAATCTACTGATGGATATAATATAAACTTTGTGCAATGATGATAAACTATAGTAGATACGTAATGAGAATTTCAATTTTATTTTTCGCTTAGTCTCACGTCAGCAGTTTGGCCGGAACCATATACAAGAAGCTAGAAGCCCTCGTGTCGAAAGGCAACACTGAGTTTAAAGTGTTGAGTGCTTGGGAAACATTTTCAAGTTGGGCGTGTAGGTTGGAGAACAAATACTGTCTGACGAAAGCACAGGAATACTTCAATAAATGGCAAGCCGGAGAAAAGTCAGTAACCATATTATTATACTATATACCTACTATAGTACCGTGATCATCCAAATACCTAACTTAAATAATTGTACCGTGCAGAATACCTGCTGATATCAAGGACGCGGCGTTCTGCATCGGAGTGAAGAACAGCAACGGTCCATCGGTCTTTAACAACATGTTAGCGTTGTATAACAGCACGAATTCAATTTCAGAAAAATCTTCAGCTGAAGCTGCTTTAGGGTGTTCTACCAACAGGACACAATTGTCTGAGTAAGTTATTTACTTAGTACCATAAATTATTATTACCATTGATTGACAAATAAGTAACACTTGAAACTGCCTGTTTTACGTCTCAATATAGTTACTTGTATCTACTTAGTACTTTATATACACGCATTACGTTCCAAATTCACTTTTCATACAGCTGACTGTGCATGATTTGTCAATATTTCAATTTATAGACCAATATTGACATAAATAATGATAATAATATTGAAAAATGAGAATAATACTGTGGTGCTAACTGTTAATTAATTGTTTTATTTCACTTTTATAATGACAAAAAAACTATTGTGAATTTACCATCTGTATATTTACTCGACTTCATTCGGGCTAAAATCAATTCATCTTTATATCGTTTTCCAACTTAAGTCAGTTGAGATATATAATACAATCATTATTACAATAATTCATTTTATAACTTTTCACTTTTTAATTCTGGACATATTTTTTATGTAAACACAAAAAATGGAGACAGATTCAACGAATTCTTAAAAGCCGACGTAAATCCAATATTGTTAAGATTGGTATCTGTTTTTATGTGTCTACATTTAAAATATGTACAAAATTACGAAAACAAATCATAAAAGCAATTATTGTAGTTGTGTTCATAAGTATTAGATTTTAACATTTATTTTGTAAAAAATTTAAATGCCTGTATATCTACTAATATTTATAAAAACTATGATAGTAATGTAATTTGTAAACAAGAAACCATTTTAATACACAAAAAAAAATATTCAATTTTTGCCAGCCAAAACAAAACTCATATGTGAGCATTCTATAGCAACATATTATAGCCAGGAGTTCAAGGAAATTATTGATATAGTTTTTATTAAAAACGTTCTAATAGTTTTTGAATCTATAGAGGGTAAACAAATAGAGAAACATTCATATATACAGGTAAACTGCATTTACAGTAGTTACCTAGTTGTTTAAAATATTGGTGAAGTTATAATGGGTCATTTAAACAAAAATTATATACATTTTAAATATTGACGACAAATAGGTGTTCCAATGACAAATGTATGCGAGTTTTCATGTTGCATACATTTAAACATTATTGATTTTTAAATATTTTTTAATACTTTTTAATAATTTGAATTTTGAGTGGTTATATTTGGTTTCAGGTACATAAATCATATACTAGATGGACCCAACGGACCGATCAAAGGAAAAGACATGAGATCCGTCGTGTCTGCAATATCAGTGACTCCATTGGGTCTCGATGTGCTATACGAATTTATGTCAACCAACATAAACAAAACTATGGACCAGCTACCTAATGGTGAAGATATAATTACCTTTATATATTCAACCCTTGCTTCCAAGATGACAACCGACAATGAAATTGAAAAGGTGAGTCTTAAAAATCATAAAAATCGTATACAACAAACATAAGCACAAACATATTATGCACCGCAAGTAGATTTAAATTAATTATGTGCAATTTGTTAATGTCATATTATTATTGACGGGAAATATAACCAGAAAATTGTGTGTCTAAACGGGTCTTAAATAAATCTAACAAAATAGTCTGTTCACTATTAAAAATTTCGTTGTATAGGTAATGCGCATAAAAGTATTGAATTCTTATCAAGAGTTCTTTAGATTTATTTAATGTTCTTTCTCTTAACGCAGTTCGACCTACGTGGTGGTCTCGGCAGTGGGTGGACGGATACGACGCATTATTGATTAATACATAATTGATATAATTAGTATCTCTATTTTTATTATTTTTTTTTTTTGGTTAATAGTTAGGCACATATTGTAAGACAGGTTAATGCATTATACTATAGTCTAATACAGGGAAGATTAAAATCAATAATATTATAGTTATACATATCGTGTAAAGGGTTTTTAGTTTCCAGAATAATAAGTCACTTGCGACTTATTAATCTGTGAGTCGAATGACGAGAAACAACTAGCGACTAGTTCATGGTTGCGGTCCGGTTGATAATGTGTCCACTGTGACTCTTCCGCAACCTCCTTTGGTTATAAATAGGCATTCGGGGGGTACGGAGTCGGTGTATAGGTGGCCGAGGACTGTTGTTTGTGGGAAAAATATAGATATCGGTCAGTGGTGACGTGAAGATAACAAACGACTGCATCAGGGACCATATCGATCTGTTCGTGCGCATATTTTATTTAATATTTAATTATATTTTTAGATAAAAAATTTTAAGAACAATTCCACTCTTCGAGCCTCTGTACGATCTACGTTTGAAAACTCGTACAAAGTGGTCGAATACAACTTGGAATGGTTTGACAGTTATTCTGTTGGCATTAACCAATGGGCTTCAGCGTACGGGGAAAAAGAAGACAAGAAGATTGAAGACACTACATTGCATCCTACGACGATCTCTGCAGGTACTACCGGTAGTACTGTTATGAATGTAACGGTTAAAATATCGTCCACTACTCCAAAACCGTCCAGTGCAACTTTGAACGCGTACAGCAGTCTTGTGATTTTACAACTTACAGTATTTACAGTATTGATAAAAACGTACTTTTTGTAAAATTTAACGAGAAAATCCTAATTTATGTTTGAATTGTATTAATGTTGTATGAAAAATTACGAAGATAATATTTATAATTATTATAATTATTTTTTGAACCTATACCTAACGTATAAAATAATATTTAATAACATATTATGTTCAGTCAGTACAGTATAATGTTAAATAAATGTGATATGACGTATTGACTTATGAGGTTCGTTTCTTTAAAAGATTTCAGATTACTCCAATACGCATTTATCAGTTTCTGAACAGGGAAGAGACGAAAAGTGGAAAATAAACACTAATTAGTAATATTGTGACGGTGCGCATAATAGTAAGCTCACATAGTGCGTAATTAGAGAGCAGATAGTTTTTGAAAAATTGAACTTGTTCAGGCAATTCCGGACAAACTTAAAATAGTATCTATCCATTACGGCTTTACTATTTACTGTTCAGTATTTACTATCTATGCAATACTATGCAATTAATATTGAGAGTACATTTGAATCACAATTTTTGTGATTACCTTTTAACTAATTTTAAATTTTTATTTATATTGATAATATTTAGTGAGTGTCATTAGTGGATGACTTCTCACCTCAAGTGTAGTCTGCTGTAATTAACTCTAACCATATAAACTTATTGTGCCCCTAAGGTACAGATTGTTTATCTCAAATAATAATAAAAAAAATATATTAATAATATCGATCGTGCTAAATGTATTTCAATGGTAACCTAAACTAAAAAATAAACTACTTTCGTTCTCATTTAATACTTATTAATATTTTAAATGAAATGATTGTTTGTAAAAATGTGTGGTTTATAAAAACAAATGGCATAACATAAGGGATTGAAATGGCCTGTATTATTATCATTATAGCTTTAAAATAAAATACAAGGTTTCTGTTCCCGAACGTTATGGCTATATCTACAGACGTCCATTTATCTTCAAAATTACATTTTTAACATCTTAAATGAACAATATTCATTTTTTTTCAAACTTTGATAATAGCACCTAGTCAATGAATAGTGATTCAGAAAAATGATTTAATATTTATTAAATTTGTATAATATTATGAGTAACTATTGTAATTCTTTTTTTTTTTTTTTTTTGGTTGAGGCTTTGACAACTGAGGTTATTAGCCTGTGGAACTGTGGAGGAGGGTACTGTAGGGTTTTGAACACGTGTGTGTTTGTTTTGGCAGAATTTTTAAGTGGGTACGTGTAGGTATCTGTCATGCCCGGGTGGAAGATGGCGGCCTCTCTCTCCGGACACCGGAACTCTCCGAAGGAAAATTCCGCCCGTGGCCGAGTTTGAACCGGCGACGGTGTGCATCACAACCGACGCCTTAGTCCGCTCGGCCACTCCGTCCCTCTATTGTAATTAATACTATCAACAAGATATTAATATTTGATTATTTTTGTACAATTGTTATTTTTCAATGTATATATTTGGTCAGGTACATAATATATTATATTATATAGTTATCATTTGCAATCAACCGTCCAAGATTCAAATTAATTATATTTTTTTCATCCTATACGGACTTTTAAATAAAGTATTAAAACTCACAACGCTTTTTTTCAAGTAAGGTCTCCATGAAAAAATAGTACCTTGTAGTATACTTGGAACTGATCATAATATTATATTTAAGACTATAAGGTGGATTGGACTGATAGGGTTGGAAGATATAATATGGGCACCACATGAATGAGGGAAAAGGTGCTCATCTCATGTTTGGTGAAAAGTATTTCAGCGCCATTAAAGATATCTATAACGGGTTGACTATGGTTATAAAGGTGGTTTTATGCGATATGGGAAGATATCATTTACTATTTGTAACTGCGAAATGGTGTCCTAGTCTAAATCACTCATATCCGTACAAGGATTAATAGAATCTATATATTTAGGGATGATGCTTCATTTCCCACACATTTATATTTTCATGAAGTGAATTCCACCACGCCAAAACAAAACCACTAGTAACTAGTAACGGAAGATTTGCGAGATATTTGTAAGTAAAAACAACATTTTTAGGAAAAAAATCATTTCATCTCAGATGTATTATACAGTGGAAACTTTGCGCAGAAAGCACTTCCATTTTATCTTTCCTTGCTGCAGGTAAATAAAATAACCGAATTATCGTTACTTGAAAACAAAATGTATTACCTGTATACGACAGTGTTTATTTCATTTCTAAAAGTATAATGCTTTTTTCGTACATAATATATGGAACTCGGATCAATTTCAACTCATCATTTTCCATGTTCTCAGCAACATCAGTTTTCTTTAACTCTTGGGAAACCACAAGTGAAAATAATCGTTATGCTTTACGAGTATACGAGTATTCTTGTCTCATGTGGGACCGACCTAAAATATGCAGATAACAGCGTGTACGCCACCTTGGTGATTCGCTCTTTTCACTAAAAACTGTACCTACAAGCTGGTTTTCATTGTTTACAATTTTGTGCTCAAACGAGATGTCATACATTCTAGAAATATTATATTAATATGTGCGCAAACGAGTCTCCAATGAGATATCGATGGTAAAATTCCTGTCGGTGTTTATTCTGCGAGATGAAAATATCGAAAACACTGATGGATTAGCGGAAGAAGACAAGAAGTGCAGCTGAGCAATATCGAAAATGGTTCAGTGGCACCTACCTAGGTACCGGTCATGTAGGATTAACATGTACGAATTTCGCATAAGAAGCTAAATTAAAATTGCAATTTCTTTTAGTATCCATTCACTGTAAGTTCATTTTATCTGGTGTTGGTTAAATTGTAATGACGTATACTTTATGTACGTTGGTAATTAAATAACAATCACACGGCGTTATGTGTAGGCAAAACAGGTACACCATGGTCGTGCGGTCGGTTTTCCGGTTCTTCGTATGGTATTCAGTACGATAATGCGCAACGTATAATATTGTTATGGTCGTACACCGTTATGGATTCGGTATCCAGGTACACTGAATACGCGAGTCAGCTTTACCGTATTTTATAAGTTTATTATGGTTTGTAAAATTAAAAATTGTGTTTGCTTTGAGTGATTTAGTATAAATTAAGTGAAAATAGTAAATCGCATATAATTATATAAAGTATCAACATATTTTTAGTAATCATGGCAATTTAATGGACGATTGCGGTAACTGATAACCAAATAGTTACATTATTTTTGAAAGGTGAATGTAATTTAAATTACATTTTATAGTTATAAAATACTTTTATTGATACAGCATTTATCCAACATTTATAAATTATACTGAACTTTATCATCTTAACGTACTTATAATAGCTACTACTAGCTTAAAACCACTTTTGGCCGCACTTATAGTCTTTATAAATGTTCTAAAAACTAATAAATTAAGATCGTACAAGGGGATTTGTAGTAAATCAATACTTTCAGAAGCAGCTATATTCCTGATTTATATTGTGTACATTAAAAAAAATGTCCTTGTGCATTCATCAAGTTATGAAGACATTTTTTTTTCTGTTGTTTTATAAAAAAATGTATGATATTTATAGTTTTCTTCCATATTCATAAAAAGTACACAAAGAATTGTCATTAAAATTTTACTGACGAGATATTTCCACAGTAAACAAAAACTTTGTTAACCTGTTACGTAATAAAATTAAATCAAACCGTAACTTCAATTTAATTATATTATCAGTTATCGTTGCTAGTCAATTTACGTTCATTATTGCCATTTTAGGACTATTAATTAAAAATGCATTAAATTTAAAATCATACCATTGAAAATTAGAATGGCATATGTTCGAAAGCATATGAGAAAAAATGTTTTAATTTAAATTTGAGTTATACCTAACATGGAAAATAAGAATAGTAATTTGTTTGAAAGCATATGTGGAAAAATGTTTTTATGATATTATTAAGTATTGTAATAAATTATTTTCGTTGTAGACTATTACCTGTCCCCATAAAATAGCTTTTAGCTTGTGCTGAATAAGGAAGGAAATGTACAAAATACTTATAAAAAATAAATATATTTAGAATTAAATTTATTATAATAATATTATATTCTCTAAATATGTTTATATTGTAATCTTCTATTATTATTATTTTTGAATATATTGATTAAAATTATTTCATATTTTCAGATATAGTTATACCGTGATTCAAACAACTATATCGTCTACTTATTTCAGTTAGGTAGTATAATAGTTATGTATTAATTTATGATTCTTCTTCATGAATCGTGATTTTATTATTACCTGCAAGACAGTATCTACGCTTAAAATAAAATGTAAGTTGAACACATTCAAAATTGTATGTGTTAGATCGAATTTAGGTATCTGCAGTGCTTTTATGCGAATATTTTACGTGGAAGTGCTAAAAGCAACAAACAGGGACGCGAAATCCTAACAAACCCGGTTCAACATAAAGGAATGTTTCCATAAACGTTTACACAATGAGATTTAGTACACTTAAAAAAAACAATAATTATACCCTGACTTTGTGAAATTTAAAAAAAAAAAAAATTAACCATTTAAAAAATGTAATAATCCATTCTACCGTTTGGAAAGAAAAATACTCGACAATGTAGGCCACGACGGTATTATTATATTGTTGTCACAAAACGTGAACAATATATTAATATGATATTTATGTATTATTATTACCTATATGTATCGTAGCACAATTAGTTCGCAATATTGTAAAACGTATTTCGTATTCGTTAAGGTGTTTAATTACACAATGTGGTAGATATAATACCAAATGTGGTGGGTTTAAAACCGTCGGCGGCGTAGGGGCCACCATTTGTGAAACTCAAATTTCATTTGCATACATCGGAGAAAGTGCGACGTTTTCCTATATACGTAATAATAATAATAATATAATATGTATAAATTATACACGTGTGCACGCGGCTCGTCGATATTTGATAAGCCCAGTGGCTTGTTAGGTATATATTATATTATATTACAGAGGTCCGCCGCACATTAAATTATCGGCGACGACGTTTCGTTCATGTTTACCCAACATAAACACATCGATTATAATAATTAATGAGCCACTATAATAGG
Source organism: Metopolophium dirhodum (assembly GCF_019925205.1). Classification (NCBI taxonomy): domain Eukaryota; kingdom Metazoa; phylum Arthropoda; class Insecta; order Hemiptera; family Aphididae; genus Metopolophium; species Metopolophium dirhodum. The sequence continues at coordinate 8,405,356 of NC_083561.1, read as the reverse complement.
TACGGGTACACCGGTACGTATTATGATCATCATCACCTACGTGGATCGCAAAACACGCGTCAAATAGGTGTAACAATAATAGTATGTTATTATAACATAAGTGTTATATTGTTTGTAATAAGTGAGTGGCTAGTTATTGTGATGTCGATTACACTATACGATATCGTTATACAAGTATAAAATAATAAATACCTAATAAGATAGGTATAGATAATACAAGTCATGTGGTATTATGGTGTATAAGTATTATTATTTTTAATATTTTTTTTATTTTTTAATCACCATAAATAATTTTACTGATGTAATGATTTGATGATTATTATAATATACTCACTGTTTCGTTGGTTTTTGTGAGGCCGTCGATGTTTCCGGTCGGACGACGACAATACACGCGACTGCTGTGACGGACGGCAAAATAATAATTTTGATAAGAACTACGACAGATCGCTGTCCACCGTATATATTAGTACAGACGGTCTTTTGGTCTTGATTGTCGCAATTTTGTCGTCATGTATGCTCGTGCGCAAATTATAATGTCACAATTATGTATGACTACGCTCGAGTATTTTACTACTCCAGCGGAAGGGCGAACGTGGGGGTTGTAACGCACTGTAGGACCGCTCTGACGCGGACGTGGTCGGCGACTGCCGATGTACGGAGCCCTGGAAAAGCGAGAAATTTACCGCTACACCCTCGCTAGCCATCCGCGACGCAACCCCCCTCGGTGCGCCACGGTCACCCCCTACCGCCAACCATCACCGACGCCGACGAACCTATCTACCACGGCCGCACCTCATCACCACTCGTTTTGGTTTTCCGCCACTGCCACCGCCGCCGTCACTCCGCCGACCAACTGCTCCACAGACCACATCCTTTCCCGTACACACACACGCACACACACACACACACACACACACTCACAGATATAATACGCACGTGATCCGAATGTTTTTTGGGTCAAACCGATCTTTTAAGCCTATAGCAGAAGATAAATTGAGACGAGATTAGCTGTCATCTCTTATACTCTGCAGCGGTTTCAAAATTGTTTTATTATTATTTATTTATTATTATTATTATTTTTAAGAGAAAACTACGGAGCAACGCAAATATTGAAAAGTTAAACTTCAGCTGTCTCGCTCCGCCCAATATATCTATCGCCGTCACCATCACCACCTTGATACCAAATATTAACTTGTCCCGAAAATCCTATACATCAAAAACTTTCATTTTCTTACGCTCCCCTTATCCTTCCGCCTCTATTTTCGTCGTGATCACTATATACGTTTCCCGGAAATATTTGTTACGTGATATAATTTATTATTTAAATGTCGATCTTCCGTTAAAATTATCCATAACATTGTTCCAAATATTATAAATTAAGTGTCAAAAATATAACATTGTAAAATAAAAAAGTTTATTATCCGTTTGAGGGAATGTGCAATTTTAGATTCTGAGAAGGGGAAAGAAACCATTTGTTGCAATAATGTGATTTTTTTTTCGGAAAACACTTTGTCTAGATAATAAAAAAAACTCCAAAACTTTTATGTAGTGTATAATATATTAAATTGGAAATTGGATCTAGATAGCACTCAAAATATCTCGTAATAACAACAATAATTTTTATCTATTTTTATTTTATAACCTACTTAATCTTGACATTTCACCATCATTAAAACCATTTGTTATTTTACACTAATTCAAAATGTTCAAAAATGCGGAAGTATTTAAAATATAAAAATTATTAATTCTTTATTGAACTAAGTTCACCTAATGGACAGACAGGTTTTTGAATGCGTTGATTTATCATCTATTTAAAATATAAAATAATAATACAACACTATCCAGAAACAAGAATAAGTACCAAATACCCAATTTCTGTATCCTGTCCGATTTTATAATTTATGACTGTAGAGAAATCCGATGGTTTTATACGATCATTACAATGAGGGATAGTATTTGAAGATGGGTAAAGATGCTGTATATTATGGTAATATGCATATTATTTTTTTAGCAGAAGAAAATCATAAATATCTTTAGTTGGCAATTTTCAAAATACAGTGAAAGCAGAGGTTTTAGTAAGAAAAAATATACGAATTCTTTAAGATTTACTTCATGGAGGATGTTACATGGATATACATTATAAAAGGGACCTACCTATAATACATTACGAGGTTTTTAAATATTATAATAAACTTTAAGTTAAATTATTATACTTGTAGATTATACATGGACAGAATACGGGCCTGTTTGTACAATTATTTCGACAGTTTAATAATAAATTATAATATTATTATGAATTTATGTAATTTTTATATTTCAATTTAATATCACAACTCTTTGATACATTTTGAATAGCTTTGATACTATTACATGTATTATTAACGATGGACAATATTTGTGACCCACAAAAGTTATTTTGTATTTAATGAGACAAGAAAAAATAACAAGACAAGTTTATATTTATATAGAATGCTTAAAAATATATTTTATAAAGTTTACGTGTCATGCACAACTTTAGAGCTTTTTGATGTACAAAAAAATATATTTTAGTACTTCTAGAAATAAGTTACATAATTCTCAAATTATAATCCATAACGTCATATAGGTACTCAATATTAATTTAATTGTCAAAGTTAGTTGCAGCATACGCCGAAGATGATTTTATAATAATGACTATATTTATTATGGGTGGGTAGCAATATCATTGTGACTCATCGTGTATGATATCTGAGGAAAACTATTGGTTTCATTAAAAATGTACTAATATTATTGTTTTAACTCTCATGACCAAATATCATACTTTTATTCGAGGATTAAAGATTTTTTTGTTTGTTACTTAAATGTACCGATATCTATGCGTTAATAGTTATACTTAAGCTTTACGGAATTTATCTCGAGTTATAAATCCATAATTGCTTATGTCATATGCTTTAAAATTGCGTACTAGAGGTAGAGCAATAAATCGTATGTATCCCATAAGTCAATTTGGATTCTTAAGAAACATTTTACTAAGTCAGGATTAATCGCTTTTAAATCATTATTTTAATCTATTTTTATTAGTGTTATATTACTGATTACTTATTTTTATTGTACTTCAATATAGAGTAACTAAGTATGTTGTAACATATGTACAAGAATTTCATAAAATTTAAACACAAATCAAAATGTAATTTCACTCGCAATTTAAATACTAAATTATGTACGAATGAAAATATATAAATTCGTATGATCGTTTTACTTACCTCACTTTTCAATTTGCATTTATAGGTACCATAAGCTATTGTCATTTTTAAGAATTTTAAAGAACATTGTTTTTTATTTTTTATTTTATAAAGATTTTGGACTTAAAGCTTTGAACACGCAAACATTTCCGGTACACGCTTTATTTCCGTTGGTTTCTTTTTCACATTGGTGGTATTTGCTATCAACTGAATAGTGAATTCACCAGAGCGTTAAGTGCGATTTATCTGCCTAATTAATTTTTTTACATCGTCGTTTATGAACTTAAAGATAGACGTTTTGTATGAGTTTTTCGGGGAATTTGTGTAGGCTTGAAGCATTTAAAAAATGTACCTACGGGAGTTTTAGTTACATGGCTAATTAATTTGTAATTTTGTAATCAACGATTATTAAATTTTCAAAGTTAATGTTATGGTTTCAATTTGTACTAATTAAAAACCTATTGTTTACATCTCAAAAGTTTCAAAATGACTATATTTACCATTATACGTTTAAAAACTTTTAAATATAGTTGTAACATTTACAACATTTTACAATTTATTTAAAACACTAGTTATTATTTAATCATGATGGTATTTGTTTCTTTCATTTTGCTCATATTTTTTCTAAATTTGGAACACAAATATCTTATTTTGTAAGCCCATGTTACGGGCTTACACTTTAATAGTCTTATTTATTACTAAAGACAATCATTATATATCTATATAATAGTTTCATAATATATATAGTGCGGTTGTATTAAATGTCCATAATAATGTTGAATTGTTGTTAATTGAGTACATAAGTTGCATGCATAAGAGTGTTTAGCGTTGTTTACTTTTTTTTTTTGCGTACACAAATACCCAATATTATAGGTCATTTTTAGGACGTATTCAAATTTTTAGATTGATTGTCTGTCAACACTTTATCAAATTATTGTGTATAGGTACTAACATTTTTAGTAATACGTTTAAGGTACAATTTAAAAATCAAAAGTTGTATGAAATTTCAGTTTAATATTAATTTGAAAACTTATATTATGCAAAGTAGTGAATTAGTTTTGAATATATTATTATTGTTTTTGGCACTTTTATATTGTGAGAAATAGGTATAGCATATACAATAAGTTGGCAACATTCTAATAATTTATTTAGCCGTACCGATACACACGATTTCAACATTCTAGCAAATTATATTATAATATAAGCACGGCGAAAAATAAAACATCAGCCATAAAATTAAATATATCTAATATCATCAATAACATTAAAGTGTATATACTGTATATTGTATATAATACTGTATAATAGCAAGAGCCGTGAGTAATTAATTAACGGCAGCTCACATAAACTCGGCGATATGTATACTATCTTTATACCCTTAAAAGTAACACAACCTGGTATTGCAAAGAGAAATTAATCTTATATTTCACTAGTAGTTGCACCATTAAAGGAGTATTCTGATTAAGTAGGTGCTGAACGTCCAAAAAATGGTTTTATAAAAGTAAATTAGCAATATTTCATTCGTACTGCCGGGATGTTATGTAAGTACAATAAAAATATAATTTTGTAAATTTCATGATTAATTAATTTCGAAAATAATTAATTGGTGAAAATAATATGCATACAAATAATTAATCATAGTCAATTATTATTTACATACTCATTTGAAATCGATATTCTGTTTAAATCTTATTTCAGTTCAAAAAAAAAAAAAATGTTCATAAATATTATAGTGTGTATATTATATTATACAAGTGGGTAAATTATTTACGGATGCCTAATTTATATATTTTAAATACATTATAATACTATTATGTTTCAATGCTGAATTTTTAATATACTAAGTACAATAACAATTTGTATACTTGTTTCATTCATCTAGAAACCTGCTCGGTACTCACAGCTAGCAATGTATACTTTTGTCAACGAAGCATAATATCGTCACCGAACGTCATATTATTGAAAATCGCTTTGCAACGAAGCTAAATACTCCGAGAGAAAAGAAGACGGATAGGCATAAAAAAAAACTACACCAAATCAAAACAAATTTGTCATTTAATATCGTAACTCCTTCAATGTGAAGACGAGGTAAAGCAATATTATGAAGAATATGAATAGTTCACACAAATATCATCACGAACAACTGATGAAAAAGAAACCGGCAAAGCCCACTGTGCATTACATCACTAATTTCAGTTGAAAAATGTCTTATTTACTAAACCTATAGGTTTTATTCTATAAATATTTATTAATTTCCTAAAAAAGATTTATTTTTATTATTTAAAATACTTGTAAATATTATATTAATGTAAATTTAATGATGAGTATTATTTTAAAAGGCTGATGACTATACAACTGAAGGGTATAAAAAAATGTCATAGTTAGTACTTTTATCATGTCAAATCTTAAGCACTAGTTAATATTATTATTGTAATTTAAATTTTTACATAAATAAATGTTTTTAATTGAATATAATATGTATCCAATGACGGTAATATAGTTGTCGTAACCTGTAACATCTGAAAGCAAAATTATAAAGTTTTTACAAAGAACCCAAGCCGTACTGATTAGAAGGATATTTTAAATACATATATTTATTGATCAATATCATATTGTGCGGTCATTTAGAATCCGATGAAATAACATTTTTACAATTTTTACAAATGTAGTTGATTTTTATAAAATTATATTGTTAAAACTGTCCACAGCAAATATTACCATGTATATATATATATATATATCATACATTCATACATAATTGTAAATAATACACGAAGCTTTGTAATTTATATATTTTATTCCTTACTGTATACAACTGTGAACGTGCTTTATTACATAATATTGCAATTCTCTTGGATGATATAAAATATTTTTTTTAACAAATCTTCACATCCACTTTAGGTGGTACCTATCTAGAATAATTAAATTCAAGTCATCTAGACATTTTTTTTAACCGTTAAATTTTAATAAACCTGAGTAGAAATAATACAAGGACTAAACGTGTAAAATAATTAAAATCAGTTTTAAGTGACCACCGAAAAATGGCATTGTTGTAAAAAGTGTTTTGTTTAATTTTCACAAATAAAATTAACATCAAATGACAAACGGATGGCTTAACAGTAAATAAAGGAAAAATCTAACCGTAAAAAGGTCACTAGAAATGGCTTTTATTGTTGATATGTACAAAAGAATAATTTGCGATGTTTTCATTATTTAATACATTTTAGGGGTTCAAGAATTATTTATTGAATTTATTGAAATCAAAAAAAAAAAGAATACAAAATAATATAAATAAAGGTCTGCCCAATCAAACATAAGGCGTAAAGCATATTATATAAATGATATTCAGCTGCCAACAAACCAATTCCCAAACGCTTTTTTTTAAGTACATGATTTTATATTATATTTCCAAAATATCTGTTTCCGAAGTATAATTTGGATTCATGATCAGACCCAATCGACTCTTCTGTAAAATAACAGGGTGTAAATTCATTGATAAAGTAGCAAAACTTTTTCATTGGTCAGTAAATTCCAGATTTTTGTAATAAGAATTCAAAAAGAAAAAAATATATAATATGAGCATTGAGCAGTTAATATGAATGTAGGTACCGCCTTATATTTAACTAGATATGACTACATTGTTTTTCTATAGAAAACAATGTTTTGCATACATCTATAAATTATAAATATAAGTAGTAATCATTTAGTTCACTATAATATTCAATATTGAAACATTGACCACAGTTGTGTTTGTAAAAAGTAAGTATTTTTGTGTTATGCATATAATCAACAGAAATAACAAATCTGCATAACTATGGTATAAATATTAACTTTATATTATATTTATTTTGTAAAATAAATAATTGTATTATAAAGAGTATCGATGTGATGTACTGATATGTCATGTAGATTATACATAATAGTTTAGGTGGTAGACAAAAGATCAACTTCTTATATTATATTATCAATTTCTTGTTATCCTTTCTAATTATTTTCAAGTATGAATTATTTTTTGAAATTAAGGGAAATATTTTTAATATTTTAAAAAAACTTATGAAAAATTGACCTAAATGTTTAGGTTTTGTGTTCACGATAAGTTAATAGTTTACGTGCAAAGTAAATGCATAGTTGCTAAAAAAAAAAAAGTAAATTTCTAAAATATTGATGAAAATGATTTCTTACAAAACAAATATATTCACCTTGTGGTAGGTTAACGCACTTCATTAAATACTTGAAATGTTGAAACAGAGTTCACCTTCTGTGTGGTTTAAAAACATTCGGGGGGGGGGGGGGCATAAGGCCCTCAAGCCCTCCAAAGCCAATACCTATCTATGGATTAATAACATTAGAAATTAGGACTCTATCCGTTTTTGTGATGGTATTCGTTAAGTTTATATTGTGAAGATAGAAATTTATTTTGATTTGTAAGTATATATTTTATGTCGACAAAATGAAAAACTACTGTATAAAGTTCAAAATCTTCTGAAAAGAAATGGTTTCTTAAAGAAATAAATCTTATTTCACATTTTTTAAAATTGTAAGTTATGTGGTAAATTTTACTGTTATTAAGCTCCAAAACTTTTTTCTCGGTTTTTGGGCTTACTTTATAAATTCAATTTAGTTTGGTTCACAATAAAAATTATATAAGAAAAAATATATTTAATGAATTTAATATGTCTTAAATATTTTCTAATACTAAAAAATTAAATTAATAGACTGTATTTTTGTATTACCATCGCCGATTGTAAGTGTAAATATTAAAATTAAAAATAGGTTTACATTATGTACTTTCTTTATTAAGATAGTACATGTTTATTTGAAACAGACGAAACGGAATGAATTAAATCCAGCAGAAGAATATAACTTTTATTATTTTCTACAGTAATCCAAAAAATACTTAATTATACGCATACATTCACATACGCTTTCACTCGTGGAATATGGAACCAAGTATAATTTTCAAATTTGATTCACTATAAATTAATAAAATACTGAACCCAATATAAGCATAAATATATATAAAAATAATAATCAAATTGGGATCTTATAGGTATACCTACGATATAAATTAATTAACTTTGCAACTTTGCACCAACCGGTGTATTAAAATCAGAAAGAGTAATTAGATGTGGAAATCATTCATGACGAAAATAAATTACTTAAGTATACAAAAACGATTTTTTTTAATATACCTTAAAGAAAAACTATATTGTTTCGAGAAGTTGAGTAGGTACAATAAAGAATGCAATTAGCAACAACAAGTTTGATTGTTGGGAGTTGCTTTTTGTGTATATAGGTAGGTACTTAAAAAGTCTATGAGACACAATAATTCAACTTGCATAGTAAAAATAAGATTGAAGAAATTTCAAACAAAATACTAGTACAAAGTTACCACAATATTTTCTACATTTAGGAAACAAATTGTTTTGACATGGAATGATATTTTTTTCCATACTTTACAACCATTATGTTTGTTTAATAACAGTCTATTCTTATAGTTCCAGATTAGACTGTTGTCTATTAAGGGATTTTAAAATGAATGAAAAGCAGTTTGGCTTTAATACACATATGGAGCTACATATTACAAAAATACATAGGTACTTAAAAACGTCTTATTAGTATACATTTATACAGCATAAAATCTAAAACATAATTGTACCTTAAGTACATAAAGATTATCAAACACAACGATTTCGGTTAGATCCCCATCTAAAGCCAAAATGTTCAAGACCACCATACAGGATAATACAAAATGCTGAAATATTGAATACAACTGAATAATAGTACAGCTATAACATAGCTTAGACAGTTCTGAAATCTGAAATTACGTTTTTAAAAAAATAAGTTTTCTTCGCGTTCCTTTATTGTGTGTACCTATTATGTCAATCATACAGACTTATACATGATTTTAATGTTTAAACAAATATTCCATGTTCAAAAAATGTGGGATTCCAACCATTATCTAATATTATTCAACATTTCGCAACACTAAATTGATAATGTTTAACCTTTCACTGTTAAATGTTAACAAATAATTATAACATAACACCAAATTATCGAATATTTCATTTTTTTATTATCCATGCAGAAAACTAGAGTTCCCACTTAGTACCGATGAATTTACTCTCTCGTAAATACTTAAATTAATTAATGTGATTCACTAAACTAAATCAATTCAGTGAACTGATTCATTCTTGAATCAAGCATATCCCTACTGTGATTGGACATTATAGGATAAGTGAGTAGGTAACAATTTTTTTATGTACATTAAAATGGGTTACGCGTTTAAATAATATATCGAATATTCGAATAGATAATATAAAATTATCCACGTCCATTCGATTATTTCCCTTTGACATTTAAAAGCTCGTTACGAACTTTTTTGAGCGATGACTGTGTTTTGGGCTCGACAGCGTTATGGCGGAATTAGACTTAGACTTAGTTCCTTCACCTGTATTCGTTATTTAGTAACGTGGAACACGTGATCTGTGCTAGCAGCGATTTATAACCGTCAACCACAGTCATCGGACAAGAGAGTAGGTAGGTAACGATATTTTTTATGTACTTTTATAATGGGTAGCACGTTTGAACTATCGAATATTTTATATTCGAGTAGATAATATAATTATTATCTATATGTACATTGGAATTTTATCGACATTTAAAATCTTGTTACAAACGCGTTTGTGCGATGACAGTGTTTTTGGCTCCACAGTGTTCCTTCACTGGTCCACATTATTCGGTAATCCCCAGCTAGATCATATTATCACAAGTGATGTTTTAATAAAATCCGATGATCATTCACTTTGATCTCAATGTTTAACAGAAAATATTTACATATATTTAAAACCTAAGTGTAAAATGTAGGTGAACCGGTTCAAATGATATATAGATGGAGAATAATTAGTCCTAGAGTTATTTTGCCACTAAATATAACGCAGACCAAATGAACGCTTTCGAGTTACAACTAACTTGAATCGTGAATACATAGCAAGAAAAAATCGCATCGTAAACTATAATGTCTTATTGTTTGCGACGCGTGGCCGCAGACACAACAACAAAACGCTTCCAACACAATATGTGCTAAGTGGTCACTGGTTCTTTTTCAGAACCAAAGTGGTTATTGCAGCATGACGCCACACGCCTCTCGATACTCATGGCGTCCTCTTGGCGTCCGCTTTTCCGTCGCGGAAAATAGTGGCTACGGCGTGTGGTCCGTCACGGTGACTATTACCAGTATCCTATAATTGTTCGTCGTGGAAACCAGGGTCAGTGGCGTATTGTCCGGCCTGGAAACAAGTGGCATCAGCGTGTCGTCAGTCGTGGAAATTATTGACATTGGCCTATAAATTGTCCGCCGTGGAAGCTATTTGCAGTGACCTATATATTGTCCTCGTTGGAAGCTATTAGCAGTGGCCTATTGTTCGGCGCCAAAACTATTGGCAGTGGCGATCTGTTCGTGGCCGAAACCAGGTCTACTCGGTCGGTTTACAGTGGTATTTGGCTTTTATAATATAATATACAAAGTCCCGTGTAGGCCCATCTTAAAAATGCTATTTTTTTTTTAAATTATTCTTTATTGAACATCGAGAGCATTGTAGAAACCACTATACCTACACAATTTGGAGTTCATATGTTTTTTTGTTTTTGAGAAGTAGCAATGAGTATTTATGAGTATATTATAATATATTACAAGCATATTATACAAGTATTGCTCATACACACTGATTTAGTTGGTTTGAAAACTCGTATAAAAATCTACGAGCAGATGTTTCTTACTCACTTTATTTAATACCCAATAGTATAAAACACAAAAGTTAAAAATTAATAAATAGTACTACGGTTTTAGAAATATCTCAATGAAGACAAAATAATAATGAAAACATAATGACTTACGTACCTATAATAGCTGAATTGATTTAATATTAATTTCTTTGATCGCATGATCATTATCCTAATGTACATCGGTATGATTTCTGAGTGACAATTACATATTGTTTTATTGTTTTAATACAAATGTTACTGGGACAAGTTATATAATTAAACCATACTGAGATACAATTAAATATTAACTAGTTATTTAATATTTATTCACTTAATAACAACAAACGAAAATAGCGGGTTAAGATAAAATTAAACTGAACTTTAGTCTATTGACTCGTGTTATTGACTAGCGTTGCAATATTATATATTTATACCATCACAATTATTATTATTACCCCGAATGCTATAAAGCCGTGAGTATGCATAATAATTATTAATATTATATGTTAATGATCTGCTTACTTTATGAAAAGGATTAGATCATAATATGTGCAACGTATTTTATCAGTCCATCAATTAATCATGTCATTGGTTTCTTCCATATTACTGTAAAATGTGAGCACGGCGTATGCATAATAAAAAATATTAAATCAAATTTCAAATAACCCATTAGTAAAATGTCGCGTTTTGTTGTAAAACCAGAAACCAGAAACTAGAATTTACATAACATTGACTAATAAGGTTGTTAATAAATTACAATATTTATAGATTTTTATTTGAATAATATAATAATATTATACTTGTATATTTTATAGTATTCACATTAGCATCTGAACTGTAAAAAATATTGTTAAATGCCAACTATTAGCACAGTAGCAACGTGAATTTGTTTTCAAAAAAAAAAATAATAATAAGTAGAGTTATCATGATTGCATAATATTAAGACGTTAATTCACGTTTAAATACAAATTGCCATTCTAATACGTATGCAGATACGTGTATACAAAACATATATTCTATTTTAATTCATTTCGCTCGTAAAAGTAAGTAAATTTGTCATGTGCTTATTAATCGACACAGGTACAAAAATTCTTGTTATTTACAAACCGATTACAATTATTATTTATATAATATGTTGGTGAATTTGCAAACCATGGCCCACGAGCTTGCAGTAAACGTTCGTGACACTGTAGTTTTCTCATTTTACGTAAATGATACATTTTTCTGCATGCTTATTTCTTCTGCATATTATCGTCTTAATAACATGTATTGGTATTATAATATTATTTTTAATTTAAGTAAAGATTTTAACTTCCACATTGAAGGTAGGGAATAATGTTTTTTCACACGTGATCCAGTATTCAGTATCTATGATGATAGTATAATGTTGTCCATTTTTCGTATGTGAATCTCTGAAACTAATTGAATTAAAATTACGTACCACGTGTACTCGATTTTGTTTACGTTAAATTAATGAACTTTCGTGACTTAAAATTTAAAAAAAAATATTCAACTAGGTATATCAACTTACATTGCCTAGGTATACAATATTAAACTACACGTCATACTTATACATTTTTGTTTAAATTCTATAGCTGATTGAGCCATCAATTAAGTTAACACAATCGTCTGTTTTAGCTAACAATAACCAGTATTGGGTTCATTATTATATGATTTTGTAACCATTCATTTTTTGTAATTTATCGGTTTATAATATTAGGACCATACGTCCGCACTACCGTTAAGTCTTACTCCAGATAAAATAACTTGTATTATTACATACCTGCCTAGGTAATAGAAATTCATACGCTCGTTTTACAAAAAAAAAATCTTTATGCTTATATTTACGTTCATTCTAGAAATAAAAAATGAACAACATGCATAAAATACATTTTGATTTTTGTCTACTTTAACAATGAACTCAAATTACATAATTCGTAAAACATTTTGAATATTCACCGGACTTACCTATTTAACATTAGTAGGCACCTACCAGCATAGACGCATAGTCTAATTAATCTACTAATAAGACGTCATATTATACTATTCCCTAGGTACGTAAAATATAAGTTTATGAAAATAAATATTCAAATTATTTCACTGCAATATACCAGCCTATTTATAATAAGTTTAAATTTTATTTAGAGATTCTCCTGATCCACATATAATATGTATAGAATAATCATTGGACATTGCATGTTTATATGCATAAATTAACATTTTAACGTACCTATCCGGATTGTAATTTTTTTTTAATATAAAATTATTTTAGCAAATTAAGTTTTGTTTAATATTAAAACACTTTTGTAATTTCCGATCAAATAAAATCGACGTTAAATAAAATATGTACCTACGTAATATATTTTTATTAAATTTTGATGATACACATTAATATAAAGCTACCTAAATATTTTAGATGTACGTACTACATTTATTTTATAAATAAAATCAATTTTATATTATGAATATTTTAGATTAGGTACCTATTTAATTTGTTTTTTTCAATTTCCCGCTCCTCTCATTATTACTTACAGACATCTGTGTTATTATTTCACTTGTTGTTATATTCCTATGGATTATAATTATAACTATTAATTATATCAAATAGAAAACATATTTTGTAGGCATTCCAAAATTATATTTATATTATATTATTATATTTGATGCAATGAAATAATATTATAATGATTGACAGCAAACTGAAAATTGGTAAATAAAAAGATAATATTGATCACAAAACTTATTATGTACTTAAAAATAATTCTTGAATAATATAAAAATATTTGTTTTGAACCCAACTATATTGTAATGTTTTATTTATACCAGTTAATAGTATTATTGTTAATCCCCAATTTCATCTTCAATTATTTGCTTGCCTCTGCATTATTGTATTCTTATAGGTTAGTAACTGTATTATTTAAAATAAATGATTTTTCCTCTCATAAAATACATTTATAAAGGTTGAAGAAATGAATACTGATTTAAGTTCACGAGTTATAATTTTTTTTAGTTTTTATTACTTTGAACTCATGACTAAGTTCAAAGTATTATATCACGGCGTTTTAAGACCATATATTGACTGTAGTACGTTGAATATAACTTTCGTGTTTTTTAGTTGAATTCGTGTTTATTATCAAATAAAACAAAATAACAGTTGGCTATATAAATTATCAAAGTAAAAACCTTATGGCACCTCCCTTAAACATATAGCTTGTGCTTGGGGTAGGCAAGTTCAAAAAAAATATATATCAAATATAAGCGTTATTACGATATTGAGTGCAAAATAAAAACAATATTACTATAGCAATAACAGTAAATAATATGGTGGCAATGATAGTTTTTCACTTTTTAGTTGAATTACGCTTATCATAGTTTATCTAAAAACTTGCAAAACACCTTTCATACATTTTGATATTTTACAAATTGTCTTATCAATCGGATTATATAATTATATTTATTTTTCAAAAGATACCTATAGCATTTATTTCTTAAAAAATTTACATACTATAATTCAAATTTCAATATTATAGTTTTAAAATATGGGTTACATAATATTTCTATATAATATAGGTATATATTTTTTTTTGTACACGGTATACAACTTTTTGAAGAAAAACGCTTATATAATATAATATGATTTTTTGAAGATTGTAAATCCAAAATGTTATTTTCTGCATATTTTAAGGTTATTATAGAATGTTCAGGCATTAGATATCTATCCTTTTAGACTGCAGACTGCAGAGGTTTTTCTTTATATTATATTATTATTTTTGAATTATAAAACATGGAGATATAAAACGTGATGAGAGAACTCAAAATGTTCATCAACTAATAATATATTTTATGATGAGAAAATCTAGTAAAAGATTAACCGTATTATGTTACACCAGCCACGATAATTAAAAACAATCAAAAGTCTTAATTCAAAATTAGTTTGTAAAGATTTTAAATTTAAGCAACTAGGTAAACATTTCATAAATTATACAACTATAATATTTTTTGTAATTAAGTTAACTTAATTATATAAACTTAAGATTTATCTATCAATATGTGACATAGTTACAAACCTAACCCACAGTCATCATTATTTCACATATTATAATAATATTAAAGTATATTATATCTATGTGTTTTCAATAAATGTTCAAAATGTTTGATTTAAAATATTTTAATAGGTAACACTAAACAAATTATAATAAGCTAAACTTGGCTCAGAATTGTTTTCCTTAACGTGGGGATTAATTATGGCTTTTAAATTTAATATCCCGCACATCACTATTCAGGTTAGCTATTTTAAATTTTAAATAAATAAAAACTAAAAACAATGTAGGGATATCAATTTTACCTAAACTATACTATGATCCATCAAACATAATAAATGTTCTTAAATTTGTTGAATAAAAATTACACAATGAACGGGTAGATGGTTATAAATCGTTTGATAATCTATTTTAACCGAAATCGCAGTATTATATGCATAAGAAGTAACTACTCCATCTGTGTTCAAATTGAGTGAACCATTCGCATAAATAATAAATAAGATACTCATAAGTACCATTCCATGTACCGTTCCATAATGATGGATACCGTGATTCGCCTAATGCTTATAGACCATCGCAATCAACATAATTGATTTTACTATTTGAAGTGTATCACATAGATGCCTACCTATATTACATTTTACTTAAGGGCTAAACCCAAGATACCATTGAATTTTAATTTATTAATGAGCATATTATGGTCTATGGCTAGTGGACACTATGGACGATTAAACGCTTTGTGCGGAAACTCCTTTTGTTTATTTGTTTTTTACTATTATCTTTATTTAATGGAAATAATAAAGAGAACAATAATATTAATAAAGCATTATTTGTACTTTGTAGATTTACGCCTACACTTATCAATTGAATGGTTACCAAATTTATTATTATTAGACATTTTTTTTCTAATAATCAAATAATCAATAAGTCTAATATAATTTTATTAAAATAAAAATAATATAATTTATAGTGTAAATAATTCTTCAAAAACAAATAAATACATTTTTTAAGCATTCAATTTCAAATAAAAGAAAAACTATGTAATAAATATTGTTATTATTGGTTTATAATTATAATTATAATTCATAAAATATTTTATATTCTACAAAATATCACCTGAATAGTAATTATAGGTACCTACATGGAAAACAATACATTTTTCAAACCTATATAACGGCGAATCCCTGTAGTTGAATAATGTAGTGCCAAAGAAGAAACTGTATGGAGAAGAATTGAAAATGTTATCAGTAGTTAATTTTAATATTTATAGGTGTTTTTTGAAGAAAAAAACGCGTTAAGCCCAATCCGTTTAACTTTTTTACCGGCACAATAGAAACGAGAATTAAGTATTGAAAATAAGTTCCCAAATATGCGTAGATCTGCATGGTTTATTCATTATGCTTTATTTTATCAGCTTTATTTGCACGAAAAAACAGAGAGAAAATACACGCATTTAGTCGAATAAACGTTGACAGTATCCGTAACTAATTCAGCAAATAACGTTGAGTATTCTAAATTTTAATTCTACTACACAAGCATAATTTATTTTAAATTAAGCATTAGTTTTATGTTACCGTCGTTATTGAATTGTCTAAGAATGTATTATTATTATTTACTATCGTAATTTTTTTTTTTTGAATTCAACTAGTATACCTTTTAAATTTTTGCATAATATATGCCTACTTGTGGAGATGGAGAATTCACGTAAAAAAAGTATCAGTGCATTTACCAATAAAGTGGTAACAAATGGTAAAATAGAATCTATAAGGTTAAATAATACAATTTCTTAGATCCTTCTTTTTTATTAGTAAATTCGATTGTTATTTCTATTGTTGTCGTTCTTTCTAATAACATAAATAAAGAATCAATAATGGATCTATTGGTTCTGTATCAGTACATATTATTTTATATGAATATTTAATTATTCATAGTACAATTAATAAATAATTAAAATTAACACATCATTTTCTTTATTTTTATGTTCAAAAGTCAAAACATTCATATTTATTTACTTTTAACTATATTACTTATATACAATAATGTCGAGAAAATAGAATATAATAATAATATATTGTATTGGTATTCATGATCAGTTGATAAAAAAAAATATCTCTTTGCAATATTCGCCATTCGGGATATGCGTTTTCGATTGCATTTTATTAGAGGGGCCACACAACATTATTTTAGGTAAAAAAAAATGTGTAAAATGTACAATAAATTCTTTTACCGGTAAAAATTTACATCACTCACATCTCTACCAATTTGACATAATAATTGAGACGCTATTCAACGACGCATGGCATTTATGTACCTATATCAACTGTATTGTTATATTTTCTCATTTTCTGATTGAGACTGAATTATACCGATCCGTTTCTTGGTTTGAAAACGTAACCTTGTTAATTTCACATACCTACTTCACTGTGCGCACTTTAGTTTTCAAGTAAAATAGTTTTACTGACAAATAGCAATATATAACGAATGTACCTACAAGCGCAGTTATCTTCTACGTAGTATGACGGCATATTACGTAAAACGTGTGAGGCATACCCAAGTGTAGATTCCATGAATAAAATTATACACACATAATAATATATGACAGATAAGATATGTATATACCCAGGAGAAAAAATTCGTCTGTAGGAAATCTTAAATTAAATAATAAAACCACAAGGTGTTTTGAAATTAATTATAATTTAAGTAAATAGTTAATGTCTGTCAGCTCCCGATGTGTTTTGAATATTCTCAACAGAGATTTTACCCGTCTTACACTATTTTTATTATAAAAAAATATTTATAATATGAATATTTATTACTTTATAGTTTGGTTATGAACATAATCCCACAGATATCTCTACCCACTGACTTTTTATATACACTGTTTGCAGTGTCCAAATTAGACGTACCAATATATTCGAATATAATACATTTCATTAAATACAATATCTTGTATAAAAAACATAAAATATAATTAAAAACTAATTGAATGATTACAATACGTAATAATATTAAATAATTGTATTACCAATGAACATAAATGTGTGAATACAAAACTGAATTCGATAATTTAATCATAGTTCTGTTGCTTTATATTAAATGTTATATTATGATATGGAACAAATACATATTGGGAAATTTGTTTTTAATTTTTGATCATATATTATATGAAACTGATAAATTTATTTTTCGAAAATAATTTTGTCTATAAGTGGTCTTTGTTTTTGACATTTTGATTGATTTTGCTTCGTTTAAATAATCTACTGAGACATTTGAAAAACGAACCCTCCATCCACCATCTATATAATAATTCGCACTACCAGTACAATAAGGCCACAAGTCAGAAAAATTGATTTTTGAGATATATATATCCCCGAATTCGTTTTTTTTTTATGATTTGTACTCTTCACAATGGTTGATTAAACCAACCAAAGTAAACAAACATACTACCTATATATTATGCACAAAGACCCGATTTTTGACAATATTCTCGAATCGCTTACCTTAGTACAATATCATCAGATGTATCATCTGAAAAAAAAACAGAAATTTACACTATAGTAGTTTTATGTTATTAAAAATTATCATCGCTAGTTGTATTCCTAAAATATGTATATAATATGTACCAATTGACAAGTTCAATAAATACAATATTATAATATATCAATGCTTCTATATTATATATTGATTCTTGGCAATATATTTAGGATAATGTACAACTGTTGTTTATAATAATATATTTTGAATTACCTACAATTATATAACATAATATAATATATGACCATTATTCAAATTAAATTTGTAAATTTATGGATAGAATAGGTGCATAAATTACATATTGTTATCAATAACAGGCTAATGCGTATGTTATACTATAGTGTAACTTCAAATTTGAATATCATAACTTTTAAAACGTTTTGCAGCTTTTATCTATGACTATTGTCTATTGCTAGTATAATTTATTTGATGTTGGATAAAATTATGCTCGAATTATTATTATAGTTTATAATTGTGAAAACTAATGTATTTTTGACTTCTCTACACATTAACTGTTTGCTCCTCGTGAATTCGTGCAAGTTAACTTGGTTAATTAGTCAAAATATCATCCATAAATATTGTTTTTGTATATTTTATAACTATTTCCTTTTTTAATAATAATATATGCATAATTATTTTGAAATTAACACGCTCAATGATCTTTGTAAGACATTTTCAAGTGTTATTAAAATTATTTTGTCAGGTGTTGATTCCCACACAATATATGTGTTGGTCATATACTATAGTGTGTATTTGAAATATAATATCGTTTGTATGATATAATAATATTACCGTGTAAAGTGTCAAACTGTTGTAAAATAATAATTCTTCATACTGAAATATTGAAATTAAATTCTGTCAAACTATCTACCGGAGCTTAAATAAATTGTACCATTTATTCGTATTGTTCATTGAATACTTTAAAATACGCAATATCGCAATATTCAAATTATAACATACATGCAGGACGCAGGTTAAACCTTTTTTTAAATAAAAATAAAATTTAAAACGGTTATGATGGAATACACGGATACACTATATACTACTTAATCGACTCGTTTTTGAAAATAAATCATCTGTTTTGTACAACACACGCGAGTGAAAAGCCAAGTATATATTTTGCCAGATCATAATATGATGACATTTCGGAGAGGACTTTTGAAGAATTATTCAAAGTAAATATTATCATCCTCATTTCAATCACGATATTATTATAACTTATAATATTCCGTGTACACATTTTTGTGTGTAGCGAACTTAAATTAAAATATACATTATAATGTGTTCATACGTAAGATGTATGGTATTAGTCTTTACCGTATCACGTTTGTGTTATATTTTCTACAGATTATCCATCACTGTATACGTCTGTGCACAAGAATGTGGCGGCGGCATACGACATACGCGTCGTAGTGGTATATGATGTTTTATTGCCAAAAGCTGCACCGCAGTTATAATAATGTTGCTGACGTGAATTTTCGCTTGTTCGTCAGAGACCTTTTGTGCAAAATTACCATAACGCGAGACGCTGAATACGACGAATAATGCGTGTATGGACCTCGAAAATCAGAACGTCGTATCTGAACACAAATCATATCATTGTATACAAACATCGGTTTATTGTACACGCCAAGAAGTTTTGATACGAAATTATTTCGCTTGAACTATGGCGGAAGATCGATATTTTCGAATAATTAATCCAAGTGTTTCGTCAATTATTTTGTTGTTTTTACTTTTTGGTCCCTGCAACACACTTTATGGGCTACGCGAAGTTTGTCAACACGTCTTGTGCAACAAAGGTTAGATTGGTTTTTTTTTTACGGTTTATTCGTCCAGGGAAATGCATTGACTGTATTCGGTCGACGCGATGTATCATATGTGTATTCTGCAGCCGTTATTCCATAACAAAAAAATATGCACATTTATAATAATACGAAGTGTTCGTTTATAGTATTGTACAGTATTTTTTTTTAAACTTTTTCCGCTGTTATTTCATCACTGAAAGCATATTCATAATATTACGTATTATGAAGTTTTCAACGGTATTCAACTTTTTAGTAAATTGTGAGAATTGCTGAAGCTTCATTACGCCCTTCCTCAAAAACCTCGGGACCATGATAAACCTCTACGGCGCGGCGTATTGTTAGGGTGCACTATACAAATAATAGGCAGATTTCGTTTTTATATGCATACGTTCTACGTTTCGACTTTCTGATATTAATGCACTCGCACTAACATTTCTGGTGCAATTATTTACAATTTTACGCAAAATTAAATTCTACTTTTGTGTAATTTATTATAATATTTTTTTATATTTTAGGTTTTAATTTACTTAATATCTTTTGAGACTTACAATACTATGCATATAAGCGGTAACGGATACAGTTATTACTGATAGTACTATTTAACGTAATTGATATCATAATTACAGTTGTAAAACAAGTTATATACCTTTAGTATCGTATATAGTGAACTATCAATATTGTATGATTAATTTAGTAATGGTTTGTTAGATATTTTTTTTTTTAAAGTACAAGCTAATAATAAAATGTAAAATCACAAGTTCAATATTATGTAGTTTTTGAGCTGTTAACGGACATTTTCAGTTTCCATTTTTTTTAGTTTTTTTTTCTACAAAGATCGATAAAATGTTATTTGTTGGGTAAAAAAGCTTGAAAATTTAATAAAAGGCTCTTACTATATTGTTACAATGACATTTGAAAAATATTAAAAATCCTAAGTCACAGTTTTTATTTATAAGCATTTAAAGTTCAAATATTGACAAAATACGAAAAAATCACGAAAATTAGCAAATTATTTTGAGTTGAGAATTTATAAAAACTTTTCTTTTTCAATCTAAGATTTGAAAATGTAATACAAAATTAGCCATAAGTTTATCTACCTTTATCAAAAAAAAAAAAATGTCTACAAGAAAGTAAAATTAAATTTTTATGAGCATTCGAAATTCATATTTTTACAACATTTGATATTGACTCGATTTCTCGTGTAACGATTTTCTTATTTTGTTGTAATTAAAAAACGTATGACAGTAGATACTTGAAAATTTCACTGAATGTTTATATTAGCATTTTCTATACACGATAGAATTTTGAAAGTAATTTGACTCTTTTTAAGCTGTTTACGGACATTGTCAGTTCTCAATTTTTTTAGTTTTTTTTTCTATAAATATCAATAAAATTTTATTTGTTGGGTAGAAAAGCGTGAACATTTTATGCAAGGCTCCTGATATATTGTTACAATAGCAGTTGAAAAATATTGAACATACATACACACAATTTTTTTTTATAAACATTTAAAGTTCAAATTTTGACAAAATTTATCAAATTTAAAATGTAATAATTATTTTGTAGTTAAAAATTTATAAAATGTTCAACTTTTGTAGCTAAGGATTGAAAATTTAAAACAAGGTTCCACGTAAATAAGTAAATATATAAATTACTTTATTCACAATAATATCATCAAATATACTTAGTAATATCATAGGCTGACTGACCGTTTTCGCTCAGAATCGTTTTTCTTATACAATGATATTATATCATTGAATTCAAATTTAACACCATCCATTACAATGACCCACTTGTAATCTACTGTTCAGCAGAGCGACATCCACTTATCCACCTTTTTTAATTTAGTTTTAGCTTAATAATTGTACAAAATATATTATATATATAAAAAAAAACATTGAATTATAATTAAGTGCAACCCTACAACCAATAAGCTGGTCATTGTTGGAAAAGGCTAAGTCTAAGTGAGTGATCACCTACTCACTATGAACAGCATGCACTACAGAACATAGTTTTAAAGTAAGTATAAACAAAAACTATAGATAAAAAAGATTTAGTAAAATAAAGCAGTTTGATTTCCTATATAGTACGTACATCTTATAATTTTTTTGAAATTTAATAAAACTTAAAATTATCGACTATGTATGAAATAGGTATTTTACATAAAATAAATTTATTTTTCATATTTACTTTAAAAATTACAAATAAATAATGTATAACTATGCCTACTACGACTAGCCACGAAAAAAAATGTACAATACTTACTGATGTATTTAAAAAAGAGATTTTTATATTGTGTTTAAACACATATTAATAAATTATTATGTATAATATTATAATATATATTTACTATTTAGTATTTACCATACTATAAGTTGATACGTCATGATATATCGAATTTATTTAGCTAAATTTGGTTCAAATACATAATAACCATGATTCATGATAGTCAATTATATTCAGATTGTATCATAAATAATTAACATTAAATTAATCGAACAAACAACAAATTATTATTCATAATCCAGTGTTAGCGCTTTGTTCCTCATTAAATTTATCGTGCATCATGTGACGACCCATCTCTACCCATCCCATTCTGTGACCACGGCCTAAAGACGCGGTTGAATCGATACACTGTGTGTCTGCAGTTCTGAGTTCTAGTTATAAGTTTATAACTTATAAATAACAAGATGAATATTGAAGAATAACAATATTTCGATACTACGTGCATATCAGAATTGAATTATTTTTATCAAAAACTTCTATTATTGTATGGAATAACGTTGGGAATAAAATAATAGTCACACATCGACAAACTACCGTTCCGAATAGCTGACAAAATTGTATGAAATATAAACTCGTGAAGCCAAACTTAAAAATTATAACTCTAAACTCTTAACTCTTAATGTCTTGTGATTTATTTATTCTAACTATAGGGCATAGGTAAGTAGTTATTTTATGTATCACAAATAATTCATAGTATTAGTCATTTCCAATAATTGAGTTATAATTTAGTAGTTTAATGAAATCCAGTGGAAAACTTTGATAAAAAAATTGATAGTAAATGTTTATACATTACTTTTAATTTTTTTTTTAACACGTAGGTATATAAGCACAGTATAATTTCATTATTATAATCTTCTTTCTTGTTATTAGTTTTCAAATAATGATAAATTGACTTATAACAAACACAAATTGGATATCGTTAGACAATGGAGTTAAATTCTTTAGTAAATTACAAACAAACCACAGATGGTCTTACAAAAAATAATCTAATTAACGTCTGAAATGACTAAGTTAATGAATATTTTATCAGGATGGTGTCTATGTAAAATATGTTGTATTAAACATGTATGAGGCTAGCAAGTCTCTGCGAAATTAACAATTTGATAATGCTAATAACAAATTATAATCACGATATTAACTTAGTTATAGTTTTAAATCGCGTCGATAATTATAAAGTTCCACATATTTACATTAAGAAATATCACGTACAACTTGTATTGTTTGTTATTATAACTTTAATGTTATTATATACCCTGAATTGCAAACCATATTATTTTATTTAGAAATACTTATGTTTGTAATTTATTATAAATTATAATCAATTGTTCGCACAAATTGGAATGGAATCCATTGAAATACACACTATATCAACAGATTAATCCAAATCGATTCAAATGTGATAATAAATTATTATAATAAGATAAATGGGGACGGAATGGCCGAGCGTACTAAGGCGTCGGCTGCAACGCAGCCGACCCAAGTTCGATACTTTGGCCACGGGCGGCATTTTTCTTCGGGCAAGTCATGGTGCCCCATTAGAAATTCTGCCAAAACACAACACACACGTGTACCAACCTACCCAATTTAAAAAACCTATAATGCCCTCCCCCACACCCAATGGCCTATGTTGCCGCGGGTTACCAATAAAAAAAAAAAAAAAAAAAATAAGATAAATGTTTAACTTTTATATTCGTTAAACATTTTCTTAAAAACAATTCAAATTATATGTTCAGTTAGTAATAAAGTTATATCAATACTTACGGTTACATATAGAGAAGATGGAATATTTTCGAATGTTGCTTATGATAACGATACCATCATCATTGCCTGTATTTTGTAATGCATAGGTCCTAAACGTACAATAATATAGTCGTATGGATAAAACTAGTTTTAAATTGCCAAATACTGAGTAGGTGCCTATACTGTACAACATAATATCATATGACTACTGATATGTATATGTGTACACAGATATTGAAGTTAGATAAAACTTTTAAGCAAATCGAACCTCATAATAATATATAGTTTATGCACATCGAGTGGTCCGCAACAGTGTTGTGCTCGTGCTGCCATTCGACACTCCAATGTTGGTTATTATTCATATTTTTTTTAAATAATTCGTAACAAGGAGATTACATTTTATTCAACGTGTATAGGAATATTGTAAAACGTCTCCATCGTAACTGTAACGGTTAGATATATTTCTTTGTTGCATATGCAATATTATGGTTTTTATGTGTTTTTTAAAAATATATATATTATAGACGTATAATATGTACATAATATTATAGTTTTACAGTTTGTATAACCTCTTATTCCAAATATAGTTGTTTTCCATTTAAAAGATGCAATTTAGATAAAATAAAATAAATAATGGATACAATATTTTAATAAAAGACGTTTTTATTCATGTCGTAAACATTTAGTTGTACAATTTGTAAATTTTATTTAAATATTTTTTGACTTTAGTAAACACATAAAATAAATTTATTTATTTAGCACTATTAGGCTTTTTCAACTTATTGAACAACTCAAATATCTATGCTATAATGGTGAGGCGGAAAAGTTCAAAAGTTAAAGACCATTTATTCTATGCTCTCTACATGACTACGACTAGTATAATATGTACCAGCACATACGAAATGTTATTTTCTTTTTCTTTTCCATTTCAAAGTTAACATAAAAGTGTATTACGTTTAACTTCTATAAAATATGAATTCTATAAATGCATCTATGGTCTATAATGTAAAATAATATATTGTTTATTTTTAACACCAAAACGAATGTGATAATATTTTTCTTTAATTTAAATTAATTTAGTACTATATATTATCTAGTTCAGTTTTTAATTTTTTTACTATAACAATAGTGTTATAGTTTTGACTTTTGCGAAGTACGTTGTACAATTATTCCTTCTTGATACAAATTTAAATTATAACAATGAGTTGGGGACATAATTTTTGTTTTGCTGAAAGAGAATCACCTTCATATGTTTGAATAAATACAGATCGTATAAAAAATCTGAACATTTACCAATCATGCTTTAAAATGATAAAGAAAAACAACATAGCTTAAAAATATGCTTTCAGACGTAAGTAGTCAATTTGTGTAACTCTAGTATTTTTTTTTTATTTCCACATTAATTTTTAATGTGATATGATTTATTTTTATTTGAGTTTCTGATTATATTTACTGTTTTTAAGTTCAATATTTTTATAATTGATTTTTTTTAAATTTACGCATATATAAATAAAATGTAAACTATATTTATTCAACCAATCTAATGTGAATCATTTGGTACGTTATTATATAATATTTAATGGTTGCAAATGTTGTACAATGATGATAAAACTAGTCATTGTATATTATAATATCACATAACATAAATAAATATTACCAAACGCAGACAAGGATATGTAATACAAATAAAACGATAAACAACGATAAAGAAATATATTCCGTCATATTTATTTTATGGCAGGTACCTTCATCATCTACATACTATACTTTTTCCAACAGTGGTGGAATGGGGTTTAAATCGACGTTTGAAAATCAAAATTCATTGGATTTGTTTATACATATTATTTTGTAATGCACATATTTAGGAAGAAGACTGAAATATTAAGCGATTTTACAATTATTATTTGTTTACACAAAACAGATAGCGATGGATCACTTTTATTTCTCACTGGGTAATAATAACATATATTTTTTCGGATATGTTAAAAACGTAATGAGTGTGGTAGAGTAATAGAGTAGGGAAAGAAAAAGATCAAAAATACAAATTACATATTTTGTTGCCTTATTATATGAATTGTCGATATGATTATCATAATTATTACTGCCGTTACGTATACAAATCAAAATAATTGCACTTTATCTTTATTTTTTACATAATACATTTTATATTAGTTATGGCAATAGGATTAAATGTTCATTTGTTTGTGGTTGGAGCTAATATTAAGAAACTATTTATATGACAATTGTCACTTCTAAATTACTGAAATTTGCAGTTAAGTAAAAGTGCATACATTTTTATATTGACTATAATGTTCATGTAAAATTTAACAGAAATACCAACTTTCAAGTTAGTAGTGTTATTAAATATCTACCTGTAGAATTTTGATTGGTAAAGTTGATAATTTTATAGTTTGAATAATTAAAATATTTTCATTAATATACTTTTGTACTTCAAAATGCTTTATAAATGTACATAAATAAAAATTTAATAAAATACGATACTTCCTGTTTAATAATAACCAAAACTTTCGGAAAATATCGGATAAGCTTTTATATTGCTCGTCATTGTTATGATATTTGTTGAAATTAATATTCTAAGATAAACTTATATATAATCCTTTTTTTACGGATTCCTTATATTTTGTTTGAACTTTGAACTGAACTCTCTCGTTGAATTTTGAAACAATTTACTATACTATACTACATAAACAACTAAGTTATTTTCACATAGCTAACAGCTTTGACATAATTATTTTGTTGAATAGTTATAATCACTAAGCTAAGCATGTTTCAAAATATGAAAGTTGATAACAATTCATTTTTGTATTTTATAATATGTCCTATACTCATAAGAAATCAATAATCGGTATAAATACATAAAATGCACATTCTATAGATTTATTTATTGGAATGCTTCGTTATCGATCAAGTTTAGTCTTTATTAATTATAATTTAACGCAGGCATATCATACGATATTAAATTCAATTAGAGTTCAGTTGTAGAAAAAAACAAAACAAACCACTAGTTAGCAGTACGTCGTTGAGTCATGTCTATACCTAGGAAATGTCTATAATATTCTATATGTCTACATGTCTATATGTCTATATGTCTATATGTCCTAACCTTTACTTACTAGGTACTAAATGGAACAGATGTGGCCGGAATAATCGTGGGTGGAGATTTTCTAAAATATATATATGATTTGTGTACATATGTAAATCACATAAGATATATGCATTATGCACGACCACTGATGTAAATAGACATTGGCATAAACGGTTGTTTACTTACCTACTGTTCTAGAAGAAACGATACTATGATATATTGTAAAACCACGTGCTTTACCCCATGACAATTTCAGCGTGCAGTGTCGACCACCTCACAAATCCCTTCCTATATGCCAACGAACCTCCTGCATCGTTACACATAACTGAGGCTGAAAAGCGTAAACCACTCATGGTAATAGTGTACAATTCGACAATTTGTGGCATATTTTGATTAGATCAGAATGATTAGGCTGACGTAGACAAATAAGTGACCAAGGAAAACCACATTTTTTTGTTTAAAATTAACATGATATAATATACAATAATATCCCTGATTGTATCCCTGGTCATTACGTTTACAACTGTCATAAAGAAAATATTTCGATTTTACTTGTGTATTTTGTATTACTATATTATGTGCGTAGTATCAGTTAATAAATAATATAATCAACTATATATGTCGTTGTCGCCAGACGGATATTATAAACTAATAAGGTTAGGTTTATTGGTTGTATTGAAAATAACTACAGAATAAAATAATATAACCATATTCACTAGAAAAATGTTAGAAAACTCTAAATAAAACAAATTCAATTCAATACTTAGAGTAAATAATTCAATATCAAAAATTATTTGCAGACCACACAACTTATCAGAACAAATAAATATATATATTATATAATATAAATAATATAAGTTGTACTGTAATATTTTTTTATAATTCTGGACATTTTTTTTTTTTATTCGTTTGGTTTGTTTTTATTATTATTTTGTTTATTCCATAAGTTACATAACATACATTTGCCTGGAAAAAATGAACAAAAATAAAATACGGAAGTACTATATCAGCTGTGTATCTCTGTTTTAGTTTACCTCAGCTCATGGGCAAATCGGCATCGGTGTACCTCGCTTTGTGAACTAATTCGACCAAGATAGGAAATCCGCCTGTGGTGGATTGGATATACCATTTGATATATTTTCTAACGTGGTTCAAACTACTCCGTAAACTTTCCTGATATCTCGAAGAATAATTTCTAAAACTTTCGTCAAAATTGGTAGAGTAGTTTTTAAGACGTATATAAGCTACAAACATACGGACATTGCTTTTGTTATAATATATTTGAATAACAAACAATTAATTAAATATTTATTTATTTTATTCAACAAAAATTCCAAAGTAAGAGCTAGTCAGTACCAATTTTTTTCGAATTTTTTTTTTTTTGAAACTATAATGGCATCCTTAATTTACAAATATATTATTCAATCTTTATGAGCCAAAACGATATTCATTTGCAGGCCACCCTATAGCATCCTATATGGGTTGAAAAACAAAGCAAAGAACCCTTCCCGAGTCGCTAAGAATATATGTGCAAAATGTTGTGCTAATTGGGTCAGTATATAATTATTATAGTTGATAAAATAAGTCCCTTACAAACGTACATTAATCTGTATACGTATTATATATAGGTTTAAAGATGAACGGTGCTTACAGTTTTACGTTATATACTAGGATAAAACAAAATGCAGCAAAACTATTGTATTGTGAAATTGACCAGCAGGAATTTACGTGACATTAAACGAGAAAAGTGGCCCGGCATGCCCCTTAGATCAAACATAATATTACATAAAGGAGTCATCGTCACTGCAACAGACGTGAGTGGCGCAGACGTCCGACTGGCTATAGATAGACAGGCGGAAGAACAGATATAAAATAGAACATCGTGATATTATATACACAATATTACATTAATATCGTGGCACAGTTTAAGCTAAGGGCGGTCGCTTTACATAAAATAACACGGTATAGTAATTTTATTGTGAAACGTGCACGCACGCTTAATATAATATTATTATGTCTGCAGAGAAAAGTCGAGATCTGATGGCGAATCTTTTTGACGGTCCACCGAGGCACCGACTGATCTCGTGGTACAATAATATTATTATTACGATATTCGCCAGAATTCAACGGAGTATGTAGTGCGCACACTGAATTAGTTAAGTACAGCTCTTATCTGGCGACGGATGGTAGGTACTACCCAGGTATTCGGTAAACTCGCTCATTGTATTATATGCGTTCATGTACGTACCAATATGTGCATTGTGTGTAGCCATTGCAATGATCAAACAACGCACAACTCGTGATTACACGCTCAACTATTATGGTTATTTCAATTATAGAATTATACGTGAACACGCACACACATAGAATAACACTTGCACGACTTATAGTCAGACACATAAAACCACCCGTGTTTGCAAACCAAATACCATATCATACCTGTAATTACATATAGGTATATAATAGTGTACATTGATATAATATAATGTATCGTACAGGATAATTCTAAATTCATTAAACAGTAATTTTTTCGGTTAGTTATTCGTGTTTTGTATGAAATTAAAAAATGTGTCTTTTAAAAAAGTAGGTAACAAACCAACAACTTAATAATAATTGGAAAAACATGCTTTTTAAAAATAATTCAGTTTTACCTAATTCCAAAAAAAAATAATATTTTAAAAACACAAATTTACCGAAAATACGACAGTAATGCACTGCAGTAATGTAAACGTTTATTGACAAAATAATCACTTTCAAATTATACATTAGTAATATAAATATATGTAGGTACGCGTAGCTCCAGATGCATTGTTGTAAAAAACAAATTAAAAGTTTTGTTTGACTGAAACTTTGATGAAGGTTCACTCAAACTTAAAGTTTAGGTTAGGTTAGGCACGGTTTGGTTGGAGGTGGGTAGTGGTGGCTGGCAACATTTTATTTAGTTGGCTAAAAAGTAAAAAAATCCCAGAGCTATAATAGCATTTATTGTAAGAGATAGGTTTCAGCCCCTTTCAATTATACTGACCCCCTCAACACCATACAAAATGTTATATTCATGTCATGATATTAATTGCTTCGCTCCAAGTCCCAATCTTTAATTTAGCACAGTACCTTTTGGTCCTGTCTAGAACAAATAAATTAGGAAAAGTCAATAAAATAATTTAGATGGGTGATAACTGCGGCCCTACTTTTGTACAACACTAACATATACAAAAACAATGTATTCTGTACATTTTATTTTACCTAAAATGACAATGTACTTAATGATAATAATTCTTTAAAAATAAAAACTTAGAGGCACTCCGAACTTACAACAAATTCTTTATCTAACATTTGATTATGACATATCCAACACAAAATGCAGTTGTTAAATCCAGTACTCCACTATAATAATATGAACTTCATACTTCAACACATATTAATCAACAAATAAATAATAATTATCGTGTTTTTTGGCCTTCAAAATGTGTTATCTAGTTTTGAAAAACCAGTGCTCTGCAGACGTCCGTGGTAAAGTTGGGGTAATTCAATGTTTACTGGTTTTAGATTAGTTTGAATACCCACTCAAGACTCAACCATAGTTGTATTGTACTTTTATCACTTTTATATATTGTATTATTACATTGTATCTTTTTAGCTCGTAAATAATATGATAATACAATATTTAGATAATATCTTCCTCGTACTTACCTTCGTGGTTACTAATAGCCATGTACATTATATTTACAATAGTTATAAAAACCGTTGTATAGCAAAACAAGAAGAAGATCAAATTAAATTTTTAATTATAATTTTTATAAACATATTTTACAAAATGACACACGAGCCGCTATGGCCCAATTAGACGAGGCCCCAGTCGGCAGCTACCAACTCTCCGACCTGGCCAAGCCACCTCTGTTTTGCTATAAAATATTGACCCTGTAATTTAATTAGGTATATATATGTGTATTTATATGTATTATGTAGGTTACATTGGTAGATTGGCTCTCCAAACTTGTAATGTTCCTGTAGAATCCAAAATTACAACAGGAATAATATTATAATAATATATTATCTGAAATTGGCATTAATTTTTCTCATCGCAATAATATAATAAAAAATATGATTATTTTTCCTTTCACTCCTCATCTTCCTCCTCCTCCTCGTCATTTTCCTCGTCATTTTCTTCCTCCCCGTGTGACTTTCCATGCCACCTTTCAGCCGGGCTAACAGTTCCCTTGTCAATCCTCTCCAGCCACGGTAACGATTTCAGCACCTTTGATCTGATCGAGTTTTTGCTGAAACTGTTATCTGACACCACCAACGTTTTTAATGATTTGAGACACGCCAATTTGTTGAGCTCTTCTACGTCACTTAATCGGTTATCCCTAAAATTAATAATAATATATATAATCATAATTCATAAGTAGGAAAAATATACAAAAAAAACAATTTGTTCATTTGTGGATTTTGGTTAATATTAGTTTTATTATTCAAATATTTCTGAAAAGCTTCTAACAGCTAATGAGTGATTTAAATAATATTGTTTATTTTATAATAGCATACAAACATTTTTTATTTACATATTATCCGACACAATTTTTAAAAGGTCAATTTAAACGTAATAATTCATAGAAAAATATAGAAATAATATTTGAATAATAAAACTGATATCAACTAAAATAAAAAATGTATCTAATAATAATAATTTTAAGATTATACTGTTGAATTGTACTGACTACTGTTTTAGCACTGGTGCTGGCAGTGAATCTACTGAAATAAAATAGGGAAATTCCATATCTCGAAGGAAAACATAGGTTCAATTTTGAAAATGATTCCATTGAATAGTACTAACAATTGAGCACTAAAATTTGGTGATACCTATAACGGATTTTGTCCTGCTGATGGTGCACCCACTAGATCAAAGTACGGAAAATCCCATAAATCGGATAGAATCATTGCACCAATATTGAAAATAGTTCCTTTGAATAGCACTGATTCAGAACTAAAATTAGGTAGCATAGCGAATGTTGGTGCTGATGGTACACCTGCAGCTATGTGAAGTTAGTAGAGGATGAAAACCTCCATATAACTATTTACTGGGTATAGTACTAATTGAACACTAAATAATTGTATTTTAACGGAAATTAGTGCTAAAATTGTACAACTAAATTCACAGACCTCCAAAAGTTTTGAAAAAAAAAATAGTACCTAATAATACAGGATTTAATCGTTATTCATCATTTAAATATCTAGTTTCGTCAAAATTAGAACTTAAAATGTTTATAAAAAAAGTTGCTAATTATAATTAAGATTTTTGAGTTACAGTAAGAATTATATTTATACGGAACCTAGTATTTCATTTTCAAGTCTCAAATGTTTAAATTCAAAATTGTATGGTTTTTTAAATTCCTACAAAATAATTCGAAACTTTTTATGATTATTTGATGAATGCCGTTAAAACTTAATGTATAAACGGTTATAAATAAATTGTAATTATGGATTTAAAAATAAATGTTCAATGTGATAAGAACTTATGAGGAGTATTGTTCTACATTTAAAAATTTTTTTTATCCATTAACAAATATTGAAATATATTATCTGCATACTTGAATCAAAAAAGATAAGGTATTCAAGGATTTACAAATAGAAAAAAAAGAGCCGAAATATTTTGAAAATTGCGTTGTGTCTAGTAAATGCTAAAACTATTTTTTTTTGTGAAAATTTCAAGTCTACAATAATTTATTTTTTAATTACATCAAAAATACTATTGGACCTCCTAAAAGTACCAGTTAGATCTAATTTACTGTCTGAAACAATACTTGAAGTATTTTTCTAGTATAACACGTGTATACAGACACACAAAAAAAAACAACATACACGATTGAAATCAATACATTCGTCACTCCGCTCAGAATTTCAATAGGTGTGTGTGTGTATGTGTGTGTGTGTGTGTGTGTGTGTGTGTGTGTGTGTGTGTGTGAATAATTCAGGTTTATATCACATTGTAAAGATGTTTAGAATAAATTAGTTTCCAAGAACAGTTGTACAAATCGAAAAGTTTTAAAAACTGTTTAAAATATAAAATCAATAGTACGTATCGCAGGAGCATTAAAACGATATGTTTCATTCGAATACAATAAGTTTTTTTTTAAACAAATACCAAACACATTACTATTTTAATACACGGATATTCTATTACTAAACATTTATTTCAAAAAAAACTATCCAATGAATATGTTAACAACACTAATTTGAACCAAAGCAAATACAGAAATACATTAAATGAAATAGAATTTTATTATTTATAATTTAACCTCTGGATTAATAATATCAGGACGCAACTTGGAAACTGATGATAAAGAACTAATAGAAATGTTTTCTCGTAAAAAAGTAAACGTTTTTCTACGCTATTTGTTTTATTTAATTGTTTTTTGTAACGATTTGTTGTTTTTTACTAATCGCAATAATTGCATTTCAATGATTTTTAAATTGAATTTTTTTTTTTAAACTAAGACTGGAGTTTGTTTTTAAATTGATCGAACTAGAAACAATGAAATTAAACGGTTTCATCCTATTACATTTCTTTATCTAATCAAGACTCATTCTAACATTATATATATATTATTATACATTTAATTTGATTAAAATCTCCCAGTTTATTATTGTAGGTTTTGAAAATAATGTGAAACATTACAGCCCATAAGATTTAAATTATTTGGCATTTTATTTTGAACGTTAAATGAAAAAAAGTAACTGATAATAATATTATTATAAGACGGTTAATATAAAATTAATATTTTTTCATGCAATTTTGAACTTTTGTGTTTAAATTTAGGTATAATATAATGTGTTTGAACAAATTATATTAATATTTAGTAAGTACTCATCGTATATAGGATTAATATATTTTTAGGTTTTGCATTAAATTTATTAAATAATTTACAATAAAACGGGCATTCGCTTTGAGTAATAAATACTAAAATAATAAAATAAAATATAATCTTATCATAATATTTTACTGTAGGTAAGTACTGGATTTTGTCTAGGTAATAACTAATATTTTTTATGAACATCTTTATTATTTAGATATGGATATATTTAATGTTACTTAATATACTTTTCCAGTTTTTAGTATACTGTACAATATTACCTCAAGTTTAAGTATGTCAAATTCATCAGATTATCAGTGAAACCATCCAAGTTCGATATCTGGTTACTACGCAAGTGTAAACGAGACAGATTTCGTAATTCATCTAATCCATTTAGCTTGTCAATCTTGTTGTAGCTCTGATGACATTATTATAACAAAAACATGTTTCGTGTAAGTGCATTCCAATATGATATGAGTTTTCAATCAAATTACCAAGTACAATATACGTAATTTATTGGATACAATCACAAATTGTTCGACTGTATCCAAGGCGTTTCTGGACAATGCCAATGTGGATAGTTTTGGGCAAACAATTTCTTCACTGTAGCAGTTTTTATTATGGTTTTTGCTCGGCACTTGGGTCAGATAAGATATGTTGTTGTCTGAAATATTGAACGTAAGTTTCCTATCATTACATGAACAGAATAAAATGCATAACTATGCCGTTTGTAATAAAACTATCATGTTATAGACGACTATAATTTTATTACAATATAGTTAGGTTATTCGTACTATATTTTATATTTTTTTAAATGTGAGTAGACTAATTTATCATTCAAAATCATGGAGCTTTAGTAAAAAAAAAAACGAGTCTATAAATTAGACTTGATAAGGATGCTCTATAATTTTAATTACTTAAACACGTTTAACTGTCATAATATTTTGTTTTTGTTGTTTCATTTTCAAAAGAAGTGTCGTAAACCGTTCCTAAACGGTTAAATTTATGAGATTTTTAGGTTCTAATGGTGGATAGAGGAACTTTGCCTTTACTATACTTTTTATAGTAAAAGATTTTTAATTTTTAATTTTACGATTTTATTTTTCAGAGCAATAAAATACCGAAAAAGTTTTCATACAGTACATTTACAATAAATTTGATTACATATTACGTGTTTTACTTTACATTGGTAATTTTTCGAGAAAATCACATTAAACAAGAAAAATATCGAGGAAAATAAAGCATGCACAGAAAGTTTTCAATAAAATTTATTACTATTGTTAAGCCCATCGTGAGTTTTGTTTTTTGTGGTCTTGTGATCACCAAGTTTAACAAGAACTATCAATTACTGACGTTACAGTTTTTTTTTTTTATAAATCATAGATTTGTAAATATTTGTTAAATACAGTGTACAATTGCAGAATAAATCAATGATATAATGTTATTCTATTTAAACTAATAAAAACGTCAAAGCCTAGTAAAAATGAATCAACTGGAAACATATTTTAAGCATTCCAATCACAATCATTGGATCGTGCAGATGAGATAATTTATATTATTGTCACCACTGTTGAAGTGATGCTATATACATACTATTATTTTTCTTTTAAAAACATGTTTGTGTAATATATGGATGTCATCCGATATGGGCCACATTTTATCCCACACCATTTGCAAAAAAAGACACAAATCAATAACGGTTGAACAAAATACCACGAAAAAAAAAATCAGAAACTATTTCGTTGTAGGCTATGATGGATACTGGAGAGTGACTAATTCGTTAAAACATCGATTAAAAACCAATTATGTAGTTGATCAAAGCAACTCTAATTATTTTTTTATTCTTAAGTTTCATAATATACATATATGCATTATTCACACCTATATTATAAAGGTACGATTCTAATATACTCATCAACTTTAGCGTTGATAGTATCGAATCGATACAATGACTTCAATAACATTTCAATCCCGTTGAATTCAAATATATTCTGTAATAATATATTTAAATATATTTACCTCATTGTCTCAACCAAAATGATGGTATATTGAATATATTTATTTCAAAAATAAATATAGAACAACATTTTAAACGGTTGAATATTAAGAATACTTACGATTTCAAATTAAATTTAAATCATTAGATTGATTGGAATTGATGATTGAATTAATATCTATGTACTAGCAAAATATATAGTTATATTTATCAAGCGTGCATAAGATTCATTAAAACAGAATATAATAGTATAGAAATGATTTTTCTTAGATGCAAACTTCATTGATATTAAATATAATCCTCAGCAAATATCATTATTTTAATATAATAACTATAATAACTAGGTATAGGTACAGTGTTTTAAATTTAAATTTAGTGAATTTATTTCTATATTCTGTTATTATTAATAAACCATTTATTATAGGTAATTAAATTAAGGGGTAAGTAAGTATATAAATTATAAATTGACTACGTCTCTCTATTTCTGAAGCCACGTAAAAAGCGGTTCAGTTGAAATTGTTTAAAAAAAAAAAAATAAGAGTAGGACATAAACGGTCGAAACCAGATGGCATGGCTCTGTTTTAATTATTATTATTTATTTTACGAATTCGAAGAAAGTTCTTTAAAGTCTTGTAATTTATTTTTGAATGTTAAGATAGTATAAACAATTTTTTTTACAACAATAGGTATTAAAAAAGTATATTAATATCTTAATATCCAAAAATAAATGACAACACTTTTTAATGAACGTTTTTCGTACTCCTTGGTACAAATTCAAAAAATAATTGTGTGAATTTTGTTAAAATTAAAACGTTTTGGCATATTCTTTCTTGCGATAGATCCAACGTAAAGTATATTATATTATTATCTATAATATATTAATTAGATAAATGAATAATTCTTTGTACATTGTTTGTCCCCTATACACTCGAAAACTACTGTACCGTTTTCAATAAAAATTATACCAATAGATTCATTGAGACTCGGGCAGGGTTTATGATTCATTTTTCAACTTTTTTTTATAGATTGCAATAAGGTGGCTCACAAATGCATTTTGCTTCGGATCACGAAAATGGAACGTTTTTTTAATAAAATACATATATTATTATTGGGTCGACATTGGTTATAACTTATAATCTTATAGATAATAAATTAGTTATTATGATTGGATATAACTTTCTGTGATGTATTATATTTTGTAATTTATAAGGTTATAAATTGTATAACAGCTCAAAAAACGAGAGGCAAAGGGTATGGTTGATGTTTATAGAATCAAAAAATATCCAACTGATTTTTATTATTCAAGAAAGGTTTATATAATATGATATGTTATTATAGGATTACTTTTCCTCTATTTAATATTATAGTCTGATTATTATCACCACAATATTAGTTTATATTAGTCATATTCGTTTAATTCTGCTTGAAATTAATTCATATGTAAGAAATAAAAGTTACTTTTATTACTGCTTTCCGCCGCAGATGAATTGTGAATTTTGGTTTTATATATCCCTGGGTAATCCAGCTACTAAATTATTATGTTTAGTAATATTAGCCATTACTCATTAGGTTAGGTTAGACTATTGCCATAGGTACTAGGAAGGTACTTGAAGTGTTAACATTGAGTCGAATTCCTGACTCTTAGATTAGATTAGGTAAAGTTTCCCTTCAGATAGATTTTACACAATGTAATTCAATTCATGAGTATAATGAGCCACTCAATAATATATATAATATATTTATAATTAGTTAAACAAAAATATTATTATATTTAAAATGCACCATCTGTTAACTGTTTAAGTTAATATATAAATACATACAAATAGCATATAAATAATTATGTATTCGTTTAAAAACAGGTACTCTGTAGTTTATTGTAAGAACTATAAGAATGTTAGTAAATAACATATTATACATAAATAAATAAATATTACTGTGGTCTGTGAGATATCCTAAGTGTTAGAAAGGAAGATGAATTATTTTTATGTTTGTTATATAATTCTGACTATTTAAATCCATTGCCCTTTTTTATCTACCGTAATATAATATCATGAAAAATATCTAAAGATTTTTATATGAATACACAATTTATAAAAATATTCAATTAGTACCTTACAAAAGTTTAAAAAATATTAAAACAAGTACCTATATTATTTTAAGAAACTACAAAATAAATTAATGCATCAACTAACAGATGTATAATATATATTATCATATCATATAATTATGTAAATATATAATACAACGTTATTATGTTCTAGTAACCAATAAATGATTATATTTTAAACAAAATAAATTATTATAGGTGCAATAAAATTATTTTTTTAAATAGTATAAAAGAAAATAGATAAATCTTTCCGTCGAATTTGGCGTCAGTTCTGTCTTTTATGTTTTCCTTATAAACCTTTAACGAGTCCATTCGATTTTCACAAAGTCGGACACCTGTCAAAGGATTTTCCCGTTTTAAATGAGATTTACGTATAGCCCGTACAGTACCTATGGGCATTTGTTATAATACTTGACAAACAAATCGCCACACGAAATTCAAGGAATTTGACCACGAGGATATTATTATTGTCCTAAATATATTGTGAATAATAATAATTTATCCTTTAGTCGTATTGATCCTATTGTTACGAATATTTTTAAAATCGATTTTGAAAAATAATAATTATTTATAATAATTTATATGTATATTTAAATATGTTTTAACCGTCTAACTGAACAATATTGTATTAATATTTCAGTCAAAGCGAATGAGAGTATATTCATCAAAATAGCATAATAAGAACTGATGTGTAAAATAATTAATATATTATTATTATGTACGCTGCAATAATAATATTATGTTCTAACTATCGTTTTTTAGTTTATTCGTTCACTTTCCGCCACTGGTAGATGGCGTTGTGTATATATTATTATACAATAAAATTATGTAAATTAGATACACCGTGATCGTATAGAATATATTATAATAATACTATAATACTCGTCTAAATAATATATTATTATGTTTACGAACACTATACGCATTTAAATTCCATAATATAGTAAATATCCATCATAATAATATTGTCATACTATTTTTACATAAAATATATTATCATCTTCAAATTATTGTCGATAAAATTAGGAAATAGTTGAATATTAAGAGAACAGTGTCAAGATTTAAAACCAATTCACTGGTATTATACATACAGCTTAGTACCTATACTATTTAAGTAGAAACAAATATATAATTCAAAGTATGTAATAATATATCGTATAGAACAAATTCTCTTGGTAATTATTACAGACTAATAAATTGCCGACTGTGAAATCTTGGTTTCGATATTTGTTCAATCTTTCCATGCACACAATACAACTCATCAAATGTTATAGGTTATGTTAGGTCATCAACAAAATACAAGAAATACACACAGAAACCTTGTGACCTTTTCGGCTCTTTACAGCCCATACATTCAGTACTCACCGGTCACGGTAATCCCCAAACACGTAACTGTTGACCTACGCATCGATGATAGTCCTTTTCCGAGAGGACAAATCGATTGAAACTGTAGGTTTTGTAATTAAAATAAAAATTAAATAAACGGTAAAGCTGATGTGTTAGATAATTTTAATAACCATGTTATATATTATACTTTAAATAATGATAAAATTAATACGTTTAAGCTGTTTGAAGAATTGAGATTATATAATAATATGTATTTAATAATTTGGCATTTTCCAATAGACAACATTTTTTTAATTTGAAATAATAATAACAGTTGTTGAATAATAGTAATAATAATAATATAGGGTTATAAACATAATTATAACAATATACAAGTGACGATATTATGTTGTAGTGAAATAATTTTAAGTAATAATAATAGTTTTTCTATGGAATTTAGGAGAAATCAGCGGAGAAATGTTGAAATTAATATATATCTAAGGATTTACTTTATAACTACTGTAAAGTATTCATAAGATTTTTATGAATAATTTTGATAATATATCAAATCTATCTAAAAATGGTATACGGCTCTAGTGCTCTACCATATGGTTACTGACTTCGTCATCATTTAAAATAATTTAGAGTAATACCTATATATGTATATAATTTAATAGTTTTTTATTTTCTTACAATAATAATACTCCCAGGAGGAAATAGTGAGTTAAAAATGAGTAATACATAGTGTATATATACAGTATAAACTATGAATGATCATACCATATGGTAGCCACTGATTTGTATACCTAAATATACATATATATACATATATTTATATATAGTAGGTGGGTATATAATAATTAAAATGAGAGGTTTTACATCATTACGTAACTGGTGATTGAATTAACATGTTATTGTCATACCCACCGAGTGCTTGTTGAGTTGGCTTATCCGAACGTGGTAGTTTCAAAATAAAAATAAATCTATGATACAGCCGATTACAGATTTAAGGTGCTAGGAAACACCGAGAGAGGATATAAATGGAGTTTTACAGTACGCAACAGTCGGACGGCCGTCGATGGTTGACATTTATAATTTTCGTGATCGGCGTAAAATCTTAGTTAATAATGTAGGTTTGTAGTATCGCAGTCTTCGTTTGTGGTTATATTGTTTAATTAATAGGTTTGTTACCGGAATACTCATCAGATGTAAATCAGCAGCATCTAATAATATGGGCACGGCCACGGGGCTTTATTAGATCATTTGGAACAATATATGATCTAAGGCCGAGGTAAATAACAATACCGGCAGTGCTGTCCATAGTGTGGTGTATGTGGCACTGGTACGCGGGGCAAGATAGGGAAGCGTCATAATATAACCGTGGTGACAATGACAATGTAATATTATGGAAAAGGAGATACGTTATGCATTATTAAATATATTTGAAGAAATTACGTCATTATATCAGTGGATAATATTTTAATAGTTAGTTTGGTTTATGAGGGTATAAAATTCTGCGTTGAAGTAAAGTAAAAACAGTTTTAAATTTTAATGAACCATTGAAATACAAAAATGCGATGACTAGAAAAAAATTAATCTTTAACAACGCTTAAAAATATAAAAAAACAACAAAA
Source organism: Metopolophium dirhodum (assembly GCF_019925205.1). Lineage (NCBI taxonomy): Eukaryota > Metazoa > Arthropoda > Insecta > Hemiptera > Aphididae > Metopolophium > Metopolophium dirhodum. The sequence continues at coordinate 8,363,946 of NC_083561.1, read as the reverse complement.
TATATCAACGCCTATCTATTTAATGTAAATCTAAACTAACCTACGTCCTACATAGCTAACTATTTCAAAATATACAACAAATAAATTATTTTACATTACCTAATAAACTTTAAATGTTAATAACAAATTTATATTAATAATTATTACGACTACGAAGGTGTTACATATTATGTGGTATAATAGTATGCTATCGTTACATGTTTTTAATATTCCTAAAAACATTTTTGCGCGCTTAAAAAATATATATCCCTATTATAAAAATGTCATTGGTTTTCCTTGCTGGGAACAAATTCAACTTAGCAAATCCTTGAATTATTTAAGCTTTAAGGAAATCTACGTATACATTTGAATAATTTAAAAACGAAAACCTTGGGCCAAAGACAATTTGCAAAAACCATAATAGTTTTTCATCTATGCAGTATATGGCACAAAATCGTATTTTTATATTTCCACAAAAATCGCTAAAAAAATAACCGTACAAAACGCTTACCTGGACAGTTGAAATCGAAAATGTCTCTATACTTAGTATGCTAAACAATCTCATGTAGGTCACAGGGTCACAAACCTATTATTGCTAAGCCAATCGCTCGCTAGAAATATTTTGGCGACTATAGTGGCATGTAAGGACCAAGTATAGTACCTGTCAAAAGTCTTGGATAAAAACATATACCTGTACAAATATACCTAAGTATAAATATATAGAGTAGATTAAAAGAAAAGTGGTGAAGCCATAAAACCAATTTGAAGCTTTTCCTCGGATGATATCAGAGTTTGTTGTCTACGCATAATTTCAATATTAATAATATTATGACATTATGTGCGGACAAATCTGTAATGTAAGATCATCATTATTAACGAAGCATGATGCACCTATCTACAATTGCATGCGTTGATTATAAAATAATTAATAAAGTCAGAATTTTTATGTTTTTATATTTTACAATCATTATATTATTGCCTATAGAATATGAAACTACGATTGTTTCTATGTAGGTAACATTTCACCGGTAGGTAGCATATCGAATTTTACTACCACATATTTTAGAAACTATATAATATGTTACCTACGTCAAAACCATATCCCGAAAACGATAAAAAAATATAGTCTCTTCAATAAATTATAATCATCATCGTTATCACGGTTCAATTATTATTATGACTTTATGAGATTTTGAAAAAAAAAACCATAATATTTATCCGAGACAAAGGCCTTACGGGACGCTTTAAGACTCGTTTGTTAATGGTATTTGACTAATGCGAATACGGATTTTAATAGTATAATGTTATAACAACTATTATTATAGATGTGAATGAAAAACGGCCGAATGTCATGAAACGCTGAATTTATTATTATATTATCTTGTTGTATTTTTCTTACAACTCGCATACACCTATAGACTATATAATATTTAGTAGCTTTTTTACACTGCTATGCTACAGCTGTACAGTTAAGTCAATTTGTATAAATACATATGTAAACATTTGGCTAAAACGATTTATTATCCGTATCGTCTATGCGCGTGCATCATATTATCTAATTTGTTTTACGTTTTCTCGGAAGGATTGACAGATAACGATTTATTATCGTAATCAAATCATTCAAATAATATTGTCCTATCGAAGGATTGTACGCGCATGATGATGACGTTTTACTTTATTTAAAATTCAATCATTACACAACGTTCACGTTTATATTTTTTTCGATTTTCATAATAATTTTTACCTTATGTTTGCATTATTCTAACGGTTTGTGCCTATTAATGCATTTGACATTATATTTTCTGAGCAGAATGTTTTGACGATAATTATACTATATTATGACGTTGTCGTTTATGACATAAAATATTATACACAATAATGTGAAAAAAAAAACAATTATATTTATATAGAGTCCAATTAAACATACTACTCAGCTGGGGTGGGTTATGCTAAAATAAAACATTTAATTTCGTGTACAGATATTAATATTATATAATGTAGAAGGAATACCCGATTTCAATCGCCAAATTCGATTTTTACATAATCATTTTTTACCATTTAGTTTTTATTTTGTTGTTGTTGACTTGTTCAATTTATTTTAATTAAAAACTCGGTCAATTTTAGTGTGCTGCAGATGCATGCGAGCGTATAATTTTCATAAAATGGGAGAAGTCAATTTTAATTAATCATGTAAATAACTGTTTATTACCATAGTATTATAGAGGTATAGTATATGAGATTTTATCTAAATGATAATAATATCAGCTCGTACAATTGAGGGTTTTGTATTTTAAACTTCAGCATGATTCGATATTTCAGCGTTCTAATTTTGATTTGATAAACTAACAATATTCAAATATTCAAACCTTGTTTAGTGTTTTCTTAAAAAAATTTTAGTATGCACCGATATTCCGACGTGGTTGATATCGATCATAATATTAATATAATTATTGCAAAATAAATATTTAATTATTTTTATATTGACGTGGTCGTAAAATTTTAAGAAAAAAAAATAGGTAGGTATTCCCTTAATAAACCTATATAATATACCTAATATAATAACGTTTCGTGACCAACATCTTAAGGAAACTCGTTTTTATATCAGTTTAGAATACTATTTTTATTCCGGTAAATTATTATAATTTAAATAATACAAGATAATCATAATATAATTTAATATAGGTACGTATCAACAATATTTCTTCTGGGAAATTAATATAGATACCTACATAAAGAAGTTGGAAATAATTAATAATAATATTATCATATTATAATACGTTAGCGATTATAAAATAACATATACATATCATAATATTATCTTATATACAGCCGAAAACTTCATAAAAGTATGCAAATTTGCAGTGTGAAAACCATTTCGCAGTGATTTTAGGTATGACTGGTATGAGTATTAGGGAATTTAATTAACACGTCTTAGATTAATAAACAGTTTTTTTTCCTCAACACATAATATACTCATTATTAGTCATTAATCATTATCATGATAAATTTTTGCTTAAAAAAATGATTTTATATAATAAATATTATGACACTATACATTTTGCGAAATAATCTAATTTTTTTTGAATTTTTTTTTATGATAGGTACCTATATTCTTTTTTAATTTCACAATCTCATGCAAAGTATTTATATCAAATATATCGATGTGTTATATAATTTTCAAAAATGTAATATTAATATACGTTAGGCAATTCGTATTATTGCAAATATTTTATTACAATGTGCTCAAACAACGGATATGATCGTATACGGTATGTGTGGTAACATAGCATCACCCTGTATATTATAATATAGGCTATGGTTGTTGAAAACTAATAAAATAAAGAATAAAACCGTCGTATTTTCCGCCGCGGCATTCATAGAATCGTATATAATGTCACGAGGATACGAATACGTGCGTACCTATTGTGTAATATAATATATTATTGTATTACTATTGCCCCGTCGTTGTGTGCCGGCGAAGGGGTGAAAAGGAAATTTCTTAACCGACGAACGCAATATTATATTATAATGACGTCGGCCGTCAGAAACACGCCGCGGATAATGCTCGCCGCCAATATTCGCCCGGCCATCGTCACAATTATATATAGATACAAATTTGTATGTTATGTATAATACGGTAATAATGTGTATAATATATTACTGTGCACCTGGACGAAGAGTCCCGCTCCTAGCCCTATCGCGTCCGCACAACATATTATATTGCGGCGTATATAGCCGCGTCGAAAATAATATTATTATTTTAATTAATCGATAATCGATCGTTTCCGCGGGACTGACCCGGATCATCGGGTATTATAATAATAATAATATAATATAATATATCATATATTACGCGTCGGGGCCATAATGATAATTAATGAAAAACACGTCCGTCACGCTTTATATTATATAATATTTTATTATTATTATTATTATTATTTTAGATCCCACAAACCTATATATAATGTGCGAAACACGGTCACGTATTCGTCCGATATATTGTTAAAACACCATTGTGCATGCCTACATAAAATATACACCATATACCAATATACCTGTATATATATACATATATATATATATATATATATATACCTATGCATATACCTACATCGAATTATACCCGTCGACGGTTCAAATGCACGTAATTTGTACACGGTGCGTTACTACATTAGTATCATTAGTATAGGTATTACTATTATTGTTGCCTGCCTATGTAAACGATCGATGTACGAGATTTGTGTACGAGTATCCCGGTGTTATATAATATATAATATACCGAGCGAATGGGTTGTCTCTCCCGTGGGTCGTCCATGTTTCCAGTCCAGCAGACAACGACGTATAGTAGGTATAGTTACCCACTCGGAGGAAGAACGACCGAGTGATAATTTGAGAGAATATATTATCGTTATGTACACAGACGGGTACCGCGAATTTATGAGAAAATTTGAGTAAAATATATATATATATGTGTGTGTGTGTGTATACAGGTATAGCTGCGCATTATTACAAAAACAGTACATCGCATAGAAGCCGTTCGCGGTGACGATTATTGATGATTGATGGTATATATATGTATAGCAAGGATCTTTATAATCGAGAAAAACGGGTTCGTGACGCCAGGTGCTCTTATTTTTTTAGGAGGTAAAGACGTTCCCAAAACTTCGGTCCTGCAAGTGATTGATTATAAATGAAGGACTATTATACGTATACGACCTATCTGCTGAAATTTAATCGCAACGGAATCCCAGCACGTATAATCGCGGTTCGTCGTATTATAAAGAGGTTTTCTTGACTAAATATTAATCGCTTTTGGCGTTTAAAATGTGTAAATAAAACGGACTCACGTGCTTGGAAATGTGTTTTAAATGGTTAGAATAATTTACAGCTGAGCGATAAAGTCACAATTTTTCACAGTAGGTACTTTTATCGTTAAAAATCATTAAAATTTCCATGCCCTCGAATTGCAGCTGATTATTCTTACAATAAATAATGTATTCAACATTCAGATAACCAAGAACAATTTTAATTTAAAACATAACTTCGTGAAAGTATTTCAAATTGATAAAACACATATTTAGAAATACTATAGGCACAATCACTCGAGCAACGTTTGGTTTAATAAAGCCGTTTAGGAAATTGAATCTTGAGAACACTAGGTCAAAATAATAGAAATAAATGGCTCATAATAAACTGCTGAAAGTGATGAAAGTTGTATCTACACGCTATAAAAATAAAGTACATTAGAAATGTCAAAAACTAACCCTCGTAATAAAATATTTTCTACAAAATATAATATTACATTTTTGGTATACTTACGCTTAAAATGTATACCAAACAATTGCTTTTATATTTTATGATAATTACTTGGTTTATTTGAAGATTTCATTTTTTATACTGTGACTAGGTATATCACAATATTATACATAATATTATAATTTATTAGTACATTATATTTCAATACATCTATGATGTACACGCGTATATTTTCATCTTTTGTGTTTTTTTTTTTATTTTTACAACTTGATATCCTGATTGCTTATTATTTAAAATCATGGAATGGAAAATATTAAAATATAATTACGATAGGGGCTAAGGATCTGGTGATGTTTTGTAATGTAGCGTAGGTACATAGACTATTTCCGATCCATCAAAGTTATGTTTGTTTATTCTAACATTTAAAAAAAAACAATTCCATCCGTTGTTATAACGTAATGGCAACTTTCTAAAATTTTTAATTGTATATATGTTTGTATAATATTATAATCAACTGCAATTCATTTTTCAATCAATGAATAATATTCTTAATAATTAATATCTTCATTCATCACATCGTTTGAAACGAAATGGCGGCGTTGTGATTTCATCCAGTTGCCAGTTACGGGCGCTTGTTTGTACTTGTGTAGTTTTGTGTGCTATATTCAATTAAAAATTGGAAAAGTTACGCTTTAAGAAATTTCGGATATAAGTCAATAAAACGAAAAAACTAACTGTATCAGTACGAACGTGAGCTTCGGAGGTTGGAGAATATAAATCGTAAGTACTACTACCACGTATATTAGGTAGGTACCCATACGAACGAACGAGAGAACAAACAAAAATTTGACCTTTTATATATATATGGGTATTGTATTGCCGACGTTGTGAAATCTATATCGAAACATGAGGTTTAAAGGTTGTGTAAGGATGGAAGGGATGATTTGGAGGATGGGGAGGAGTAAATCCCGGATCCCAATAAACACGTACTCGAAACTGCAAATACACCTAAAAGGGCGAATCATTATTGTTCGTCATCGTTATAAGCCACCTATACAATATATATATGATGTGCTTCGAAGCCAACAGTTAACGGACTGAATTTGCACCTATATTATAGGCAGGTATAGGTAGGTATAAAAGGCTAGGTGAACATGCTCAAAACACTAGACAATAATCGTATTGAAATGAAAAAAAAAAACGAAAAGCGAACAATATTATAAAAGGTAATCGTTATCGAGCAGTGTGTTATTATATTATACAAAAAAAAAAAACTACAACAAAAATAAATAAATGAAAAAAAATAAGAACCTACCCCCAAAAAAAAAAAAAATATATATATTTGATAAATGACATTGCAGGAAGCTTAACCCCTTCGGAGACTTGCACAAGGAAAATAATAATCGTAAAAAATAATAATATGTATAGATGAATAATAATAATAAAAAAAAGACCGTAGAAAAATTTTGACGTTTTGAAAGAAAAATGAACCTGACGCTTTTGAAAGTATTCGAAAACATTAATTCTAGTAAGCATTCCCCGCGGGAGATAAATGTTGTTTTCACCCCTAGAACTGAGTGTTGTAAAAATGTGTATATTATATTATACCTACCTACATGTAATGTGTGTGTTTGTGTGTGTCTGCGTGTGTGTGCGTTACGTATAATAATAATATGTGTTGTAATGTGTATAGGTATTGTATATAATAGTGGCTTATCGTCATTAAGTAACTTTTATATAATATAATGTATTACCTATTCTATGCTTATGTAATATATGGGTGTCAGCATAACCGTCGAAATCCTTTGAAATACACTCGATATGCAGTTTAATACAATGTCATTTTTAATAATTATGTTTTGTACCTACTCGTGTGTATATAATAATAATATATTATACTTGCCCACATACGTATAGTGATGAATTGTATAAATCATTAAAAATATGTTTTATTAAAATATGATGTGTACCTACATATTTAGGTACTATAATATTATTGACGTCATCAATATTAAAATAATACGACATTTTAGTTGTTTGGTTAATGTTATTATTAAAGCTTACAAACGTATCCGGAATACTTCGGGCAGTTCGGTTGGATATAATATTGTGTATAATACGACGGGCATAATAATATTATAATTATATTTTTAAACGGAATATTTGGGTCGGTCAAGTCAATGGCAAAACTGTGTTTAGGTCTGTTATTTATAATAGTGAATTTATTTCACGCGCGTCGGTTAATATAATATAATGACGTGCGTTCCTCATTTAAATTTTACAAAAATAAAAAAATGTACTAAAAGCTTAATGTATAGGTATACATTTGCTATAGAAAACAAAATTAACATATTGTTATTTTTCTGGCAATTATTTTATTTAGAAAAAATTCTTTTATCTTTTAATTTAAAATAGCGTTGTACAAATTATTTATTACACAAAACACAAAAAAATCTATTAATATATAATTTTATTTTTACATTAAAAAACAAGCTGTAAATGTAATATAATAAAACATTTTTACAAATAATAATAATACAATTATTGCGGTACACAAAAGTTTTCATACGAAGTCAACGTTACTATATTATAAATCATAACATTAACTGCATATATTATGTTTTATATTTGTGAATTTGAACAATTGAGAAAACATATTAAAATATTTAACAGTCGTCAGAATAATATAAATAATGCCTGCTTAATATTGGCGGGAAGCCAAAATATTGTCCAATTTCCTCTCCGAATTCCTCAATACACATTATACATCTATATTAAATCATATATATAACCATCTAATCACTAATTTAATTTATTAGATCGTCCAACTATCAAAGTTATATTTTATGGATTGTTTGGTCAACCGACGAATTGAAACTAAAAATTTTTATTTTGATTATGTTACAAATTTATGCATTTCTTTATAAAAAATTAAACGGCCGTGATAGATACTGTAGTTTAGACGGTAAAAATATATAAATATATAATGTGAACTTTCGTGATTCAGGATTTTCCAGAAAACATATATGAACTTAAACTCACATACGAAGGTACGTTTAACGTGAAATACTTTGCACATTTATCGTCCGTTCGCTATGCACGAATTGGCATTTGTAATAGATTATCATGTGTAGGTACCTACGTATTATATTGTACATATTATATTATAGTTTAGGTTATTTTTTTGTAGGTTGGATTTCGCTACAAATCTCCGGAAAAAGTATATAAGTAATATTATAATATATAACTATCGTATAATAGTCGTATACGCATAGCGTTTGCGTAAAAAAAAATACATTAAACATGTTAGTCATTAGTTCAATTGTAGCGGTAGATCTGCTAGCTCTATATTATGTCTTGTTTAAATTTTTTTTCTTATTTTTTTTACTCTCCGGAGGAGACCTTCGACTTTTTACACGTCGTAAACACGACGAAATACCCCGACAGCTGCCTGTCAGTGCGTGCTGCGGTGGGACGTCTTCTATACGACTGCTGCAGCGCGTTTTCCAAAAGGGAGACCCGGTGGGGTCAAAAGAATTGGCGTCACGTGTTAATCATTTAAACGCGCAAGTTGGTTTTTATTTTATTCCGGTATTTTACGTCGTTTGAGTGGTGTAGTATCTGTCTTGCGCCGGTGGTATTTTTTTTTTTTATCCTATTTCTTTTTAACATTATTTTTCTGTGGTTTTAATACTATACATCCTGTGGTTAATCGAGGCTGAGAGAAAATGCCTCCAAAAATAGAATAACACATAATATTGTTATTATCATTATTATTATGTACTGCATATAGGTATAGTTGACGCGGATACGAAAGACCCGCCACCGTTGCCGTTGTGTTAAACGAATGTCAGGATACTTTATGACGTTCATTTAAATGGAATCCGTAAGGTGCAGGATATAATAAACGTAACCACAAGAGTGTATATAGTATCTGAACTGGGGAAATTTTTGATATAATTCACTGCGTATTATATAGCGTTATGATGAATGCGTATTTGAATACTATGTTTTATACACCACTCGTACTTAAATAATAAATACATACATGGAATACGAATATAATAATAATATATACTTACACGATGGTAATAAACGTTTACATTATTATGCGCGTGCGTAAAACAATATAATACAAATGAGTATGTACACTATTGGCGTGTACCTATAATGGGTCTACTGCAGGTTAGTGATCGTTTTTTAAATACATTTAGCAGTCATTTTAAATTGAAAGAAAAACATTAAATAAATTATGAGTTGGCATTAAAAATCGCGTCCACGCATTTGTCTGTTATATACATATTATTATGTGAAAAAAAAAACTAGGAAAGAAAATCACATATTATTCGATATGCGATCGTGATGCAGCTGTTCCCGAGTACAACTGCATGCGGGATAAAAATGAAATATTAACCATTAATTAACGTTTTGATATACCGTATGATCAAATTCAATATAAACCTATATTAATATTTGACAAAACCAAAACTGTTATCATGTCCACATATTAACAAGTGTTGGTGTTATAAAAATATAATATATAAGCAATCAGAAATGAAATACGGTTGAGTCGCGATAACTGGAACTTTGAAAACTCTAAAAACTCGACAACTCAAACTATACTTATTCCCCTAGAAATTATATTATTTTATATTATCGAGTTAGGAATCTCTAAGAATCTCTAAGAATATCTCGAATCGTTTTTTTTTTTTTTTTTTATCAATGTTCAACCTAGTATATTTAGGAAATATACCAATACAAAATAAGTAATAGACAATTTTATTTAATGTAATAATGTCTGTAAAACGGAAAATTCATATTCTAAGAAATCATTTGTATATATTATAATGTATATATATATATATATATTCATATATGTATTAGTAATGAATACATACAAATAATAAATAATAATAATTTATAACAGAATATCATTCAATTAATCGTGAAATAATAATAATAATAACCCTGGATTTTAGTAGTCTCAAAGTTTTTTTTTAAATCATTCTTTAAGTTATTTCACTAACGATGACATTTCAATATATTTTGTGCTTTTCAAATATTTCGACTTACTTAAGTACATTTTATACAAATTTTAAAGTTTGCAAAATATATAACGTTCCAAAAAAAAAGAAGATGTTTTCGCATAAAATAAACATTCAAAAGATGAACGGCTTTGTTACCGAGTGTGTGTACAGGGAAGAAAATATCACTCCCTCGGCGCCCACCGACGGCAAAAGATTTGTAATATTGGTTTGTATTTTTGTGCCAAAAAAAAAAAAAATTGCAAGCAACTGTATTATTTTTAGGAAGTCGTGAAAAAAACTTAGATAAACTACGATAGGTATTTTTGTTTTTGATGGCCAAAAAATGTATCTATATTGTGCACTCCGAGTAGGTATCGATAGCAGATTTTACATTATTGTTCTTAAAGGGACGTTACACTGACGTTTGTTGTCTCCCGTCTTACAAGCGCGTAACATAGCAACTTTTACGCTCAGCAGAAAACACATTTATCTCCGTTAGTTTAAAAAATAGAGCGAAATGAACTCTTATAAAATTTAAAGGTAAGACTATTATCTAGACAATGACGTATGCTTTTTATCATATTTTAATTTTAAAGCGGGTCATGTGTATTTAAAATTGTAAACTGTTTGTACATCTTAAAATACACATAACTCGCTTTAAAATTAAAATATAATAAAAAACCTGTGTCATTGTATATATATAATAATCATACCTTTAAATTGTATAAGAGGTCAATTCGCTCTAATATTGTTAAACTAACGGAGATAAACGTGTTCTGCTGAGCATAAAATTTGCTATGTTACGCACTTATAAGACGGAGACAACAAATGTCACTGTAACGTCCCCTTAAGTTCTTACTATAAATGTGTAGGTATTATTATAGTGATAAGTAAAATATATACAATAATAAGAATTCAAAGACAGAAAGACATTACACGTACGCTTGCACATACTATTTTGTCTTTATTAAGTATTATAAGTTATAACAAACATACTCTACAAAATATTTATATTTTGTTTTTATAAAATACTCATTATTTTTGTATATTTGTATTACAGTTTAAGTACAAACACTGGTAAAACCTTTGTTTAAACATTAAACTTAGAATTTACTGACTAATGTCTGTAAATATCAAAATTTTGGACTTTTTTGATTTATGTTATTATACTATTTACCAAAATATTTATTCAATAAGATTTCTCAAAAATAATCATCGAATTCTCAAATAATAATTTAATTTAACCACATTTTATAATTTGGACATTTTTTTCATAACTTTTATTATTATTTTATATTTATTTCGGTCTTAAATCTTAAAATATAGTTTATCCATTTCTCGTTTATAACAGCCCGGGGTACAATTTAAGTATTCGAGGTTTGACAAAATTAATTTTTATAACATCCTAGATTTTACCAAGATTAATCGGTAAAACCTCAAAATTCAGACATTTGCGCCGGTTGTATTCTGTTAGTTCTATGTTAGTATCTTTTAACTATAAAACCTAGTATAGGTACTTGTATATAATAATACTAATTGTTACAGTAAAGTTAAAAATACCAGAAAATATAATATTATATTATATACATATTATGCATGACATACGTATTTGGGTAGAATTATTTTGAATTGTTTTCAAGTTAAATTGTATTATACTTACAAACATATGACATGTTACGATGTTTATCGTTTGAAAAATAAATGGAATTAATAATATTATGCACACGCAATAAAAACGTCGCATTATTATAACATGGCATTGCACAAACCGATGTTACATGTAATCTTCAGCGCACAACTTACAGTGCAGCAGCAGATAAATAAGTGCATTGCATATACTATAATATTGTACACTACACATCGGGGGTAATAATTGAATGCATCCAATAAATTGTCCACCGATAAAAACGGACAGGGACAATGGGGAAATATATTCACGACACTTGGCCGTTGTCCGACGGCGGCGTTTGTGTCTTGATAAATTACCCTTTACAAATATGTATTATAATAATACTAATGAAAAAAAATAATATATATATTATATATACATTTTATACAGTCGTGTATCACACAGGGTGCAGCGTAGAATGGAAAAAAAATCACACCCCACTTACCGTTCAGTTCCAAACACTCTAGCGACGGTTGCTTAAGGCCCAAGAGCGACGAGACTCTGTTCGAGTTTAGGGTCAAAACCTGTAAAAAAATAATAAAAGGAATATTATACAACGCTATTGTTATTCATTAAGTTAAAAAAAAAAAAAAAACATTATTAATGATAAGAATATGTCGGGTGTCGGTAATGGTATTATATGTGTCATAACACTTTATCCTCCCACGGAGTAGTCGATTATCCCGTACAATATTATATTATTATATTGTATACCTGTAGATACGGCATTGGAGACAGACAAAGGGAATCGATGTTGTTGTGATCGGCATGTACCACAACCACGTACTGCAACTCTCTGAGCACGTCCAAAGCGTCCAAGCCCAAGTGATTATGCGACACGTTTATCAAAGACAAATACTTAAACTTTGTGATTTCCTCGATGTTCGTGAGGTTTCTAAAATTATTGAAACAAGATGAATGATGATAGTATTAATTGTTGCTGTCGTATACAATTGTATAGCACCAAACTCATACATATTGTTTTTGTTTCATTTTATTTTTATTGAATATACGGGCAGGAGCCCTTTTGAATAAATATGCAATTCGTACAAACAGTTAAGTATGACTATCATAAACAGAAAAGAATACAGAATAAAATATAACTAAGTTAAATGGACAAACGGATTGAATATATTTCCACGTATATATTGGGTGATTTGCCAAACATAAGTAATGACTCAACCCCCATTTTTCCTGAATAAATTTATTTGTTCAAATTTTGATTTTTGAAATTTTTAAGCATACTATTTATAAAAGAATTAGAACCATATTTAAAAATATGAACTTCATTTTTTATTAATGTGAACTACACTTTTATTTTAAATGGTTAAGGAGATAATTTTTTTTGAAAATGTTGATGTACAATATCAATCATTCCTTATACCTAGCTTTACCAATATTGGCTCACCATCGCGTTTTAATATTAGCGAAAATGTTTAAATGGTTAGGTATATTAATACAATATCATAGTATGATATGTAGTCATGTAGGTATAGGTATTTCAAATGTATACAGTATAGCTAAGAATTGACATAAAATATGTATACTACTGTACTGTCTGTACTAGTATTCTACTCATTACGGATAATTACTGTTGTTAAATTGTACACAACACGTCGTATTAAATTACGATCTAAAGTTGAGAATCTTTGACTCTGATTTTCGATGATTCGGTTTTCTTTACCCATAACTATAATAATGCCCATAATAGTTTTAAAGCACATCTCACCTATTGTCGACATCGATTTGAACGAAAGCGTACATTAAACCAGTTCCTACTTGGCCGATGCGATTCAGACATTTTCTGGCTTCGACGTCGGTCAGCGGGATTTCGGGGAACGAGTCCTCTTCCAATACGGATCTCGACCGTTGCTGATACTAAAAAGTACGTTATTTACCATAAACCCATATAGTCAGATAATCGTTTTTGTAATAATAATGGCGTCGCACGTAACTTTGCCAGAGTGTTTTATTTTTATATTCTTTACATAAATATAGATACGCACTTGTACCATTTTCTTCTTGCAGAATTCAAATCCTTCTTCGCAATCCTCGAAAAACCCGTACCCTTCTTCGGTATCGTTTTCGTAGCCATAACTATTGGCCTCGGGATATGCGTTTTCGTCTTCCGTGACGGCTAATTCGCTACGAACGGTGTTTTTAACGTTGTCACTTTTCAATCGGATGCGATCGAGTTGTTCGGACAATGCTGCATCGATCTATAGGAAAATTATTAACTTAATATTCACTTATACAAATTGCAAATATCTACACTATAGAGTATACTGCAATAATTATACTATAATAATATTATGTACATGTATAACTGCTGCAGTGATAACGAAGACGAGTAGGTAAAAAATAGATTCTTCTTATATTATACTTACACTTTTTTTACTCATTATAATAGTCAGTATATAGTTTAAAGTGATACTGAAAAAAATCGATTTCCCCAAAATGAGTCACACAAATAATATTGTAAAAATAACAAAACGAATATAACAAAATAATGCACCGGGTATCTATATAGTCGGTAAATAACGCAACCGGCAAACGGTCTGTAGTTTATGTAGAAATACGTTTTTATTCCATAGTTACTGCTTTACAGCAATTACATTTTAAGAAACACTAGATCTGTCGACACAATCAATTAAAATGTGTTTCGTGTGTCTGGTTAGGTACCATATTTTTTTTTTTTTTTATCGCCATCACAAGTAACCAAAATAGAAACGAAATATGATGAAGGGATGTGGGTCGTTGGTCTTGCTCAACCCTTTCCTGGATAGTGGATGTCAGGGGGAAAGGATTTCGAAAACAGGGAGTTATATTTTTAAAATTTATTACCGGAGGAAGAAAGTATATACAGAAACACGATACGTGACGGTGTCGTGTACTAAAAAATATGACGTTTTTCCATATTGCAACTACTAATGCCAGATGCACTTCTTCACGTTCACGAGTGCGTGTCGTCTTCGTCTAGTTATGGATTTTTTTTAATTGAAACTTTTACTCCACTCGCAATGATCAAGATGTAAACTCTTTTAAAAAACTAATAATATATTTAAATATATATATACGATATACCATATATTTGACGTGTTTAATGCCAACTAAATGTCACACAATTTCACCATTTAAATGTAGGTGTATTCTTGTATACGATTAACTATAATTATTACATGTATAATAATATTATTATGATCCTGGTTTATTTTTTTTTTTACAAGAAGTATATATAATCTTTATTGATTTTACCTATAGCGCAACACGAGTGTATGGTATAGGGTAAATTACATTATTTAAATTAAAAATAAAAATACATATTTAAATAAGTAGAGACACGTTAAGGCGAGAAGCCACCTACTATAATAAAACTCGCAGAAGGTTTTTTTTTAATTTACACAAATTATAATATATAACATAATATAAACTTGTTTAAATCCTAAGTACAAGGGTAGGATAAATTATATTGGATAAGAGTCATTAAGTCATGTATACGATGAATTTGTGTTTTGCTATGATTTAAATTACATGACATTTTTATATTTTGGCATTGACATAATAATACATTTAGCATTTCAATTGACAATAATATATTAGGACATTAGGTATGTAGTTGATTTTTTTAAGCAATTTTTATGCCAAGTTTATGTTATACTAAATTAGTATCTATAGTAATTTGGTAACGCAATCAGTTAAATATTATGGTGTTGTTTATATTATTGATATATATTAAGAAATTCACTGGCGCAAACAACGGATTAAATTTCCGCTCAAAAAGTAAATCGATTCAATTAAAAAAAATTAGCTGTTTCGAACCGATTTATAAACGAAACACGCCAATTTACTTTTTTCGACCACGACGAGGCAGTGATCGAGGTGATCGAGAAATACCGATTATACCCCCTCCCTAAAACTTATTGTTCATTTTTTCATTAATAAAATTGCTCTCACGTTAATTATCGTAATAGTTTGTGAGAGGGATATATCGATATCTCCATGAATTTTAAATAAAACCAGTGTAAAACATATTGGACCACGTGATTAATCGTAACTAAAAAATCTTTACCACTTTAGGTTTTATCTTGACGAACTTCTAGTATGAATACATATTATATAATAATATTATGTAAGTACTTCGAAATATTACGAGATAGGTACCTATATTTAATATATTTTATAATTTAATGTTTTGTAATTTATTTTTCAGCCGATATAAATAATTATATTGTTGTAATATTTTACTTAATTTGCAAATTTTTTTTTTAAACCATTTATACAACAGTAATATTTTAAGCAAATTAATGTACGACATATTAAACATCGTATAAAACGTATATTGCGGCAATTACAAGCGTATAAACGTAAAACAACGATAAAGGAAGCGATTACCTACACGAAGTATTACACATGTATAGTAATGATAATATTATATTGACAAGCTCGACGGTGTACGATTATTTCATTATTATTATTATTATTATTATTATTATTTCTTACTCTGAGGAATAAAATCGAAGAACCTTTTTTTTATGGATGTCAATAATGTACGTCGTGCGTAAGGTGAGAGATAATTGGATTTTAGATTTGCAGTAAAAAACGTTTTACATGATGGCAACGAAGAATGGATATTCGCATGAAATCGCTGTCTAGACGCAAACGACTTGGAAGCGCTTCAATTGTAAATCATAATATAGCACTCGGACAATCAAAATCGTGCAAAAACGATAAAAAAACATAAAGAATAATAAATACATTTGAAAAAAAAAAAGAACCGAGGGGAAAACGAGAAGAAACGATTGGCCCGTGAAAATTATGTCGGAGAGTGAACAAAAATTGTGTGTGTTTATTTAAATTAAGATTTTAATTTCAGATAACGTGCGTCGTATACGCATAGAAAACGGATCCGAGTACTATCGCGGCCACGGATGATGTGACGGCACGGCCCACAAACATGACTTGGCTGTTTTGGCCAGAAAAATACTCAGCCCGGGCAGGGTCACTGATGCGGTGTGTAGCGCGTGTACGATGATTTCCATTGTATGGAAAAATAATATCAAAACGATATTATCAATCATGGCCGAGCTGCATTATAATATTATTTTATGCCCGAAGTCGAGATAGGAATGCACTATATTATAATATACTATGAATTATTATTATATCGTGTTACTATAATATGACCAAATGAATGAATAATTTATAATATAAATTGTATACCAATAAGACACGTATATAATACCTATAATACGCCTATACAGCAGGAGTGTTGCAGGACGTTCTAAAGGACACCACCGTATCGCAGCAGGTTCATTTAAAATATTATTCAGGACTATTAAATGGGAGGTATACCTGCAGCAATAGTTTTATACTATATTGGCTGCATCCGAATTGGTTCCCGTCTTCCCGATAGGTATTTTATGCGGCACACATCCGAATATTGTATTGGTTCCCGTTAGGATTTTTCAAATAAATTTCAAATTTTAAACAGTTCAAATTGTATTTATGTAAATGAAAAAGGCGGAATTCAACTTTACAATTTAATTGAGATTCAAGTTATCTTATAATATTTTTCATTTTATGTATGGATAGGTACAATATAGGTACTAATAATACATTATGAAACAACCCGGGAGTCGATTTGGATATACCTTTTGTAACAACTCGGGAAACAATCTGGATATTTCAATAATTTATGTAATATTGAATATTGATATTATTATTTAATTGTTTAAAATAGGTACACGTAGGGCTGAACCAAGGTACAATGGTATAATATATTGTTTAAGAATTTAAACAGTGAGAAGCACAGCGACTATTAATACCTAATATTATATGGTAATAACGATGAGTAACATTTGGGTACATAATATAGTTGGTAGTAAATGTAGGGATCTTATTACTTTGAATATGATGGATAAATAAAGCTAACATTTAGTCATTTTATTATGATAGGTAGTTACAATGTTACATAATGGAACACTTATATTTTTTTATAATTATTATAATAGGTAATTAAAATTAAGATAAATATTAGAAAAACATATAGTTACTTATAGCTTATAACTTATAATTATTTTTTGATTTTGAGCTAAAGAAAAAATATCACGACGATATCATATAATTCTAAAGATATCCTTTGCTCAAGAGTATTTTTTACCATTTTCTTCTTTATAAAATCATTTAATTTGTATACTTTTTATTATACCAATACTCACTTATCGGCTATCAATATCATACATTTTATATACGTTTACTAATTATATATACGTATCATTACTACTAATCGATAAATTAAAAATTGTAATAGTAAAATGTTTTTTGTTTACAAAATATTTATTTTAAAAATAAACATATAGTAAATATGTATATAGAACAACAAATGTATCGCACGCAAATACCTAAATAGTTAATACATTTACGTACTATATAGACGATAAAATAAAATGATGAAACATTGACGAGACGCATAAAACGGGTGAGAACGGAATGAAGACTATAAGGGAGAGCGAGAATTGAAGCAATAATATATTATGTATTTCTTGTCGAGCGACTGGGAACAGTGAAATTAACGTTTTCTCTAGTGGGAGGGCGAATAACTCGGACGAATTTATATAGTTTGCACTATTATTACCGTTTCGGGTTATAAGTTATAATATTATATTGTGAAATGATATTATATACGTCATAAAGTTATCTGCACGTTAACACATTATATTGGACGTCAGGATATGATTGCACAACGTATTTAAAGCGTTCAATATAATTTTAAATTAATGTATAAAAAAAAATAAAATAATAATATAACAAGCCGATTGGTATTTATTTCGACTCTGTATTTAATTTCAATAACCGTACTGAATATATAGATACGATCGCGATTGATTTAGGATATACATATTATTATCTTTGCTATTTCCTTGAAACACGTTTTAATGTTGGGCTGACATTGGGTGTAAACATAGCCATCTCAACCTGCAAGTATGTTATATAATATCTATAAGTGGCTATACGGTCAGTGCCTCAGTCTTATTCATAGACAAATTTAAGCCAGATTCTTAGAGTGGAATTTGGAGCAGTTTGCAGTATATTATCGGAAATCAGGTTTGCATACTGGATACGTCATTTTCTCACAAATAAAACTTGTTTAGTTTGTGTTAAACATTATTCTACAACAAAATCGTAAATAGTAGCGACTAATGTGTATTTTTTTAAATTTACATATGATTTAGGAGTTTTTATAATTAGAAATTATTTTTTGACAGAAAACTTTCATATAAAGATAATTAGTTATTCCAAATATTCTTGTGGGTACCAAGTTCTAAATATTTTTATAACTGAACATTTGGTTTGAGATAATGTTTTACTGCAGAAATAATAGAAAATAATAAGTATTTCGTTCGAAACAGAAAAATTATGTAAATAATCTGAAACATGTATTTGAAAATATGTGATATTTCATATTATACGACATACCTACCTAAACTATATTATGTACCCGAAACTTCAAACATGTAATCGATCAAGTTGATCGTAACGAATCAACTTTTGCTCTATACGATATAGCTTGTCTGAATTTGAAATGTATGGTTTATGTAGGTACAAGAAAGTACAATAGTCAGTGTCAAAGTCAAAGCTTGATTTTGGTTTAGGACTGAATGAAACTTTATGACACGACAGGTTCTCCTCGCCATTTATTGACATAAAATTTACAAAACATTCATACATAAGTGTCTTACACTCACTCTAAGGGTATCAAAATGTATAATTGTATGTAACCAACAAGGTCATTATCAATGGACAGGTTTTTTATGTAACTATTATTAGCTTACTATAATTACCAAATTAATATTATGGTAAAAGAAAGTTATGTGAATAGCAATGTTATTTGGTGGCCTTTGTATCAGCAACTGACTGTAATGTATTAATGTGTCATACACTGATAATATACTTGTTACATAATAGCAATATAGTTATTATTTCTCATATATATTATATTATCCATACAGGTACAATATATTAAATAATATTATTATATTAATATCGACGGGTGAAAATGTATGTGTGTATTAATTTAAAACATTAGTAACTTTATAGTTGTGCACATTTTTCGTAAATTATTAGTCTTATTTCGTACATTTTAAAACACTGTCAATTTTCCGTCGAACAAATCAACTCCAGTTCAGGACAAAAATGCTCGCGGCTATATTTAAAATCTAATAGACGCACGAATGAAAAGTATTAACAACTTACAATAATTTACACCCGTCTTGCAGTCGTCGGGATCCGATTGGAAAGATAATCACTGCAGTAGCAGCTGCGGATCAAACCAAAGACCACTGTTCAAAAAACAATATGAATCGTTTTCAATGAAGCCGTAAAGCCTAAACCAGTCGTTTTTCGTGGGTAAACGTTCGTCTTATAATCCTGGACCTTGAACGCTCTGCGGAGTGTGTATAGATTCAACGCGAGATTGATGGTCTAGGACAGAACATATAATGTATAATATAATTTTATTTCTATAGGGTACTTAAAATATTTGTACGTGTTGTGGATATAGACTTTGAGAGTGATACATACAGTGTTATTGACCGGTACAATGTTTTGGGTCGGTCTTTCGGTATATACAAATATATCTTAGCGCATAAATACGCGTAATATATATACCTAACACGGTTATTAATTACAGTCGATTATATAGGTACATCAGTTGGTTGCAATATAACACGGTGATTAAAACGTATACACCACGGAGGCACAAAGAAACCTTTTAAAAAGTTAGATGGAAGTCGAAAAGAACGAAAGACGACGATAACAACTCAAGTATTTTTTATTTCATTTTGGTACAACCTATAATCATTTTTGAATTACCTGACTAGTCTTTTTTATAAAATATAATTATTATATTTCGTATTCTCTAGAGATTATTCAGTAACATTTTTTGTGAATTTATGCATGTTTCATTTTTATAATACGCCAATTGAGCGTATAGATTACAGTCATGAATCAACGATGAATAACGATTAAATAATATACTTATTATACCTAGAGAATATGCATAACATTGTACTTATTCTGATGATTTTACACCGTTATTATCAGCCCTTCAAAAATAAATTTTCCTATATAAATGTATAATGTCTGAACAGAAATATAAAATAATAACAATATTTAAAATTTTAATATACTAGGTAATCGTATGTACTCGTAATAAAAATTTCTGAAGTCCTTATCACTGCACAGTGGCGTAACTGGATAAAAATCTAGGGGGGGCAAAAAAATTAACCTCCCGTTCGGCCGTTCCTGTAGTCATAATCGCGATTTCAAGATAATAACGTGTTCACAAATCACGGATAAGAATAGTCACGAATAATGCGATTATTGAAATAACAGTAACACTGACAATACCTACGTCAACATAATATTATTCAACAAGAGAAACCTAAAATAAATATAGACTTTTATAAAGTAATTTGAGGAAAAAAAATATTTTAATATTATAATATTATGTTAACAGTCTTGTTAAGAATACTTTTTAATTATTTGGAGCGGCAAAATGATACTTTTTCCCCCACAAACATTTATGGGGGGGGGGGGGGCAAGTGCCCTGCAACTGGAACTTATATATTGTACCAAACATTTTTTTTCTGGATATCAGTATCTGGTAAAAATCCAGTTAAAGTCCCGTTTTACCGTGTTGAATGGCAACCCATTGTAAACTACTGCAGATGGTTCTACCGAACACTCATTTTTTCATACGGATTCATTATATATTATAATATGAATACACAAGGTAGAGTAATATTATCGTGAATCTCACGATAACAGTATTTGATGTATACATTTTATTTGGAAGGTATCCGCAGCTTCAAAAGACTGGCTTTGAGAAAATGGAAAGGAGGTGGTTATCGATCATCGTTATTTCACGCTAAAAAAAATGTGATTTTGAATTTCAATACATAACTGATTATCATAAATAGATGACTTTTGATATTTTTCCATTTTTGCCTTTTTTTTCATTTTAACCTGTATAATAATACGTATTTTAACGAAGGAAACAATTTTCAAACTTTCCTTATTTTTTTTTTTAACAGCTTATATCAGTAACACAATATTAAGTGGTTGAACTCGACGACAAATTATCGTTTGGGTTAAGGACTGATCGTCCAACATCTCTGAATCCACCTCTGGATATAATATATCATATATTATCAAATGTTATATTATAAATACGCTTTTCACTCCCGTATTGTGAAAACGATTTTGCAAGATATACAATTAAACGAAACGCGTTCGACAATAATATATAATAGCAACATGGACAACGAGACTTCCGACTGGAAATTAGCGACGTACAACTTTTGAATGTCACCGACGAAAATTGGTAACGAAGTGGCAACACTCCGCCGTGGGCTCGACCAGTAATAATCGTAATAGTAATAATAATCATAATAATAATTTGTAGTCTTTGGTCAAGAAACAACAGTGCGCCTATACGTCATATTGTGTGAGGCAAAAACGGCGGCGGCGGCGGTTTCGTCAGTACATTATACGCCAGCCATCGACTGTACAATATAACATAATATAATAATATAAGGCATACCAGGTAGGTACACAGGCCAACGAATCTATGGTAGCCGTACATTATACAGTGGCTGCGGGACATTTTGCACACACGCATTCGCTTTTGTCAACACGACGGTCTGTCCGCTACACAATTACGGCGCCAAATCTACTCAATCGTTTGGCGCCAAAACCGAATTAAACCATGATAGACGAAATGAAAATGATTTGTAATTTTAAACCGAAATCGCGTGAAAAGCAGTCCCACGCCGCCGCTGCCGACCATATTAATATTACTATTATCGTTATTATTATTATTATTATTATCATCAACGTGGTCGTCGTCGTCGTCGTCGGCGTTATATTATAGTCGGGTGTATGTTGTATAAACGAAGTACGGCGCGACGCGTGCAGATTGGCCGACACCGTGTTATCTAGGTCAAATTACGTCGTCGTTGCAATAAATTATGAGGCAAAACGCGTGAGAATCTGCGCAAACCTATGATAATAACCGGCGCAGCGCTGCGAGAAACCGTTTTTTTTTTTTCCTTCAGCCGGATGATGATAATACGATTAGGGGATGCGCGTGTCCGCCGTCCGGGTTTTGTACATTTTTTTTTTTATCTACACTTTAACTTAAAAGTTCTACTCTCAAATGTGTTCTATCGTTATCATCCGTAATGGGTATACAATTAGTTATCACACAGCGTAACGTATTACAATTTACAACAATATTAGGAAATTTGGTGTTTAAAACTCTAAAATGTATAGAGGACCGTGTTACCAAAAGTCTATCCACCAAAAGTATCGTTTACACATCTTTATTTATTGCATTTGTCCATGCATTCCCCGTTAGAGTCATTGTAACTTAGTGAAAGTATGTCAGATAATAAAAGTTGTGATACTTTAAGTAAAATTAAGTAAGTACCTAGATTGGGAAAAAATAACGTTATAATTTATTATTTAATATAAATTTAAACTATTGCAATAATATATTCATTCTCCTACCGTTCTATACATTTTTTTACAGTGTGAATTTGCACATTGAACATAAGACACTGAACGATTTAACGATGAAAAATGAACATAATTAATGATTCGAAATGTTCCATAATTAAAAATTAAAAATTAAAAATCTACATACATAATAGTTAGTATATTTGTGATATCATTCTCACTTATTATATTCGTAGATTTATAAAAAAAAAAATACTTGGCAATTTAATGTATTTATTTATTCAATTTTTTGTTTTATTAAATCAAAACAGTTCACGCTTAAATAGACATCGGTGACATTTAACACTATTTAGTATAGATTTTAGCATAGACTAGGTATAACTACCTACATATAACATGTCAACATACTATTATAACCTACCTTATATGGCTATATAATATATTATAATCATATATTTAATGCGAATCGTGATATTAAAACTACTAAAAGTATAACTACTTATAATAATATAGCATTTGACAATCGTTCTTCAACCTCGAAAGTCGAATAAAACAGCTAATTTAACTGTAAGGCCTCGTTTGATCCAAACGATAATTGTTACATTAATATTAAGTAATACTAAATAAATGGTCGGTCCCTTACACCAAAATAAATTATACATATACAGATATATTAATAAAATGTATTTTACATTTATTGATATAGAATGATAACGTAATAAAAATAAAGTAAGTTAATAAATAATAGGTATAAATGTATAATATTATGAATGTATTTAATTACCTACCATAAAACTTCTTTTTTTTTTTATTAAACTTTCTAAATTATTATCAGAAATATAAAACAAAACATCAAATATCCAGTTTGATGTTTAATTCGAAGTAATAATGCTTTTAGTTCATAGAAGTTTTGTTCAAATTTATCTTTTAAAAAGTTTTTAATAAACTATTATTTTGGCAACATTCTTTACTGAAATAATTTTATTCGAAATAATTTTTAAATACTGTAATAAAACTAAAAATTATAATAATTATAATAAATGTATATTGTATAACGATGTTAAGTTGGTTATATAATTTCAAAAACTCTTGAAAAACTATAAGCACGACGTTTTATAACGGTACTACGCATACAGTTTGGTAAGTACCAAAACATCTGAAAAAAAAAACACACATATTTAGTATCAATAAACATTGAAGAGTTATTGCATTATTTTATTTTTCAGTGTACTTCGTGTTGTTCGTTTATTTCATGCATAACATAATATGACAACTGCTTAAGCCAGAGCCTGTCTCATATGCACGCCCGTACAATGCTGTCTGCTTCATATCGTCACAAATTACACTGAAGATAAGTGATGGAGGTTTGTCACCATCTAAACAAAACCATTCATGACCTTATAGTATTGCTACATGTATATATTTATGTCTATTGTATTAGTATCTCACGCAACGGGACACTATAAATTCTACTGTGGTCTTTCGGTTTAACAATCTTCAACCACTGACTGCAATTAAAAACAAAAAATTATATTGCTTAGGTATTTATATAATTGAAATAATATCACACCCCTGAAAGAATAGTGACACAACTCAAAAAATACGTTTTTCGAGTTATTACCATCAACATTTGCAGAATTTCATCCTTTATATTTTAGTGTACTTGACATTTTTGATTTATATAATATTAAAGACAGTATGAGCTCAAATGTCTTTATTACTGCTTTAAATAAAATATAGTTTATTAGTTTCCAGCCGGAATACCGACACTTCTTAGATGTGACTTTATTCTGGCCTGACTAAATATGTTGTTACACAATAATTTATCTAGCCGGAATAAAGTCATATCTCAAAATTAACAGTTTCACATGGGGAAAATTATTTTAATTTTATTAATATAATACTATTATAAGAATAACCGTAGTAGTTTTATCAATATTATAATATGTTGTATTAATAAATATTATAGTACTACCTAATATTTTTTAAGGCAAAGTAGGTACCTAAAATGAATCAAGTAGTTAAAACATGTAATAATAACAAATATTTACATACCTATTATTTTGTATTTAAGAGTCTTGATCTTAAATGTTATAAGACAAGTTAAAGGTACATCTGATTGTTTATTATAACAAATTTTATTTAATTTTATGTGACGTAAATCAAAAAATATTTTATTTCCAAGCAGAAATAATGACACAAGTCAAACTGAAACCAGATTTACAATAACACAAAGGTGAAATGGTACTTAAATTGTTATTTTGAGCATATACAAGTAAACTATACAATATTAAGAATAATATAAGATTTAAAAAAGATAAAATAATTTAAAATCCTATTTATAATGACTAAATGGCATAATGAAACATTAAAAGTCGACTTCCCAACATTTTGATATTTTGATTTGTGTCACTATTCTTTCAGGGATGCGAATTATTATATTAATATATTATGAGGCTGAGTTAACGGTTATAAAGATTTAGTTCTGCCATTTCAATTTGAAGATGAGCGATGTTTCGCAGAATTTAGCATAAGACGTACCAATTATTGTGGTAGAACTACGCTGAGCCTTCCTATGGTGCCCGCTGGACAGACAGAAAAATTAAATGTCGGTAAATAATATATGGTCCTCTTTGGGCGTACTTAAATATGAGCAAACGTGGGTAAAACAATTTAACTTTATAGTTGTTTTTCATTTTATCATAAGTTTATACCTGTGCTATAATGTTATGCTTGTGTTTTTGTGATAGTTTCTGACGTATCTATATTAATATTACATAATATCGTTGTTGGTACTTGGTACCTTCCGTTCTATTCACAATCGTATTTCTGATCAATTTTGTGTTGTTGTTCACATGGAAAATATTATGAATAATTATTATGTTATTATAATTTATGTACATTATGTATAATATATATTCAACAAATTATTTTTTTTAAATTTTAAATTTTTATAAACGTCTTTAGATGTCGTTGGACTACTTCGCTACAGACCTGTGTTTTTTGATGAAATCTTGATTTTTGTTAGACGGAAAAAAACGATGAATTCATTGTTCATGAGCTTATATAAACCTCGATTATAATTTTAATAACATAGTTTTAAGTAAAACCAAAGCCGAAAGGTAATATAAATATCAATACAGAATTTATAACTAGGTAGTCATATTGTGCATCGTTTTATAATATATTATATTTTATCAATTTTAGTTTTTAAGTTTTAAATACTTGCATTAATTTATTTTCTTGAAGAATTTTTTTACCATCGTAGATATTTTAATATTTTTTCAATAACAATGCAGACAAACGATTCAAATTAAAATAGTATAAAGCATTATGTTCAAAATTTAATTTTACTTATATTGTTCCATTCTCTTTAAATTAGTGTTACATACTATAAAGTTTATAGTTTTTGTATACGATAAAAAATGATTAAAAGCGTTTTATTATATTATAATTAGTTGATAAATTATTTAGTATAAGCTGGAGAGGAGGAGCAATGGTCTACACAAACTTCGATCTCATACATAGTAAAGCTTCCGTAAATAGAGATGCTATCAAATAAATATAAATTATCTTAGATGAATTTTTGATATATATTTTTTACATACTGTGTCGAAAAATAATTTACAAGCATAAAGATACGTATAGATTATTTTCCATATTTTTAACTTTTATAAAAATAATTAAAAGCTATTAATCATACAAGTATATAGACGATGTTATCAATGTTAATTTTTTTAATGATGGAAACATACTTATTAATATAGTATTATATTATGTTCAAAGGGAGACTCGAAATACAGTTAGCTTAAGGCCATACAAGATATTGATCTAGCATTGTAATCCAAATATTAATTGATGGTCGAAATTAAAAAAAAAAAAAAAAACCTTTTACATTCTATAAGCTCATATATACGCAGTCATTTATACGACTATTAATAGTTGCACGATAAATTATTATAGCAATACACTTTATATTATATATTATTAATACGTTCGTACACGAGTCGCAAAACAAGCAACACAAAATAATAGTTTATTTAGTTTACTTAGATTTCATACTCGGGGAATGACGTAGTTTGTTTTTAAGATTAAAAAAAAAAAAAAAAAAACGTCAACATCAAAGCACCATGATTATTGTTTGGATTGCGTGTGGCGAGGGTTCACCAAACCCTACTTAATCTCTGGGGATGTAGAAAAAAAAAACTGTGACGAAAAAACCGACAGAAACATGTATCTATTTTTAAGTGAAGACTAAAAAATCTGCGGGTTTGAAATATACATAAGGGTAGGACCGTTTCCCACGAATACCCAAAAGGGTTAAATACAAATAGTAACCGTATGTGTAGGTACATCATATTATTATATACGTGTATGGGTGCCGACTCGTGTTTTTGTACGGTATATACAATTCCACGTGTACCTATAGACTTAATATATACTATACATTATTTTATATTTATGTTCGCATCGACAAAGATTATTTTACCGCACTGATATTACATAATATTATATACGTCACAAGGGTGCATTAAATATTTATGGGATAAAAAAACATGTTTACAGAGCGATTTTTCATTATTGCGATGGACGGGAAATCCAATATTTTTTCGTCAACGATATTCGCCTTGCGCAAATATGATTCGTCGGTGTTACTAGGCCAACAGTTGTCCTCTGCGTGCGGAGGTCACGAGTTGAGGACTTATTTTTTTATGAATTCTTATAATATAATATAAAACGTAGGTATTGGGTACCTATACCGGATTAGGTACTCACGCATTGTTACGGACGCTAATAATGATGAATATTGTAATATCCACATATTTACGGCCATACTATTATATCTAAATAACGTTTTATATTATGAACATTAATTGTACACATAAAAGTAATATAATGTCCAAGGAAGTAATAAATTTCTTAGAAATTTATTTTTACGATTTTAAAAAGAGTGTTATCATCGTCTTATACTTGTAACCATCTTGTATCTCCTTTTTCTTTGTTTACTGTAGGTACCTATACATGTTGTATAACCTAATTTTTTAAACGTTAAATCATGTTTAAAAATATTAAACATTGTAAAACTTATTTGTAAAATATTCATATCGTTTTCAAACAGCCTCATGTTTAATCCATTACTTTTTGTTGCGTCAAATAAATGAAAAACTCGTACACAAAATTGATTAGATTAAAAAAATCGTTTATATTAGTTATTGTTAATTAAAATTGGATGAAACGCATTGCCCAGAAATGTTGTTTTAAAATGTAAATGTTTGTATTTTATATAATATTTTTTAAGCGTAAATAAATGTCAGTTATATATATATATATATATATTTCGACAGTAAAATACTATTTAATGAAATGTATTAAAACATTTGTTTAACTGCCACGTTTGAACACACATAGATAGACAAAACATTTGAAATATTCTACTTCTACGTATACTGTTCAAAAAAACCAAAAGCAAAAAAAAAAAATGTTTTATCTGAAATGTTTTAACGATAAAATAAATATTAAAACAGTATGATATACATTTCACGGACTTAACCGCGGAGTATTGGAGACAAAAAACGTTTCTTTAAGTACGATACGCGTCTATGTTGTATATTACATTATATACATCAGACGAAACGTCGTTTTACATTAATACCCGCGGTGGTGTATATACATAATATAATTTATATATATATATATATATATTATATATTATTATATATGTATATATTGTATATCGTAACACACGTATAGTGGGTAATATTATAATATTACGGCTGTTGTTAAATATCTGTTTAATTATAAAAATTGTCATTAGAAACGCCGGGTAAACACATCTGTTTTCCCAGACTTGTCAGGGTTCATTCACATCACGTCCGACACAAAAGTAACAAGCGGCGGACACAGTTACAAGCGCGTCTCTCTATAATATAAAGACAATTAATTATCGGCGTGTTTGAGTGCGGGTACATAATATTATATTATTATTGACCGTATATGATATTGTTTTATTACGGTCCACGAACTATAATAGCAATATAATATAAGATAATATAACATTACATGAAATCTCGCCCCGTTCGGAATCGTCGCGCGCGAAAAATGGACAATAAAAAAAAAAATAAATCAAAATCGTTAAGATCCTCATCCGAATAGTTTACCAGGCAAAAATTTCTCTTTACATAATATAATAATATGACCAAATAATAATAATAATGATAATATTTCCGTCGGGTCCGACCGTTATTGGATGCCCCGGGGGCAATAATAGTACCATAGACTAAATTATATTATACGCGTTGCACATTACGCCCGCTACACATTATGCGCGTGTATCATATATTATTCTTTATATTATCATTATTATTATTATTATTGCGAGTATATAAATACATTGTGCAAAGTCCATTGCGCCAATGTTATTATACGTATATACAGTTTGTGTTATTTTATACATTTTTTTCTTCGACACATATTATCGGGCGAGCGTATTATAAAAACCAGACGGACAGATTTTATTATTGTTATTATTATATTATTATTATGATATACATTATACGCGACGGGCGCCAGATTTTGTTTTTTTTTTCTTTTGAACCAAATATTCGACGCACGTAGGAATTTTAGTGACTTTGAATTAACATATAGTTACATAATATTAATTATTATTTGTTATACGCATACAAGATACAACATCATACTGTAATTTGTATGGTGTTCAATGACGGAGAGTTGTGGTACTCATATGCGTATTATTTAATCGTCAACGTCAGCGCAGTTCGTAATAACAGTCGATTATCGATAATACATGAAATAATATACATAAAGTTGCAGAAACAATAACAATTATAAGACTTGCGTGGGTGTAACAAAGTATTTTCTAAATTACATCTAACTGTTGCGAATATACCTACTACGCGATTTTTTCTTCTCTTAATGGGTTTACGTTACTACGTCATACTGTCATCTACTCGATAAACATTCAGTACGTATCGGTTCTGATATTAAAATATTTTATGATAATTTCGTTATTCATGACGGAAACATAATAATCACGTAATCCGTTTGTTTTATGTATTTTAATATTTTATGCTTACGCCTACATTATTAATTACCAAAGTGTACCTAATGAGTTTGTTCTTACAATGCATCTCACTAATTGTGTAAAAGATAAAAGTTGGTATTAAAGTTAAACCCTACGCGTGCTTTCTAAAAAGAAAGTAGTTTTATATAATAGTGGTTTTAAAACGAAATTTTACTGATAGTTTTGACGATTGAATGTATTCAAAATATTAATTTGTTTTTTTTTATAATTACTTACTGACATAAATATGTACTATGTTTAATAAAACAATTTTTTTTTTAAATGCTCTGAATAGCTGATATTGTATAATAAAATTACTGTGGTTTTGTGAAAAAAAAAATTAAATACATCTGTGAAAACTGGCAGGGCTATAATATATTTTCTGCCGTTCTTACAATCCAAACCTTCACCGTTCAACGTGTATAATGTATAGGTATAACAGTCAAGGAAGACTACACACGTGGATTACGGAACGGAGCTGGGTGCCAAAAATATATGTAAATCCTTCGTCGGTTAGCCTGCACGTACGAGCATCCGCAGTCGGGTGGACGAGGTGTTTGTCAAATAATATATCATATAATAAGAATTATTATCGAAGGAAAAATAATAACAATAATACAACAATAATATAATAACCAGGGAAGTGCTAAATATGGTATAAAATATCATGTGCGTGTGGAAAATGGAAATCAAACAATAAAATTCGTTTTAAAAACGTTTGTGTATAATAGGCAGGATGTAAAAACGTGCCGGGGAATTTTTTTAGTAAAATGTACACGTTATGTTATATTACCACCGGTACCACGCGCGGTATTTTATTATATATACATTATTATAATATATAGGTTTAGGTTCGTTTACCTTCGGAATCGTTTACAGATTACAAATTGCGGAATAAGAGTGCACTATGGGAAATATAACAATATGATGTGATAAAATATTATCGATCTGCAGTACAATGTAGGTGATACATATTGTCGTACCTACCCATCATAGATGTATATATATATATATATATAAATGTATTTATTTATAATATACAAATAAGAAAAAGACGAATATCAGATTTTCAAAGGGTACATTCCGACTGGCACACCTGTGGGGTGTGATCTGTACACTAATTTATTGGGGTGCTGCGAATTCGCGTTGGGGTGTAGCCGTGTAGGATTTCGACGTCGTGTACCATTATAATACTGGTGGGACGACTGTGACGTTAAAGCACCGTTAAGACGCCTTCGTGTCGTCAACCTATAACATTACACATGCAGAAGGCGCGTGTAATATTCGTCAAACACTTGTTGAGTGCAACGCACGCGGTGATGGAATCACGGTGGGCGGAGGAGCGGTCCAGGGGTACTGGATCCCCCCTACTCCCAAACGTCAAAATATAAATATGTTCAACAATAATTTTTAACTTATTAATTATTGTAATTAATATAAACTACTTAATATATAATAATATAAATAATGACTTTGAAGTATATAATATAATAGAGTTATTTTTCAGGACTCCCCAAGAAAAATGTTGAATATCCACCTCTGAGAACAAGACGTACCTTTACATCGTTTCATTTAGAGCGAAGGAAATCATTCCCTTACATAATATATTTGTGTAAACGGTCGAACGATCAAAGCGCAGTTTTTACGGGATGACGCTATATTCTACTGTTCCCCTACAACAAGAATTCCGGAACCGTGGGATGAAAATAAAATTGATATATTACATTCCCTATTATATTTTATGGAACGCAGGCGGAGTGGTTCGTGCAGCAGCCGTTTACCTTATCGTGCGCATACCTATTTCCTACATAATATAGGCTATATTATAGTGTTAAATGTCGAAATCAAAAGACCAACGACAATATTATTATATCCAGTAAATCAATGGTAAATAATATTGTAAACTGAATTTTTTTGAAGGTATTCAAATAAAAATTGAAACCTTGTCGACATTTTCTAAGTGTAGTTTTCGGTTAAACGTCAATATTATTGGAGTTATAGGTGTGAATTGTTTCACAATATATAAGAGGTAGGATAGCCGAAAGAATGCGAAAAAATCAACCAAACCGTCAATTTTGATTTTTTGTCCATGATGGGCTTAAAATTTAAAATCTGATAGGTTGCTGAAATAGATTTTTAAGCAGGACTTTATGATTAAAAAACTTGACTTTCATTTTTGACGATTAATGTTAGGTATTAACTATTTAGTTATTTTACAGACTACTGAAGCACTACCTAGGTATATATTAAAATCTCCAAATTTGTTATACGAGGAAAAAACAGCGAAATACGTATTATATGACCGCCGGGACCTATACGGATACGGGATAATCTATATAATAAACCGAACCGAAACCCTATTTCTCCTTCGTATACATTATATCTATATTATGTACTACTCGACTAGAGATACCGATCAAGTGAACAAATCGTGGTTGTTTCGACTTTTCTTTGGACGACCGCACGCCTGCGACTGTCCTGTACGAAATTTATTTCGAATTCTATTACACACACCTATCTATCGATCTGTCCGTGTTTCGGTCTGTAGTATGACGTCTTAGTTTCGAACTGATGGTTTTTAAATAAACTTAAGATCTCGTCAGTATTGACCTAATAATAAACGTTATTTTATTTCGACAATTTGTATTACAATAGTGCTCACTATACAGCGTTGTGTTATAACTACTATACAACTATAATAATAATATTATACAGGTTACGCCCTTAATCGAATCATTATTTTCACGCAATGGCCAAGACGCACGCGTATGTTAATCTACACGTAAACATTATATATATTTTATACTCCCACATCGATAGCTTTATGGGTCTTCCATATTTAAAAATTACACTGACATGTGTACAATATAATATCCGCGTCTGAGCTGACGACCTTAAGACGGCTCGGAGAAGCCATAAGGGTGAAAAAAGGTCACGCGAGAATATTGCAACTGTACGACGTGTATGCAGTTCATACGTCGCAACATTGTTTCTCCGTTTTAGTAATACTTTTATGCATTGTTTTATTTATATTATTTTTAAAGTTTCCCCGACTTAGTGAGTGTCTTATAGTCATCCAAACCTATTGATAATTTATAATGTACAATATATATTTCTTAACACAAGAAACGATAGTCATTTACGTATATACCTAATGATAGTAATAAATAGGAAAATAATAATATTAATAAATAATAGTTGTACATTAATTATAATATTATAATAGACGTCATAGTAATTAACATTGATCATTTTTAATTATACATTTATTTTTTTATGTATATAATTTATATTATATTTATTTATTTTTTAATCATATAAGAACATCACGGGGGCCACGTTTGATCCGATGAAAGGTAGGCGTGTTGTTTAGGTGTTAGTATTGCTAGTATGTTTTATTTGGTCGAAGAAGTTGATTGAAAGCATGCGTTCTTTTAATTTAGTTAACAAATTAAGAGCATTTCAAAACGAGTACTTTTTACTTTTTAGCGATTTCTATTGATAATAGGCCGGTGACTGGTGAGTGGTATGTATAGGTATGCATGGGGTTGTTAAAGTACAAGATAAATGTAATAACTTTCCTACACGTGGCTGCAGGTTGTTGTATGCTATTAAAAGTTTGAAGGCTAATGACTGTTATTATTATAATTTATAAAAGATCCCCGAGGGTTATGACATAGTACATTATAATGTGAATCGGTTTGTAATATTTTGCATCTGAACGAAAAGTTTCCGACTTACTTATGTCTTTGCAAACAACAGTAGGTAGGTAATCGTACTTTTAATTTCCTTGAATACAGATTGACTTTGAAATAAAATAATTTCAGTTTATAATAGTATTATTGTTCCGCAGTGGTTTGTACACGGTCTCGGTAAATACAATATACAATGGTAGGTATATACTTAAGCCGCAGCAACATTTTATTAATCGCAATACCTTTAAATAATACAAACGTTTAATGAATGTTGTATACGGTCGTAAGTATCTATGTTTTATGGCCAGTACGCATGCGACCGACCGAAGCCGATCGATAATGATTTTTTAATAAGAAATGATAGAGTGGATTTTCTTTTAATTATTCATTCCTCTTTTATAATTGATGGCACTATTAACTTTTGTTTATTGTTATTTAACGTTAGAATGTTTAAATATAGTTGTTCGATGTTCTGCATTATACCAAGAATGAACCCATTAATCGGCCGCGCAAGAGGTCACTGTGAGAATTCGGTCGGCACAGAAAAAATGTGCAACAACTTACGGTGCAGTGCAATAAAGGAGTGGTTTC
This sequence comes from Metopolophium dirhodum, assembly GCF_019925205.1. Classification (NCBI taxonomy): domain Eukaryota; kingdom Metazoa; phylum Arthropoda; class Insecta; order Hemiptera; family Aphididae; genus Metopolophium; species Metopolophium dirhodum. The sequence goes on along the minus strand of NC_083561.1, from coordinate 8,329,128 downwards.
TTGTTGTTGTGCTCAAAATATATGTACCTATACAGTGATAATTTATTCACAGTTTCGGAATATTTCGACTTTCGTGTAAGTAACACGAACCGTGTAGGTACTACCTGCATAATGCAGCTGTTTTACAACGTGCATGTCGTTGTACTATGGTATAAAATAATATATACATTGTGAATTGTATTAAAATTTAATTTATAAATACAATTATTGTGTTTATGCGATACAATACACTCCGTTACGTACAGACTGCAGTGTATTATATTATTATTATTATTATTATTATTATATTATACAGTATTATACAGTTGTACGGAATAAAATAACTACCTGTAATTTTGTATATATTATTATATTATACGATAGTCGTTGGGACACAAATTGGATGCTCGCTATGTGCCAAAAAAACGGAAAAATATTTGATACGTCTATAGTCTCCCATTGAACAGAAATCATATTATTTTTATATTATTATAATAATACGTGAATTGTGGCTGAAACGAGATAAAGACGAGTAAAGACCCGCTAGACATATAGGTACATCATTAAAATTACGGATTCACTTGAACATTTTATATTTTGTTATAAACGATTTGACGCCGATTCCAATAAGGCTATAATAATATTATAACGTTTCGCATCGGAAAAACACATACATCTTATAATTATTATAGTATTCAGGATAATGAACGTCGCGTGATTTTTCCACCACGAATCGCGCAAATATAACGAGATTTTTAAAATTTACCTTTATCATCAGTCGTTTTATTATTGATATAATATAATATTATGTTAATTGCATTATTACCATTATACCGTGCACCAATTACTCTACTACCGCGTTACTCTAGTTTACGTTTTGATAGAATTTAGAAACACGTCAAAATAAACATAGTAAACAAAATAATAGGTACTCATTATTGCGTTATTAATAGGTACCAGTAAGCCGATACAAAATATTTAAATAATTTGATTGAATTATTCATCAATATACAGAATGATTATGTTATTTTTATTGATGAATTTATCCAAATTCTGATTTTTTTAATATCCAAGTATTATATTAATTAATGACCTTATTTTTAAGTATGATATAGATTTTGACGATTTCGTATACCATTTAAGAGTTTCCTGTGGCGATACTAACTTCTTTTTTTTCAAAGAATATCACCAATTTGCCATTTCCCTGTTAGTCGTTAAATATCTGAGATTTTTTTAACGATTGTTGACTTATACAAATCGAATATCTGACAAGAAGTTTTTGAGTTATTTTATATTTAATATTATGTACAAAGGAATAAGGATAATTGGTTCATTATAATAATTAATATGTTTGGAAGATATGGGGGCTAATGGCTATGATGATTTGGAAATTATATTAATCATTCCTTAATTATATATTTTGTAGAAATGTAGTATAATAAGTACAAGATTAAATATTACATAATATATTTATACACTAGATTTTTATAATAATTTAATATTGTTTTAGATGTTAATTTCGTATACTTTGATAGTGATTTTAAAAAATGTACGAAGTGTGCTAGTGAGCATTAATGTGGATTAGTTTTTACTTATATCTAATATAAAATTAAAAATCTGGTGGGTCAGTCGATGGTTAAATAATAATGAGCCAATCAATAACGGAGGAACTTGCTTTTAATTATACGTGTAGAATTATAGTCTAAACAAAAAGGTTAAAATATATTTTAAAATGTATCATTATTTTTTGGTGTGAAAAGTTTTCAGAACTGTTTGACAAAGGAAATGAAATTTCAATAATTAAAAACAACAGTATATAAATAATGATAAGAATAATAAAAAAACTTGTGTTTATTTAATTTTACTGTATGACTTTGACAAGAGTTTGGGCTCTTGGACACGATTTTTATGGGAACAAGAGTAAAACTTTTACAAATAAAAATCAATCGATAAAATAATTTCTTTACTCTAAAGTTTCTACAGACAGTAAGTACACATTTTGGAAATAGCTAGGTACGTATATAAAAATGCAAAAATACTCACAATTTAATCACGCACGTCTATTATTAAAACGCAGTGTGATGTAAACCGATTTACTACTGTATAATTTTATCTTAAACTATTATTCCGGTTCTCTTATAGCATTATAGCTATGATTTGTTTTGCACGTGGTTTGCACATCATCGAAATAAACGTTTACATTTTACTAACTGTAAAACCCTAAGTACTTCTAAGCCTCGTCGTGATGAATTCTTATTACGTAACTGATAAATTCGCCAATGCGTTTTTACAGCAAGCCGGTGAACATTTATAATATTTTAGGTACAATATAAATTTTTGTAAACGTTATAAAAACTAATCGTGGTTTTACGATGTTTTAATGAACGGTTACTATATATTATTCGTATACGACTAATGCGTTCAATTATACTGTTCAATTATTATAGGAATAATGGCCTCGCAGCATATCAACCCTTTCGTGCATATAATGTACAAATACTATGGTATGTACCTAATCGTTCTTTAACTGTTGTAGAATATTGCAATAAAAAATAATATTTGTATTAATAATATACTCGTTTGGAGCCGTGCACACACTATATTATTGTACACATGCACATATAAGTTATACACTATGAAATTAGTACGCCAATAATTATTGTAGCAAGGATGCTGGAAACCAGTATAATAATTGATTGAGTTTGCCAGCTGTCTTAAATCTAAGACGTTAAATTATGGTTTTCACTTATTTGGATAAAACGTACATTTAATTTATGATTATTATCCCAAAAATATCAATATGCCTTAGAAAGATACATGATAATATGTATAAATGCGTATCTGTTAATTATGGCCATAAAAAAACGAGAAATACATTATATATAAATCGTTTATTCGCTGTCTTTCGTTTCAATAAACTATGGACACCAAGTAGAATACACCTACTTTCAATTAAAAATATTCGATAGTTTCCAATAACATGTTTTTTTATTAATCATTTAATATACATAGGTGTATAGTTGATACAAGATGAATTGAATTATTATGACGTATACAAAATAAAAATAAAATCGTACCGTTAAAAACAAAATAAAAATAATATGTAAGCTATAGCTAGGTACATAATAATATGAACACAGTTAATCAAAATTACTGTGCTATAGGACCGGGTTCTAACCGTGGTTAATACAAATAAAAAAAATTGACATATTTACGATACTATTATGTTGTTTATAAACGATGAATAAAATTAATTTAAATTTCAAGAATGATCGAATATTTTGAAAATAATTTTCAAACAAAAAATAAACGTGAATCCGTAAAGTGTAAATTAAGTTGATGTTTCAAACAGGTACCTATAACTCTGTATGTTTTTATAGCTCTAAGTAAATATAAAACACCTTTTAAGTTAATTTTTTTTTAAATTCCTAAACATATTACATTAATAATTATTTCATATAAATTTTATACTTGTTTGTTATTGTAAAAAAAAAAAAAAGTAAAATTTAATTTAAATAAGTAATACATTTTATAACAAACTGTAACTGTTCTTATTATTTAAATTTTGATTTATAATTACACAATATCTTCAGTATCATTAGTTATTTATTTTGCCAAGTTTAATTTTAACAATAATTGACTGATGTACGTAAGAGTTAAAATTATAATGTGATATAGTGGATATAATTACTTTGTGTTTCAAACCTTACTCCTATCATTAACATAACTTTAATATTTATAATTATATATTTAAAACATATAAATAAATTTAAGTTGGTATGCATAATTTAATCGATTTTGATTAAATTTTATTGAATTTTATACGTACCTAGTGAGTTTTAGTTATTAGTTATATACAAAATAAAAATAAAATTTAGTACCTTAACAATTTATTACAGTTTTTGAGTTATATATTTGTTTACTTATAAACCACAACTACGGCATTAATTTGGTTTCCTAGTGGAGCTAGAAATGTATATTAGTTGAAATGGTAGAGTGATTAGTTTTTCTTTAAATAAGCGACATTATTTTTGTAGAAGAAACTTTAGCATATTTAATAAAGCATTTTAATGTCAGAAATTTATTTTTGTTGGTAGGTAAATTAAAAATTTTGAAAAGGACACTTTATTTTTACAAAATAAAACTACTAAATAATTGCAAAATAATTTAGTTTATCACTATTAGTGTTAACATTATACACAAATTTGTCAATATATATATATATATATATACTATAATTAATTTTTATATCGTGTAGAATATATGCCAATATAACTTATAAGCATTATAATTATAGCTATGTTACACATTTTTCATTGTAATTTATTTTATGTAAATCTACTTGACGAAAATTGTACACAAGTATAATATAACAATAATAATAATATGTATGTATTATATTGAAATGTGGCGATGAATTTAGTTTAAGCCAGAACTGGCGCTCTCTAATGGCTAACCTTTGAAAAGTTTTCAGCAAACTAAAAGCTTCCAATGACCTCCTGAGTTCGCTCAAACTTCATGAATTACCTAATATTTATACGTGAATCCTATTATTAACCACAACAATAGATTTAAAAAAAAACAACAAACTGTGTTTTTATTTTTGACCTGTGATTTAAGAATGAAATCGTTTCATTAACATTTTAAAATTATGTATTATTTTATCAAAATGTATCGTTACAGTGCTTGAGGTGATTTAAAAACTACATTTAATAGGCCAAATACTGCGTGTAAAATAAAATTATAAATGTAACAGAATAGTATATAGCTGCAGGAGGTCCAGATAGTCTAGTTCTTTCCGCCATAAATTAAAAAAAAAAATGTCTGTTTTGAATAATTTAAATATTTTATATTAGGCAAGAAATAGAACTGTCGATTATTCTTATCCCTTCAATACAAATTATAGTTTTGCATTCAATAAGAAGTAGGTAAATGGGTTAATTAATTTAATACCGATTTTGTATTTTAAATGCGTTGATGAATAATTTATCATAGTTTTATAATAATCTCATAACTTATGTGAATCTAAACGATTTGCATTATTTTTGTCAGTTTATTTAGTTTCTATAAATCAGGCCTACTAAATTAACCAGATTCTGATTTAATGTGTGTTTAAAATATAAGTCGTTAAAAAGAAAAATAGTTCATAGCTATGTCTAATGTATAACGTATATAAGTAGATATAATTTTGTAGTATTGTAATTGTTCGGAATCAATAGGTTATAATTATTATATATTATATTATTATTATTAAAATATAAGGTTTAACTTACTTAAACAATAGATTCGAATTATTGTAAACTATTATTTACATATGACTAATTTAAGAATAAAAAAATTAACTAGATAAAGATCAACGATAAATTTTAATAGCATTGAATATTATATTTTATTAATTTATTAATAAATACTATTTATTCTTTAACAGTATTAAATAAAAAATTATAATTTCGTTTAAAGTTACTTGATAAACTTTTGATTAGACTTTTAAAGTCCTTAAGCCAAAAATATGTTTTCGAAGTTTATAAAATTTACATTTTTTAATAACCAATTACACTAGACAGTAACCCTGTGTTATAATATCATAATAGGATATAACTATATAAGTATTGATTTTGTATACGGGTGTACTTAAAAATTGCTATAGGTATCTAGTGACTACCTACAATGCAAATTTAAAATATATACACATATGTTAAATCGTTAAATTTAATTAAATTTAAAAATATTACTTCAAGGTAACGGAAAGTCTATTTGAGGGTGAATAATAATAATAATAATAATAATAATAAGTATTATAAATAACACGCGCAGGCGTGTGTGCATGTACAGTGTACATTTTAAGTACCTATATAAAGTTTTACCATGTGATAAAGAATATAGCTAGGTAGGTGATCAAACAATTTCTAAACATATTAAATTCGAATAAGGAATGCTTTAAAAGTTTCACCATTTTGTCCGGATAACTACTTCAAAACTAATACTATTCATTTTTTTTTATCATTTTTTTTTTTAAATTTAAAATTAATAACCTCATTACCTTAATCTAACATAAACAGTTTATACGTCAAATTTATCTCTTATTCAAACCTAACCATATTATATTTATGACATGTACTAAATTTTGATGAACTCATAATAATATATTTCATATAAACTTAATAATTAAGTATAAATATAAATATAAATAACTGTAATATACGCTATACATGTACACTCTACCAAGGATACCCATTGTATATACTTTGAATCCATAAACTTCTTTTATATATGTATTTTTTTTTATTAGTTTATTTCAGTCAAATCATTATTACAATATTTTTAAATAACAACAATAAGTTACATTAATAATAGCTGATAAAAATACAAATTACCGAATTACCAACTGAGCTCGTATCTGGTATACGGAGGTCATCGATATTAAAATTAATTTTATAGTAAAATATTTAGATATACAAAATAAAAAAGGTGGGTAAGTGGGTGTCGCTCTGCTGTACAGTAGATTACAAGTGGGTCATTGTAATGGATGGTGTTAAATTTAAATTCAATGATATAATATCATTGAATAAGAAAAACGATTCTGAGCGAAAATGGTCAGTAAGCCTATGATATTACTAAGTATATTTGATGATATTATTGTGAATAAAGTAATTTATATATTTACCTATTTACGTGGACCCTTGTTTTAAATTTTCAATCTTTAGCTATAAAAGTTGAAAATCTTATAAACCTTTAACTACAAAATAATTATTAAATTTTAAATTTAAATGCTTAAAAAAAAAATTGTGCCTATGTATTTTTAATATTTTTCAACTGATATTATAACAATATATCAGGAGCTTTGCATTAAATGTCCATGCTTTTTTACCCAACAAATACAATTGTATTTATATTTATAGAAAAAAAACTAAGAAAACTGAAAAATTGACAATGTCCATAAACAGCTTGAAAAGAGTCAAATTATTTTAAAAATTTTATGGTGTATAGAAAATGTCAATATAAACATTTAGTGAAATTTTCAAGTATCTACAGTCATTCGTTTTTTAATTACAATAAAATAAGAAAATCACTACATGAGAAATCGAGTGAATATCCAATGTTGTAAAAATTTGAATTTCAAACGCTCATAAAAATTTAATTTAACTTTCTTATAAACATTTTTTTTTTTTTTTGATAAAGGTAGATAATCTTATGAGGAATCTTGTATTACATTTTAAAATTTTAGATTTAAAAATAAAAATTTTTATGAATTCTTAACTCGAAATAATTTGCTAATTTTCGTGATTTTTCAATATTTTGTCAATTTTTGAACTTTAAGTGCTTATTAAAAAAACTGTGACTAAGAATTTTTAATATTTTTCAAATGTCATTGTAAAAATTTAGTAGGAGCCTTGTATTAAATTTTCAAGTATTTTGACTCGACAAACAAATTTTTATTCTAAGCTTTAAACAAAAAAAAATGTCTTCAAATTGTATTCCTGATGAGTCCACTCGCAGATTCAAAAGAAACTTGCAAGAACCGTGCCTATAACTTTCAAAAAATAAATATACAAAATTGTATTCCCTCCTCTACACATCGATTTGTAAAAAAAAACTTATGCGTGGAATATTACCGGGAATGGGTGACTTCCCCTAATAAGCAATTCATGTTACGAATGTATTTTTATATCACAATTGTATTATTGTATTGTTTTTTGAACTTGTCCCGTATTTTCATACAAAATAAATAAATACACAAATAATAACTTATTGAGCATGAGCGTATAGATTGTTTTTCTTCTCTCCATTAAAAAAAAAACAAAACCTTATGCTTTGTAAATAATGTTAATATATTGTAATTAATGTAGTACTACATTACTACATAATTATGTTTTTGTTTTAAAACCAACATCATTAGCATCTGAAAAAGTTAATCACTATTGTAATGCACCATGTAAGTGCTGTATACTAGTGTGTAATTTATAATCTAAGAGTGATTTCAAAACATATTGGTACCTATACTATATTTATGTTACGATTGTTTGTAGGTTTAAAAACGTATGGTAATTTATAATTGTTTACCAGTGAAAAATTGTCGTTATAAATCTGTCATTGATTTATCATTAATGAATGGTATTTAGAGATGATCAAACCGATATGATGGTATGCGTCGATTCCTTATAAGTTATAATATTATGCTCAACTTTTCGTAATGGAAATTACATGTACTATAACATAAATAGGTATTACAATTACGATATAAATATATTATATTAAATATGCTGTCCAGACATTAACTGAAATATACCTATTTTCCGGTCTGCTGAAACCAAATATACTTATATACAAGTTTATACGTGTCAATGAAAATAAATTACGAGCAATGAAATTATTAATAACAACAAACATAGGCGTCGTAATATTACTATATTTGATTTTAATAACTCGTTCGCGTTATTTATATAGCTTGTAAATTGAATAATCGTCAATAAAAAAAAAAAATAAATAAAATAGTTTTGTGGGAAAATATCGAATCTCTCTATTCGACAACCCCGGCCACTGGACAAGACGTGTATTAAAAAAAAAACTCTGTCAAGTTGTGTAGGTACTATATTACAAGTATTATACTACACATACGTAGGTACGTTTATATTATGTACATATATGTCATATATTATTATAATAACCATGAGAAAATCACAACATGATCGCGACGATAAAAAAAGTGTGTGCTGGCTATTCGATATTCGATTTCCCGTATCCGGAAAAAGGTGTATACAGACCCGTGACTGACGAGACAACGATTATATAATAATAAGCATCCGCCGACTTCAGTCTTATAGATTGAAATATAATGCTAGTCCCTACATAGTAATAAATCCTAACTATTATCGTGGAAGCTCAAAAAATCAAATCTATTGTCTAATAATTAATATTCAACATTTTTGCTATACATTTTTGGATATATTTCACATAATAAGAAGATAAAATAATAATAATAATTCTAAGAAGCGATAACAGAAAACTAATTTATTGGAACCTAATTAACAAAAACAATTAGTTTGACTTTATACTTGTGGATAGAAAAGATATTTAAAAAATAAACATAACATTATTCTTCGGTAAGTCACTTGCAAAGTATAGTTGTTTAACTTGTATAGCACTTGAGTTATTGTTGGTGAACAAAATAACAATAACGCAGTGTCTCAATGTATCATGTTAATATTATTCAAATAAAAAAGAAAAAAAAAATTTTTAAAAGTCTTATGCCGGTCCCTATGTAAGTTCATTATTTTTAATTAATTCGAACCCGGCCACGGGCGGCACTTCTCTTCGGGCAATCACGGTGTCTGGAGAGATAGGGCTTCATCCCCCACCCGGGTATGGCAGATACCTATACGGGTGCCCAATTGAAAATTCTGTCGAACTAAAAACACACGTGTTTAAAACCTATACAGTACCCTCCCACACAGTTAAAAAAAACCACCCAATGGCCTAAGTTGCCGCGGGTTAATTAACAAAAAAAAGTTCAATATTTCCTGTTCTATGAAATATTCTAAAATATGCATAAACAATACGTTTAGCACTGTGTCTACACTCTACAGCTGTTTACCTGTATTTAGTGAATCGCTGAAAATGTTCATCCCTCCAAACCGCATAATATATGGTCGATATTACGGTGACAAATATAAAAGACTAAAAGTTTGAAAATGAATTACTATAAAAAAATCAATAAACGATCCTACGATCGTATTGTACAGTATTGTGCGATCGAATATATAAAAATACTACACAGCGGCTGCGGGTGGAAAAAAGAGGCATTCTTGCATAATTCCGGCTGTAGCGTAATAATATACTGTGCATAACGCGTCGTCGTCGTCGTTGTTCTTTATGATATATCGTACGCATATAGAGTCGTGAGTGTTAAACCGAAATCACATTTATATGTGTCATATATGTTATATTTTGTACATAGAGGTGTACCTAGTTCTGTAAGTACGAGTAGGATCCCGTAAAGTCAAACTGGAATATATAGTAACGGGTGAGTTATATAATATTAGAGTGTCCGCGAATATACCCTGCTGCACGCTATAGTATATTATTATTATATAAGTATAATGTGTTGTAAGTCGTATTAAATGTGATCAACAACGCCCGGGACATAATATCACTGACAAAAAATATTTGAAATCGGCTCCCCCGCGATGATAGTTGGGGGTAAAAAGTAGAAAAAAACTTACACCGTGTTATGTGGCAGTGGACCGGGCGCGCCGGAAAGATCCGCATAGCGTATAGAAACCCTTTAATGACGTGCGTGGTGGGTGTACGGCGTGTTCATCACGTGCACCGGTGCAGATTTTTTTTGTTATCGAAAGGGGCGATCGGGACGGATATTCATAATGTGTATGATATAATATATTATAGATAGGCCGTACCTACAGGAGAAGCGAATGGGTGGGTGGTGGGTGTGAGGGGAGAGCGAAAGCGTTAAATACGCGCCGCGTGCAGTGTACTATAATATATACGTAAATATAGGTAATTGCCCCGAACTTCATCGGCGGCGCATCTTGTCGGATTGGCGTCGTCGACTGCGCGGCACCGACGTCGAACCCTTTTATACTCTTATTTCTCTCGCGACTTCCGGTGACGGCCACCGCCGCCGCAGTGTATAATATTATAAATGTCACTATGTAACGTACATTACACACGACGACCCCCGCTTCCTGACTCCCACGCATGCACGTTTTCCATTCGGGTCGGATTGCGGTGTTCGCGCGATGATCATCCGATATATTAATATATACTCGTACATATTATTACAATAATTCAGGTACCGATCTCTTTCCCCTCCACTTCACCGCAATCGATCGTCCATTTACAAGCCGCGCCGAGAACGCGCACTACTACTGCTGTGGTGCCTATTATAATATTATCAAATGGTATTTTATTTTTTGATTTAAATGATATTATTAATATGATCTGTACAATATCTGATACAAATAACTCGCGGAAATAGTCTGGCGTTTAGTCGTACATATAATATCAGAGGCAACAGCACTATGTTTGACCAGCATCTACTATACACAGCTGTACCCTACAAGCAAGGCTGGTCTATAATCTGACACGTCCCAAGCAGTTATCTTAACGTTCATAAAATATAATATATTATATAAGTAGGTACGTCAGTATATTAACGCGATAATATTGCAGGTGTGGCGGTATGATACTTCCGTGTTTTTAGGATGCCACCCAATGTCAGGGGTTATGCTTGTACATTCCCGCTGCCACGTCACCTGTTCGCCTATTTGCGTATATTTTTTTAATGCGAGACTTTTGTAAATTAATTTTTAAAAGTATACAACGATACTTGAACATATGCTAATAAGATTATTTTAAATAAACGAATTTATGATAAAGTAGATTTATATTTATTTGATTTATTTATAATTTATTAATTTAATTATAATATATTTATTTATTATTCTGCAGTGCCCTGTGGCAGTATCGATCATTCCTTATAAATGGCATCTATAACACATTTAAGTATTTCTAAATATGGTATTTAAGCATAGGTAAAGTTACAAATTCCGAAAACCGCATCATAGTGGAAGCAGGATACAATGTGGGTGAGCATAATATGTTTGGTGGTGATTCACAATGTATATATACTGAATGTATAAATTCGTGAAATATAATAAAAGTACAAAAATAAAACACATAAATCCACTAACACGAAGATTATCACAGTAAACTATATTATACTTTAACAACAACACGTGGTTACGACCGATTTCCCGGAATCCTAAGCTGTATGGAACGGCTTCCGGACTGCTCGCAGTGATCCCTTAAACGTGATAACTGATGAGTCAATAAACTTCTGTCGATTCGCCAAGAGGCAAAAATACGTCACAGTTATAAAAAATGTTGTTGCTGCGCGTTGCGTGCGAATAACCGACGGACGACCAGCACAAACACCCTAATGAGCAATACGGCTAATAAGTTGTCCACAATTGTTGTATTTGTCGAATTATTACTCTACAATACGATTTCAACGTTTCGACTTGTGCTTTAGCTAAAACTTAAACACAACCGTTAAACAAAACATACGCCAATCTACTGCAGACTTAAAGTTGCAGTGATTCTTTGAAAGTGTAGAAACGTTGTACACTATAATACGTTTGATCGTCTCTAAGCTTCTGGACACCCTGTATGGTATATACCGCACAATAATTATAATACACGTACGATGCAACGATGATGTTTATAGTTTACAATATTATACTTATATGTGTGTGGTACTTGTGTGAGTTGAGTAATATTATTTACATTACGCGCTGATACTTTCCACTTTTTGAATACCGTTTAAAATCGTAATTGTTTCTTTATAATAATCTCAAAATGTTCACAGCAAACGAATAAAATCGTGCCATATTCATAATAGGTTTAGTGCTCGAGTTGTGTAGAATCGTCGTGTGAACGTGGAGAGATAAATAATATATAGTCTGGCGTAGAGAACGTCTGACAAAGAACTCAATTATGAATAATTACACTAATTTTCATTTTTCGGTTTCCCATGATTAACGAACCAAACGTTTAACGGTTTATATAATATTATAATATAAATATCAACACCGAGTACAATATTATTATATAACATGGGAATAAAAACATAGTACAGGTGTGTTGATACTTGACAGCGAGCCTCCAGGTGCTCAAAATATATAAATAGTCGGTATTTTTTTTTTTTTTGCAATTTTTGAATATTTTAATTAAAGTAGGTATTCTTATTAAGAAATATGCACCTGTAAGTATTTCACACAATTAATATAATGGCATTTCTCTGTTAAATATTATTATCCGTAATTATTGTATTTTTCATTACTAAGATGCTAATATCTTAATTGTGTGATTATTTATTTTATTCTTTAATTTACTTATAAAATAGAAGATATTATTATATCTAGTACCTATAATAATTATTATGAACACTAAACAGAAGTCAGAACCTTTATAATATCATATTTATAAATATTATAATATATGTTTATATATAATATACAATATACATATTTATTGGTTTAGCTAAGTTTGGTTTAAATTACATATGTGTGGGTACTGGATTGTAATATAATAACGTTCGTTATGAATATTATAATATACAATGTAGGTATGTCCTAACAAATTACGATTTGTTGAAACAATATTGTAAAGCTTAATTGACATTATTCTATTATATGTATAGCGAGGTAATATTATAACATCATATAAATATAAATTGATTAATTATTGAACAAGGACAAATTCGATGTTATATTGGTAAATACTATACTTACTTATTCGCACTATAGATGGCTATAAAAATATAAACTAAACGTTCGTTTGCCCATACTTATTTTAGTCATTAGTAATTTTGTGTATTTTATTATAACAGTTTGAAGTTATATAGTCAAATGCAAATGTTATTATATGAAATAATAATGATGAAAAAATTGTATTATATAAGTTTAAAATAAACTGCGATAACACGCGATTTTTAATTATAACGGAATAGAAAAAAACATGGTAGCGCGTAAAGTACGAGCAAGTTAAAACACTGTTGTAAACTGTATTAGAATATATGTAAGTACCTAGAAATAAAAAGTCAAATTATTCCGCAATAATAATAAAAGGCACCACATCCCTGGTGGAAACTTGAACCACCTGAAACAATAGTAGGTACGCATTCTGAACTTAACTAATAATAGTATATAATTATTCGGAACTCGTGTTAATTACAGTATAATATAATATTGTATAAAAATGTATAAACGTGGTACGATTAAAAGTACACGCGTATATAGCACTTATACCTATAATATACCAGCCAAGGTTGCGATCTTAAATATAGTTATAACAATAACTGTTATATTGTTTAGGTTTTTTTTACCGGTAATAGCGCCGCAGTGGAAGCAAATTTTCGACTGCCTACGACCGGAAACACTATAGTTCTTTATAATATCGAAATAATTATAATATCACGTCATACATTATGGGCGACGACGACGACGACGACGATGAAGTGCAGTTTCCGCTTTTCCGACCATCCGATAAACTGCGAAAGCACACCGGACACAAGCGTCTCCCTTACAGTAAGGTAATCATAATATATTAATATATAGTCACTATAACGACACTATATACGACTATAATAATTATTATAGTAATACAATTCTAATATTAACAGTATATACAGTGTAGTTAATGTTATTTCTGTGTTTTATGTTATTAAAATATAATTTAATGTTAATTGTGTGTGACGGTATACGGTATTATACACCATACACGTCGCGGATGTCGTATGTGAAAAATATTCTGTATTCGTGTTGCGCTGTCATCGAAATTAAATTAGCAAGTCGCGTTTTCTTGAAAGAATAAAAAATACGAAACTATAAATATACAATATGTATATAGTCATCCTATTATAATTTAGGTATACCTATAAGAAGAATACACGTGTTGAGCATATAATTATGGCGTGGCCGTATCTGATCGTAGTCTTATACATAATAATATGAACACAAAATTTTAAATTAAACAGAATTTGTCAATCCTAGACCCTATAGTATTGAGTGAGGTGACCTAATAAATTTATTTAATTTATCCTGCAATCTATTCTTAAGTTACAACGCACCGGTAGCAGTGACGTATTTATGGGGGGGGATATGGGGGATAGATCCCCTCCCTTGACCTTTTTTTTTTTAGTTTATGTATAAAGTTTAAGCTGCAGTACTGTTGCTATTTATATTTTATAATTTTGTTATCCTGTGGGCTGCGAGTGATATTACCCAACAATAACAACAAAATTAAAATAGGACTATATTCGAGAGAAATCGGGTAAAACCCGCTAGTACCTAACCTATTATACTGTTATATACGTAGAACACGAAACTAATTGCGACAGCGGACAGAAAACGATAAGGAATTCGTAAATTTTGAAATAAATATTAAAAAATGTATGTGTTTTGTGATTATAGACTAGACTTAATGGGTTGGCTATGCTTTCTTGTCACAGAGAGGTCAAAATTACAACAGATGAAGTAATTGATGAGTTGTGCTTAAAAAACAGAAAACTAGAGTTTATTTTATAAATTAATAAAACAGAGTAAGATTAAAATCAATATTATTGTTTTTATTGTTAGCCTTACATGGAGTAACTAACAAAAGGTTGCATCAACACTAAAAAATTTTGATATCCCCCTCCTCAAGAAAATCCTATATACGCCCCTGACCGATAGCCTTATGTAGTTGTGTATGTGTGGGGCGGGGGGAGGGGGTAATAGTTTTTTTTATCAATATATATTACTCAATACTTCGATTGTTTTTAACTATAATACAATTGAAATGGATATCCTTTATGGGCTAGAAGTATTTTTTCCCTTCAATCTCAAATTGTTTTCATTTGGAGCCTGTAATATTTTACGTCCACACAAAATGATATGCAAGTGGTCGAAATTGAGAGTGGATGTAATTACCTAACATGCCATACTATTTTTTACAGTTTATATTTTTTATGTATCCATTTTTTTTTTCAAACAAACCATCCCTCTGAAAAGTTATAAAATGTTAAATAAGTTATGATAATAACCGTTAAGTATAATAGTTCACTGTACTTAAACCCCCTTAACACCTAGCCATATCTCTTGCCATATGTACGAACGTTTTTAGCGTACCTATCTATTTCAGAAGATGTATAAAGTACATAATATTAAACCTATAGGTACTATATTGTAAAATGCGTTTTTGTGGTCATCGTGACTGCGTGTAAATATAATATTATAATGTATCTTTCATTTTACCTGCAGGAGTATTACTATACTATAATAATATACATTATACATTATACATTATAAAATTATCGTTGTTATTATTACATTATTGTATTTTTAATTTTATATTATTTCCCTTACCACCATGGTATTGGTTATGCGTTAAGTCAATCGTATAGTGTTTTAGTTATATTAGTAATTTTATTGGGATTACAGGGAAAATAATTAGTATTTTCACTGGTAAGATGTATGCAGACTTCTTAGTATGATTTTAAAAATATTGTGTTTTAAGTGATTTAATGAAAAATATTATATAATATTTAGTATATACAATATACATACTACATAGGTATTATATAACATATATCATAGAACAAAACGACTAGAAAAAAAAAAAGAAAGACTCAGTGAGGTTGCACATTCTTCATTATTTCTACTATGATAGATAATCATTATTTACGGATAATTTTATAGGTGGTAAAACGTAATTCTCCAATATATAATAATCACAAGTCGTAAATGCGATTCAAATCGACGGTGGTAGATAATATTATATAATGGTCTAATGCAGCAAGCGCGTCAGATATAGTCACCTTATGCATTAAAAATTTAAAGACGTCGGTAAAGAAATAAGTGTTCGGTAAAATTGACCGATATATTATATTCTCTACGATTCTCTTCTCTCGTGCATAGTGTATAATATACTACCTACGTCATACTTTATTAGAAATTAGAATGCGGTACCTATATAATCAATTTTTTAAGCACTTTTCCAACCAGGATTTACGGACAATCATTATAATTTCAAGACATTATATTAAAAATATTCACGTCTACTCGGGCATTTGCATCGTGTACTTGCGATTATAAATTAATTTTTTTTACGAATTTTATATCTTCTGTTTTCGACACAATATTATCGCGCACGGTTTCGTGTGCCGTTTCGGCGACGTAACTAAATAGCAAGAATTCCTATGAGCAGCCTCATATTTATTCCGTCATCATGCTGCAGACTTGTCAGTGTGTATAATTCGGTCGACTTCGCTGTTGGATTTCACGAAACAGATGTGTGCAATTGAGCGAGAGACCGTGTATGGGAGACAATTACAACAGATTTATTACCGCCGTTCCGTATAATATAATAAAATATAATATATTATATTGTACGACAATAAAACGTCGTAGACGATATTTTACATTATTATTATTGTCTTACAACCTTAATCCGAATACGCAAAAGACTGACAATAATAATAATATCATTATTATTATGCAGTCAACGGCCGCAATCAGATCGTGTGGACACCACTACGTAATCAAACGTCGCTAATCTGACGAATTCGTCGCAGCTATAGCGTTGCTTTCACGGCCAGAAACGAAGCGCTGACGAGACAGTGATTAAAAATAATATCGTAAACGATAATAATATACGTTGTCACTGGCCAAACCTCGTGCAGAAAATACGCCCTCTTAATAAAATAAAAAAATATCAATAAGCATTACCGTAAAACGATAATATTCTCCAAGATTATTACTGCTCGTATATATACATGTCGGGGCATATAATAGGTATATATAGTATAATATGTACTATCGTATGGGTATTGTTTAGAAAATAGAAAAACGTTTTAAAAAAAATGCTTATTCATTTCAACCGTTTGATTGCTTTTTAGTCCGACACATTTATTAAACGCATCACACAATAAAAACATGGGTAGGTGTACCGGTACTGTTCGTTTTTAGATGTTGTAAAAATGTTTGTAACGTTAGTCGTAATAATACACGTTCTTAATGTGCGTGGACCTGTACAGGAATCTATTAGCATTAACGCACATATTGTTTTTATTTTCTATAAATCCTTTATAGCCAGGTTTCCATGCATATTCATATACATTATATTATATTATTATTATTATTATCATTATTATTACAAAACAGTTAACGTTTTTTTTTTTTATTTTTAATATTTTTATTTGATCGTTGTTTGAGTTCTTTCTCCGGCGTAGGTACCTACACACAACGCGTATTTTATTAACAACCTAACTATGGGACGAGGCGCATTGCCAACACTACAAAAAAAGATAGTTCACATTCAGTTTGTGGACTTTTTAAATAATTACTGAAAAACAGAGAAAAACTTTATTATTTATGTGATACTGTGGTAAAGTGCTGATTTTCATGAGGCTTGGTGACCACAATATAATACGGTTATACCTATATCACTTTTCAAAACAAAAAACGAAAATTGATCGAAATATCATCATATAAATGTTATATAAATATATAATAGAATATTAATATAATATTTTTAATCAAATGTCTTAGAAATTAACACAAAGAGTGAAAATGAATAAATTTGTAGATTCTAGAGTTCAATGAATTGTGACTTATTGTTGTAATGCAATGCAAGTAATCTTCGTTTTTAATATTGTCTTTCGCAACGATGTCTCATTGTTTGCAATTTTAACTGTAACACCGCACCTCTAACACATCCGCTCCAGTAACACATCGGCGTGTGGTCTATACCAGGATCACTAGCGTGACCGCTTTTCAGAATTTATTTTTAGTTGATTTCTGTTGCACCTAAAATATATAATACTTGACTTCGTTTTGCCGTAACCGTCTGTGTTTTTTTATTTTTCAGTAAATGGTTTCAACTAATTTTCCAGCAGTATAAAAACGGTCAATTTCAACACTTAATAGCATTTTATTTTTATGACAACATTAATCTTAACGTGACCACGTGGTAATATTAAATGTTTCGAGAACCAAAAAGCATTATGTTTGACTAAAACTTTAAAAACTTAATGAAAAGTAAAAAAATAAATATATATAGTTTCTTCACATATTATACGTTTATAGTAAACAACGTCGTTTACATGTGTTAAATATAGGTAACGGTAACAGCTTATAATATATTATATGAAAACCTAGTTTTATCTTCACTAAAATACATTTTAGATTTTAAGCGTAGCAATAAAAGTATTTGGTTTTACAGTGATGTTTTTTTTTATTATCTCTGAAGACACTTTATAGGAGAAAAAATGCTTCAATATCTTTGAGAACTGTATATGGAAAAAAATCGGATCTATAGTTGATACTTTGGTATGTCAAAAGTAAACAATTCTTAATAAGAAAGTACCTATTTTTCAAACTAATCGGTAAAAATAGAAATTTTACACAAAACTAGTTTCCGACAAAATTAAGTTTGTTTTATCTGTGAATTGTGATTATTCAAAGTTTGTAGAGACTAGAATTTTTCCCTAAATATTTATATTAACATTTTATAGACATAATAATGATATCCATATTTATATATTTTTAATGAAAAAGCTCGGATCTATAATACACCATTCATCATAAGTTTTTTTACTGAAAATTAATAATAAAAGTTAAGTTCAAAGCCATGTAATTTTTTTATGAGTGATGATTTAAGTTTAATTTTTGACAAAATTGGATGTTTACACATAAAATATTTTTTTTAAAGCACTTAAAGTTCAGATTTTGAAAAATTCTTTAAAATCCCGATGGTCTGCAAATTATTTTTTATGTTAAAAATGTTAAAAAATTTTTAATTTTAATGTAAGTGCCAATTATAATTCGTTCTTACAGAAATATATTAATCTCAATATTACAAACTCCCCTTTTTTTGCACCAGGCATTTCCAGTTCAAATGTTGTCAACATTTGATATTTAAACGAAAAATACCGATTTCAGTTTGTGAATTTCTAAAAATTTTAATTTTTATAAGGACTTGAAACTTTTCTTCATGTGATTATTTAAATATATACTCAATGATATTTTCAAAACATTTAAATTCATTTTAAGCTAATTATGTAACATCCTATTCTTACCGTATTCAACAGAGTATTCAATATTTTGTATAAAACGTACAATTTAATATCAGTTCGTTTTATTCAAAAATTATAACAGAAAGGGTAACCCGTCTTATAACCAACTAATATTATATAAACTAGATATAACTTAAGGTAAGAGGTAGACGAAGAAATGCATAACTTATAATTTATTGTATTATCGTTTTTATACTAAGGATCATATAATTATAATAATTATGATATAATTGTATACACTTGTAGTAGGTACAGCTGAAATAACACAGCACTAAAATATAATCACATCCAATATAATTAAGAAAGGTAGTACAATGAGCATACTTTTTAAAAGTAGTCCAATCGAACGTATTTTAATAATCACAGGAGAAAATATGTCACATAAAACCATCGCAACAAAGTCAACATTAATGTTACGACTTACAATTTTCTGCTTGCTGTGAAAAAACCAAACAAAAATCGACGTAGGTACCCATCAACAATATTAAACTGTATCAGCTCTCTATAATTCGTTCCATCACGATATCAGTAAACCAATAACATTGTACCATTGATTAATAAATCATCGTGATAACCACAAAATAATAAAATTTCTATACATTTAATTGACGTAAATACATATCACAAAACCAAATACCGAATGAATAACCATAGATGACCTATATAATATGCAAATACTCTTATTTCAATTTTAGCCATGTGTATAAAATTATGGCAAAAAATAACTATGCAAACACGTCGCATGAACAATAATATTATGGTCATTACTTATTATTATCTAAAGGAAATATGGTTTTGTATGATTGAAGCATGTGCAAAATAAAAGTTGGCATAGAATTTGATTGGACTAGTTGAAAACGGAAAACAGAATTGGAATTTAACCATATTATAATAATATAATACTTTCATCCGATAGGTCAAATAACTAAAAAAGTAAAAAAAATACCACATAATTGTACCTATAGCATATTATTTTAGATATAATAATATAATATATTCAGACTCTGCAAGCGCAGACCAATAATTATATTATGATTCAAACGGAAGTAGATATCTCTATTAATACGGCTATATAATATAATATGTATTAATACAACCTACCTATATAAGATGTATAGCCAACTCGAAATGGCTTTTCGTTGAAATTCGACCCAACGATATTAGCACGCCGTTATATTGTACACCTATAGCATGTTTGTTGCCTGTTGGTTTGGACGGGGGTAACAATTTAGTGCCAAACATTAGAATTGTGCGGCTTGCCGGCTTATTATCATGGTTCGTACAATAAACATAGGTAGGTAGATATACTATTAAATCTAATATCTAATAAGGTAGCTGTTAAATTATTCCCGTCGAGGTAATTGGCCCATACATATACACAGAAGTATAGAGTTATCACTCATCTCGTTCTGGCGCTTTCTATAGTTTCTCCGACAACGGCTACTAAATAATATTACAATATTATATTAGTATAAATAATGCATTGGTAAAGACGTACATTACAATTGCACCAGTCATATTCGTCAAGTATAATAAGAATTCTTTTTATTATTATTGCTTTTTATGTGGAAAAAACTTGTAAATACCTATAATCTAAATAAAAAAAAACAAACCTCGTGTACAGCTAACCAGCAAATTTATTTCACGCACGCTCGCACGAGGAATCCATAACGATATAACTTCAGAAATGTATATTGAAATAAAATATTTTATCTTTATAAAAACAAAAATAAATCAATAAATTCTTTCATGAAAAAAACAATTTAGATCGTACACGAAAACACTGCAGCGAACGCAATTATTAATATAATATTATACCCATACCTAATACATGGTATTATATATTTATATCGACGCGTAAACCTCTAATTATAGGTACCAATTAATTAATAACAGTATAAAACATGCATTAATAATTTTAGAGTTTTATAAAACACAATTGCCATTTTTACGTATATTTTTTTACTTGCATGTTTATTAAATTTACAACGCGTTTTCGACATCTCAAAACGTTAATTATTTATGGCGTTCTTTCTAGCGCAGAAGATACGCATACGTTATTAAAGCTGGCATTTGATGCACTAAATGTTGATCTCCGATCGTTTGGTATTATGTTTTAAATATCATTATTTTTTTTTATTAACATCTACAGATAATATAATAAAATTGTATCTATAGAAATATATAATACTCTATTCTATATCTATATCTATAAGTTTATAATAATATTATACCGTCAGCATTAACACACGCATGAGCATGGCGCGCGCGACAGTATTATTACCGATTCTCGAGGCGAGTTCAGCACAAATGCATTATGCATATTTTGTTCTCAATTATTATTATTTTCATTATTATTATTATTATTATTATTATAATAATAATTATATTGTTACTACACATAAATTATTGAAAACGCGCGCTATATTTACCTACGCTTGGTGTCCAATATTATGTGTGCCGCTACGTGTATGTGCGCGTGTGTTCGAGATGTTTCGTCTCAGATAAGAAATGAATAAAAAATTAATATATAATAACGTAACGATAAATTAAAAAAAAAAAACTCGAGAAATATTAAAAAAGACTAACCGCAACCCGAGCGAACAATGGGTGCGTTTAGCATACCCATATCGTACGCATATTATATATATATATATATATATATATACACACGGAGTGTGTACCTACCTTATATGAGTTTAATATACGCAACGACGCGCGGTCATGTCGAAACACCTCTCTTTTTATTATTTTACGTATGCGTCTCACGATAATATACGTTTACTCGGATGACTACTGAGATTTTAATACCTAATACACACACAGACACACACACACACACACACACACACACACACACACACACACACTAACAAGGGGGTGAAGAGCCGAACGCAGTGCATGTTTATTATATGATAATGCACCAACGATTTTTATTGCAAAACGTATAAAACGTTTTATATTGTCGTACCCGGTTATGCGGTTGCGGGAAGTCCTGCCGCCGGATATTCGCCCTCTTGCCCTCCCCCCCCCCCCCCGCCCACTCTCGTACAGCCCCAACCGTCCGGTATAGTTTTGAACCCGTTCTTAACGAAAGAGACAAACGTAAAATAGGTATAGCACACATATAATTATTATGCTTACTTAACATATTATGATAAATATTGATCAATAGGCAACACAAGTTTCTCTCATACGCCACAAACCTAGCAGCGTATTAGCTCTCAATAATCGGCAGTAGCCGGCTGCAGTATGTATTATCCACATGATAATATATTATGTACACGGGATATATAACAATATGTTATAATTCGAATGTAATCATACGTAACAATGGCAATTAGTACGAAAAAAGTATTTGGCAAGTGCGTGACATAAACGCGATAAATCATAAAACAATAAGTAGGTACCAACGGTTTGACCATAATATTACTCGAAATCAGCTGTAGCATACGACTGTTTCACTGTTACCTTTCTTTTTCCTATATCCTAAATGTTGTATAATATTCAGCCAAATAGCTGACACGAAAAAAGTGTTATTTTGCTATTGTGTGTTGATAATATTATCATAGTTACAAGCTTTATACATAACTTTATATATTATGGACGCTGATGAATCGACACTTTATTATATTCGTATTTTCCTTACTCTATATATATTTAAATATTTACCATATTATAGTATATACCACTTAACGGCAGATCTAAAATATGATTTCAAATAATAATAAATTAGTATTCGACGATGTGCATCATCGTACATTCGTAACATATCTTTCAATATTGCCTTGAGATAAACACTTGCAAATCATTCTTGTTTGGTTACAAATTAATTAATAATTAGGACATAACAAGTGTTTGTATTAAGCAATACATTTCTAATAAAAATATATAATGTATAATATACATTATATTATATCATTTTTTATTTTTATTTTTATAGTGTATACTTGAAAAACCCTTTGATGCACAATTTAGTTAGTAGTTTAAAGACTTTAGGTATTTTTCTGATATTGATTTTTGAAAGATTTAATCATTTAAGGTTTGTACGGTGTACAAAAAAACTTGATTGCCACACAATTGAAATTTATATTATATTTTATTATACTGTAACGTTAATATAAACGATGCTCTATAATCAAGTTCACGCCTCGCCTCTCTCTATACATACTGCTTTGGAGGATTATTAACTTTCAACATGGTGTAGTTTATATTTAGTTTTTTTTCCCATCACTTGTTCAATAGTCTCGACTCTCGAGTTTCCGTTGAACGTTTAGTTCGGTCAGGTAGAATTATCGTGAATACGTGGATTTGTTGTGCCAAAAAATTGAGACTATTACATTGTACGTCATATTAATATTATTTCGTACCTACTACATATACATATAGTATCCCAACATGGCGGCGATATTGAGTTCTCTAAAACGTCACGAATATACATAATCATATTATTATTATTAATGGACAGGTATTATACGTTGAAAGTAAATCACCGAATAAACATTCAAACGTCGTATCACCGTTACACGGACTCGGCAGCGAAAATATAATACATAAGCGTTTCTCTGAACGAATCAGATGAATAACAACTAGTGCGTTTCATATAAAATAATAATAACAATAATAATGTGATATTCAACCCGCCGCAGTATAATATAATTTTAAGGTGTGCGAAAGGAGGACGGCACATCTGGTAACGTAACTGCGTTATGAAATGTACGCGGAGGTGGGCAACATAACCCCCCCCCCCCAACCACACTAAAAAATATATGAAAATAATAATAATAGTATAATATGAAATCGTTTACAAAAACTATACACACGGTGCTTACAAAATAATTCTGCATATTATTATATTATATAGTGTATAGTGTGAGTTCCGGGTCGAAACTCAAAAGTATGATTTAAATTTAGCTCTACACGACACACTTCCATAGTTTACAGGCATCAAAAATACGGAAACCAGTTGAGTTGTTAAATTCATATAAACAATTGACTTTCAATTGAATTTTATTCGAGCGCTCTTCCAAGTTCTTACACCATCGTGTTTTTCGCCGGTCGGAAACTGTTCGGGAACGGTGTTGTAACAGTAATCATCGATCTGTAACGGTGGGCACTGTTCACAGATGTCCCTTTTTCATCCACCCCTCACGCGATGCCAACTCGCTCACGTATATTTCCCGCGCTCGTTTACCATTCCTTGCTTGTTCCTCGGTGCAAACTTCCTTCCGTTGTGGTAGTTCCGAGAAACTGGCTAAATGTCGAAAAACCACAGCGGTTGTCCCGTCGCCGACGCCGCCGCGTGCCATCGTACAGTCAACCCCATAAAACTTTACTATCGAGTTTAAAGACCGCTGTCGAGCGCACCCGCTACCGCCCACCACGCGCATATACTTACTTACCGAATACAGACTAGGAAACTTTTTCTCAAAATCTCCCGCATGTTGTTTCATACGTGTTACTGGCTTTAACACGGTCTTTACGGTACGCAATGGTATACGCAGAATTTTACACAAAAGATCGGTCGCGGAACTAACAAAAGAATAGATATTTTAGTGTGGGGCATTATATTATAATCCGACACCCTATTCACCACCACTATACTGGTTTATACCAGGTTTATAATAATATGTTACTAAAAATGAAATTATATTATGTAATTTGTCAAGCCGAAAATGTGTTGAATTTAGTGAGTCATCGTGGCCCAGACTATAAAATATGGTCTTTACAGTTTTTGTGAGTTGTATTCTTGTAAAGGTATAGTTTCCCTGCAGGAGCGTCTAGCGTCAACTACCGGTCTGGACATAGTAGCGTCTATAGACACGACGCAACGTCATGACGCCGTACTTTTCCACTATTTGACGCTGCAGGGCTAAACTTACCTTAACTTCGGCCGTTTGGTATATAGAGTAATGTAAATATGGACCGTGAGGAATATTTGAAATACCTTTGTATTAATCACATTGTTGTGGCTGTTTATGACATGTAAATAATTATAAGATATAAATAAACAATTTTTAGAAATAGATTTTTAACATTTGACTTGGTCAGTTAATAATAAATATTAAAAAATGTTTTAAATGGACATGAGGCGCGTGTACATAATAATAAATATATTATTATAGTTCGATGTCTGTATACTGATAGGTACTTTATAGTTTATTCTAAACAAATTTAATTCACGTCTTATACATTATAAGAAACAATGAACTGCAGGCAATGGGGTGGCGTGCCAATAAACTGTAAGTGTTGTTTACATTTGAAGAAGTTAGGTTAAACAATATATTTGTTTAATTACATTTCACTGAAAATAATATATTGTTATAATATTGTGTTACTATTTTATCGAGGAACACGGCCGATGTTGTCAAATCACAGCCCATGTACACTCATACTTTATTTAAGATCAGGTCAGTTCGTTTTTTGAATTACTTGAACCGCGCACGTCCATATAAAACAAAAATCGTCTGATTTCAAATAGTTGTCAAATCATCATTAAGCAAACACGCGCGCTATAGATATAGGTGCAAATAATAATTAAAGAAAATACCAGCATAATATAACTTCGACGTGTTTGCACATATCCGCAGATTATAGTGACGTGCATACAGTGATCGATTATAGTTGTTTAGTCGATTTACTCTCTTCGCACACACGCCTCTAATAACTACGATACGCGTTCGTGTATAATATTATAACGTAATGATTTCGATGAAGAAACCGTGGACCAACCCGTGGGGCACTCGTACATCGGACCCGACATCGATTTTCGTTTACCGCCGTATAAGTAGGTAACCGTAGGTAGAGAGGTATTATATACCGATATACCCATGTTATTACATAATATCACAATATACAGTGATTTCAACACTCGGTGCTGCTGGGGGCGGTGTGAGGGATCCCCGCTGCACCGGTGCGGAATCGCTGCAGTGCAGAGGGTGTGCGGTGGCGGCCGTTATATTGTTTCTTCATATCGTCGGCAGTTTGTCTCGGTCCTCGGCAGACGACTTTATATAAATATTATAAACGACCTAATCGCCACCCCCTTTAGTTGTCTGTCGGCAATTACTGTTTCGGATAATAATATTATTATCATGCTGAATTAATTCGCACTTTATCGTGTTAAACTCTTCTCCGCGGTGGTGTATAATGATATACGCTCATCGTCTTTATGTTATATATATATATACGTTGCACGCTTGCCCCTTTTTCTCTGTTTTAAAATTCGACGTCCGCCCCCCCAGCCACGGAATATAATAATACGACTTCTGCTAACAATAATAATATTATGTAACGTACGCGTCGTTTTTTTCTTCTATATTCTGCTTCTCGTTCTCGCGGTCTTCCTCGGTATATTATTGTTATACCGCGGCGGCGTGTGCATAATATATTGTATAATATT
This sequence comes from Metopolophium dirhodum, assembly GCF_019925205.1. Taxonomy (NCBI): domain Eukaryota; kingdom Metazoa; phylum Arthropoda; class Insecta; order Hemiptera; family Aphididae; genus Metopolophium; species Metopolophium dirhodum. Next base: position 8,302,111 of record NC_083561.1, on the reverse strand, counting down.
TAACATATTTAACCTCCCCGGACAATTAAATCCGCGCATCCCCTTGGCCGCGTCCGTATACAATTATAATATTATCATCGTTTGCGCGTGAACTTAACTATATACGGAATCCAGCGACCGCAGTGCAGGGTAATAATATGCATATCATTATAACGCGTGTCGTATTTTATATAGGTATACTACTATACTCGCGGTTCCTTCGAGTCAGCTGTATATATTATACGGACGATTCGAGGCGATAATGATAATAATAACAGTTATCATACATATTATTATTATCATCATCGTCGTCGTCATTATTATTACGACGATTGTGCCGGGCGGGTCGCATACCTACCTACCGCGTTTTTGCGACGAAAAACGGAAAGCACTCGTCGTAAACTCGCAGGGCCTGCGGGAAAAATATTACCATCGTAAAATATTATTACTATTATAACTGCCAAATTTCCAAAAGTCGTCGCTCGTCGTGCGTTTTATATTCCCCCGGGCTATCGTCGCTACCGCGGTGGGTCCGCACGCGTCCTTTTTGTGGTGGTTTTATTTTTTCTCCTGTTATAATTTACAGCCAAACTTTTCGATGCCGTCAGAATTATATTATATTTTATCGACGTTCGCCACTCGAATACGACCAACATATGCTGCACTTGCACATAATAGGTACCTAGACGAATATACAGAGTGATTCTTCTGACGGTGTATTCTTTCACTGCAATTTATAGTTATTATGAAAACGAGTAACTTTTTTTCCCAAACACTATCGTATTATGTATATATTATCATGATATATAGATTATCATGTCCTTCAACTAATGTGTTTGAATTAGCTACTTGTGTAATATTCAATTTTCTTATAAACATCAACAATATTGTTAAAATATTCTACTTCAGATTATGAAACGAAAAACAAATAAGTAGGTTTAAAAATCACAAGTTGACAGTGGTTTTACAATTCACCATCTGCAAACATAAAGGGTGAAACATACAAGAGCAATATGATTTAAGACGCTAGATAGGAAATAATCCAAAAATAGATAATGCTTTTCGAAATAATGAGTGTTTACTGTTAAGAGGGCGTCACACCCGAATTTGATGTCTCCGTCTCACGAGTGCTGCGTGACATGGCAAATTTACGCTCAGCTGTTTACGTTTAGATTCGTAGGTATCAATATTATAGTGAATTGACTTATTATCATACCTAAAATTAACAACAATTTTTATGTTTGTTCAACGGGCTTTTTTACGGTATCTAAATTTTTAAGTGAGTTATGAGCATGTATACTATTTCAACTTAAAAGTAATCTTAATTCGCTTAAAAATTATTTAAATATATTATATATGGTTAAAAAAACCATAATACAAAGACATTACAAACACAGATGATAATTGTCTTACTTGTAAGTATGATTAAAGGTCAATTCACACTAATACTAAAACTAACGAAGCTAAAAGTTAACCGTCGAACGTAAATTTGCTATGCAGTTGTAAGACGAAAACAACACATGTGGATGTGGCTCCCTCTTGAAAGTATCACTCTGTATAATATTATAATATAATACAGTTTAGAGTCCGACGCAGATGTGTATTTTATGTTTTTTCATTGATGGCGATCGGTGTACGAAATATGTATGTTCCACGACCTATGTGTAATAACGATAATATTATAACGGTGGGCAAATTTTGTCGTTATAACTCACACGATTCTCCGACCATTTGATAATATATAGGTATATACTATTTACGATAAAAAATTCAACAGATTCGACGTGTCATATACATATTATGTGTTTTATGTTTTCCTATTTATATATTGCACTTGGTATACATACGTATTATAGTATAAGTAAATTGAATATTATACAGCAAGCAGCAAGTCAATACAAATTGTCTCAGGTTTAATGCTTACACATAATAGGTATGTTAGGCGCATAAGCATATTTAATTTTTAAACTTAACTATAATGTCACCGACATTTATCATATGATTAAAAAAAACTATGTGAACTACTATTTGAAGAAAACTACATCAAAATCAATCTACAACAATCGATTTTTACTAGGTATCTAATTTATCAATTGGCTCGGGGAATTATTCAATAATGTGTTTTTATTTTAACACGGATGTACCTATGCTTACTGCAGTATTATCGCCTTTTTAAATATATTATAAATAACAAATTATTCAATTACATTTAATGGTGAATGACTACAACCTAGATTTGTTTCAAAAGAAACTGTTACCTATAGCGTAAGTATAAATTATTTTCTGCAATTTTTCAATATAAAATACTGCAACCATAACTTAAACTAATTTCTACTACACAAAATATTATAAGTGTAGGTATTGTATAAGGTTCAGCGAGTATGACTCGATACAAATCCGGCAGCAAGTATACATGACGTATAAACCAAACGTAGAAAAACACGTTTCATATAATTGATTATCGACAAAAATTGTTTTATCAAACGGTGTACAAACAAATATGTATAGGTATTCGTAATGACTTAAACTGATATCGGTTAATCCTATAATGAAAACGCATAATGCGCACTCCATATTAAACCGAAAATCGACCACGACGTGATTTCTGAATGGTATTTTATTAGTCGACCAATTTACTCTTATAGTTTTATTTTAATTTTTAAAAGCAATTTATCGAGATTATAAGAATCAAATTAAATTGGGCAAGCAAACATATTGAATGAACAGATTATTAAATGTGTAATATAATGTTTATTGTATTCATAATATTTTATTATATATAATATGTTACCGTCAATGATGTAATTCAGGCTCTATGCCTATCATTAGTAGACGATATCGTCAATGCCTATTCATTAACGGACAATATGGGCAATTTTGTAAAAATAAAATATTTTTTTAATACATGATTTACAACTTTGACCAGAAAATTACCTTTAATGTCTACTCTACCGGTAGATAAATGTTAATAATTTTGTTTTAAATTGTGTTGGTCGGTTGGAAACTTAAAATTAAACTGTCAATCAGTCGACAATTAAGGTTCTACCAATGTCATGTTATATTGTTATCCAATATGATAGTACCTAGTACCTATACACGAAGTAGTGTGTACACATATTATAACAAATAATTAGTCCGTTCGCGAGTTGGATGGCTATCATTTACTATTTTTACTTAATACTTTACGATCACCGACATAATATTACAGATCCCGAAGGTATGTTGTTGTTAGTACTGTTAGATGAATGGATTTTACAACGCAGACATGTTTCTAATTCAACTAGCAAATTCAATAAAACATTTTATCAAATATGGCTGAAGAGGCCGAAATTAGATAGAAATCATTAGGTATAGGTACAGGAAATATTGTTAAATCAATTATTGCATGAAAATAATGACATAAGCGCAATAATTAGGGAAATTTTTCTTGGTGTCTAGAATTTTAACAGCAGAACAGACCCTGATTTTAAACTAAAATATGAATAAGAAACGGGGAGGGGCGCCTATGAATAATGAGTGATAACGTCATTTCCTGATCAAAAATATACTGTAATCTAATTTTATTGGAAATATCTTTAATGACTAGTCCTGCAGTATTCTGACGAGTCCTTACCAAAATCAAATAAGCTAGTTTGTATACAACACTCTTTCATTTGGTGTTAAATGATTGGCGACTACCTATTTAAATATCGTGGCCCCCTGCAGGCCCCAGGTTGCACACCACTGAAATTATAGTCATTAACGTTAATATTTACGTCAGAAACATATATATACCTTCATCTATATTAATTAGTATAATACTATACCTTTGTATACTTAAATGTTATTTATATATTGACATTATATCGTATTTTATTTTATTTTTTGTATTATGTCTGTTTATTTCGATTTTTATTTATACAGTTTTCTCCATAAAAGTTTATAACTACCTACCTATAAAGGTTAAAAATTGTTCGAACAGTTTTTTGAAAACATTTCCCTACTGGATTCAGAATTCGATTTTAAACTTGGTAAACTTGTTTTAGACAGCGAAACGTAAAAGAAGTATTATATTGTAACTTTTGTATGGTAGTTTAAAAATATTACATTTGCTGTAAAAATTCTTTGATCTATTGAATGTTCCAGGTTCCTATCTCTTTTATACCGATAAAACTATATATTATTTTAATAAAAATACGATAACTAAAAGGACAAACCGGATTTAATTATACGTGGTTCGTTTTTTTTACAAATCATTTATTTCAACTTTTCTGAACTAATAAAAACAAATTTATAAATGATTTCATTATTTTGATATAGAATATATTATCAATGTGTAGGTTTGAAACCATTATATAGTTGACATTTCTAATTTGTTTGTTTTAAAACGGTAATTACTCCAAACTCGTACAGAAAATAATATGAAGTACCTAATCTAACACCTAATAGAACATAGGCTACAATAATTGTATATCATTAAAAAAAGGTTTATTATATTTATGTCTCACCAAATACTGGTTCTATTTATTACCACACATTTTCTAACGTATGTTATTATGCTAATTACACATGTTCAATGTAATATTGTGTATAATATATAATGTTTTATACTATATGCATATCATTATGAACCGAAACGTTGACTACGTTCTCAGAATATTCGTCAAAACATAGTGCGCGTAAAAATATTTATGATTTTAATCTGGTCAATTTGTTTGTGCTTACGAAAACGCATATAAAATGTAAATGAGATTAATACCACCGCTGCGGCACTGCTGCAGCAGCTATAGGTAGCGCATAATGGATTACGATGTAAATGGGACAAAAAATGCATTCGTAATGTTATTGTCTGCGGAACTACACAAAAGTTCGTTACTGCAGTTGTGGCGTAGGTATACATAGAGACGGAGAGAAACTCAAACAATAATAACAATAAAATAGGGATAATATAATGATGGCAAATCGTCGCTGAAAATTCTTCGGAACCCAAAGAAAGTTCTATATATCATGTTACCGAGTATGTTTTATCGATGCGTTTGCAACCGTATACACAAAGTAGAAATAATACGGATATTACCTCGGCGTGTATATTATATTATTATATTTCATTTTATAATAATATTATACATTATGCGCGCCGGTGCAGGGTTACATTAGAATCAAGTCCATAAACTGTCTACCGGCCCCACGTTCAGCCGATACGCATCTCGAGTGGGAATTTCGAAAAAAATTTAATGACATTTTGCGTCGCGGGTAATGAGTTCTGGGTGTTTTTTTATTTTATTGTTTTTTATCCCCAGTAATTTCGATCCACGCCGCCGCGCGACGGTCGCCTTTTGGAATCCGGAACGTCGTGAAACCCAAGTCACCGCCGCTGTTGTCGTGCCGATTACGCGAGTTCGGAGAAAACGAGATATCTCATCATTGTGCCACCGAAAAAGTCTGCGCATCCATCGTGTAGGTATATAGGTATAGTGTATATAGGTGCCTCCGGTCGTATACAACGCGGTACGATGCGACCTGACCGTCACGTGTACCGTTATAATAATAAGGGTCTCGTAAAACGGAACGGGGTAATATTGTTGTCAATGCCAAAAACGGATTTTCTAATGCGTCTGCTTTTCGATTTACGAGAGAAACCCGACGTCCGAAAACGAAAGAAAAAAACCAAATCGAACGCATTGCATGCATTACGCATTACAATAACTGCAGCGCTCAACAATGGACGTCGCGGCCCGTAACGCTCATAAACATCGGTCTAATGAAGAGCAAATCGTATACATCCGAGGAAAACGTGTAGGTATATTGTTATATGATATTAGTTTAAAACTGCGTACATACTGCGTGTGCTACACGCGGGCGAGTCGTCGGCGGAAAAAACTGTATTTATTGTTTATGTATTTTATTTTTTTCAATTTTTTTTTTACCGGTTTGCTAACGTTGCACACGTCTGCGCGCTGCAAAAACATCCAGAACGCATTATATTATTATAGCGTGCCCACATGACGTACCTACTGTGTACGATAAAATATAATAATAATATGTACATGTATATCATATCGACAAACGGCATCGGCGGATAGAGAATAAAAAAAATATAATATAACAATAATTTGAACCGGAATTCGGTCGGGATTGAATTGCGTTTCGCAAATCGTCCGTATATTATATTGACCACCATGTGTACATAATATATTATTATATTATTGTAACTTATAAATACACACGCGGACCACCACGAGCCACCACCACCACTATATCGCCATCATCTGGCATCATCAACGACTCTTTAGGTATACCTCCACCGCAGCACCATCGACGCAACCACCTGATCCGCATCAACAGCAGCAGCGGAACCCACGACGAACTCGCGATATCCTGCCGGCTATTATATTATTATATACGAACACAAGTATACGTTGTTCGTTCAGTATACTTAAACGTAATAATATGAATATTATATTATAATACGATTGAGATGAAATCGGTGGAAAAAAAAAATCTCCGAATGTACCACGCGGGGCATACACCATTAATCACGTCCAAGAGAACTGTTATTATCGTTATTGTTGCGCGTGTGAGTCGTATAATAATATAATATATAATACAATATCATATTATGTATCATAGTACCTCAATACCTGCCGCGCGCATTAGTCGTATTATTTATAATAATAATATGACCATGTTGTATATAAACGAGTGCCCGAATATTCCTACGAACGCAGCCGTGTGTATAAAGTACCCACATGTTTAGGTAAATATAATATTATACAGAGTGATTGGCCGAGGATTCTAATGACCGGGCACCACCAGTATTTACTTTTAATAATAATTGTCAGGCCGATTAGTTTTTAGAAAATGTTGATGTATCGTATAAATCAAAATTCGAAGTTACCTACTAAAATGTTTGTACCTATTTGGAATAATTTGTAGTTCTGCATAATATGATGATTTTGACTATGACGTAATGTATATAGTATATAATTTAATAAATACTAGACTAAGTTTAATGAAGACTGAAGTATCTTCTACACCGTTATCATATATACCATTGTATACTACAACCCTTAAGTCCACAACGCTTAATAACTCGGGCACTATGCTATTTCGAATTTTGATTAAGATTCATCAACATTTTAGAAAAAATCTACTTTACACATGTTATGCAGTTGTATACACAACTGCAGTTACAAGTGTATAGCTAATAGGTCACAGTAAAAAATTGTACCTAGTGTTCTCATTAAAAAAATATGTTTGTGTTCCTTAAATAGCATATTGAGAAATAAAGTATAAGGTAGTAATAAGCGGTATACTTAAAAATCAGAATATGAATAAACCATAAAATGCCGATGAGAATGTTTGGTTAATCACTCTGTATACTGTATACAATAATAATGTATACAATTACACATTATTATAGAACTAAGGTGTAGTTCATCAGTCCATAGATTTTCGGACGCCGTTACTATTATTTCGTTTTAGGCCACCGATATCTTCTGACATGCATTATGTGTTTATGTAGGTAAATATTACAGAAACGTCGGTTGTTAATATTGTAACCTATAAAGATCGGTATAATATGCACCACAACTATACCTTTTACCGCAGTTATTTACTGTAATAATTTAGGTACTTATCAGTTACCGTACTGAGATTTTGAAATTATTAATATTATTCCTTTTTTGTCCAAAATCATTATATTATAAATTTGTCTAATTTTAGCAGTAGGTACTTCTATGTTCCTATACTATGAAACTACACGAGCCGGTAGTCCTTTTACAGAAACTGTAAACCTATAGTGATTTTCAGCTAATATTTTCCCGACAAACCACACAGATCGTGTAAGGATTGATTTCAGTTCGTCAACGACGTTTAACAAATTTCTCTAACTTTCTGATATATATTATTACTTACACACGGAGACGCGTTTAAATCCCTTTGAGCGATTATTATAGGTAAACCAAACGAATAATATTATTTTATTTTAATTATTAAAAAATATAAAGGTAAATTTTCAATAATAAACAGTGTACTGCCTACTTAATATCACATATTATATTAAATATATTAGTTTTATGTAATCTGTGCTAGTATTATGTAGGTACACACTAGAATGTGTCGATTAAATTGAACAAGAACAATAATTTATAGGTAATTGTTCAAACGAATTCTCGATTTCTCCTCTGATCCATTGATTTTAGCATTGCGTTCATATTATAATAATATGACATTATGATAGTATACTATAGATTGTAAGAATCCGAATTTAAAATTTGAATATTACCAATGTGTATACAGGCACCTTTAAAGCATACAAATTTAACGTAGGTACTGTTGTTTAGTAATTATTTTAAATGTATTTTAAACAAACATTTATTTCTATAAAATAAAATAAGTGCTTGTAGGCTAAAAAAAAAAATATGTTATATTTTTACAACGGTATATCACACATCATAATCTCAAAGAGCCAAATACCAACTTATTATTGATACTCATAAAGTCATGAGACGTATAATAAATAATGAAAAAAATTCATACAAGTAGATGTTGCGGTTTTGACGAGTAAATTTAAGACTCCTTATGACGACGTGTTCACATCCACTTTGGATATACATTTCTCTAAATAAACTCAACCCATCGACAGTGCGTTATTGCGGTCTTCTAGTATGTAAATTTAACACCATAATATTACACGAACATTCCATTAAATTTGTATTATCCCCCGGGGTATTGAATTCGTAACGGATTAACGGTTACGCCGCCGAATTCTAAATAATTACATTTTGATAACGCACGAAGGTAACTCGGATATAGTTCTAAACAATTATGGCCATAAAACATAATGTTATACTGCCGCTGATGTCGTCTGTCGGTATCGACGATCTATATAATAAAACTATGGTTATAAACTTGGTATTCTTATCGTTTATAATATTAAAATAATATAACATGTTGTATAATCGACGAAATGTGTATTTGAAACCCATTCGAAATCGATTATAGGTAGTAACGTTCACGAAGATGTCGTTTTTAATCTATATTTATAATATCAAATAATAATATATACTTGTATCCGAATAAAACTCCGAGATATTCGGAGTGAAATTATGATGACGACTTACACCTAATAATAATGTTACTTTAGCGTCGATAAATATTCTCGTATACCTTTAATAGTATATCTACCTATATATTCTAGTTTCAAACCATCGCAAATACAGGATACCGCTACAACCTATACCTACAGCTATACAGTATATACAATAGTATATATTATTATAACTATATAATATTTAAAATTCAATATCAAAAGGCCAATAATGTTTGTCGTTGTGACCTCAATAAAAAAAAATATATACATTTTTTTAAAGTGGATGTTTGAAACATAATATTATTACTATGTTTTCTTTAATTTTTGTTTAGTAGTTCTACCTACGGCTATACAATATGTTGTCAATATATGTGCGTACCTATACTGAAATAATATTTTCCGTCTAAAATCTCTGATGTTCTTGCACGTTCGTTAATACACTTAAACAGAGCCTTGCCAAGGGGAGAGGGAGGAATGGAACGAGTGCCCTCGACAAATGTTTAAATATTTACGTTTAATAGGGCCATAGGGGCACTAATGAAAGTTGGCATGGCACTGCACCAATTATGTCTGTCGTATTTACGCGGTAAAGAATATTTGATCGAAATCTACATACATTGTGTAGCAACATTTGTGTGCGAAAACCACACACAATCGATTAACATTACTTGGAAAACGATGGAAAATAAATTACGACATTATACTATCAGTGAAAATGTACAATACAATGATATGTAAGTTTCGCTTTTCCAGAGAAGTCGAAATTTACTGTACTTGCTGGCTGCGGTATATTATAATAGAATGGTCATTTTTCGTAGCCAAGGCCCATCATATCATGTATTTACTTGGCAAATAATTATTAATATTATATCGGTATTAAACGGTGGTATTGTACAAGCGTAATAGGTATATAGAAATAGAGTACAAGTAGTTTAAAGCCTGAAATACGATGATCTAATGCACGTCTTTTGTACATAATCTCTGAAACAGTGAGATACTTATTTTTGAAAGACGAAAGCTTTTCGTGTCGTATTGGACTCAGATTTTAAATACTCTATTTTTAAATATTATTATTTGTAATAAACGTCAATGAAAACCACAAATTGTTGAATTTTTTTAAATCGACTTTTCTAGCGTCTTTCGACAATAATTAAAAGCCAGAGTCCAAAAGTTGACCAAAATAAAGTAAGTAACTCTTATTTCAAATGAAAAAAAAAAACATCAGACTCTGACTATTTTACGAGACATGGTCGTTTTTCCTTAAGAGTCTTTTTTGACCATTGAAATGGTTTGATGTATTCTTTTTGTACACCCCTTGTCATGACGTGTGACCTTTTTGTATGACCATCAAGACACGTAACTAGAAATTGTATGCATTTTCGCTCCTGCTTGACACCCTTAAAAAATATATTTTACAGTGTCTGATGTCTGTATAATATAGATATACATTATGACAATAAGCACGATAAATAAATCTCTTGAGGTATTTTAATTTTTATACAGCGTATTATAATACATTTACAGCTGCAGCTTTGACGAGTTCTATTCTTATCTCTATCAAGTTTGTAATGACGAGGGCATCTCAATGCCAGATTAGCGTGGTCGTAGAGATTTATTGTTAATAAGTTTGAAAAAAAAAAAATGGTAACAATTTAAATTTATCCCTTGTAATAGAGAAGAGCGACGTTTCCGATATAATAAAGATCGTTAATTTTTTTATTCGTCCTACGGAGGCGGACGAATCGGAAAGATGCTTCGACGATTATTTTTATATATTTTATTTTTTTTTTTTGTGAATTTCTGTAATGTCATCAATCGCCGACGAACGACCCCGGAAAATATATATAATAATAATATTATACCAATCATCCGATCGCGCGCAGTTGTATATAGTAGGTATACATTATGTTATTTTGCATCCTTTATACATTAAATCCCCGGCTGTATTATATATAACTGCATTAATTTTGCAAAACCGCCCTAGTCTGCCTGCAGCATCCCCGCGCACCACCTTTTTGCCACCACCAATAAGTAGACATTTGACTTGCTCTGGTGGTTGCGTGCTCTTGTCATTTATACACATAATAATATAATATCAAATTTTAATAAAATCGGATTTGCATAGCCGGCTGCAAAAAAATAGAAATAATAATAATAAATAAATAAATAAAAATCCACCCTTGACAATAAATCCCCGTCGTTAGCCGAAAAATATCGCGGATATTCAAATCAGGATAAATATATATTTGTGCCGCCGCCGATCCTTTTCTCTTTAACAATATATATATATATAATATACGCGCACACGCACACAAACGATGATCGTAATAAAAAAAAAAAACAAAATAAAAGCCTACGTGCAGGGTCATTCGGACGAATAATATAATATTATAATATTAATGTATACGAGTTTCGAGACCGAAAAATAATGCGCCGTGACAATGATAATGACAGAAGAACCCGTCCCTCGGGAGCCGCCCGCGGACGGGGAGGCGACGATAACGGGTTTTTTTTTCCCCCGCGGGGGGAGGGGGGGGGAAAGGGTTGCCGTCGGTTTTATGCAAATTTCGAGCGCGCGCGCAACGTTTTATTCGCTCCATCTTTCCCTGCACGTATAGTCATGGGACCGCGATGCATATGCACACACACACACACACACGCGTATATTATATTATTATGTCCTCCTTTAAAAAAGGAATAATATAAAACACTGCACATCCGTCGTCGTCCCGCGATACTTATTACACACACACATATATATATATATATATATATATATATATATGTATTATTATATATTATATTATTATTGTGCATACCCGGGTGGGTAGCCTGCGCAAGCAATAACACGATGTGACGCGGCGGCTGTCGTCGCTGCAGGACGGGCGGAGGGGAATAAATTGTTATAAATTTAAAATATATTATAGGTATTTTTATATTATAAAACACGCGTTTCGTATACACACAGCGGCGGAGCAGATGATAATATTATGCGCGTTTTCATTTAAATCACTCGGGATATTGAGTTTTCCTATTGATGGTACGAATAATAATGAAAAAAATGAAGGGCAGTAAATATGTGCATGCCCACTCCGTGTACCTATATGCTCCGATATAATATGTGTCGCTTGAACGGTTAAACGTTTTCAGCAAACACCGGATGAATAAATTAATGCTTTCGTATATCAGGTTACGAGACATAAACGACGTAATGTAATATTATATTTGCACGCATGCTGTTGATTTTACCAATTGTCTCGGGGATGGTGAGTCGTCGGGAAAAAAAAAATAAAACCGATCGGTGCAACGGCGAAGGCGAACCTATATAGGTATAAGGTAATTAGGTATAATATATTGCACAAACTCGCTGCACATACACATTCATACGTATTATACAGTGTGTTTCAACGTGCAGATTGTCCTCGTCCACATTTGTTTATTCTATTTTAATGGTTCTGAAATACGATTCTATAAGACTATTGTTCAGATTAGTGATCCACAATGTCATTAGAATGTACTTACCTATAGTATTTATCTGGTTAAAAAAGAAAAAAGAAAACCAAGATTGTTATTGTCTTCATGTGTCGTAATAATAATTTGGTGCTCATAATATGTAAATATTTTAAAAGTAGGCGGTATTACCCATTCCATTTAGTATTAGAATTTAAAATGTAATTATGTATACCTACGTTTCTTCTGATTTTTATAATTCATGATTTCTGTTTTTAAGAAGTGTAGTGTAACAAACTATTTTTTTTTAATAAGAACTTTTTTTATATAGGTATTGTTCTCTGTTAAGCAGTTGATTTCTTTTTAAATTTGAAGTAGTTATTGAATTGTTAAAATATATAAGAACATAATAATTATATTGTATACTAAGGATAAAATTCCTTAAAAATAGTTTTACAAAAATGTAAAATGTATGTAACATTTAATTTAGCTATCTTGTATACTCTCAGATAATTTTTACAAATATAAAATGTTGATAGATTAATATTCATTAGTTATTAATATAATTTTAAATAATTATCACGGACCTTTTATCCTATACATAATAGTTAAATAACTCAAACTATTAGTTTCAATTTGAATTTAGAATAGGTACATGCTGAAATAATTTACAGGAAAAAAATTGATGCACCCAAAATTATATAATATAAGGTTTCAAGTATTTGAAAACACGCGGTAATTTGGCGAGTAAACGTAAAAATTTCAAAAATCATAATGAATTCATTATTTAAGGAAAAATGGTGGTTAGCATGCTGCTGAATCACCCTGTATATTCCAGGCATGTGGATGTGATTTTGTGAATAAAGTAAAATTATGCTTGAGACATAGTATGTATAATATAACATTATAACATAGAGGTACGATAGCTTCACGTGTACACACGTGTGGATCGAACGCTATAGAAAATTTAGCGCACACAATTCGTTTTGGTTATGAATTCAATTATTATTATTTTTATGTTGTATGCGGTTTTGTGTAATAAATATACAACTAAATATATATATATATATATTTATTTATATTCACGATCCAACGTCGTGATTATTTTGTTGATTAATTATAACGTTCGTGAGTGGTTCTCAACCGTAGGTGTAATCAACAATGAACAAAAAAAAATTTACTTACGAAAAAATAAAAAAAATAAAAATACAAGGTCGATTTATAGCAAAAATCTACCGATGTTCTCGTTTATATATTATATATTATTATACAGTGTATGTACTTTATACTTTATAGTGCTGACAAATGTTGACCATACTAATAATTATTGCAGTCAAAAACTATAATATTATATATGGGATGAAAACACGTCTTCTAAGTACTCCAGATTACACGCAATGACGTCATAATCGTTCAATTGCACTATTTCGATAATTAATATTGTTCACATTTGAGTGTGATAATCATTCTTGTATTATAATATATGGACAATGATTACGTACATTATGATAATATATTTAATGAAATGATTTAAATTTCCACAAATATATAATATACTAAAATACGATTACAAAAATGAAAAAAGTGCTAGGTATACCTAGTTTAAGTGTTACAGTTTGCAGAATAAGTACGTGGTATATGTTATAATGTTATATTTGTTTAGAATATTTTCGAATTAACTACAAAATAAAAATAACCACTCCCTCAATTAAATCATTGATATTACATATACACTTTTTTAATTGAATTTCAGTGTTGAATATAATTTACAGCTATCAATCATTACTATTGTACATGTTTAATTTCAGTTGAACTCATTCGTATATAAGTTTAGAACGATATTTATAGTATTATTATGTAAGTATAATATTTCTGATTTCATATTACCACAAAGAAAATTTCATAAATCGTTTTAACAGTAAAAATATGATAATGTGTAACGTTATTATTATTTTTTTTTCATTTAATTTAAATAAAACGTACAAATGTGGCTTGTTATTTTAATGTTGACTGGATAAATGATTATACTAATTGAATTTATAGAGGGTATAACGATCAGCGTTGTATAGAAAACATGTTTTTACGACTTTCTTCCTTTTTCGTTGGAATCGGTTTATTTTAAACCATTAAATTTATTGGGAACATTAAGTCATTCCGAGTAACATATTATACACACGAACAAAATAAAAAATAAAATACAAAACTATACACATAATATGAGTCCTAAATAAAATTAATTTAAATAAAAAATGACGCCTCCCGGCGCAATTTCTTCAACAAAACTAGTAACTCTTTACGTACCTATACATAATAATATAATATGCTGCTCGCGCGCATATAGTTAGTAGGACATGTGTGCTCGTTTAATATATAAAATCACCGGTGTATTATAGTTCCATCAAGAGTCAATGATAAACGTTATTATTTTTGTCTTATAAATATTATTATAAACCAAATGTATGGCGTCTTCGTTATTGCGGCCCCGAGCATTTGCATCCGATTATAGACCCGCAGCTCTCTGCAATAAACTCATCGTCTTCGACCCCTTTTTGTTTTTTCCTTAATTGTTTTCTCTGTATATTTGTATACGATTTTCCCTTACGTCGAGTTTCTATAACGAAATAAATAAACACTGTCTGTGTACACATGATATTATTATCTGTGTTTATATTATACGACATATATATGTTTATGTACCAATAATCGTGGCTTTACGTGGTCTGCATGTACGGCGTATATTATTATTACCATATCAAGAATATTATTCGATCGGTTATCGCCACATGTTTGCTCTATTATTGCGTATAAAATATCCGTTAACAGCATATTATTGTCGTCATTCATAATAATATGATGAATTTCAACCGGTGTTATAGATATTACACATTTTATAGATAGGTACTTTAAACATAATATACGTATACGTATAGGAATATAGGAATCCGAAATGTGATTTAATAGTCGACAAAACATGGATTAAAATTATCAAACACCGTGATAAAAAAAAACCCAACCAACTGATTTGATGTTTTGGTTCAATCAGGGATATGTTTTTTAAATATTTAAAAATGCATTATCTACCTGATAAAATTTAAGTTTTGAGAAAAATATAATCACATAATTTATTGAGAAATTGATATAATATGCATAGTGCACATGTTCCAACAGGCTAGATAAATTAATAAAGTTAATAACTAACCACAAACACAATGAGAAAAAAACAATTTTAATAGAAATTATTATTTTAAAATGGTTCGTCTAACATTTATGATTCAAATTTTTCCATATAGAAGTAACTATAATGCTTACAAATATATAAATAACGAAATTGGATAATTAAAGTAATTGTTAAACTATATTTCATATTCTATTAAAAATATTAAAACAAAATCGTTATGATTAAAATATTCCAAAATAATATTTTTGAACTTGAATGAGAAGTCCATTGCCAGGAATCTCTTTTTCTAAACTAAATGAAGCAAGTATACAACTTAAAATACTTATCTGTGTATTTTGAAAATATATAATATTCTGTTAAATGTAAAAAACATACCACTCCATAAAGGAATTTAATTAATACTGATATATTTTAAGTAGGTAATAATAATATCAGCAGGTACTTTAAAGTGGAATAATAAATCAAAGCTTGATAAAATAAATTTATTAATGTAAAAATATAGACAAAGTATATTATATATACATGACGATATTTTTAGGTGTACCTAATACTTAGTAATAATAAATAGGTTCACTTTTTGACTTTTGTACATAAATTCATTTACTACCTAATTCAAATATAATAATATGTTCTATGTTTTTATCTGTGAACTATTTATTCATACAATTTGTACGTGTCTTATAAACTAAAATATATGCAAATGTTTAACCCTTTACTAATATATTCAATTCCAAGTTTTTTTTGCAAAATGTTTATCGATCAAACGGTATGGCGTGTTAAAATATTAAGAAACTTTTCTTTCTGTTTCAACGTTATTTGTTATTACTGTATTCATGGAATAGACCCCTCCGCCCCCTCATGTTAACACGTTAGATTAGGTCACTTATCGACGATACAGAAATCGTGAAAGTAGGTACATAGCCTACCTATATTATATTACCAATAGTACCTATACACAGTGGTCAGTTAGCAGTGTTTTTATTTTATTCTTTTTTTCGGACAAAGATGTGCTGACACTAACCATGACTGTGGTTAATGTGGCGCCACTGAAAACGCCACTGGCTACGTTGGATCAATTTCACATCGAAGACAAAAAAAAAAAAAAGAATGAAAATAAAATACAATATTATACAATGAACGTAACGCCGACATGTGAAATTGCGGCGACTTGAAACACCAGAGAAAACATAAAGACTGGAGCCATTGATATTATATATATATAGGTTACTTTTGTGTATAAATTGGATCTCCAGAATTTTGTATTCAACCAACAAGTTCATTTGGTCATTCCCAAAGGCATCAACACAATCAAAGACGTAACAAATCCGTGAGAACATATAATATTGATTGTTAATTAAAAGTGCATTTACCCGTTAAAATATCGATGTAACCACATAGGTACCTTATATGTATAGAGTTTGTGCTCGGCCGTAATCTCATTAAAAGAAAAATAATAATATTTAATAATCTTAACCCCGGTAAAAGTTATTCACGTTCAAACAAAATACGTCGATGATAATTTTTTCTAAGACTAAGATTTAATTGTAAAATAAATTTATCAGTCGATGTTGATTTGATAATACTATTATGTTCATTATCTATTAGATAATTAAATAAATATTAGATTTAAAATTATTAGAAAAACATCCAAATTATGAATTTTTAGTCAGAGTAATCAAAAACATGCAAAAATATGCAAAATAAAAATTAGCATTTATTACTATGTAAATCGTAAAATTATATACTAAAACTGTATTATTATTGTTACATGCTATAATATAATTTATCCATAGTATAATTATTATTCTATTGAAAAATTACCTACATTCTAAATCATCACTGTCTTTATATTTTAAGAGAAATTAAAAATATAATATCGTACAAAAATATGATGGGTTTACTACAAACTATTTATAATAATATAGTTAACTACATTGAGTTTTATAACATAATAGTAATATATACTTACGTATATTTTATGTCATCGTGCGATACAATAGCAAAACATATTTATATGTAAAGAAATAAGCGTTCAAAAAATTAATGTATTAACAGAAGTGATGGGCAGTGATTGTTGGATTTGAATAAATTATTAAGATTATGCATTATTGATGCGAATAAATACAATTTTAGTATAAAATACTAAAGTTAGTAATAGTAAAATATATCATAATTCATGATTAAAAAAGTGGGTAAGTAGGGGTCGATCTGCTGTACAGTAGGTCACAAGTGGATCACTGTAATAGGTGGTGTTAAATTTTATTTCAATGATTTAAAATCATTGCATACGAAAAACGATTCTGAGCAAAGACGGTCTGTTAGCCTATGCTATTACCATATAGATTGAAATATATGCTATAGTATATTAATTAATCTATGCTATTACTATAAGTAGGTATATTAGTTTATTATTGTGATTAAAATAATTTTTTTTAACATTAGCCATTATAGTTATAATCTTTACATCGACAATAATTTTTAAAAAAAACAAATAAAACTCAAAATTTATTTATGCCAATAAATATGGCTCAAAAAGAGTTGCAATATTTCTAAAATTGTATGGTGCATATAAATTACTAGTATAAATATCCAGTAAAAATATCATCTATATTCTGTTATTGTTTTGAGTTACACTAAAAAACAAAACTAATTTTTTCAAAACTGGTTTTGCGTAAAAATCTCTGTTTTTCCATAATTTTTAATTGTTTTTCTATTCACTTTATAAACTATTTTCTTATTTCTAAAACCTCTATTTTAAATTTCTATAATTATTTTTGACCCTTAAAAGTACCAACTAGATTTACTTTCCTACCAGAAAAGATGCGGTTGAAGAAAATTAAAGCATTTTCACAGTCCAAAAAAAGGTGATGATACTATGACAGTCACAAAAAAAAACACGTATCATTGTAAAATCAATAAATTCATCACTCAGAATCTAAAATTTAAACATTGTACAAGATTAATTTTGTTAAGCTTTATTTTTATTAATTATAAAATAGATTTTAACACATTATTATATTCATACCCGCTATATATATTGATTTAATGTTCATTTATTGAAAATTATACATTTTTAATTATAGAAATAATCCTTTACCTACTTAAACTATAATCAACGGTTAATCATATAGAGTTATTTCGTCTCAACGCTGATTTACGGAAATACTCAATAATTATTACTGTGGACAAAAAATGGACAACTACGATAAACATACAATTTCTTTTAATGGCTTAAAAATTAATAAAAGGAAACGATACATCTTTTATTATAAATTAAACGGATTTTATTTAGTGTACTTACTTTATTTTAGGTACTCTCGCCCGTTTAAACGATGTTTTATGTACAAACACACTTTTAAATTGTAAATAGGTTACCTATCTACAAAAGTATAAAACAAAAGTTATTATTCATATTATTATAACAACTTTCGTATTCATCATTGTGAAAATGTAAACAAAGATTTAATAATTAAACTTCCAATGCTTTTAAAAACGTAATTTATATACATAATTAATATCATCTATTACAGTTGTCTTTCTGCAGTTTTTCGTTGCAAAATTTTTGTGTAAATTTTTTTTTTTGTGATTCCTTGTATTAGTGTATTTCCAACACGATTTCAAATAATAATATGCAGGTTAAAAGTTTCATATTATACTACTATACCCGAAATATTATAATGTTTTAGCTTATTATGGCTTAAAAGGTTTTTAATCGGTTCAAAATTACAAATTATTACAATAATATATATATTGAAAATAAATCTTGGTGCATTATTGTTTTTAACTGACGTTTGTTCGACAAACCGACTTACATCACACCAAATCACTATGGATCATTATATTATTTCTCACACATCGTCTGCATGCGGATTAAAGGATACAAGTGTGTACGCGGCTTAATGCACACACACATATACGATATTTAAATTTCTGTGTCACAAGTCTAAACTAGATCTGATAAAATATATTTTAAAATATATCTCCCAGCTGATACACGTGTACAAACTACAAACTACAGATTTGAACGAAATTCGTAAAATGGCATTTTTGTACCAGCGTAATTTTTGTATCATTACACCTCCAAGTGAAAACAGATTTTTGTTCATGGTATTTAAAACATAATAATATTTTCTTGTAAAATTAACAGTTTTTGGAATAGAAGCTTGGAATGACTTGATAAATTAAAAATGTCAGACATCGGAAGTGTTTTATCTCGGAATAAGCTTTTGAAATATTAAGCCAAAAGAACACGTCATTTTTCAAATCGCATTTTAATTAAATATTTTTCACGTTTACGTTTTTTTTCTCTATTATAAGAACTTATTTAACTAGAAAAATTAAGTTCTAAAATGGTTTTTCGATTGCAATCTAAGAAGAATTTCGTTAGATATTTTGTTTCAAATGAAGATAAATATTCACTGACATGATGATCACTATAATTAAATTGAATTTATAATATACATTTAGCATGCAATACCTACTGATATCTAACATAAATACAATTTTAAAATACGAAAAGCTATTATATCGGATTGAACAATTTTTTTTTATTGAGTTTGTATATATATAATATTATCTAGATTTATTTCTATTGAACAACTTTCTCGTTTCTACGCAATCCAGTGATGTTCTATTTTTTTCATTTAAATTCGATGTCAAATCCCAAAATGTTCGGACAACGATTCTGAATGGAACTTGCTATAGGTTAGTTACTGTAGTTATTTACTATACTGTGTACTGTTTTACATTTATACATTTTTCAGTGTATGTCAAAAAATTATATTTCAAGTTTTTCAAATATCATTGAATATAGTATAATAGCATATTGTGATATTATAATGTGTTTAAAAACCTTGCAATTTATACTGAAAAATCATTTATATTTTTTTGATAATGATTTTTTCTATCATGTTATTTAAATCATTCAATTTGATTTTTATTAGACTAACGTAACGATATTCAAGGCCATAAACGATTTTTTTTTACAATAAATGTCTATTAGATAGATACAAGTAGATACTTTTACATACATTTTTTTTATTTGAGTAATAACAATAAATATGAACGATACTTTTACATTTTTATCAGTGGTTTATTGGTTTAAAACTGTTTTAATATTAAGTATATATAGTACCTATGTCCAATCAGTTTTCTCCGATTCATACACAGTTATAATATCTAAAAACCTTATTGTCATTTAAGATAATACATCATTGCATTTATGTTTTAATGTGATTATTGTGATGATTTTAAAATGAGTACCAATACTTGTCTTAATTTAGTTAGCTACCACTCTTTAAGTGCTTTTCCATTTTGTGCTAACAATCAATTTTACATAAATCAACTGCACAATAATACATGTTTCACACTATAAACTCCAGGTACCTATTTACGAAAAAAAATTACCTATTTGTGTCTCTGAACAACCTGCGATCTTGTTATCTAGCCAATGTCAATAGGTTATTTAAGTGTAAAAAGTAAAATAATCAATAGGACAGTAAATACTTTATTATGAAACGATTATAATATTATATTTTAAGTTAATCGCTCGTTGGATCATTTTTAATAACAATTGCAAATAAATCAGTGTATTGTTAATGAAACATACTATTGTAAACACATTCAATAATATATGCAGATACGCCAAATATATTTTTTTATAATCTTTTATTCTTGAACAATTAACATTAAGTACATAGGTACCTATACCAGCTCACTATATTATATACTATAAATCACGGGCGTGTTCTATGAACAAAATATACTTGTGTTCGTCGTAGATGTGGTTTTGAAAATTATTGTAATCTATAATGGAATTATATTATTATTTCGTCCATGGTAATAAATGAACAATTTATTTACGTAGAACGGATCAATTGTTTACAGTAATATAACTTAATTATAGTCATATATAATATTACGACAAAGAGAGTATAATACACTTTATAATAAAAACATTAAAAATAATAATTTATTACATGTTTTCAATAATAATTATACATATTACTATCTTTATATATATATATATATGTATTCCTTATGAATCGTACTAGTCAAGTATCATATTGTGGTATCACTGGTATCAACCATGTCATAATTATTGAATATTTTTATTATTATGAATGTGGTATTTACTGTTAAGCTGATTTATACTCTGGACCAAGAGTTTTTGTTAGTTAAATGTACCTATACATATAGAGGTAGGTAGGTACTTATATACGTATGTATTTTAAAAACTCTATATTCTATAGTCTTATATACTAAATATTATTCTTAGGGTATTTGGTTTTGAGCATTACTCCTTGTTAACATCAGCTCTATTATTATAAAATGAAAATACTCTGTACAAATAATATTTTAAATAAATAATTCCATATAATAAAGAAATGGCTTCAAAATATGATAAAAACCTGTTCAAATCATTAAACGTAAATACATTTTGGTTGGTATAATATTATAAATTATAATATTCGTATACTTGGTGGTATATTGGACATTGTTGTACTATTATATATCATTAATAATATTATTCAATCTGCTACTATAGGCAGGTAATATGAATTATACCTACATTTTATATTGAAATAGCCAATAATATTATATCATGTATATTGATAACGATATGGCTTCAATTACGCTTTCCTCTCCCGTGACCTATATTCAGAGCTAAAATCCCAGTAGCACATACCAGGTATACCTAATACATTTTTAAAAATAACGATGTAGACATAACACTGCTTTATCTTCTTAAATACAAAATACAAAACCCAAAATACCGTGGGTATTATTTTTCATGAATTAAAAACACTGACTATCCCCTTGCATAATAAAAAATAATACATCGACGGTTCTCAAATCTTTATTTGCATATTATACCTACCTATTTTATCTGTAGATGATTAAATATTATTCTTCATCAGTCTCCTGTTTCAATGAAAAGACCGCGTGTTTGAATAAGCAAGGATAAGTTGAGTTAAATTATACTTAATTTTAAGCGCAAATTTAGTTTTTTTCTAAAATTTATATTTTACTATATCACCATATATACCAGAGTATCGGGTTTCCCAATGAAAGAATAATTACAATTTTAAATCAACAATGCTTTTCTGGACAGCGATATTAAAGATATTATAAAATTAAAGATATATATTCATTGTAGCTTTAAGTCGAAACTCAATAAACTCTAATCCAGTAATTAAATTTTATACACATTTTAAGCGTTATCGTTCGAACCAGAGCATAATATTTTTTCTGAACAAGAGAGTTTTTTACTATTTCAATCCAATAATTATTATTATAAATGAATAAAAATACTATGCAAACGTGTTGGTACAAACATTTAATAGAACGTGTGAGAAGAATATGATATTATAGTATGATGATGGCGAAACACGAATTAATAGTGTATCGAGATCATCGTTGATATCGTATTTGGACTGTGCAATGCGATATGCCGATATTGTTTTGTTAAATTATTTTTTATTTTTTTTGTAAAGCGAATTTCTAAGAAGAGAAAAA
Organism: Metopolophium dirhodum; assembly: GCF_019925205.1. Classification (NCBI taxonomy): domain Eukaryota; kingdom Metazoa; phylum Arthropoda; class Insecta; order Hemiptera; family Aphididae; genus Metopolophium; species Metopolophium dirhodum. The sequence goes on along the minus strand of NC_083561.1, from coordinate 8,278,913 downwards.
TATTAATAACATAACTTATATACGGGCCATCAATGTTTTATAATAGAAACATTTTGTAGGAGTTGCCGTGCGCATAAATTATTGTTAAAAGACTATACTGTTGTTTTTCTATCATTATTATTATTATTATTATTATTATTCCATTTTTTAAACCGTGGTGAACAGAAATTACCGGAGTGAATAAAAACCGATCCGATGAGGGTATTCTATTGTTTTACACTATCGGCCACGCATTATTATTATTTTTGTTTTCGAGCAATTTCCTGGGGGCCACACCCCGTTTACGAGTTTTGACGCATAATTGGATTCTGACATTCAACAAACACATACACACAGTTCGTTACGTTTAAATATAAAAGTAAAATAAGAAGAAAAAAAACAACTCGTGAAAAACTTGTTTAAAATCAAAAATTAAAAAAATTACGTTTCCGAGATCGTGTAGGTCGAGGTATTAGGTAATATTACGGCACATGCAAAACTTCATGGTTTACACTTAAAAAAACATTTTTTGTGCTATAGTTCTTGAAAACTATTAACAATAAATCATTCAAAGCGAAAAATGTAAGTAATGTTTTTTTTCAAATTACTCTCTTCTTGAATGATTTCGATAATAATGATTTTGATGATCATATTTTTTGTCGATATTATATTATTGAAAGATGTAAGTAGGTAAGTTGATATAATTTAATTTTATCAAGTAACAATGGGTTTTGTAATATATATATATATATATATATATATAATATATAGGTTTGACAGTCTGAAGACGATGAATCAAAATTATGTTAATACAGTGTACATTCATTATGTTAGTATTGTTACGTTAGTGAAAAAAATTAAACATCTGCAAAATCAGCACCCAAGTGTAAAAAAAATTAAACGTAAATAAATCGTTTAAATAAAATCTGATATTGTTGCTATCATTCCAAATTAATTTCTAAAGAAATATATTACTTAGTTTGATAGATAAGTGGGTAATTTTTTTTATCAAACACTCAATTTTTTAAAACAGAAAAACTTTTCTACTTACTGAGAAACAAATATTTTAATCATAGGAGATATTTTACTCATAGCGACAATACTTCAAGAACTTTTATAAAATATTAACCAGTTTGTTAATTGATTGTTATTACGATTTTGTACAAACCATTAAACCATTCGATAAAGTTTTTATCAATAAAGTGGTTTTTTTTTACAAATAATATTTAGTTAATAGGATTATTAAATGCTAATGAGTTGTATGATTATGTTTTTATTTTATGTTCAAATTGCAAAATATTATATAGGTATCCAGGAATCCATGATAGGTACTTGAATATTAATGTCATATTTTTATACTAACATATTTTCATAATTAAAAATTAAACTGATGTTTTTAGTCTCTCAGTGAATCTCGTCCATGGATTAAAAAAAATACTATCGTGTCCTTAAATCCGTGTCTATATTTAATTTTTCTCCGAAGTGGAAGAATATTTTTTATTAAACGACATAACATATTTTATTTTATAATAAATCTCTGTTATACAACGTCATCCATATCAAATTTTCCAATGATTATTTTTTTTTTTTATAAAAAATACTTCACCCAGGAGCTTATGTCAATAATAAAAATTGGCAAGTAATTTATATTTATAATATGTCCATGTCTCCGGAAAAATAATTTTAAAAACCTAAATATAAACGACGCATAAATACCTACTAATTACTATTAAAGACGTTGACTTAGGGACGTTATTGCTAAACATATTGCCTACACCTACGTCTTACTTGACGTTACTTTATAGTTTACAACCAAACAGTATTATTACGTGTTGATATCGGTGCAACTCAAACATAGCCATAAATTTCCATATCTCAAACAACTGCGAGTAGATATTGAAATATAATATGATGTACCTCGTAAATCGTAGGTATTATATTCTCATGTGGAGATCTCAGATCGCAGGGTCCCTGTAATATAAGTGGAAAATGAAAAACATGTTATGGTAGGGAGGCTTTTCATCTTCAATATAATGTGAAATAACAAGATATTTATTGCAAAATGAATAAACTCTGTGCCTACAATTGTATACAACATTACTTTGAAAATTAAAAAAAGAGTTAATATCATCTTATACTTGAAACAGCTGATCTTATTTTTCTTCCATAACGTAAACGGCTGGTCCGCACGAGTTTACTGTTTCCGATATACTTTGATTTCGATAAGTAAATGCGGATAAGCTCAAGATAGAGATTTCAATGGTGTACGCCTCCCCCTCCATGTCTCCCCTACTCGATTTCCAACTGTGCGGTGGGCGCATAGGACGGGCTTCAGATATACGCATTCGATATTACACGTTATGCACTCAGAGCGAGCTCGTAGTGTATATTTTTTTGAGGTCGTATCGACAATAATTGATTTCCGAAGGAATATAAATAACAACTTGGAGTATTTATCGAAATTTAGTAAAAAAAAAAAAAATAATAAAAGACGAGTCTGCGGGGGCCCGGTCGCGGATATATACCTACGAACGCGCGCACCTCTCTACACAGTCACGTCTCGACTGCGACGGCGTACCGTATAATTACACCGAAATCAAAACCACAATTTATCCGGCGATATTATAATAATATTATTATTATTATTATTATTATTCCCCATACGGAATATTATATTATTTTTCTTACGAATAACGTTTTCGGTTTATTTTTTTTCCCTTCTTTCCCGTAGTCGCCTTTCCTCCTCCCCATCCACCCAACCACCCCTCACGTCATCATCGCACCGCCGTCGTATGTATATACATATATTATAACATCGGGTCTAATTTCGACACGGTCCGTGTTTTGGATAACGACAAGAAAAATCGTCCGTTTTTCTGTACACGATGCCCATTACGCGACCGTGTGTGTGTGTGTGCGCGTTATACATACACACGTATATTTGGATGATTTTTTTTTCGATTTCGTTACTATTATTATTTAATCCATTTCAGACGATTTCAATTGGTTATTATGTATAGAGACGGACGGCGTTGTTATTATTATTATACGTCCCATTTTCGTCGTACATAGGTACCGTAGGAAATTCGTACGAAGTATATAAAAACAAAACAACAACAACGAAAAAAAAAAAAAACGAAAATATTTATAAAGCATATTATACCTACCTCCATACCTACCTACGATATAAGACTTACGCGCCCGTCGATACGGCCAAGACCCGATCACGGAAACATTAAAATAATAACGCAGTGTTCTTGTGGTCATTCCTTTACCTTTTTTCTATATATTTTTTTTTGTGGTTCGTTTATTTTACTTTACGAAGTTCGTTGTCGTGATTTCGTACACAATCGTGTCACACACTATCATAATAATATTATTTTATTAATGTCATTACTCTATATATTATTGCATTGCGTCTGGAATGCGTAAAACGAAAACGGTGGGCTCGTCGTGGTTATCTCGATGTCTCGATTATCTGAGTCAAATGATATTGTATGAATATAAAAATTATTTAACGTTGAAAAAACTACGACGACATCAGCTTATAATAAATAATAAACAATAATATTATATTTAACAATGTCATTGTTTATGTGAAACAATAATTTTATAACTAATATTATATTGTGTATACAGCTGCCTACGCATTATCATCAGGTACTTCAGTGACAATGCAAATCATTTTATTGCACGCTCAAATGCTCAGTATAGAAACATTTAATATTATTTTTCAATGCGTTTTGTTCCAAATTCGTGTTTAAAATGTAAATGTACTAACACAGGGGTTTTCGCCTAGGTTGTTGCCGGAATCGCAAGACAATTTTTAATCGTCTCATTATTTTACAATTTCTCGGAATCGTTTGGATTCTTAGAGGAGCTTGAAGCGAGATGTTCGTTGTATAGGGTAGGGTGCTGTTCTTTCCATTCTTTCGAACAAACTGAAAGTAAAGAAATCTGTTAAAGCGATCAATAATATTGTTTTCGACGAAATTGTGATTACTTTTAGGCTGACCCAAATTCTGTTCACAATCGTTTTTCGTATGAAATCATTTCAAATTTGAATACACTCATTCCAAATACTGAATAATGAACGGGTATTCCCATATAGTCGCGCCCAACTCCAATGTCTAACTTTTTGTTCGTTTAATTTCTGATATTATACAGTGTAAAAAATAATTATTTATTATATACATTGCCGTTTGGCAGTACTTATTATTTAACTGTAACGTCCCAAATCAAATATGCCACTCACGAAACCTTTATATGGGTAGGTAATAATATATTTATTTTGTATGTACACTGTAGTTCAATAGCTGCTCATTGCCGTTCGAGTACAAAACAAATATTATTAATTTTATTCGCTGCTTGTATTTTACTTATAAAATGTTTGTTTATAAGATTATATTGTATACCTTTTATGGTTTGGCAATGAATTGTGTTTAAACACATTAAAATGTTTATTCGAATTCGCCTCATTTGTAGTGCCGCGTCTATATAGATCTCAATTGTAGGCCTACAGCGAGCAGACAGTACTTAGACTTTTTATTTGACTTCCACTGTACTGCTGAACGAATAACGATTCTAAACGAGTTCAATTTAATACAGTGGAATAATATTCTTAAAGTTTCTTAAAAATCTGTAAATTTTAAATAAATTACTGTACTTCTACAAGTATTAATCAATTGAGCGTCCTAAAAGGCTATTTAGAAAACGATATTTCGCTTTTAAAGATGAAAACCGAATTAACCGACCATAATTTTTAGAGCGTTTGGATATTTATAATATGAAACATCGATTTTATTAAACGCGCTAGAGAAAAGCTGATATATTATATTATTATACAGAGTAAAAGTGTAGGTACATGACAAAGATCAATTAAGCGCATTTAATGCCAGCGACGTAATAGCTCTTTAAGGAGTTTACGTAAATTGATCATATTATGAAATTGCAGGCCGTGATACAAATAAGTCGTATACGTTTGGTTGGCATTTTCAGCTGGTCGTATACTCGGTTAATTATTGGTCACGGTACAAATTTGTCGAATACTTGAGATATTTCACAGACCTTTTTGTTGATACTTTTAATTTTTAAATAATATTCACTTTGGATGTCCAACAATATAATTTATGTTAATAACTTCACGAATAGAAGGATATTAAGTGTAAGACTGTGGAATGATTCTGGTCCATTGGTTCTCGTTCTATAACTTCCTCCAAAGGTTTATCCACCCATAAAATTGATGGGAAATTCGCATCAGGGTATAGGTATACATAATTGTCAAATATATTATAATAATAATAAAAAAACAATGACAAATGTTTATGATGCCATATATTAATACAGTCGAACTTCGTTAACTCTAAATTTTAACTTCAACTACTTCAAATTAACCAAGTCCGACTGTATTTTTAAATAGTGTATTGGAAAATTATTAATAGGACAACACCTAGATGTTTCATGGAGCGTAATATTGTATATATAATTTTGTATGGTAGTAAAATAAGATGGGTGCAATCGTGAATTATATAAATAAAAATTACATATAGCCATATATAGGTACATATGGGCGCATATTGACTACATTTTTTGGGGGACTCAAGCCCCCCTCCCCATAGTCCATATTGCTCAGTATCACAGAATATAAAAATTAGTACTAATTACTAGATTTTGAACTGGGTGGACTTGTCCGACATGTGGGGGGGGACTAAGTCCGCCAAGCCCCCTCCTCCTATTTGCGCCAATGTATATACCCTATTATAATAAATATATATTGAGGTAATGAGGTTATGTTATGGTTAAGACTTTGAAAGTAAGTATAAAGGGTTATGAAATATTTATTTGACTGTGGTTATATGTTCGAGTATGTTGGTGTGATAAAGGGTGGATGGGGGCAAAGCTTTCCCCCACGGTTATATTAGGTATTTTAATTTGGTTGTGGTCGCTAATGTCGTATATTTCATCAGAGTACCTCCAGTCTCCACTGATTCTTTACTAATTATAAATTGATCAATTTGTATAACTAAAGCTTGACAATTGAATAAAAGGTTCTTCATAAGTATTTATTACTGGAATCAAAAAATCTTGGAAATATAATATAACCACAAATGTATTTTTTTGTATAGATATTTTAAGTTTAAATTTGTACGAAATTAAGTATGTCCCCGAACAAAGAAAAAAAATGTTAGTTATTCTGTTGTAATTTAAACATATTATTCGAGGGTACTTGAAACTTTTAATGTAAGTACCTATATAATTATATTTTATACACTCTTTAAAACTTTTACCTACATCATGCTTCGTCATACTCTGTTTGTTTTTTACTTTTCAATTTGAGTGAGCATGAATTTAAGTGAGCTTCTATTTACATGTTTAAACGACTGTAAAAATGTGAAATTCTCAAGAGAACATAACTTAAGTCAATAAGTCATGTAAATGTTGAGGAGTTCAAAGTTTCAGACACATGTTATGTTATAATAAATCAGTACTAGGTACCTATACAATTTATTTGTACGCCATGACCTTCGAGTAACACTTTACACGTTATAGAAGAGCCGTTATCGAATATTTGTTGATGAATTTAGTGCATAACACTTATAATAGATATATCAAAAAAGTAAAATAAATTACACTTCTCAATACGTATTTATGAGTACGCTATAACTAAAATAATTATTGATATGTCCCGTTTTTTTTAATTAGAATCAACTTCGTCTATTATATTTTCTTGTAACAAAAAATGTAATGTACACTGGACATATGATATAACTTCTTTGCAATTATTTAATACTTAACCGTTTGTTGAAAGAATATACTATATACATACGCTGAGCGTTTTCGATTATTGTTTTCCTTCGATCATTTAATCATTTCTTTGTTTTTGAATCGTTTTCTTTTTATTTTAAAACATATTATTTCAGTTTCTCGAAACAAAGTTTGATGATTTTTTTTTTTTTTTGAATCGTTTGTGAATTATGGATCATATATTTTAGCGTATGACAACTGTCGCAAACCCTCTTTTCCATTTTGTTTCAAAACGAAGGGAGGGGCAATTCCGGCCTTATGCTACTGTTCGATTCCTCGTTTCATAAGTTTGGCATTTCCAATTTAAAATTTCATATCGTTTTCCATTTGGCTATATAGGTAGAACTGCCTTGTCAGAAATACCTTTGTATTCATTGAAGGATCACTTTTATATTTTTATGCGAAAAAGTGTATACGAAGCAATTGCATAGAAGAAAAAGTACCACACGAGGGAATATTCGAAACATAAACACAAACCATTCGAGAGCCTAGAAATTAAAATATGTTTATGCGATATGATTTACGACGTAAATAATATGTGTTTTCGATTAAATTTATATTTGTACAAAAAAAGTTTACATAATATATTATGGTGTACAGCGAAAAAATATCAAATAAATTAGCTCCGTATAACATGTATCATATTATTATATCAGCCAATGCATCATGTTATACAAAATATTATAGTATGTACAATAAATTATTTTAAAATGTATACATGGATTTCTAATTACACACTCATTACAATACTATGATACAAACGTCAAAAACAATTAGGTACCTATATAAATAAATAATAATAACAATAATAAAAATAATATTATGATGAGAAGGATATAAAATAATAATAATAATAATAATTATTATTATTATTATTATTATTATTATTAATAAAGTATTATTATTGAGAAACGTTTACGATGCCGGCCATCACTAAGAGTTCGATTGAACAGAAATTGTAACCTCTGAGGATTTTGAAAAGTCCATTGTTTCCCCAGTTCGAATTCCACGAATTCATCGCCAACCAGTATTCAGTGCCGTCTCCGTCGACGCCCCATCCGATCAACTTGACGTGATGGTATCCTATAAGTTCACCTGTTGTAGACTTGTAAATTCCTGTAAGTATTGCAAATACACAACGTTATAGGTATTTGCACGAGCGGACTTACAACTACACTGGTCTTAGATCTTACACGCACAACACTATAGGACATTAATGTCAGTGATGCAGTGTTACAATAATTTGAAGCTAGAATTATATTATTCACTAAAAACTAAAATTAAAATCAAATACTGTCAATTTTTTCATTACACCTAGGTATGCGTATTCATATTACTTTCAAAAGATTTAGAAATATGCATTATTAATGTTTCAAATATAGGTTTGGATTCAAATTTATAGTCCATATTTATTACTTAATTGATACAAATAATATATTATGCAAATTCATATAATTCCGGGCGGCCCTAGTTATAATACAAGTACCAACCTTCCTTATAGCCCATAAAATTCTCGTGCACGTACATGAATGCAGTCACAGGGCCGTAGGTCATGATCTCCTGTTGGATTTGTTTGACGTTCGTCCACGAAGTCATGTAAACGATCGAAGCTATGGCAAAAAAAAAAAATAATACATTTTAAATATTATTTGCATGTGATAGGTGCTGTTGTGCGTAGGCACTTTTAAACACCACGAAACTTGATTAATATATTCCGTTATGCCTGTACAATATATAAGAGTTTTAGAGGCAATATATTTACAGAAGTGTTCACGTGAAAACCATTGAAATGGTTGTGAAAGATAATAATATTAAAATATAATTACTTTTATGTAAATCGTCTTCGTATTTAACTTTATAGTTTTTGTTAACACACTTTTCTCTGCAAACCGTCATTTGCGTTCTACGGAGACTCGAACAATTTTTCAGGTTGCTGTTACCATAATGATTGCAGGGCCTGTTTTTATACGGTTGGCAACCCTGTAAAAAAGAAAAAAATCAGAAATCAATATAATATTATGATATTATTACAAATTATATAATATTATTTTACGTTAATTTACTTGATTAAATTATGTTCATGGTAAATAAGTATAAATAATTCGTCGTATGTATTATCATGTACCTCATTGGAATCGAAGTTACCACCAGTCACTATTCCTTTGCTCATGGTAAGTTCCCAAGCTTTAAACGCCGAACCGCCGTCACAACCCATTTTTTCTTCATCGCCGCAAGACAATAGGTTTTGTGCGGACAAGTGGTCGGTAAATTGTCCATTACTCGCTATACAAAGCCGGTCCGTAAATGTCGAAGCTACTGCTACCGCCTAAAACACCCATAAACCGAACGGTAAGCTTAGATTGTGACCTTATGGCCAGGGATTGAAACCGAAAATATTTTTTCCTATTTCGATTATGGTTTTGGTCATTGGTATTTATTTTTTCCGATTTCGGTTTCGGTTTCGGTTAAAGGTATTTTTTTTTCCGATTTCATATTTGATTTTGAATATCAGTTTATTTTTTCCATTTTCAATTTTGGTTTTGATTACTGGTATTGATTTTTATAGATTTCGTTTCCAGTTTCGATATCGATTTCGGCTTTTAAGGGTATTAAACTATATAATATTAACACTATTGATTTACCCAGCTAGAAGCACAGTTTCCTTGGTCCTTGACGTCACCGATGACATTTGCACAACTGCCGAAATACTGACGTGCATCGAATTCTCTTGGTATATCTGTTTTGTAACTGTTATCCACGGTCTTTCTTCTTGTCGACCAACTGTCGTACATTGTTTTTTGAACCAATTTCCGAGCTCTAGACGCGAAAGTCTAAAAAAAAAACCCATTGTAAATCAAATACTAAATCGATTGCAATGCAATACACTTTGAAAACGTTTAAGGATAATATAGCACGACGTATAACTATGTAACGTTGGGCACCTACTGGGTTAGGTGAGGTATACATGTACATAATATATAATATGCCACCTACTGTTACCACCACGGTAACCACGATGGTGGTGGTTCACCAGTGCGATATAGTTTTGCGAAAACGGTCAAAATATTTATCAGCAGAATCTACCCCCATTTTACCGCGATCGTTGTGCGAACACGTTTTAGACAAATACTATATACTTTAACATACTTGGCGTATAAACCGGATGGATTTTATTGAAATTCAATACGCGTACGGGCGTCGACAAAAGAGTTTGAAAACGACTACCACCGACCCTTATTGTAAAGATATTTCAATGGAAATTCGCGTCATACAATATGTGCATGGAGGCTGCAAACCGTTTACGCATAATAGTCAACTGCAGGTCCACTGTGGCGATGAGTTTTTATTATTTAAAAAAAATAATAATAATAATAATAATAATAATAATAGTAATAATAATAATAATAATAATAGTAATAATAATAAAGGTATCATCTACGACGTACCTCGTAAGACGGTTCGGCAAAAGCCGTGTCGATTGTGGCGGCCACCCATGTGACGGATAAAATGAAAATCACGAGGGAAATAATCGAACGCATAATTTATTTCGTTGAGTGTGTCGGAGAATGCGTAGCCCGTTACAGGTCTTCAAGATTCACCGCGATCGTATCGACGACCGTCGTCGTATATCAATAATAATTGTGAGAACGTTTCGATATGGTCTCATTTATATATATCGGCTGCAATTAAAACATAAACTGTACCGGAAAACATTGTTAAAACGATATTATATCGTATAATATATTATAATAGCCTGTTATAAAGCGCGTGAGATATCTTTGGCGATTAAGTGATTTGTGTTTTATGTGACACAGTTCAAACAAAAAGAACACTTGTTTAGTACCAAGACAAGAATCAAATCCAATAATTCTTAATGAATGACGTACATCAAGTCACTTAAAACCCCCCCACTCAATTTTTAATAATACTAACGAAAATGACAAATTACACCGATTGCATTATAGTGTTATTTTGCGTGTCGTTTATAACATTTGAAATATTGCACGTTCTTTTTTTCTGAGTAACTATAGCATTTTTGTTTTTTTTTATATAATATACCTAATCCATTAATATGCAACTGTTGCCTTATTGGATGGTATTAAGGTAAATTTTAGTCTAATACACAAGTGCTTAAATAATTTTTTATTTGCACAAATTATCAATTGTTAAGTAGGTACCTATGTTGTTAGAACTCGAGTGTTTCAGTGTTTATCCATATCGTATTATAACACGTCGACTAATATACTATCACAAGACGTTATAGATAATATTATCATAAATTGTAATCGTTGGCTACTGCAGACACAAACTTATTATATAAGTAAATAAGTAAATAAAATAAAAATTGTATCAAGAACAATATTACGGTTAGGTAGGTATAGGTAGCTAATTGTTTTTGTTAGCTTGACCCAGTTATTCTTCTTAAAAGTAAACCATTAAAATAAATTAAATAGACGAAACATATTTGTACAAACCTATGAATAATTACAAGTGTGTTTCTCGCATAATAGTAGGTATATGCATTTTTTTAAATTGCTATTTCTAATTGTGATTTTATGATTAAATACGATACAAAAGAAAATTTTATTGAGGTCAAGATCAAACACTATGGTACAATAAGTATATATTATTGTGACTTAGAAATATTCAAATTATACCCCAATACCAAAATAATATTGTACCAAGGAGTTAGATAACTAGTAAACTAGGTATTGACATTATTATAAGTGGCAGGATCACATATTATTATGTCTACAAAATAGTGGTAATAAATAATAATAACAGTAAGTGGTATTTAAAACTATAGTTATCTTTCAAAAGAATAGTATCTTTTGAGTAAATTGCATCTGGTTTTAAAAATATTCCACGATAAAAATATGTCATTCTCAGAATTAACTTCTGTTATATAATTTAATATCAAGCCGTCATAAAATTAATTTAGTTAACGTGTAAAACGTAAAATGTATATGAATTATTATGTGTTCTGTTTTTTTTTTTTTTTTTTTAATAATAACCAATAACTATTTTATTGCTCTGAATTCCACGCCTAACTGCTGGTCTATCTACCCAGTATTATAAAAAACAATATTTTTAACACAAATTACTGCAGTAAAATTAATGGTAAATACTAAATACATACTGTAAAACATATTGTATACATCCGTTTCCCTCCGTGTAATAACTTTACCTTGGCTATATATAGTACAGTTATATATTATACATGCGTTCACCATTATTTTTAACCAGGGATGAGGATATTATTCTGAGCTGGGAAGATATCTTTATGTCTGTGGTACATACGCCTTGTCAACCCTGAAATTCTAATTATTTTGTGAACATGTTTATAATTTAGAGATGATAGACTAAATCGCTAAAATTTTAGTTTCACAGTTAAATTTCAACACTACTATACGTACATTTACATATCTGTTGGTACACTCATTTTTTTTAACAGTAGTTATTAAAAAAAAACCTACATTTGTACACTTAATTAAAGTTTGATTTCAAAATGAATGTTATAAATGTCAATACTTTTTGACTAGAAAGATTATTTCAAAATGTAAAATTGATAATAATTTCATATTATTAAATTGTATACGCAGGCTCTATAATGTGCCGTAAGTCTTACGTGTACCACTACTGTACCTACCTATTTTTGCAATTTCACGTATCAATGTTTAGACATTATACATTGAACTCAAAACTACACCTTATATTCATAGCATCATTATATTATTTTTAAACAGTTATGAAGTATTAGTGATTTGATACATTGCATTTTTGACCCGTTGCTATTATCGTATAATAAAACATTTAATTTTATTAATACTATTTTTTATCCAAACAATACCGCATATGCCTAATGATTCTCTGGACAGTTGAAAAAGATCTATTCGCGTTTGGAATGTGATAAAAAAAAAAGTCGTATTGAAGTATACCTATTGTGGGTACCTATACGTATAACGTATTTAACACGATTAGGTACCAGCTATATCACTATTTCGCCGCTGTGGCCGACGATAATAATATTATATAGTAACAGTTGTTTTTTTTTTCAGTAACAATATATCCGCTGTATACAGGTACGCGGTGAAAGACATTAACCAGAAATAAATAGTAATTAGATTTTACGAGTACGTTTCATTTTTGACAGAATTAATGATTCCAATGAGCGCAGTTGATGTTGATTGATTCAACGGGGAACTTCATTAAAAACTATGCGGATACCTGCCGAGCTGACAATGACTGGCCGCCTTTAAAAAAAAAAAAAAAATGTATACGTATATATATTAAAAATAAAATAAAACAAAAATAGTCACGAGAAAGAAATTACAAAAAGGAATACAATTAATTAATAAAATAATAATAATAATCAGAAAATATTGTGTTCGTGTTGATTAAAAAATGGGCTACGCGCATTCGATTGTTCTCCGTCGTGGATGACGACATTCATCGGCGGGACATCTTTTTATTAGCTTTTATTAAAATAGTAATATTAAGATGGATGGAAAAAAAACGATTTCCGTTCGAAAGCCATCTGCCCTCAGTGTTCCTCCTGACACACCGTTTTTAATTGTTCCGAAAAAAAAGAACCATTTGTTTTAAACCACGGTACAAAATATTATACTACGCGTACCTACGCATAATAAAATATTATGTATATCATATTATTATTAGGTTATATAGTGTGCAATCGGACCCCTATCCGTTCTACACGTTTTCTACCGGATGGCTTACCAATATATCTACTAATGCGTACCTATATAATACCTACCCATGTGAACGGTATTTTTTTCCCTATGTAATATTTTATGAATTTCTTATTTTTATACAAAAGTATTTCACTTAAATACAACATACCGTCCACCTCGGAGACATTTGCACGTATAACGTTATCGAAATTATTTGTTAAAACAACGCACGCGATAGAAACATTAAAAACGAATTTAAATTTTATATTAAAATAGAATATAAATGGGTGGAAAACGTACGTTTTTGCAATAAATTATTAATGAGTTCTGGGTGATTAGTATTTAATAGATGATGTGCGTTCATCGTCGTCGTCGATGGACCTTGTAATTTTGCTATACGAAATTGAATTTTAAACTATTTGTAATATAATACAATATGGTGTATTTCATACTGAGAATATCACGTGTTGTTTATTTGCAAAGGTAAATCATATTATTTAACTTTAACAAAGAATGCGTTATTGTAACATCAATATTCTAATATTATGTTCTCATAAAATTACAATAATGTAATATCCCATACTAGTACACACATTATTGTCATATTAACAGTAAGATTATAGATATTTTTTTTTATATATTGCAATAACAATGGATATTATGTCTTTCAATCTAAATTAAATAAAAGAAATGTAAACAGATAATGTGAGTATAGGTACTTACTGTTAGGTGGCCAATAGAAAACCGTAAACCTATAGATAATATTATAATAATATTGTCCACGATACATAACTGCGTTTGAAATTTAAAAATGTTTTTTATAAGGTTTACTATGATTTTTTTTTCAAACTCAATTATTATATGATTGGCGTGTACAAGTTCAAAGAATAATAAATTATCGATTTAACATCTAAAAAGTGCGTTACATTTTTGTTCGTCTTCTGAAAGAAAACAATTATAATAATCGATTGAAATGCCTATACAGTAAATATGTTCAATTTTAATTATAGGTATAGGTACCACACATATTTTATCTTTATCTTTACCCATGAAATGGTCGATAAAAAACAAATTCAAATCTCAGACAAATGTAGGTATATTATTATATTTTGATTTGTAGCGAATGTTGTATTTGGTTCCATCCAAACAAATCAGTAAATTTCAATTCTTTTATACTTTTTTCTTATAATGATATTTTGTGATACAGCATAATATATAATATTATAATGTATTGATGGAACACATGATCTATTATGTTTAATTTATGTTGTTGTGATAATGACATATTATATAATAAATATATTATAAGCCTCTAAAGACCATACCAGTTTCCTGTGGTAATTTATCATGTTTGTCATGTTATTATATATTTACCGTGGAATATACAGTTTGCACTGACCGACCATATTATACGTGTCAACTATATAATATAATATGAAACACAAATTTAAATTGCTTCCTTGACTTTGAAGGAATAGATTAATTTTTTTCTCGACCGATTTAACAATTAAAATATATCCCGTAACTAAAATATGTATTGCTTGTGTTATACTATACGCTAAATTGTACCCCTACATGGCGACAAACGCTGAAAAATACTTATAGGTACCTATATAATCGTCCTGATAGTATTATAACAATATATTATAATGTATATTACGGCCCAGTAGTATTTATAGTATAAATCACGCATAAATCGAATAGAAACAGCCAAGTCTTGTTGAACACGATATATGACTATATAGGGTAATTCAATATAGCATGCTCGTCAATATTCTATTCTTTAGTTATACATCATATTATAAGTGGTGTAGCTAGAAATTGGAAGGGTTGGAGGGAGGGGGGGGGGGGGTAAATAAACTTGGTAATTATACCAGGTTTGTTACAGTTTTTGTATATAAATAACTGGGGGAAAAATTTCAATGGGACGGATTAAACACCCCCCCCCCCCTCCTCCGACTACGCCACTGACTACGGATACTAAGGTTATGCATACTATATAAAATTTAATAGGTATGTAATGTTTAGTCCAGTACTCATTACAATACTCAGTCAACTTCTACAGATTATAAGATGGAATATTATATGAATACTAAATTGAAAACGTATCAAAATAGACCAAAAAGAATTTAAAAAAGGTGGGCATGTGGGTGTCACTTTGCTGTAAAGTAGTTTACAAGACATGGGTCACTGTAATGGATGGCGTTAAGTTTGAATTCAATGATACAATATCATTGTACAAGAAAAACGGTTCTGAGCGAAGACGGTCAGTCAGCCTATGATATTACTTAGTATATTTTATGATATTATTGTGAATAAAGTAATTTATATATATTATAACCTATTAACGTGGAACCTTGTTTTAAATTTTCTTAGCTATAAAAGTTGAACATTTTATAAATTTTTAGCTACAAAATAATTATTAAATTTTAAATTTGATACATTTTGTCAAAATTCGAACTTTAAATGCTTATAAAAATAATTTTATTTTTATATTTTTCAACCACTATAATAACATTATATCAGGAGTCTTGTATTCAATTTTCACACATTTTTACCCAATAATAACTCAATTTTATTGACAATTATAGAAAAAAAACAACTGAAAAAATGTAAGACTGATAATATCCGTAAACAGCTCAAAATATTATGCTGTAAAAAAAAATGAACATATAAACATTTAGTGATCAATACATTAATCGCTCCGCTCAGAATCTAAAATGAATACATATAGATATAATTTTATAAATATATATTTGTATAAGTACCAATTATAATATATTTAATATAATATTATAAAATAAATATTAATATGTGTTACCATATTAAAATAACGCTCTCCCTCTAAGATGCATTCTCAAATACGCCCTCGAATGTTGACGTAGATTATATTGTTCCTGCAAACAGTTTTATATAAAGATCATAAAATCAAAAAAAAACAGGTGCCTATATGGCTATATCTACTTATTTTTGGAGAAAAATAACAATATTTAGTTCGTTTTTCGATTAAAATAAGTTACAAACTTCGAATACGTTTTTTATTACCTATATATATGACTAAAATAATAATATATATATATGAAATGACAAAAATAAAAAAAATTTAAGTATTCAATTCAACACAAATTTCCATTGAATAGAAATGATAGTCGAGTTTTAATTAGTATATTTTCCACTTGTACGAAGATAGAGAGACAAAAATACATATATCGTACTATCACAATATTACTCAACCCCCCCCCCCCCCCCCATCGACCAGGCCATCATAACTAATTTAATAATATTGCAGTGGTGCACCTGAATATTGTTTGCCACATTTTGGTGGTAAGACAAGGGTCGTACATAATATTATAATACGGTCGTGGTCGCAACTAGCAACAGACGCAGTGCGGGTCATATTATTATTATAATATTAGTACGTAATAGTGACGGATAATTATAAAACACTGCTTCGATAAAGATAGGGACCGTGGGAATATTAAAACGCTACTATAATTAATTACGGCGATGATTTATATTTTTTAATAACAGCGTTATTTCCAAAAAATGTAATATATATTATATTATCATTAGTTATATAGCATCATTATTATTAACACGCCATAATGCAACCACGGTCCATTGGTCACAATCGATTATTATTTTCCCCGTTGGCCCCGGGCGGATTTGCATTTGATTTTACTGCTGCAACAGAACTAGAAACGAAACTAAACACAAAATATATCACTACGTTATAATAACTTATACGTATTATATGTCTAAGTGTATATAATAACAATAATACCGATGTGTTCTAGTTAATTCGAGAATATCGCTGTATTTGCTTTGTGCACGAACACGTCTATTATTTATTGCCCACGGTGAGCACACATGTCTGCAGTATATAAAAACATAATTATGGTAACCAGTTGATTTTTTAATTTTTTTTTTTTTTTTTGGTAGGACAGTACAATGTAAGTATAGTCAGTACCTACTCTTTTTTGCCACATTGTCATATTGTTATGACAATATGCTGTTAATAGTACCTACGTGAATTTATACACTTTTTTTTGAAAATATCACAGGCTAATACTTCTTATTAACCATTTTTTTATGATTCAATTATTCATTTATGATATGGTTTTTTTTTTTTGATTTTTTGTGTTTACCTTGATTTTTTAAGATATGATGTTTACTGTTTTGCACTTTTCTAGGATTATGAATGAACCTATTATAATATAATAATGTTACAATTATTAACAACCAAATATGCTACACTTGAACACGATCTCTTGGAAACATTCTAATAAATATTTTTATTTTATGCCTATATTATTTTCATATAATTTGCTAATACATTCAATAGGCAAACCTAGGTCGGGTTAGGTATTTAAAATTTTCAATCACGAGATCCATCCATCAGAGTGTTATAACTTATATTTTCAAAGAGTTATCATCACAAAGACACATATAGATACAAGTATCCATAATACGTTTTACTTGTATTTATATTAAAATGTTAAATAGGTACTATTTTCTTCCTCTAGTGGATATAATATAGTAATTACTCAAATAATTAGTGACCATTATACAACAGTAGTTTTATTGCATTTAGGCAAAGAAAAATTCATGTAGATAAAGGTAGTAGGTTACTATATATGATATATAGAGCGTAATTAGCAAATTGTCCGGGGGGAGGGGGGGAAGACATTTTTTTCACACAAAATACTAAATTTTTAAGTACAGCGTGAAAAGTGGTTATATATTATAAAGGCTCTGGGGGGGATCTATCCCCCTCATCGCCCCCTCAATTACGCCCCTGGCTCTGTATACACGTAAGTAACGCTCCTGAGTGAGCGGATATTTTTTAATAATAGATTAGCTATATTTTAAAGTGTTATATCTGCAGAAAACCGTAAAAATAATACTCTCCACATTACATAATTGCAGCACGTTTCGTTATTATATACAGGAACGTGTGATGTCGAAGTAGCCTATACCTCATCGGTATGTATCAATATATTATGTATAGCATATGATATTATTATTATGTATGTATAGGGCACATTTTCCGTCTACGTGTAAAATATTGACGATTCGTTTCGAGTATTAATTTTAATTATTTCTGCACTGTCCTAGGCGTTCGAATCGCGTAACACTTCATTCCTGCACATTGTATTTGCGTATAATATTTATACACGTTATATCTATATAATATAATATTGTGTATGATTGAACACGTGGCACAACGTTTTTTGCAATTCGTTTAAAGTTACCATTATAATATATGTTATACATAAATCAGAATAGGTATCTGACTTAGTAAGAAACGAAACCATCTCATCTCAACATTCTATAAAAATGAACCTAACCAAATCAAAGGTAATTCTCGGGTGACCTCAGAGACACTCAATATTATCTACCACAAAACAAAAGAAGGGAAGCCTGGCAGACAAATTGGAAGAAAGTATCACACTTAGGTATATTCAAACAAACTAAGAAATATAAAAAATTGAAATTACCATTTATTTTAAAAGAAAATATGATGAAATAGTAACCACCAGAGTCAGAATAAGATACATGAATTTAACCCACTTCTTCCTCATCACCAAAGAACCGGCCCCACATGCGACACATGCGAGGAAAACCGTACGATCAATCACATTGCGACCAAATGCCCAAAATACACCGAGACACAAAAAGTCTGTATTAACCCAGCCTCACTACATCACGCTCTTCACGAATACAACACGGAAGCAATATATTTATTTTTCTATAATATAAATTTAAGTCAAAAATTGTAAATAATGTAATTTCGTTCTACTTATAACCTGTATCTTATCTAAAAGTAGGCTAATAACTTTAGCTGTTAAAATCTTGACAGATATTAAAAATATAATATGACGTTATATGTATAATATATTGCATATAGGTATATAATATGCAAATGGTCGTGAAAGTCGAGAGAGCGCAACCCTCTCATAAGTCCGTATAGCTCATGGATCACAATAAATTATAATCCACGAACTATTGTAGAATTTACTGTTCTATGGTTCTTTACATACTATAATATATGGTCTGCATTTGTTTTACCATCTTGTACGTTTTACACTATAATTTTTTAGAGACTGTATTATAATACTGCGTCTTCAAACCGTTTCTATATTTGCCGCACTGGTTATTATATAATACATTTTATGACATATCCATCCGACGCGTGAAATCAACAAGAACTTTTCCAGTTTGGTATACCTACTTATTATGTCGGGGAATCAAAACCTCGATAATTCAAAGCTCCAATAGTGAACCGTGGCCCGGAGGTAGAAAATGTTGACATTGCGCATTTTTTTCATTAGTACATGAGATATCTCAAGACCGACGTAAACCTACACGTATGCATATGTATAGTATATATACAGTAAGTTTACAGTTTTAGACAGTATTTTCATCTGCCCGCGGCCCATCCGCTACACGTGCATATTAAACATTATAGGTACGCAGTTAGCACTCACACTACACACACACACAATGTATAATATTATAAACGTCGGTGATTAGCTCACGGGTATGGTATTACGGTGTTTATTTCAACAAAGTAAATTGTTTCAACACATTTATATTTTGTGTGTATAATATAGCGCTCGATTTAATACTTTCCCGTCAAATTTTTACTTACACCATTTACCACCGGTATCGTATGCCCTCTTTTACCTATCGCATAATATAAATAAATATATATATATATATATTCGCAATGGAGAACGTACGCACGCAGCTATATATAGGTACCATGACGCGCATAAAAAATTACACAGTGCGCGTTTACTATTCGCAACGATCGTCTATTATAATCGTCGTATATATTTATAATATTGCGTAAAATCGTAGTTTTCGTTCATGATAATATTTCAGTCACGTATCGTACATGTTTTTGGACGCAGGGCGGGAGGGATATTTCTTTTTAATTTTCGTATCCTCGCACGGTGTAGATGGATTCATATATTATTAGCCCTGCAGGTTTATAAATGTACGTATAGTACACTGTAATGCATGAACGAAGTATTCGTTCCATTGTGAATTGTGATGAAACGGTTTCTGATCGATAGTTATCTCGAGTACGATACTATTGTTTTATCGGCGATAAAAAAATTAGCCTCGAGGCGAGACTTTTTTTTTCACGTCTTCCGTGCCTATAATACGTAGTATATATTATGTACTACATGCCTACCTTCGTATACATATTTACTATTATCTTCGATATTTTGTGTTAGCCATGCAGTATGCACAATGTTTCGATTTTCGTATATGCGACAAACATAGTTATTCACACGAAATTCAATTACAAAAAAAAAAACGCAGCTATTAAAGTCGCCACGCGCGCATACAGAGTTTCGTTCTCGGAGACGTGTCGCAGGCAGAAATAATGTATAATATATTATGAAGAATACGTGTGCGCAAACCCGATTTCGTTTATTATGATGTGTGTACACCGCAGCGGATGTGCACCTATACACCTATAATATATAATGATAAATATACGCCCGTGCGCCCACAGTAGTTATTTGGAACTTCTCCCCGATTCGGTCTTTTCATCCTAGTCGAACAATGTGAATTATGTAGTATGTAAACAGTATTTTTTTTATTCTTTCACAGCCCACACTTGTGTGTATTTTTCATGTAGGTATGCCCCGACCAAGCGATTCTGCCGGCACAATGTCGAAGGCGTAAAATGTGCAAATATCGATAAATGAATGAGAAAAATAAAAATAACTTTGTAGTCATCGCGCGTTACAATATGAATACCATTTAATTCTGTTGTCGAATTCATATTATAATAGTCGAGAATAATATTATACGTTTACGATAATGTTTGATTCGATAGTAAAATATTCAATGAACACATTCATTGATTAGAATATATTATATTATATACTGTAGTATACACAGATGACTGTATTTCACTAGTATTAACTGCGCACTAGAAAGTATAAAACATAATATAATTAACTATACACAAAGGCGTGTGACAACAACATTGCTGATTTAAATGATTTTTCAACTGTTGTGCCATTCTATTTGAAATTTATATTTTATATTTAGTGCATTTCGGCGATTAAAATAAACGTTATAATATTATAACTTAATATTATATATTATACACAATACCCATACAGGTTATACTGTTTCTATAAAACACGGCCAAAGCAAAACAATAATTAATTATATCATACATTTTTTTTTATATAATATATAAATAATAACGTCCTTAGTAACTTTGTACTTGATACTTTAATACTATAAACTTGAAAAAAAAAATTAAAAAGTATAATAATATTTTGACTAGATCTTTTTTTTTATATAAAAACATATTGTGCATGCAGGAAGTATAGAGAAAAAATAAAGTTTTCCTCGACTGAACTTATGATGTGATACTACCACTATAGGTTAGGTGGCACATATTATACCTATACATATACCACCGAAGTCTGCAATTCTCATTCAATCGTTTAGTGATAAACATTACCGGTTATACATTGTTCAACAATGAACGTTTAATAAATGTGAAATACCGTTGAACAGGTTATGTTTTTATTTTTTTATGAATGATGAGCAATTTCTTCGGTTTCATTAATGGTCGTGTAAATATTTATATCACACAGTATAATCATATACTCGTATATACATTTATCGGGTATATCCGTGGGACTTATACGATTATTTTTTTTTTTATCTTCTGTTGCCCGAAACCATTGTTGAGAAAATCATTGTTTAATGATCGCGAAACAATGCCATCGCCGTAACTCATAGCTATGTATAGTAGAAATTCACGCTATCGGGTATATTGCAGCTTTTGCAAAATAATCGAGTTCCGATCAACGCGCCCGACCTCCTGACCGAGTCTATAGAGTCCGAACGTGTAATATCTCCTATTATAGCGTCAATTTAGCAATAAGTTAAAAGTTTTATGGTTATATAATGTATGTTTGCTATAAATTATTCCAACAAACACGTCGAATCGATATGGAATTTATACTTCCTCTTCGGTCTTCATCACAGTACAACGACATAATATGTTTCCGTTGGATTTTTATGTTTCTTATGTGCATAGAAAATTGTTAGAACAGTTATTAATTATTATACATGAATAATATTATAATAAAACAATAATATGAATATTGAATACATATATATATATTATTATAATAGGTATTTTATTATATTTGCCATTATAGTTTTAAAGTAATATTTGTATGCAATTATTGAGTATGTATTGATAAAGCAACTATGACAATACCAATGTACCTATATTGTCGTATTCCATTTCAATGAGTTTCTAATACCGAATATTTTCAAAAAAAATTATAAGTACCGACGCATAATAGAACTATAAAATACATGAAAAATGTATAATAGCCAGAAGAACGTTAATACTTATCAGAGATGCCGTTAGTTGAGACCTTTCGTGAAGCTATATAATATAAATGTAAAAATAAATTGTTGCATTGTCACTGAAAAGTGAACACTGAAAAGTAAAGAACACATTATTAGGTATGATAATTAATAATTATAATGCCTAACTCGTTAGAACATATTTTGTTTTAAGATTATCATTATCTACTATGGGCCTGTTGGGTACCTTAATTGAATCAATCAAATTCTTATTTTCAAGTGTCATATTTTTTTTTTTAAATCTTGAAAATACTTAACATCACTAAAAGCGAAATTGAAGTCGGAGTTCTTGAGCAGCGCACATTATATACTGAACTGTGTATTGGTGATGATACCAAGATGGCTGCGATGCATATTCTATATTCGTGCTTTATCACCGACAAGAAAAAAATGGCAAAATTATTCTGGTAGTCCAATTAAAATTCTTCTATTTATTTTAAATTTTGCTTTAAGAGGATGTTACCCATGCATTTGTTGTCTCCGTCTTACACACGTGCGACATAGCAAATTTTCGTTCACTAGTTTCAATAGTGTGCTGTTGGTTTTGATATTAGAGTGATTTGACCTATTATCAATTTTTTAGATAGTACATTATCTGTTAATGCTTAAGCGTTGGTTTTTGTTCGATATTTTAATTTTCAAGCGAGATATGAGCATTTTTATTTTTTATATTTCACATACCCATATCTTGCTTGAAAAGGAAAATTTCGAAAAATCGGCAACGCTTAAGCACAGATGTTCTTACCTAAAAGTTTTATAATAGGTCGATTCACTCTAGTATCAAAACTAACCGCACACTATTGAAACTAGTGAACGACAATTTGTTATGTCGTGCGTGTGCAAGACGGAGACAACAAATTTATGCGTAACGTCCTCTTAATTATTGATTGAATTTAACAATTTATTAATAATAATAATTATGCAATGTTTTATAATGTAGTTGTGATTTCACTCACGAGGAACGTAAGAGTTTGCTCTGGGTGGACCAGCCTCACCCCCCCGAGTGGTATCTGATACATATTATACAATACTGATTGGAAATCGGTAAGAATCGCAAAAACCGAAACGTAAAAAAATACGAGCATGAAGAAACTTGCAGCGTGATGATGGTAAGTATATAGGTACAATACAACAATAATGATATTATATTAGGTATATAGGTATATCCATGTAGTATACGCGTAGGTTATATTATAGCACTGTTGTTGCAATATTATTTTATACTGCAGTGTGGGCGTTTGCAGGTTCGTCGAGTTCAAAATGTGGTTTTGTCCGTGTGCATACACGCGGTACCTATATATACCAACAGACTTACTGCGGTCGTAAAAAAGACACATTTCGGTGGAATCTGCCGGAGACGCGCGTCACGTCCATGGGCACGTAGGTAGGAATACGCGATAATATGCGTATTTTCTATGAGGCACATTATAATCTTATATAGAGAGACGGTAGCCGCTGCGGGCGGACAGTGCAGACCACGTGGCGGCTGCAGTGGCGTCGGCTGCGGCGGCGGTGGCGGTCAATCTGGGCGTTTACCCACAAGCCATTGGGATCGTCCGCGGTGGGGGAGGCGTGGCCGCGCGCAGTTTTTTATTATTCATATTATTTTTTTTTTTTCGTTACTCTTTTGGCGAGTCACGACGACGACGACGACGGACGGACGGACCGACCGATGGACCACGAGTCGCGGGCGGCAACTTATACACACGCATATCATTATCTAAATATATCAATTGTAATATAATAATATTATCTATTTAATAGTACAATTTATACCACAAACGCAAACAACGGTATACTATTATAATATTACTGTTCGTACAACGACGTCCGTACGCGCGCACGTAGTTAGGGTAACATTATATAATATTATATTGTTATTGTTTTGCTCGCGTGCCACGTTTTTGGCAAACGTTTACCCTACCCGTTTATAACAATAATACCACGGTACCTATTATTATTAATTTATCGAGTGTATATATACGAATATAGATAACGATAAGACAATTATCGACGTGTGGTCGTCGGGCTTTTGCGAAAAATCTCGTATAATTATACATTGCACTATTGCAGTATTGTTATACGCGAAACCATATAGCCCGGAATAAGAAACGGGTACGTCGTACATGTACAGCTATATTATAATATTATAGGAAGAATAACAATTCTCGTGTTATACGTTATTGTATATATATTATTATACAGTTGCGTAGGCGATTTTAATGGCTTTTTGTTCTTTTACCGATCCGACCAGATATCGCGTGCAGAAGACGCGAGTTTTGACATGGTCCGCGTGCGGTACGTCATAGCCCATTGTTGAAGTCTCCGAGCGCTCGTCGCCGGCATACCTACCTCCACTGCATTATAATATTATGGTTGTACACATAATAATATTATAATATAACTTTATAATATATTAATATATTGTAAACTACTTATGCGATTTTAAAATACCGTAATAATTGCGTTCAAATTATTATTTTTGTATAGGAGGTTATGTTAGGTTAGACTTAAGTATGGTAATAGAGGGTACGTCTATCAATATTGTATAATATACCTATATATACACCAATACACCATACATATATTGCGATTTTTAGCGTACTGAAAAGCTAGGTACTAACATGCGTATGGCCAATATCGAATTTTCTATAACATTCGAAATTGTATTGTACTCTCTTGTACATATTAATAATGTTGTAATATCATCAGTAGTATAATCAATATATTAGGTATATACTACAACTCTCAAGTGGTTCTCGATTTGTTATTATTTAATATGAACATTATAGTTTTCCACTAAGTAAGCAAAGTGTTTTTCTGAAAACGGACTTCATGTAAATGGTACGTGAACCATGGAATTTGATATTACATATTATGATGGTGCAGAAGTTATCAAACTGGAACGCTTATTAATTCGAATTAGGGACGTCTTTGCACAACTCCAAATTTGAATTGAATATGCCCAAATTTGTTTCAACATTGTTCAAATAATTTTTTTTATCTAATTAGTTGTATCTTTAGTAGTATTACTGTATTGAAAATGCTTTTAACAACCAATAATAAAACAATTTCATATTATACCTATATTTTATATTTTATGAACCTAAATAAAAAAATAAAAATATATTATATATTATATAAATATATTATTTTTCCCCTTAGAGAATACATTCTGTATTGCAAAATGCAAAGATTATACATAATATCTCAATGTCATATATTGACAAATATTGACAAATATTTGGATACACTATGCATAATAATAATAGTCTATAGTAATATAAATTGTAAGTATAATTTATACCTTCATGGATAGATATAATATCTTTAAATGTATTAATCATTATCGAAAATAACGTTGAGATTTCCGTACAGTAAATTGTATTGAACATAATAAAAGTATTACGTATGGTTTGAACTAAAAGTAATTTTTATATTGAAGTTTTTCACTATTTGGCAAATGATTTTGACATGAATGAATACTGAATTAATTATTTTGAGTTATAATTTATGATCGAGAATGGAATTGCGCATACTTTTAACGTGGCCCCGGGGTCGGCATGTGAAGGATTGACCATTGTGCGTTTAAGAATTTATACTTTTGTTGTTTGATATTATATGTGTATACGCGTATACGTTGTATACTATATGTTTGTAAATAGAAAAATAAGATTGATTGAATTGTGTGTCTGAGTGTGTAATATTAATTCTGATTAAAAAAAAAGTTTTCATTTAACATCATAAATATAGGTATTAATAATAATATAGGTACAGTGTACACGTAATACTAATATTATTATAGTTTGAGATATTTTGAAAAATTGTATTCACATACTATGAAATAATTATTTTATCATAGTGACACAAAAAAAAAAATAGTCATAAATCAGATATTATATTTATTATATATTATTTAAAACAATATCCGTGTGCATAAATTATTATATGGTAATGGAAATATGATTGATGATATTTCGAACATAGAGTAATTACTAATTAGTTATTTAGTAATCTATATAATAATATAAATGTTATCATATATGGTTACAGTGCATGTATCATGTGGATAATGTGTATGCTATATATTCAGATATCAAGGTAACCGTATATAGGTAAATGATATTTAAAACCGCAGATGTTATCCAATAAATTATAATTTACATTATTCATTATGTAGGTACAGTCACTATATATACCTATACCTAATACCTAATATACCTGCCTAATCATTAACATTATAATGTAGCATCCCGTTTTTTCGATTCACCCTATATATAGATAATAATATTTTGTTGGTTGTATTATATAGGTGCATAAAATAATCGGTACAATTAAATTGTACATATAGTTTCGTTTATTTGCTTGGATACATAAAATGATACATTATATACAAGTATAACTAGTACCAGTATATAAAGTATAATAATATTTATTTAATCGGTATTATGAGGCAAATTATAAAATAATATTATTCATATGTACAACACTGTTCTGGACGTACAATGGTAAGTTTTTTTTTTTAAATTACATTATTATAATATGAATGCAATAATTTCACAATTATTTAATCTCTAATTGACACTGAATTTGAATAGTCGAGTGTTATGCAAAGTGAATAAACGATATTTCATGCTTTATTTCGACGGCCCGAGGGAATAAAGATAATAATATGTAGGTAATGCAGTGTTATTTAAGTGGGAATAATCACTCGAATATCACCTGAATCCGTATGTCATAAAATCAGTGTTTAATAAATTATCTATGAACATACTTTAAACAAAAAATAATATTTCAGTCCTTTAAATATTAGTAGTGAAAATAATAATATAGTCAATCCTAAAACTTCGTATTAGGTATTCTATTGTATAGGTGCTTCAGCAAGTAATTCCTACGACTTACGGCTCACTCATAAGTGTTTAAGACAGAGTTATTAAAACGTATTATTATTTGAAAGGCTTAAATTTAATAAAATACATATTATTATTATTAATTTAACTTATAATCAAGTTTTCTATTTCTTAATAAATTAAAAATTAACTCAGATCAGTACTAAATTAGAATCGGATCTCAGATCTATAATAGTTCTTACTACATTTTTAAAATGTATTTATTATGACTAGTAATACTTGTTCACAATCTATAGAAATATGTGTTAAATAATATAGTACCTATAAAAAAAAAATAGTTACATGTGAGAATAAAAAAACATAGTTACATGATGAATAAATTACCCATTAGTAATAGGTACTTGGGTTGATAATTAAATCGAATTAAATTACTAGATTAAGGCATCATCACCTTCTTTTTAAGTCACCGATGGGGATTTACAGGGAGTGAAATAAATATGTAAATTATCAATAAAGGGATTGAATTGGTTTTAAATTTTATAGAAGAGTCGCTTTTAAGCTTTTAATACAATATATTATAGCGGCTTCTTCTTTGACTTTTTTAATGATAGGGGTTTTTTGCTGATTACAATATTCTGAAAATATTGGATTTTTCTTAAATCAGATTAATCCACTAAATGAAAATGTATTACTCAAAGGTTCCAAAGTATAACAATGCATTCTAATAATATTTTGACTGTCATCGTTAGCATAGTTGTAGTTATAACAAGTATTAGTACCTAGGTATTTATCGAAATATAAGTCATATATAAACAATACTATATTTATAAATACAAATTTATATGGTTTACAACCTATACCTAATAGGTAATCTGAAATATTGTTATCATTAATATATTAGATGTTCTAAATAATTTAATACCTATAAGAATAATTATATGCAACTCAATTGAAAATGTAATTATACAAGATTAAAAGATCCTATTTATAATCTTGTTGATTTAATGTTGAGTTGTTCATTTATGTCTATAAATAAAAATAAACCGCCTTAACATATTATTATATCATTTTCAGCATCTCACGACTCCATGTATTTTGTCAATTAATTTATCGATAAATTATTAACTTTAATAGAGATTGTGTTATTTCATAATATTAATATTTAATACAATTATAAAACTGCTTTTAACTAATTTATGCAAATTAAATATTAACTCACTTGACATGCTAGTTTATGCAGGTATTGTTCTTTTTCATATACAGCATAATATATATATTACATTTTTTGTCTAAAGTTTTTTAACCAGTCGTTCTCCCACATTTTAGCCTTGTACCATTTTCTTAATTATAATTTTAACTTCTCGCATATTCTAACCTAAGAATTCTAATTAATATTCTTACATGTCCTTTTTATACTGTTTAGTTATTGAAACAAAACAGTTTAATCCTAATATTTTTTTATAATATCGATTGCAAAATGTATTGTTTAAATAATAGGTGCATATATAATGAATACTTATGTTACTATTATTAAAAGGATAAAGAATAGTGTTTTCTACAAACGTTAAACATTTCAAATTTAAGTTCAGCAAACCCTATTTTGTGCTGTTAGGTTAAACATTAGAGTGAATTAATAAGTGATATCTATTAACAAACCAATTATTATAAAGGTAAGAATATTATCAGTGCATTAACGTTGGTTTTTTTTAATATTTAAATTTTCAAGCAATATAGGTACGTGGAATGCCACAAATTAATTAATATACTAATAAAAACAATATACTATGCTTAAAAATTAAAATATTGAAAAAATCCTATGCTTAAATCATAGATAATATTCTTACTTTTAAGTATAATAAGAGGTTGAATTCACCTTGATATTTAATTGGTTCTGCTGAACTCAAATTCGATTTATTTTACGTTTGTAAGACGAACGCAACGTATGCATTGGTAGCTTTCTCAAGCAAACTTTATCAGTACGTTTTTAAAAAAAAAATTATGTAATTAATCTCTACAAACTACACGTAGGTACCTGAAAACAATATGAATAATTTCTTTTGATTATGACTTCTATTTTTAAACTTAGCTCGTCTCCATTCTCTACACGACTACATCTTTCTCAAAAT
The DNA here is from genome assembly GCF_019925205.1 of Metopolophium dirhodum. Lineage (NCBI taxonomy): Eukaryota > Metazoa > Arthropoda > Insecta > Hemiptera > Aphididae > Metopolophium > Metopolophium dirhodum. The sequence continues at coordinate 8,249,033 of NC_083561.1, read as the reverse complement.
TTTCTTAATAATATTTGCCTATACTCACGCCTAAAAGTGTTCCCTTTCGCGTTATCTGTGTAGCACTCACTGAACTAAATATTATTTAACTATTCAGTGGTTGCACTTAAACTATATAATTTGTATTTGCTTTAATCAAATTACATCTAACCTCGTTGTTCTATGTATTACCTACCACATAATCGTGGTTCATTTACATTGTATATTTCCATAGTATTTTTACAATATTGTTAGCACCATCTGGTAAAGTTAAGAAAAATGCTAAGAGTCTCAGTATACAGTAATTGTTATCGCAAAGTTATATCTCATTAATTATTAAACAAAAATAAATGTGTATCATCACTATGGTGTTTTGCACTGTTCGAAGCTGTATGAAAATCGTATACATTAAGAAAATTCTATATTTATAAACATTGTGGTCTACAGACATTTGAAGTTTGGAACATGGAAAGTTAATTGATTATCTTTATAGATTTAATTTTTATAACTATCATATTTTTGTAAATTAATTGATGTAGATAAATATCTATACAGTGTTAAAATATTTTTAAAAATTATTCAACTCTAATACATTTTGATAAAAATACATGTCACTATAATTTGCAAACAATTCAACACCATTAAAAAACAATATACGTGTATCGTACACAAAAGTATAATATACGCAGATATAGGTACGGAAATATTATTCTGTCTTTGTTATGTCGATAAATTGACGAGTAATGTAATAGCATCAGATACTTATGAAAATCACGAATACAAGTTAAAAATCAATTTCAAGCGGAAAAAACTGTTATGTACCTATACCTACCTACCTATACTATAAGATAATACTATACAACTGTGATCTCCGTGGGTTATTTAGATCGTGCAACGAATAAATTGTTATCTTCTGGTAAATCGACTTTCAGACAGGTTAGGATTTATATAATTTTTGTGTTCTGTAGCCTGAAAAGAAAAAGAAAAAAAATACAAAACCACTCCCACATTATATCAAATTATCGAACAATCCTGGCAGAAATGGAAAAAAAGATCGGAATAGAATAATAATAATAATAAACAAAAAAAAAAAACCTTATGTATTTCATGAGTTTCTGTGTAATTCAAAACACAGTGTAATTATTATGCTGGTTTTGACTAGCGGGCTAGCTGTTATAATTTATTGGACTGCTTTGGATTCATAATAATATTCACAATGTGTGTGTGTGTGTGTGTGATTGTGTAAAGCGTAAGATGGACCCAACCCGGTCGACTGGCATAATTTTATTTTTAAGTATACACACGTATATACTTATCTCCCTAACGAGATTCGTTTTCGACGTATACGCCGCAATGAAATAACTTTTCCGTCCGATTGCGAGTGTCGTTTTAAACGCTTCGTGTTTTATAATAATAATAATAATATTTTTTTTTAACAAAAGTAGCTCCGAAAAAAACTACTCGTATAAATAATAATTTAAAATATGTAATTTTTTTTGTTTGATGACATATCCTATCCGTATATAATGTATATAATAATACTTTAAAATACGCGAATGTATAAACGATGAGCTTTTTCCTTTTTTAATTTTAATTTTTTTTATACGGTTAATCGTTTCGATGATATTTACGACGTTTGGCTACCCCTGGTACACATGCTCGACTGGCAGATGTAAAACATATTTCTGATACAAATGGTAATAATTATAATTATTATTATTATTATTTTTTTCTGTACACCGTTCATATTTTTTGCCCCTTTTTTAATATGCATTCCAAAAACTAGATTCATAAATAACATTGGACCGCGCTAGTATCGGCGATTTTCGCTGTTGATTTAGAGCCACTGAAAATGGGTTTTCATAAAAAAAAAAAATCAAGAAAAAAATGGTGAGTTGTTAGGGGTGGCTGATTTTTAATTGTTTTGTTTTACCGCGTTTTTTAATATCTTACGCGGGCATAATTTTTATTTGTTTCGAGGTTTTTTCCCTGTTATTGCCTCCAGTGGACATATTGTGTGTATACACTAGGTATACAGTAAAAATTATTAATTTGTGTACCTTTTTTTTTTATTTATTATTTTTATTTCGAAAATTAAATTTCCCACCCAAATAACCCGCTGGTTATTGCTTCCGCCCGCCTCACCGTAGGCAAAAACGTATAATTTTACACATTCGATTGGAGTTTGCCGTTTTCGACAGTGTAATAATAATTCAAATTGAAATAATAATATATATATAATATATATATGTATATTGTATAGTACGAATAGCATTTCGTATATTTAATTGCATTGAAAATATAGGGTGGCTATGTATATGAAACTCATCGTATTACTTAGCGGAATGTTTTTTTAAAAATTATATAGATTTGGATAATACAGCTGTAGGAATAATATGTCAAAAAATACTTTAGAGAGTTAATTTAAATAATTTTAACCTTGGTTTTAACAATAAAATAAGAAACAAATATTATAGGTTTAATAATATAATATAATTTTATTTGATGGATACAAACTGAATGAGATATTAGTAAAATAAGAGCAATAATGTATGTAATATCTATTATATTTGCTGAAATCAATAATAATAATAATAAAAAAAAAAAAAACAATATTTGATCGAATATATTATTCTATCGTTCTATTTCGAGAAATACTATATACTATAATATACAGTATACTATATGTACTTAGGACTAACGTTGCAAAATTATTATCATTAAAATTGTGTAAAACAATAATGATAGTATATATATATATATATATATATATATATATATATATTATATAATATACCCTGCGGACTGCACGGAATACTTGACACAGTACTTACTACTTTTGCGGTGCATATTATATACTTACCTTCACTGCACACTGAACTATTATAGAGTACCTACATATAATATAATGCCATTATGGTTTCATAAAAATAATCTGAATTCGTGTAAATATTGTAAAAGTCATTGTGCTTGTGATAATAATATAATCAAAATGTCATTAGTTAATAATCGCGTATATATTATAATAAATGTTGTATAGTAAAATATATTACTTACTAAGTATTCTTTAAGTAAATCTGTAAAGATAAAACTATACGTTTATAATTATTCGGACTCTATATACGTTTTATTGATACGGACCTGCGTGCGTAATCGTAATTATTTGTCAAAATATTTTTTCCAATGCATATAATTTGTTACTAAATAAGTATCAATTCCTATAAATTATGGTATAATATACCATGCACCTATAAAATATAATAATACGTATAAAAAAAAGTATCCAAGGCGATTGAATGTGAATTTTGTGTATTATTATAATTTAAATCCGTGTGAATACTTATATTCTTAACTCTGACAATTTTATTAATTTAAGTGTAGATCGCAACCTATGTCTTTGTCATATTTATATATTTATACATATGACTTAATATAATACAATTGATTTTGTCCAATGGCCACAGCTGACCGCGGACTTTGTTTGTTAAAAAAAAAAAAATACAATTTATTATAATAATAATAAAATGATTTTTACATTTTTAATAATTATTATTTACAAATCGTTTAATAGATAGGTACGATATTGACATAATGCTTAGTTATTATTGTGTAGACGTAATATTTTTAATATTATATACAATTAATCTGGAAATTTAAAATGACGATTACATTATTTTTTTATTGTTCCAAGTAGGTTCTAAATTCTAAGGCTTTTAGTTTAAATTATATTTACATTGTATTTACAATTCCTGATTAAATTGTACAACTAAATATTATCAAAATTTTCACACCATTATAAGCAAAAATAGCAACAGGCAATTATTAACGCACATAGGTATAAATGTATAATTGTATAGTATATAATATAATTACATACATAATATATATTATTATATCAATATAAATGTAAAAATATATTTGCTTTGTGACGTCATGTGCCCTATATTATAAAGTCGTATAAATACAGTCACAAACAATTAAATTATTCTTCGATTTTAATTATTATCCACACCTAGCATAGGTTCTATTATGACTATCGTTAAATTATTAATTTAATGAATATTTTATAATATATTATTAATCAACAAAAAAGATATTATAATAATACGAACACACTTTCTACAGTAATATTTTAATTAGTTTACAAGGACATTATCACAATAGAATTCACAAGACATGCATCGCTTTTATTTATCATAACTTTTTTTTTTACGCCGTTACTGAGTATTTCTCGCTCTGTTTTTGAACAGACAATCTGTTTTTGAGTCCCACGCGGAGTTTCGAAACGTGTTTTTTTATTATTTGTATTGTTATTATTTATCCAGAACTTACTAACCGATGCATTTTGAAACTATAAGGCACCCAACACTCAGGAGTACATATACATAATAAATAGAGTCACATTCCATTAATATTTCAGAAAAAAAAAACAAAACCATACTGATTCCCATTGTCAAGAATTCGTCTCGACTGGCATTAGTCACTTGGAAATTTCATTTCCATGGTATAGGTCACATGGGTGCGTGTGTGTTATATGTATGTATATATATTGTCTCTTTAAATCAGAAAGACATTAATCATAAAGTTCAAAAAACAGTCTTGACACCAACAGAGTCAGCCCACAGTATACCGGAGAATCCAATTGTAACAAGTAAGACATATTTGTACATACCATTATACCAATTTTGTTTGCGGTGGAAATTTTAGCGTTTTCTTAAAATACGTTATAGAAATTTGCAAACAAATCTGATATTTGACGTACCCGGTAAATGATCAACTGCATTGTATATCTAACACGTGACTTTTGTGTATGGCTTTAAAAATGGTTTTCCAATCAAACAATGAAAAAAAAACCAACAAACACATCGTTAGACAACGCGTGATTGATAAATTGTCGGTTTATACCTATTATATAATATGATGATTTAAATCAATATTTCATTAAACACTTTTTATTGCTATATTTTTCTTCGTATATACTATAGTATATTTTAAATGGTAGCATTGATAGTCCAGAATTGTTGATAAAATAATATCATAAAAATATGTGTCCTTCGTTAACACACAGCGTGTTGTAGGTCAAATTTTTATTGAAAACCGAGTGAACAATTTATTGTACTGCAAATTGTCCCTTTCTTGTATGAAAAATGATTATTGTAACGACTCATAATATTATATGGTTGGATTTTTGGGATGATATCAAAAATATAAGTCAAAATTATGCGCTCAGATATCGTTATAAATTTATCGCCATATGTGCTCATATCCCTTCCTATGATGTTATACTGTATAATTCGTTTGGTTATAATATTTCTGTAATCGTAATAAATCATAATGCTTGGCCATAATCTTACATTAATAAACAAAAACTTACCAAATGCCTGCACTTTTATAAATATTCAGCTATACCCAATTAAAGTGTTTGTAATTTTATTTTATAAGTGCTCTTTTTTTAAACTTATATAAAAAATGTTTTCCTAACCTTAGCCACATTAGTACCTATAGGTATTTTATTGTTGTATTATTATAAGCAAAAATGTGGTAAATATATTATTATTTATTTCCGCTGGAACCTACCTAGGTTGTACCTATCTGTCGATAATCCACTGAACGCTATCAAACTTTTTTTGCATATAAGCCGCCGAACGCCAGAGACCCGCGATAAGAGCGATAAGAGCGATAAGGATATTATAATATTATATTGAGTAGGTACGGTACTATACGTAGTGACACTATTAGATACCTATATATAACACGCATGTCATTATAATGCACATATTATAGGTACAACAAATATTTATAGGTGCACCTGTTGCAGATCCGATGTAGCGGCGATTCAAGGTAATTTATCTGCGCGACACGTGACAAAACATGTCGTGGCGATATTTTAATAGTCGTCACCCACGTGGATAGGTAGGTACCTATATGATAATATAGGTAGGTACGGCCGTTTATTCGAGTGACGGAAACGGGTCGCATGCGACTAAATAAACTAGTCTCGTGGTTGAGCATGTACACGGCCTGCGAATGTATAAATAATAATAAAATGTACGAGTGCCTGCACCGGGTGTCAATGAACAGTGCACTTCTAGCGCACTATATAGTGATATATTTCACGATCTTGGCGACTGAGGTCGTTTTCAAAGAGAGACAACCGCCCGGTGCATTACATGCACATGCACATGCACACACGCGTATATAGGTACCGATATAATATTATATAGCGAGATGTAAATCGTAAATCACGAAAGTCGTACAAAAGAATTTCACTGAAAAAAAAAGGTGACCTAATTTAAATCACCGAAACATCTCGGAAGCCGGAGTTGAAACAATAAATCAGTACCTAAATAATTTTATCTATAAAGTAGCGTGGGCAGTCAAGTGCAGTATTCAATTTGGTATAATTGGTATCCACTAAAATATGTATACATATCGTAATAATAATAATATAATATTGCAGTAAACGTATTATGGCATATTATATAACCCATACGAGGGATTTTGATAATATCATGTTTGATTGGTTTTAATTGATCGTAATTGCTAATAATTTTAAAAGATTTTTTACTCAAAGAATACGTCCGCACATTTCATTAACTTTACTTTAATAATGCATTTTATTTTGACACTGTATGTTGTACACCATGAATTAATGACATTCTTCACGTTTTTGTGTTATCGTGACGGAAAATTGAGAAAACACTGTAAATAAATCCAGGTTTACTTAAATAAAGTTATTGGTACCTTTTACACTACATGCTACAATTCTAAATACTAACTAAAAAATTATAGTTTTTCGGGAAGCATAACATATATATAGGCTATAATATATAGGTGTTCAATATTTCTTGTAAATATCAAATATAAATTGAAACTCAGAAAACAGTTAGTAGGTAACCTATTCTTTAAAATTAAAATAAACCATTCACAGAATATTCCTGAAAAACTACCAATAATCCGAATAATTTAAAGCTGACAATGTTTAAGTAAAATTGGTTTTTGTTTTTCATTTATATTTCAGAAAATTTAAATTTGTGCAGATCATCAAATTAATCGTATTTTAATAATCTTGTCTTAATAATTTTAAATATTTTGGTTAATCTATAAATATTATAAATTACAAAATTATTATTATTCGTAATTTTTCTTTTTCTTTACGGTCTTTTAGACCACACATCCAAACATAACGAAATTATTATATAGGTAATAATAATGTTATAATACGTAAATTTTTTTTTTTATCTCTTTTGAACATTTTAATGACATTATATTATAATGGGGATATTAATACAATATAGGTTATATTTAACACTATTGATTCAATCGCACACTTAATATCTAAAAAATATACAAAACAAGTATAAATTGTTGTTTAGGTACTTTAGGGAGTATTATAATTTATTATAGTAAAATGTAACAATTTTACATTTTATCATTGTCTATCCTCGGAATGATTAAATTGCAACGACACAATAATTTCAGTCGTATGTTGACAACCGTTTCGATGGAATCCAATTTCGGAAGATAAAAGCCGACTATAGTCGTAATTCACTGTTGTCTGCATTCGTTTTCAACGTTTTCCCCATAAATATAATATTGTACATTCCAATACTCCAGTCAGCTTAGTCATATTATTCTAAAAGGAACTTATAGGTATCAATGTTTGCGCATTACGAAGAAAGGTATGAACATACAGAGAGCTTTAAGCTTAAAACTTTTAAGTTTTAACTTCAAATGTGTTGGTGGCTTTAGACTTTTTACATATCTGCGTGACATCGTAGTTTTGAGTTTTTATAAAAATAACTCAATTAAAAGGTTTTTTGAAGCAGAATTTTTAGCTGAATTTATATTACATGGGTTCTAATGTCTTGCAACATTTATTTAATGATATTTCAATATTGATTATTGCAGGTTTCAAGTAAGAGAAAACAATGACAGTTTTAAGTCTATTTAGATTTTTCTGAATTAAAATATTATATTATACATAAAATTGTTGACGGGTGGAGTAGTAGTAATATTTTATATTATTATGTGACACAATCATCAGTTTTATGATTAATTAATTCATTATATTATACTTTTCCATTGTTTGACCGTGTAGAAAGTAGGTAATAATTATTGTCTTCCAAAAATAAGATTAATTATTTATAAGACTCAAATATAGCAGGTAACTCGATGGTTTATAAAACCGTTTGACAAGCCTTTCTAAAATCGCGTTACGACGTTCGGCAACTAATTGTCAGATCATTAAAAATCAGTAGGTAGTAGCGCGTATACAATCATAAGACCTGAAAACATCGAAAAAACATCGTTGTTACTATTAATACCTATACGACGATACTTTGTGCGAATAGGTACCTACGTATAGTACCTACACGCGTATAGACACAAAACCGTAATTTGATTAACATAATATTTATTATAATTATTATTAAACTTTAAGGTCATGCGCGTTAAATGTCTAATGGATGAAAATAATAATGTGCGTTTCGACGTGGTTTGCGTTTTGTTGTATACACCACACGTGATGATATTAATAACAATAATAATACAAAAAAAAAAACGGCTTTATGCCCCGCCGTTTTTTTTTTTGTTTTCTGAAACGTATCTATATAGGTAAACGCGTATACCTACATTCGATTACCGTCGATTTAATGGTATATCGTATAATCGGGCATCGCGTCTGGCAGGTGTGCTTCGTATATGGGATACGTGCGAACGCGACGTGATCAATTTGTATTTTCTAACCGCCAGTCGATATAAGACTCTCGTGTGGATTCATTTGGATGAGATATTCATATGCGATGCGCTCTCGTACTATAACGGTCTCGCTAAACGACCACATAACCGGAGATTCGTCAGGATTTTCGCAGGGCGATGTAAATCGTTTTTATCGATCACGCATCGATGTGTGTTTGGGAGGTAGGTATACGACGTTTGGAATTGAGGGATGACATTCCAAAACGTACTATTGCCATAAAGTTGATTTTCCAGGAAGAGCAGTTTTGTTTTTGTTAAATATTATCTCCTATAGTGATACTGTATTCACGTTTTGGATGATTTATACATTTATGAACCGATTTTTTTCATGGAATAGATGATTAAAGTTTAATTCTGATAGCGCCAATCGAATTCCCGCCTTTTTTACTACAAGAATCGATGCGTATCTCCATTTTGTATATTTTGGCAATACTACGTTTTGGAATGTCACCCCTCAATAATTACGATATTGATATTGATATAAAAATTTCTGGGAACAATGTCGGAAAGCTCACGTGGGCGATGCCCTATCCCTGCAAATGAACTTGGAAAGCTACATCGTTGACGTCTGTTTATCGTACACGGCGTGTTTTAACATTTTAGTTGAAGTAAAAGTAGATCTCACTAACCTGAGTAGGTATGCTCTGTACAATTTTTAATTAAATTGTTGTTTTGATTTCGATGGAACGATTTATTATTCTATGTTATTTATAATACCTTATTCTTATATTATAGTAGTACGGCTTAATACTATAGGCGAAAAATTAGAATTTTTTTACCGATGTTGTTTTCTAATAAATAATTATATGTTCTATAATATGTTGAACACGGTATATCATGTTAGGTTAGTCCCCTCCCTAATTAGGTATTTAGTGTTTTGTTATTAATATATAGCAATGCGCGTGTGACACTTTTCTATATAATCGCTTTTGATTAGATACAGCCCACTTTTAATAAGACGTATGATGTGTATATCTTGATATCAATAGTGTGTCTTGCATTCATATTACAAACGCATATCATGATAAATGTTCCATTCAAAACTATCCGATTAGTTTTGATAACACGCCTAATGAACTGTAACTTATTATTACTCACGCCTTAGAACAAATTAAACGATAGACATTGTGCGTATACATCATACGAGAAATACCTGGGTTGATGTTTTCCAAAATATAATTTTCAGTATAGAAACTAAAAATTTGAAACCGATCCAGATTTTTCATTTTCGTTGGAAATGTGATCTAATTGTATAGATATAGAAACAACTCTGTGTACCATTACTTCGTACCTTTTCCGTTTCGTCGTATTCAATAAGATTAGTCCACACGGCAATTAAAACGATCGCAGATAATATATGACGTTGAACACGAGTGCAGATTAAAGTACCAGGTGACCAGATATGTTACGGAAAACCCGGTAACACCCTGAACAATACCGCGTACGCGCCTCTACAACAATATAAACAATACTAATTTGTTAATTGTTTAACAGGCATATAATATAACAGTATTGCTTATCGTACACATACCTACCTAGGTATAATACTATATGGGCACCTACTTTGTGTTCTCTGTACGCGCATACTCGGTGCAGTGTGTTCCGACCAAATCCTCGGATACAAATTCGTGTAATTAAATAATAATATGTAAAAAAAAAAAATAATAATAAATTAACGCGCGCGCGCGCATTTAGGGGTAGAGTTTTATATGTGTTTTTTAATGATCCGCCTCCGGCTCGGCGCGGCACATAATATTATTATTCTGTCCGTCGAAAAACCAAATGTGGTCGCGAATGTATGAACACAATGGGCCAGCTATACGCAGCTACAACAAGATCGGTGTCTCGTAATTAAAAAAGATTAATCAGCAGTCTACAGAGCTGTATTATTTTTTTTTTTTACTATTATTATTAGTATTTTCCTTTCCGAGATTATTAATAATAATCCAAATCGTAAATCAGACTTAAACCTCTAAGGACTAAATAACACCCTACGAATTTATATATATTTTTTTTTTCACGTTTTTAATTCTCTTCACATCACTCGCTGCTGCTGCGGAGGAGCTCCGCCAGTTTTATATGGCTTTGTTTTTTCTTTCATAATTTTTATTTATTTTTTTTTTTTTTGTTCTAGTCCTATATCTTTATAGGTACACACACACACACACACACACACATATATATATATATATATTAAATTCCCTATGCGGTGATTATAATTTGCCTCGTTTTTTTTTTTTTTAATTTCCCCCAAATATAATATGTGTATATATACGTATATTAAATATGCAAGCGTGTGTGTATAAATAATAAATATACACATATACATATAATGTGCGCGTATGTGTATCTCTGGGGTTTTTTTTTTCTTAAATAATATTCTGTCATCTGGACCGAGATTAATGGAACGCCGCCGTGGAGTACCCTGTAATTATTATTACTAATGACGTTCGCAAGATAGTTTACATTTATCAGATGAGTATATGCGTACGCCTTTTCCATACTCGATCCGTGTAGTAATCCTCACAGTCGGATTTTAGAATTTATGTTCGATTAAAAAAAAAAAAAATTAAATAAAAACCCCTTCTTTCGACCAAAATAAGATATGACCGAACATTCGTTTTCGAGCTGGAACTATAATATATAATAATTATTATTAATTTCAGGGCAACGGTAACAAGCGTATAATAAATATTACAATTTGAAAAATCGAGTTAGCGTAATTATATGGACCGAATTTCTTCGAATTATTAACATTCATTATTTTATGGTTATGAAACCGTTTTGTTGAAGAAAATGTTTTGAAAAAATTACCGTCGAACAAAACAAAATCATTAAAATCCAACTTGAAGAAATATTTCAAAGAATAAATGTCGTATTTTAATAATGTGTTTGTATTCTAATAATTATTTTTAAACAAAATAATATGCAAACGTAAATAGTACTTTTATTTTTAATTTATTTGTCTGTTAAATGTATATCGTTGTGAACTAGATGATTTGATTTAATTACAACATTTACTAATTATAGTAACTATAAAATATTATACAGAATATAGTAGGTATACCTAGTACCTACGAATAAAAATATATATTGAAAATTTGCAAAATTCGAATTATTAATTATAAGGTATAATATTCAATAACATCATGTAATATGTATTTTATTATTCGTATTTTTAGTTTTACTAAAATAACTGAAGATATTTATTTATAACAATATTTTAATTTTAAATGGAAAACATTTTTCCTCATAATTGATTAACTTTAATGGAGTAATTGAATTGAAATTAAATTATTTTTATCGTCCCTTTCCAATATTAGTTAAAGAAGTTGGAGCCGACTATTCATTTAGGGGCAATTTCTAGTTACGTGGGCGCGGCAGCCATATAATACAATTATTATAGTGGTTGAACGCAAAGAATAAAATCAAACCATTCAACAGTCAAAAACGACTCAACAAGAAAAACGATCACGCTTAGGAGAATAGTAGAAATTTGATTATTTGTTTTTATTTGAAAATGAAAATCTTTATTTTAATAAATTGATAGACCTTATTTTCAATTTATCTAAAAATACATTTAAAATACTAAAAAATGTGTGAATATTTAGACCAAGAATGGGTAAATTATAGCCCACAGCTCAAATTTAGCCCTCGACTACACGCTCAATGCGGCCCGCGAATCATGGTTTTAGGTTGTAAAATAAATAAATATGATACAAAAAGTATAAAATATATTATGTTTATTTGTTCAACCACACTGTTACTTTTTGACTAAATAAGAGTTTTCCCGTCTCTGATTCAGACAGTTATTACAATTTCTGCAAACTTAGTTTATACAATTTGAGTCAATTCGACCTGTGTAAAGACTTCATCTTTCAAATATAGTTATCAAACTCTGACTATTTCACCGCGATGAGTGAGAGTATAATTTTTGAAGCAAGTTGTTGCATTAAAAATTTTCGGTTCCGACACCCTCAATAGAGATAACGGTTCAAAAAAAAGTGTTATTCATTGTAATGTAGAAATCGAATTTTTTTCTCATCTAATTTTTTTATAAAATATGTTGCTGTAGAAACAATCACTTTGATACTATAATATAATCATATAATATATTACCTATGTAAAATATTTTATGACCGTTCCTTTTCTTTGCAAAGGGATTTTTGATTTTTCAGTATTCATTCCCGTAAACTTTATAAAAACTTCGACCCTTCTCGACACCTAGTAATCTGTCTCATCGTATTAATATTTTAATTATCAAAATATATCACAACCGTTATATTATAATATAATTATTGTTATTATAATCAAGCGTTTTCTGTGTGCAGTATGTTTAGTTTAAAAATTAGCCGACGGGTTACATGAGAACCAGTTCCACATACCTATATATGCATCACTTGGCCGGGTGTAACGTGGACCCGTCAGACAATTTAATATATATATACCTATACAAGGTGACTTGCTCGTACATCGTAAGTTTTCAGTCGATTTAGTGTAAATAATATTATTTTATCATACAACATTTACAATCAACAAGTGTAACCCGTGTAAGTAAAGCAGCATATATAGCCGATAATTAGCTAACACGGGAAGATATAAGTACAATAATAATAACAATAAAAATAATTCATTAAAAAATATGTAATCGTGTCGCGGTTCATCGAGCATAGGTGTCAACAGGTTGATGGTTTCGGTGATTCCGAGAAGCGACTAAGAAAAAAATGTCAAATGAGCGTCATTATATATTATTATTAACACGTGTAAACGTATCTCGTCTGCTGCTGCTGTTAATTTACTTTACAGTTCTGACAATGCTGCGAGTATTTCATAATTATCGGTGCGAACCGAAATGGACTATGTGATTCAGCGTTTATTCGAACACACACGATAGGTATTACCATACATTCTCTTTATCATTATTATTTTTTTTTTTTAACATTTTAAGTTTTTCCTTTTTTTTTTTTTTAATGTACATATATTTCTATTTGTACCTGTCCGGGCAACAACCGGTAATTATGAAAACTGGAAGGTTTCCATTAACCGAACCGCGTATGTATATAATACGTATGTATAATGTTATGGTAGACGAACCTTTAGGCTCAGACCGTGCAGTCATTTTCGACTGGTAATTTACACCGGTTTGGTGAAATAAAATCAAATCATAATGTATTTTTTCCGACAAAAATACCATTAGCCAGTTGAGAAATCCATTAAAATGGTGGCGATTTATTCGATCGAGGTTAATCAAGATCGTAAAAATGATTTTTATTAAATGCCTATTAGTGTGTGCGCGCGCGCCGGTAACGGGTTCCGTGTGACTATATTATATGCATTTAATTTCGAGCTAATTTCGAGCTGTTATATGGTACGTCTGGTCACGCCCGCCGACGATGTGATCCGGCCAAGAGTGAAAACCTATTCGACCGGGCACATAACATTATAATAGCATACAAGACGCTCACGCCACGAGTTTCCGATCGGCCGCTACCGATTCGACTTATTGGCGAAATCAGCTCGTTATTCGTGCCGCCAGTCGCGATGATCCACGCCGATTTATTATTAAATTTTCGATCGGAACCCGCAGTCGTCGATCCGATGTTGAACGCCTATACCCGCAGAGCGCGACTGCATCAGTAATAATAACTAATAATAATATTATAATACATGGACACAATATTTATGACGTATAATACATACCTACCGACTCGCATATTACTCTACGCGAGCGGTTAATGAAGTTTTACACACGCGTAGGCGGTACTCCGCGGCCGAACTACCGCAGACTAGATATTATTATAATAATGATGATAGTATTATTATAACAATATAGGTAGGTAATGGAAAATCGAAAAAAAAAAAAACATTAATTCGTAAAAAGTGTTACGAAAACCGAATAATTCCACCATAGAGACCATATTATAATATTATAATAATAATTATGCCAGTATTATTATTATTATTATTATTATTACGTCCTGCGGGTCGAGTCTCGCTGCTTTTCGTGTGCTACATTATTTCTTTCGTTTCTGGACAAATTCGCGGGGAGTTGAACACCCGTAAAGGCATTAACGAGCTCGACCGACGACGTGCGGTTATTACAGACATGACTCGAACAAAATATTTTTTTACTTGTTATAGAAATATAGACACAAATCCATGGTAAAATGTTAACGAACCAGTTGTGTGCGTATACAGACAAATAATATTATTACGGAGCGTTGTATGTGTGACGTATATCGTGAGCGCATGGAAATCACTTCGAATATTACAATAAAAATGAGCTATGGCCAAGCACTGCGGGTACCTATACGGTTTAATATTTTTCGATGGGCGTTAAAGACGCTTCGAATGTAAATTCCCCGTTAACAATAAGTAATAACTATATAGATATAGTAGCTGTATGTACGTATTACCTACAAAGTGGTTATTTTAACATGAAAAAAATATTTTTTTTCGGTCAATTTTACTCATGTATTTTTGAAAATAAAACTATCCTTTTTTAACATTTTTTTTTAATTACTATACTTACTTATTTTCTTTTTAAAACAATAACACGCGTTTACATAATTAAAATATTTATTTGAGAAATTTGAATAATTCAATTATTGTGAAAATAGAATTTCAAATCAGTAATCAATAAGTTTAAATTAGCGGAGTAGTGCACTAACATTTTGTGCGGTAGGTACCATACCATACTCTGTGTAACAAAATACAAAAATAAAATACTAATAATTAATTGACATACAATTTCAAAGTTTTATTTTCATGAGGAAGAAATTTGTCTGCTTCAGAATATCAAATTAAAAATGTGCGATGTAAACAGTAAAAGTTTAAAACGTAAAATACGACACTGATAAAAAAAATAAAACTTCTTAAGACACATCAATTTACATAGAAAATATGCGTAGGTAACTAATCCTAATTTGTGTTATACGGAAAATTACATTTTAAAAAGCGTATATAATGCCGTATGAACCCGCGATAGTTGACATTCAAATCGATGCAGAAGGTCGGCAGGTGGAGACGACACGGGGTATAATTACCAGCCATATACGAATCGGGTACCTATTATAATGACTGAGAATAAAGGAATATTGTTATATAATAATATGCCTATATATATATATTTATATATATTGTGAATGAACGGCTACAGAATATCTATTCAGAGCGGTTCGACTAATAAGTTAACAAAAGACTACGGAATTTCTAAAAATCATAACATAACACGCGTTATCAGACGGATGAAAGATATCGGAGGATGTACACGAGAATATTGTATTTATTTCTTGAAGAAATGTCTGTACGAAATAAATATAAAATAGAACACAATGAGTAAATATTATCAATTAAATTGTATGTATATTATATATATATATATATATATATAATATATTATGTAGAATTCATAGACAAGATACCACAAAAAAAAAATTCAATTATTTTCGTTTAAATGATATTATAATATACAGGATGATTCATCAAGCTTCATTCCTATTCTTCCTAATCTTTAATAATCCGTTTATTCAAATTCTGATTTTTTGAAATTTAAGTACCTAGGTTACCTATTGCTTAAAAGCCTTATTTTTAAATACTTAGATTTTTCTATTATTAAGGAATGTTTATTATAGTGCAACAAAATTATTTTTTTTAAATTAAGTTAACTGCCCTTTTCTGCTGTTATAGTTGTTAAGTGTATAATTTTTTAAATGCATCAACATTTACATCAAAATTTAAACGAGTTGTTTCTGAGTTATTAAGCTTTATAAACCAACGATTACCTAGTTCTTAAAAATGGTCTTTATTACATAACATATATGAAGTTGGTGTAATATTTAGTCTATATTACATATAGTAGTTTATTATATTTAGGCAGTTTTACAAATTATACAATTTTAGAAGATTAATATGAGTTGACATAGTTTTATTATAATCTATTATCTTTAGAGCACAAAGTTTATTAAACTAAGAACTATTAATTCAAATTTATATTCATATTTAGTGACATCAACATTTTCAAAACAATCATCTGCTTAACAATTTACAGTAAAAAGGATGATTCTAGTTTTAAAAAATAAATAATTAGGGAGCACCACAAGAAACATCTTAAGTGATATTGAATAAATATTAGTACTAAAAAAAATAGCTTTTAATACCTATACGGCTATACAATTCAAATCTGTTAACTATTTACACTTTAACAGAGTTACTAGAAGGTAAAATATTAACTACTCACACGACACAAATACAACAACAGAATATGAATTGAAAAATTTCGTTTATGGACAATGTTATAAAATACTATAAGACTCTACGGTTTGGAACTCTGGGCTCTGGACAGTTCAGTTCGTCATGCACAGACATCCAACCAACACTAACTCACTGGCCACTATATAAGGCCGGATATATATTATGCACACGGAAGGGGAGAAATCTTTAACCATCATAACATAAGCATAATACAATATAAGCCATACGCTGTTTAACAAATCAAAATTCAAATAGAGGATACACTTAGGAATGCTTCGTGATCCACCCTGTATATATCGGTGTAGTGAAAATATCGAATTATAGTTATATATAGTCCATCAGCCAGTGTATAATATAATGTGGTTATATGACGATCGACGAACATTTGGAGCGTCCGCATATGTGTATGCGCGTAAGGTTTGTGATTAATCGTTATGTCCTTTCTTTACGCCGAGTTTGAGAAAAAAAAAAAATTAAACGAAAACGTTCGGAAAAAAACCTACGAAAAGTCAACGCGTAAACTGTGTGAACAAACGCCCGTCAGATGTATAATAACAATAATTTCGTGTATAGGTATGAACAGCAGTCTGCGCGTGTGCGTTTCATCGATCATTATTTGTTCGTTAACCGTTCTAAGCTGAAGAAGTTAACACGAAACGCGTACATCATATAGGTATATCAGATAGACGATAATCGCATATTATTATTTTTAGATTAGAACGGTAAATCGGTATAGGTATAGGCCGTTATTATAATATTATTGTATCCCGTCATCGTCGCGTATACGGTTTTCATAATATGCCTATACTCAGTCAAAGAATTTATGGGATTTATACGAAAATGGCTAAAATATTACGTACCCACGCACATATATATGTATGACACGATCATTATCGTTTGATAAGAAACCGTAAGCACTAAATAATGATTGAATTTCTATTAGTCATTATCACTGCAGTCTTGGACTCTGGTTTAGGTCTGATCGAACCCACGTCGCGAGTGAAATCGCCGGTCGCCCGGTGTAAATTGAACGCAACTATATTGTTCTTGAAAAGTTTGTCCGACAGATGTAACAAGACCGACTCGGCCTGTCGACCAGATATATATATTATAGCGTCGCGTGACAGCTATTGCTATATTATATACGTATAGGTACCTAAATATATATATATTTATGCGGCATCCGCGGCGGAGGAATTCCACGGCGGCGACGGGGCGAACAATTATTATTAAAAACGCGCGAGCGGACATAATAAAATACGTCGTACCTACAGCTGCGTTATAATAATAATATAGAATGCCTATAATTATATGACTTATCATTGTTTCGGAACGACGATTCAGCGGTATCGGCACACTGTTGCACTGCACCGGTACACATCAAAGTGTAGGTCGCGTGCGATATTGTATATATATTCTGTAAAGTGTAATTAGACCGATCCCGGGCCCCTCTCGCGTACATAATTTTATACGTACTTGATACTAAAGCTGCAATAATTTCACTCGACTCCACCGTCTCCGGTAATAAAAATACTATACATTATTGTGCGTTCGTCGGCGGTGGCGGCGCGGTGCAGGGTATACCACACTGCAGCATCCGTACTTTAAAACGGCGCAGATGATAATAAATTGTCCTCCTTTTCGCTCGCGTGCAACTCTGCGAGGACGGTTTTCTTCTATTTTTCACAACATACCTTTGCGACTTGTTTACGAGCCGATTGCCGTCGTTATTATTACCGTCATCGTGGCCGGCATCGTCTATATTATAATACCTGACTGACTATATTATGTAGAATTGTAGAAACACGACGAGATTCGATAGGTGGTCGATAACCGACGGAAATCTGGAACAAAAGTATATTCAACTCGCCAATGTAATATAATATGATCGCTCCTTCGGGTAACGAACCCCGTCGCCTATCAGACAGATTTTGTCACCAAGTATACGGGTCCACGAGTTGCTGCTGCGTCATACGTCAGATCTACAATTTCAGCTAGTCGTGTTCGTCACCCCGTTACGTGGACCAACCGCAATTTTTTCTAACGCCCTCGTCCGGACAGCGATTCACAAAATGTCATTGGAAAACCTATTTTGTGCGTACAGATCGCCACGCCAGTAAAAGAGTATACCGTACCCATAACATTATGCCGGGGATCCTTCGCAATGCCACGTCGATTATAATGCAATAACAGTACTTTTAACATTTCCTCAACGTCCCTTGTGCTTTTACACACATGTTATTTTTATTTTTCGTCCACGTGGTTTCATACCTTGCAGCCTTTTTATATTTTGAATTATTGCGGTATTCATTCAAACGACGAGATCAAAACGACAAGTACTAACGTCCACAATTAGGTATACAACTTTCGACTAAGTAAAGCGACGGTCTCCGAATCGACGAACAAATAATTGTAACAAATTCAAACATTCTTGCAAAAGTTTTTGATTTAATAAACATGTCATCGCAGTGGAATAATTTTGAATTTCTCAATATCTAAATATACTTTATTTAATGTGTGTATAATATAATATAATATAATTATTAGCTTATCATGCGATCGTGATTATTGTAAACGTTAGAATAATAGCATCTATATATAAGTATAAAATGGTTTGTCCTGACCGTGAGTGTGAAATTTAGTCAACGGTTACGTTTTATGATGTATGTACTTACTTAATAAAAATTATTAAATACATAAACATCCGATCCCCAATTATAATATATTATATTGTGCACTACAATTCTTCGAACCGTTCTAAAAGATGTTCGATCAACGAATGAAATGTATACGATCGTGATTTGTCAAATATAAAATATTTATTATATTATTTAGTATTTGGAGTGACGTGCAGCAATATAAAAGTCACACGGTGTAATACCTTATAACGATAATTATCATAATGCCGGCTTGGCCTGCGAGACGCGGCATTGTAAATATTTTATTGTCTCTGTTGTCCAGCTGAAATTTTCATAATTATACGTTTTTAAAACCTGTTACCAATACAAAGAACAATGATAATATGATTTAGGTTGTCAAAACTCAAAAGTGACTATTACTTTTTTTAACACTATAGTTTTTAATACCCAACAGTAAAATCGATCACTCTACACGTCATCAAAACAGTTGAAGTGTTTGAAACATAACTATTATTATTTATTTAAATTACAATACGTAGTATACGCGTAAAATTTTAATTTCGATGTAAATAGTAACATATGATAACGTTGTCAATTATTTACATTCGTGAACTGCAATCTTATTTAATTTTATATTAGGTATAATTAATTTAAATAACATGATTTTTAAGTTATTTTCGTAGACACATAAATTTTAATTATATTTAACTGAATATTTACTAAATTTAATAATTGTATAATGAATAAAAAGCAACTTAATCGGCTTAATCCACGAAGCGTTTTATTTAAATTACCACTTTATAAAGTACCATAAAAAATGTGATTTTTTTTTATTTATGTGGCAACATAAAAGGTGTATATAATATAATATTATACTATATTATACTCTGCAAAGCGAAGCATATTTTAAAAAGAATCATATACTGAGATAGGTATAATATATAATATTAATCTAAATGAATATTGTTTGAAGCTCATAAGTTATAACTATTGTAGTTAAACCTCTACCAAAAAAAAATAATATTAGTGTTAATTCACATATTTGAAAATATAATCGATTATTGAATTTTGGTATTTTGACACAAGACTTTAAAATGTACGTGTATTTAATATTAAATAAATGAAGTAAATAATTCAAATTTTACAATTTAAGGATATAGTTGATTAATGGATACGTTGTATAATGTAGGTAAGTAATTTAAGTTGAATATGGTTGAGGTCAAAAGCTTTATGAATACCCAGTCTACATCAGTGATAATTAAAAAATGATTTAAATTTTGAATAATAAATACACTATTTTTTTTTAGTGACTGTGTGAAAAGTACAGAACGCAACATTACGATTTGAACATTTAAATGATATGATGTATATTAGATTTGTGGAAGTGTGGTGTGGTGTGGTGTATGGTGGGGGCGAGTGGATGACTTGTATAATATAATGGTTTGTACAAGCATTTTTGTTCTTTAGTCGTGGCTATTGTTTTAACTTCCATTCGAATCTAATGTAAGAAATCCAAATACAACCATATATTTATAATATTTTTATATTCTTTAATAGATATTTTATAAACTGATTTAAATATATTATGGATTAAATCAGATCTGATTATGTAAACAAATAAACCATTACCATTAAATTCCGTTATAACAAAATTTTTTATTGTTAAAAAAACTAGTTTCCACAACATGGCAACTGCAAGCTATTGGCTATTGCATAAACGTTTTACAATCAAACTGTCAAGTGCAGAATACTAGCATTTTAACATTAAAAATTACTTTTATTTAATTAATTTGTTTTTTATTGTCTATTGATCATTATTGATTAGTTCAATGCACTTTAATAAACTTTAAAGTTCAAACTAACGTTTGTTATGTTTTTTAAACAATAATCAAGACGTTATCCAGGTATTATCTCAACATAGAATTTAGATGAGTTATACAAAAATTAATTTATCTCTATAAAGGTTTTGCATTAGATAAAAATAATACGTTAAGTCTACAAGAATATACATTTGCTAGACAAAGAGATACCTACCGAGTTTGTGGTAAATGTGTTAAGCATAAGATCGTGATTTTTTTCTTCAAACATAATACGATATCACCTAATAGACAATTTAATGACCATGGCACGAACCTTGTCTTTAAGAACCTGTCTGCATTTACTATGATTACGCATTATGTTCACAAAAAAGAAAAACACACATATATGATACAGTACATATTTCAATGTTAGTTTATGCTTTATCTCTATATTTTATAAATAAGTTTCATGGAAACTCGGTGCAAGTATATTGTAATTATTTATAAGTAAGTAACTGATTTAAAAATTTTAAATTTATGTAAAAATATAAACATGAAATGTATTATCTATTATTGTTTTATATTATTATTATTTTTTTTATGGTTCATACAAAATCGTGGTGATATTTTTGTGCGAAAATAAGAATATAATATTATAGAAAAAAGTCGATAAAAAAAAAATCGTATTAATAATTTACAACTATGATAATTTTTATAATTACCTATAAGATGCAATGATGAGTATCGATTCGGATGGTGCATTTATATTTTTTACTGATAATTAAGACTCAATCGGGTATCATATTCGAAATATGTCTAAAATTATATCACATATCCAAATAAATTGTTGGGAAATCAACAAATCGAAACGAACGCGTACAATGGATATACACAGAGACCAATTGACCTAATTCTGAAGAGCTTAGACGCCTTATAGACGACGTTAAACAGTTCATTTTCATTTCGTATCACAAAAGTGTTTACGTTGCATTCTATTTGGAAAAAAAATGAAAGGAATATTATTGAAATCATTACATATCAGTATTATATCACATATCACTTATAAATAATATAATATATCAGTCGGACAACGCCTGAAGTGTTTCGGTTATCAGAAGCCGATACATAGCAATCCAAAAGTGTTATTTATTTTGCATTATATATTATGTCACGTTGCGTTCGATTCGCCGGCAGATATCATAAAGGTACTTGAATTGTTCGTAAATACTAAATTGTAAAATATTATATACTTTTACGTACCGCAGTAAAATACTGCAGAAATCTGGGTTTCTACGACCTCGTTGTCTCTATACAAATACATTTTGTAGATTTTAACATTTAAATGTTCTTTTATAAATTATTATAAGTACCTACATAATATTGCCGTTGATGCTCCATCCCATTGTATCCTTTAACTATGCATTTATTCAAATTCTAATTTTTGTAATTTATAAGTATATGTATATACTTACATAATATCTCTATACTTAAAGACCATAATATTATTTTCAAATACTTCGATTTTTTCTTCTATTTAAGGTGTACCTATAGTAAAAACTTATTTTTTTTCAAACAGGTACCTCCTACCTCATATTTTTAACAGTCGATTTTTGGGCAGATGTTGATAGGTATAAGTATTTAAATCGAAATTCAATTTTAAACGCGTATAACTCTAAAGCAGATTAATTACACGGTAAAAAAATACAAATGGAAACAAATAGGAACGCTATTATTATTTTCAATGATCACAAAATGTAGGTATTCGTTTACCTGCAAATCAACGATGGTAAGTAATACAATGAAAAAACTAGAGTACCTCATGAACAGTTTCACATGACACTGTGTAGGTAAACTATAAAATGCTTCGGTAAGTATATAAACAAGGCTGATGGAGGGATTCGCTAAGTCGTCGGGCTGATACGGCAACAATACGGCAATATAATATCATATAATACTTGGGTACACATATATTATATACCTATAAAGTGCGGACATATTGGGCTGCGAGCCAACGCGTATCGATACCGCGCCCGCGCATACACACACGACCTACCTGGTGTGCTATGTGTGTCTAAGTATATATATTATGTACATACATTGAAATATCGAATATATATACATATGTGTGTGTGTGTGTGTGTGTGTGTGCGTGTGTGTGTCTGTGCCTGTCCGTTTGTTGTATACACGAAAAAGATCAGAAAATTATGCGTGACGTCCGATTACAAATCCTGTCGACGACTTTGCGCGCACAACATGCACTGCAAAACGTATGGTATAATAATATAATATATTATTACAGTACGACACACTCGCGGTCGCCGGGTAATACGACTCTTGTACGTCACCGCGGTCGCCGTGTTCACAAACATGTTTATAATATAGTGGTCGTCACGTGTGCTTACCGGGTCGTATTATAATGTATATGCTATTATACCTATGCATTTAACGTTATTGCGTGTGTACAGTGTACTAAGGCATACAGCGCGATAAATTTGTGCCGTCCGTCCGCATTATATAGGAACTTACCGGGACCGCAGTGACTTGGTCGACGAGGTGGTCGTTTCAGACTAAATAGGCAATAGAAAGATCCCGGAAAAGAACATAATATTTTTGTCTGTGTACATTTTTTATCACAGGTTTTCGGCCGCGAGACATAATAATATATTCCACTGAAATCATTCCGTCGTTATCAATTAATGAACGTGGGTAATTACTAATTAAGTAAACAAAAGAGTTTTGTCGTTTAAACAATAACTGTAAAAATAACTTAAAAACAAGCCGTAATAATTGTGTATCTCTGGTCAAATTATTTTTAATAACAACGATAATCACAAGGTTATCAATGATTATTTACTAATTATTTTTAAAGCGAGATGTGACTAGTCCACACCCTTTTTATGGACGAAACTTACACACAACAAGGTGTACGATACAAGGAACCTGCAAGTATAGTATTATCCCGGTTGCCCAGGTCTTCGACTGTATAATGATAATAATAATAATCATGATACGCAGGTGTATTATAATATAAATTATTGTTCAGGTATTCAGGTGTTCAGACGCCCGATCCGACGACGATGACGACGAAGACGTGCCCGCGGTATCAATGATTAATCGCTCGGATGGAAAAGCGGAAAAAATCTCAAGAGGATTTGTGCGTCGGTCGGTCGGTCCACCAAAAACAAGGTGGTCGGGGACTTGCGATCGTCGAGCGATAACGTGGCGCAATCGTCGGATTCGCCCGCGGGAAAAATCACTAATGACGACGGTGATGACACGATTGATGAAACACCTCCGCCGATGGAATTTTTTTGCATAGTGCTCGTACTCGAACGGTTTTTCGTATTTTTGTTTTCGGGACAGGGAAAAGCTGCAGACGGATTGATAGAAAAATATCGTTTAGCCAGATAGCATACGATTCACCCAACTGCAGGTTTTCGGCCGAACAATAATATCATTCTCGCCTTTGGACGGAAAGAGTGATAAACGTATCAATACGTGATAACGATGACAATAGCAATATCGCAATAACAATTCGAAAAATTCGGAAAATTCTCAAAAACAAAACAAATCAATAACCGTATAGGGTAATTATAATTATTATTTTATTGATCATTATTGCGTTTATCGCCGTCTGTACATGGCCGTGTGCGTTTTCCTTTTGAGGCGGCGTACTGTTGTAAGATTGTCGCACAACAGGCAACAACTTACAGTATCGCTGCGTATTAGGTGTAATATATTATATTATTATGCAGGAAAAGAAATAGGATCCCGAATCTATATATACAGATATAAATAAATTCTGTGTCTAAGTGTTGTTGATGGCACTCGTTATTTCCGATGCAACGCTTCTTTTACTACCATACTACAACTACGCTCGTTTTGCTTTTAGTTGTTTTCACACTCTCTCCCCGCCGTTTTTATTTATTTTTTTCCGTTAATCACCGTTTGCTCATTTGAACTTTCAAACCAATTTTTAAATCGAATAACGGAAGAGTCAATTCATTAATCACCACAGACACGCTTATGTGAGTATTGCATTCGCACAAGCTGTAATCTGTTATGTTACGTAAATACAATTTCTCTAATCCGACAAAACGATTATAATATCTAAATATTATTTTTTCTCTGGCATGATATTGTTTGTGAAATCTAGTTTAAATACAATACAATAAGTAATACAATAAAACGTTTTGTGTATTTTTCTGCACAAGTTCGCGTTTCGGTGATCCTAATTTGATACGTCACTTTAGTGTCCACCCACTCAGTTTTTACGGCACAACACTATTGTGTCGTTGAAAATATCTTTTATGTCATATTATTGACTATTTTGTTTGAACTGTTGTGTATACTTTAGGTACTGTTAAATAATGTGGGTATACTTTGTACTAATTTTTAAACGATGACAATTGTATTTTTTTTTAATATATTCGCTATTTTATTCAAGTAATATTTTAAATAAATTCAGAATAGTTTAACTTACCAAACGTTTAGAATGAAATCGTCGCGAGTCTGGTTTTTATCGAATAAAAAATAAATCGGTTCCTCCGCGACGTCTGGGTCACACCCTTTTTTTTCCAATCACGAATCGATTGTGTTTGAATAATAATAAAATTTAATAATAGGAAAATAAAGAGAGGATGGACCACATCGGGTACTCGACCGAGAGAACAAAAAAAAAAATAAAATGTAAAAACTCTATACATATATAATATATATATAAGTATACGTAAAATGTAATATAATAATAAATGGTGGCCATAAGACAACCGAGGAATATGCTAACGAATGAATGACTATCTTAAAAATGATCTTGACGTGCCCTCACGATGATTTATCATTTTTTTTTCTCCTCGTTCTATCCTACTCTATGGGCACACCACCACCATATACCCGCCTGCCAATTGAAGTCCCAAGACCATTAGAACCGACGGTTTTCAAAAGGAAAACATTCCATTTCTAGTTATAGTAAATACATACACATACATAGGTATATTTATATACATGTGCATACGCCACATGCACTATATGTACCTATATTGTATATAATATAATAAAAATGCAGTCGCTATACATATATATATTTATATACATACCAATCAAAAGGATTATTATTGTATTATTTTTTTCATCTTATTATTATTATTATTATTTCTTTTCTTGTAGTTACTATTATTTAACAAGTTTCAGTGGAAAAAAATAAAATTGTCTCAGATTTACAGACGGATTAGATTTTTGTATTAGTGTAACCAAAAGACCCAACACGGTGCGCCCCCGGGGGCTGTGACTTCGGAGTGCGCACCTCCTACAGCGTGCGTGTGTGTTCGGTCTAATTAAATAGCGTGGCGATTCGTTGCGTTTATCGACGTGGATATTAAATAGATAATACTATAATATAAACGACAATACAATACGGCAACGCCGTTATAGTAATCTATATGATATTACAAGCGGGTCGAAACCAACAATTCCGAAATTACGCCTTTAAATATTATACTGTAAAGCGTTATTCATTCCTTTTCTCGTGGATATGAAAAATTCATTTAATCGATATGAATCCACATAAGTGATGAGATCTTATAAATAAGCCGTGACAGTGAAAGCGTTTACCGTTTAAACGTGAATTTTCCCCGGGGATCTCAACTTGTTAGGAGCCTTATATACTCTCAAATTTAAATTTATAATCGATATACCTAATATAAATATATAATTTAATTTGAATCAACATATATGCCGACAAACAGAACTCAGCGAGCCGCACTATTAAATTGAATTAGGATAAGTGCCAAAAAAAAAAAAAGAAAAACAACCTATAGATTAGGTGACGCGTTATTGTCATTTGTTGTACTAAAACAATTATGAAGTAAGTACCTATAAGTTATAACGTATTTCATTTGAACGAGTTGTTACAGGGGTAATATCCAACGGAATAAAGTTTAAAATAAATCGATTATCGTCGTCGGATGTTTTCGGACCCTTTGTATAAGTCACAGTATATTATTATTTATTACATATTATCGTCACCGATTATTCGAGAATTATTATGGAAGTTACGATTCCTAATGTTGAGTGGACGCCGTTGTAAAAAAAAAAATCCGCAATTAAATTATACTTATTATACAGTTATCACTATGATACCGTCTTGTTCGTATTATTTACGAAGTGCGCGAAGCCGATCGTATGCGTATCATTTTTACTGTGCAAACGTAAAAACGATTAAAATATTGTCCACGTCTTATTATTGATATCGCCTACGTGTATAATATTATGTATTTTTTTTAATTTCAATGAAGCAATTTCCAACAGTAAATCGTACTATTTTCATCGATCGTCCAAGTACCTATATATACCTATTTACAGCCGACCGCGTTTTCTAAAATCGATTTCTGTGGTCCGTTATATTATGTTCGCGTGCGTTAAACTTGAAGCACAACGACGTCGTATATATACACGTCCTACCGATCCGTGCAATGAACTTGATAAAGCGCTCTCGTATAACAATTACTTTTTGCGGTCCGTGCTCAGTTTTGACCTTGAACTTGGCCCCATCGTTTTGTGGGTATAAGCCGTAGACAAATTATTTATACGTCATCGTCATCATAGCACACGATAGTATCGTCGCATCAAAATCCAACACAATGTATTATATATAATATATTATAATAATATATTGTTGTACTATAATATACTAAATAGTATATATTTTACTCTGCAGCTGAAAGGATTAATTAAAGTGATACATATTTATAGAGATCCTTTATTTTACCGGATTTGCGTTCTATTACAGTATAAAATATGTCAATCGTGTGAATGATATTATTTCCATCTCACATTCTCATATAATAATTTAATATAATATAGGTACTTAATAAACGCGTACCTGAATCATAAAAAGCAAAACCTATAGACATATTTCAGGTGTATTAAAAAAAATATATGTTTAAGGCTTACCAACCTGCAATGTTTTAATTTTTTAATTTGTTTAACTAATTACTTCATGCATTAGTGAACAACACCGGTACCCGTATGATTCAAAATAGGGAAGCCATTTTCTGGTATCGGCTTTTTTGGTAAATATCCCCTCCAGCTAAGATGTTCTCTTAAACTGTTCTCGGTTTCGGATCGGCGTAATTTTCAACGTGTATTTCAAGAAATATTTTGGCATTCATTCGAGTCCAGTGTAAAAACGATTATGCTGAGTTCAAATATACATGTATACAAATATTTACGCGTATATAAAAAGTTTAAAAATTATTTCGGGGGACATAAAAAATTAACGCTGTCCACAGAAAAAAGCAATCTCGCTTCACTGTCAGACAGTGGTTTTTTTCACTTTAGTATTTATCGTGCGCAAACTAATGGAACCGTGATAATTTATACATAATTTTTATTCACTCGTTTAGAGGTGTCGACTACGTGAAAAAAATATAAATCGACAAAAAACACTGTGTAAAAATAACGCCCGACCGCATTACGCTACAACGGGTCATTTTCAACCGCAATCGACGGAAACGGCCAAAACGTGTGTAGGTATATTATACTATAAAATATAATATAATAAACTACGAGTGTCCAATTTCGGTGTGGCACATTCTTTCAGATATTTTTTTTTCTTTGATTTTAAATCGGCTTGGGGAAAAAATTGTCACCGATTTTGCAGGATCATCCGGATCCGTTTTTTATTTAGATGATTTGAAACTATATATAGGTAGTTGGGTGATATGCCGCCCTTGTACACAACGCGTCACTAGAAAAATAATATTTCCGGTGAGGGATGACTGGTGAGAGCCGGATTGAATGTGTGAATATTTGTTTTTTGACGTATTATTAACGAATTACGATTGCTACATAAATAGAATAAGTGTGTTAATGGCTTCTTACCAATGAAGCTTAACAAAATGTGTATTGATACGCGTAAGATGAATAGAATTTATAGCTGATATAATTTAAGTTAGATTTAGACCAATAGAAAAAGATATCAGCAATAATTAATAATGCATGCAACATAAAACATTTAAACTCTTGTAAGCAGTAATACAATTTTTACGTTGTTCGGTATTAATGCAGTGTTATGTTATTTGGTCGGACATTTGATTGAATTATGAAAATTGAATAGGACGTACTGTCTACGATGTACACAGATAACAGAATAACTCACACTTTTAGATAACAAACACCATTGATATTTATTTTAATGAGATTTTAACAGTTTCGTTTTGAAAAATAAACGGCAGACGAAGAACTGCGTAAAAACAGCGAAGAGATGACTTAGGTACCATACGACAGCGGGTAAACGTGGTTCATCGCGGCGGTGCTAATAAGTGGTGAGAGAGAGAGAGAGAGAGAGAGAGAGAGATTGAGAGAATACAACCCGTCGTTGAGGTCAGAACAGTAAACCGGGTGGTTTACGAGTTACGACGTGGACTATAAAAACAATCCCTCGTCGTGTTTAGGTTATACGTGTATATACTATATATACATATTATTATATTTTTGACCTTTACGACCCGTATTCCGTAACCGTCTGGTGTCCAGCTCGCGTCCCCGAGACGAAACAATATAATATCGTAATCATATTTTCTCTGCTTTTCTCTCTCTTTCTATCTCAAACACACATACACACACACACACACACACACACACACACACACACACTCATCCTCTCTCTGAAATTCAATACAATGTTGAATGATTGAAACCTCCTTAAAGCGGACACTATGAATATATTATGTTTTGATACCGAAAAGTGTGTGTAAGATAGGGTGAAAATATTTACAACCACGTACACACTATATACATCATATAATTTTCTTATCCATAACTCTCTCAATTCAACAACAGTGACATGACTTTCCATACCTACTTAATAATAAATATCAAGTAGGAAATCTAAATATAATTAGTAGGTAACGAATGGGATTTTTAAATAATCACCCCAAACAAATATAATTATACTTGTAATTAATGTAATAAATGTATAACAGCAGACTGTCTCATAACTCATAAAATAAATACTTAATATGGTGTAAGTACACTAGGTAGTACCTACAGGCTACAGACTAAACGCAGACAGTATAAAAAATAAAACATTTATTTTTGTATACATGATTCTAGATCACGAGAACCTCTGAATAGCGGACGTGGTCCTGTAACACGGTAAATAGAGATTCATTCAAAATAAACGGTCATTAGTATATTATACATTTTTCAAAACGGCGATAAAACGGTTATGTTAATTGTGTATCGTACACGCGTGGCACTTCGCCGGGAGACCCACTTCAGACACGAAATAACATTATAATAATATAACGTGGTCGTTTTGTTGACGTTTTACGCGGCCACAGCAGTTATTTATTTCGACCTCAAAGAGGGTAGTGTGGTTTTTTTTCAACCCTCGTTTACACTCTAAATTTAAACAAACGACGTCCAATTTTAAACCGTTTCACGTAGGTACGAACCCAAAGTATGATATACTTAAACCAAGCGCTAATACAACTAATATCCTTCTCGCGTGTCTCCGCACTATAATATACCTATATAAAACACAAGCGCTTTAAATATTCGAAAGTGAATTTAATAGCATCTTAAAAGAGTGTTATTATAAAATGTATATATACGTGTAACGCGAGTGTGTGTATAAAAATGCCAACGACCTCATAAAAAATGTTAAAAATAATTTTCTATGTACCAAACACTTAAGACTGACATGGTAATTTGGTCGTAACAATAATTATCGTTGAAATATTTATCTAACGACTAAATATTATGACGAGATATTCGTTGAAAATCCGATACAATAGTCGACTAACTAAACACGCGTCCCATATAATATATACAAAGCCTACCATCAAACTATTATTTGCCCATATTTATGGCAGTGAAGTGCACAAGTTCTAAACCGATATATCACAACGTTATATTATTTTAGAAGTTGTGAAAAACAATTTTCTAGCATCAATGAAAAATGATGTCGTCGGAAAACGTATTGAATTTGATTTAGATTCCGAAGGTCTCCGTTGTTCAGAAAATGAAAATCAATTGAATTTTTCAGTTGTATAGGTAGGATTACTATATACTCGATAAACGTAAAGTTAAATATCAATATAAAATATTGTGTTTACAGCTCCACGATAGTTAACTATTTCAAAAAAAAGGAATACACAAATAATGGACTGTTACGCACTAATGTCACGTCTACACAATACAACAAACTATAATATGTTAGTTAAATATATTAAAATAATATAGTACAAATCCACAATATAAGCATTGTAATGCAAATGTAACAATTGTATTTGTTTATTTATTTTGTTTTAAGACTCGTCTTCAACGGTCGGATCAAATGGCTCGCTATAAATTAGTCAGTCACTAACTCGGCCATTACTATAACATGGGCATGAGCGACGCGACCGATGATGTACAACTACGTGTAGATTTTTATTAGTGTACCAACGCACACGGAATGCCGATTTCGTGTTTGCGAATAACCGAACACAATATTATTATCAAAAGATATTATATTATTATACATCGAGTTATAACGCGTGTACTGTTTTAACTGCACTGCACACACACACTGTTAATATTTGTCCGTACAGAAAGAGATCACGATTTACGCTCAAATAGAGAGACGGCTAGACGAGACGCTGCAGTAGAGAAAGGGGCGCGGGCTCTTCAATAAAACCAAAGACTGTATAGTGACTACTATACAATATATACGTGACCCCGGTATAATATGCAGCAGCAACAGCAGCTATATGTAGTGGATGTAAATAATTCGAAACGACCAACGGCGTAATGAAAACGAGGATTGATGAGGGAAGGCTGTACGGCGAGAAAAGTGTAAATTGATGATGATTGGAATTTGACCTTTTATGATTCGTCGGGTTCAAAGTGATTAAGTCTCGGATATTTGATTTTTACGAATGCAATTGGTTTTTTATTATTATATTTTCCACACGTGTCGTGTAACACCCGAACGTTGATACTATAATATGGTAGGTATCTATAGCTGCTGCAGTAGTTCAATATCGGAACCCTATATATGTACAACCATAGAAATGTAGAATTACTTATTTAAGTTTTTGAAAAAAAATGAATGTAAATCGTTTAACTGTCCCACATTAGCGCCAGTTCGTATACGCGTAGCCTTCTGTCGTACATTAAACGAAATATATTTATTCGTATATAATCCAATTAGTTGAGATGTCGATAGCTTAAAATTTAATTTTGTTTTTCATCGACAGAAATCCATTTATACTTCACCTGGCGTAGGTATATGCTAGATTATTTCGAAAGATATTAACATTATTATCATTACGTACATGCACTATATTATAATATTATATATATATACGCGCACGTGTGTGTGTGTGTGTGTGTGTGTAGACGGTTTATAATACTAATTTAATATTCGAGATTTTTTTTCCGTAATAAATCGAGCGAGTGACCTGCACGGGGGTGTGGTCCTGACGGTACATTTTTCCACGAGCATCCGTCGAGATCGGAGGTACTGCAAATAATGAGTTACTGTCATCGTGTCTTCTACCCGTCGTACCTGTGCAATATAATAATATTCGTACGCTATTAATTACATTATAAGTGAACTGTCAAGGTGGTTTGGAACGGTCCGTACCGGTCCGGCAACGGTAACCTATACATATTATACCTACCTAATACCGCGCGATGTGGGATTTCGCGTGTGAACGAATACATTACAATAATTGGCGGGCTTTGATGTTCGTTAATGTATCACGTCCGAATAAAAAACATTGAAAGATTTATTACGTGTTTAATATGGTGGTACCTATTGATGTTTAAACTTTTTTTAACACTTTTGTTGTGTGCTCGAAATTATGATTATTCCGTAATTTCTTATTTGTATGTTCGTTATTTGTTGTTGTTACGATCAATAAACATAATATTATGTAGATATTTCTAACAAAAAAAAAAAAATTCTGGATATCGCTAGATCAAAGTATTCACACAAATGTTCACAAACGTTTTTCGATACGTAAAGACCATAGAATTCTATACAAAACACATAGAAAGTTAATGATTCCTCACAATCAATCAAAAGAAACCGACAAATTAATATTTTTTTATTTAAATGTTGTGGGAATATTATAATAATGTATACTTTATAATAATAATAATAATATACATGTTAGCGAGTTTAATGGATTTTTGTTATCAACACGTACTTTTTAAGTATGATATAATATATTATAGGTATGTAAAATTTAAATACATACGCGTGATATTGGTTGCCTGTTGAAAAAAAAAAAAAAAACGAAAAAATATAAATCATAAATCTTATTGAAACGTTATTTCTAAGCCGAGGGATTATAATAAATAATCGTAAACCCCAACATCCGTGAATACCTAATTTAGCTCGCAAAATGTGTTTAATTATACATATATCCGTTCCATGAGTATAATATACGACCAGCGAACAACAGGTTATAACATATACCTACCGAATAGTCAGTCAAATGTACAAATGGTTTTGCATATTATTTTTGGTAAACCGGTCGTGCTGTTGTTTTGGGTTTATTTTTTCCTCAACTTCGTTCGCCGCCGCATTAATGGATTGAACATTTCCTAATAGCTTATTTGGATACTCTATTATATATTATGACATAATAATAAAATAATCTCATTGTGACGGTTTATAATATTATTATTATAATGTAACTATCACTTGTTAGGTATATGATATATTATTATATTAGGCTCCTTGTGCGGACGACTAAAACACAATGCACATGCGCAAGACATGTTTGTTTTTATTTCACGCATGGACGTATATAAAATATAATGAACATATCCTCAAAAATTATTCACATATTATTATTATAATATTTCAAAATTGATTTCGAGGTTAATGATTCGCATAATTACACGCTACTATCTTATTTCCACTCCATCATCGCATACATAATAATATTATGTATAATATACTCGATTAGATTACTGACGTCGTGTACTTAGAATAATTATTATTAACTGATAAGTAAATGAAGTATAATATATGAACACTGAAACATCGAGTAGGCGGGTTATCTTGATAAAGTTGTTTTTTCTTTCCTTTTTTTTTTTTTGTTTTTTAACTCTGTCCACTTTTAGTCAGTATATAGGTGCACACGCGTTATCGCGGACAATCAATATAAAATTCACGCATTTAATACAAAATTATGTTCAATAAATTATTATACACGCGTTTGAATAATTCAATGAAAGCCTCGTGCATTTTTTTTTTAAATGTATTTTCTCTCCGAACGTTTTAACTCTCTGAGACGTATTGAAAGTAATTTCGCACGTATTGCCGAGTCATTTCAAGAAGAGAAATCATTGTTTTAAAAATATATTTCCTGGAATGTTACAAAGCGATGTATAAAAAGTTGAGATCGTGAAACAATATAGTTAGTAAAATTTAGAAGGAATATTATGTTTTGTTAGAAAAAAAAACAACAAAATAATAATGTTATATTATGCAGTTGACCAGTGATCAGTCTAATTTTATTACACGCAGTGAAGAGTGTGCGTTAATAAAGCTGAAACGGCTTTTAACTGTTTATGAAGATATATATAATATATTAATAGGAAATCCGTGGGATGACCCTCATAATGATAATATAACATCCTTTTTTTTTAATTCATTTAATCGCGTTTTAGTTTTATAAATTGAGAGAGAACGGTTGCGTGCAACCGGAAGAATGAACTTCAAAACTACATAGGTATTGTACGTAACACACTTTATTCTGCAGCAATATAGCATGATACTATATAATATTTTATTCGATTACCTATAACTGTATCGATATTTATCGTACTTTTTAAATATTTTTTCAAATTGAATATTATGAACCAATAAAATTATGACATACTATATTATATTGTAATTTATAATAGACAATTGGGATACATAAACTTATGTAGAAGAACTAATAATGATTGTACAGTAATGAAATCGCTCATATCGTAATATACAGGCACCTGCTTGATACCCACTATAATATTATTATACTTTAGTAATGTTTCGGGTGCATGCAAAACCGCAGTGATTCAATATTCTCGCCGCTCTTTCTGCTATTTAAAGTACACGCAAGTGCACGGTGTAAAAGTTTAAAACTGTATCGAATTATTTTCATGTACATTTTTGAAAAACACGAAAATCGACCGATGTAATACGAGTTAACTTAAAATTTGTATGCAAAAAAAAAATTGTTGTACATACTATTTTGGGCGTTCATAAATTATACTGATCTTTGTTTTCCCCCCTCTGTATACACTTTAATATATACTTACGTACACACAGTTTAACGAAATACAATGTTATACTCTTAAAGGAAGGTACATAATAATTTCACGTTTCGCACCTTGCCGTGAATTGCCGATTCGAAGACAATAATATTATTATACATTCGTGTGTCATAACTCATCTCCCCCCCCCCCCTTCTTCCTCCACCTATAGTAGGTGCCTGGTATTCACACATCTGCTCGCGTCCTGCAAATAGGTCGACGAATTATTGTTACGTACACATGTTATTAAATTTTGAAACCTAAGACACGTACCTTTGCGCGCGCACCCTGTATATGATTACTGCAATCTTGTACGTTTAATAATAATATAATATTATAGTCGCCATACGCGACAATCTGCTGGGACGGCGAGGACGGCGGCGCTCCGTCTGAACGAATAATATTCTATTATTTTACATTTTTTTTTTTCACAGGAAACCGACAATTTGAAAACGGATGAAAACGTTAAACACAATATATTTTCTAACGCTCGTAATTTAAGTCGTTAAAAAATAAAATAAAAATATGTATTAACATCAAGCGACTGCAACGCGCGTTTGTGTGTGTGTTTTTTTTGTGCGTTTGATAAATGTCAACGCCTATAATATTATGTGTGTTTAAACGGTGAAATTAAAATATTATTAAGTTTGATGAGATCATATCCTGCGGGAATTATTTACACGTGTGGTCAATTGCGGCCTTCGTGTAATAAGACGGAATAATAATATAATATCATTAGACCCATTTCTCGAGCAACGCTAGTAATAATAAGTATAATACCGATTTATCTGTTCAGATATTTGTTGTTTGAGTGCGTATGGCTTTGGACCTCTGGTCAAACCATTAAAATTATAATAATATTGACAGTACCAATAGTCATTTGAGTAAATTGCTTTGGCGTTCGTTCAACTATAATATCCCTCAAACCGAATGAGATGTACATTATTTAAAAATGAAAAAAAAAATTCAAACCACTACATTTTTTTGTTAAGACTTCCGGACTGCAATATCCAAATAATGTATCCTCTCGAGATTACGAAATAAAAAGTAATATTAATTTATTTGTTTGTCAGTATTTATAAATCAATAAAATGTATATTGTTTTTTTTTTTTGAAGTACCTAATAATGAATGTTGTAAAATGTCTAGCTTTATTGGCAAGAAGTGTAGCTTTATTAATCCTGCAATTAAAGGTAAACAAATATTTTAGTTTCAAGAATGTTATTTTAATAAAAATGTGTCTACTGAAGAATGGTATTAAATTATCAATAATGATGTAACAAACAATTGATAATTTTAATTTTAAATTTTTTATTTAAATGAAAGAAATAAGTATCGGGGAAATACAAGTTATATTTGGTTATAAATTTAAATTTTTGGATATTTTGTATCATACAAACATTAAGTGAATTAAATTCTTTATGACTAATAATACCATATTATAAATAAGACACTTTTCGGCTTCTCGTAGTGTATTCCGCTATAACCTAACTTGAAGTAGGATCTATATTATATTATTAAAATTGTATGAGTGTTTATAAGCTGATATAAACTATGGCCTATGGGTTTGTATAGAAATATAGTTTAGGTATACTTAGAACTAACCTACGTCATAATGAAATATTCAGTGGTGTAACTGATACGTGGTGTATTATACGATTAACTTAAAAAAAATTAATATTATTATCATGAATACTTGTGCAGTTGTGCCACTTATTTTTAAGACAGTTATGTTTTGTCATTTAAGTATAGACAATAATATATATTTTTAGCTATAAATTATAACATTTTTCTATGATCGACCAGACGTAAATAATTTAACAATCAATTTTTGCTATTATTTTTAATTTGTTAATTCATTCGTGGTGATTAAATATTAATTGTTACCTTAATTGTTGCTGTTTCTTTTCTATGTACCTATATAATAATATGTTATGTCAGTATAATATGTTTTGAATGGGTATATACCGAACAAATATTAAATGTATTACGTGACCTAAGTCTAAATTATTGAATGCTAATTATTCCACATAAATAACTAAATAATGTACCTATAACTCAAAGAGGCGGTGGCCGTAGCGTAATTTTTATTTAATTGATTATATTATATTTTTATGATTTCAACTATATATACGACGACCAATGCAAACCAGCGAAATACGACAAGCGATGTCGAGTAAAAAAATATAAATTGTTAAATTATGTATGGTATACAGCATACTCGTATTTATAGTCGTATAATACTGAACCGTCTGAATCTGAGCGCGGGAAAAAATTAACCCTTTTTACGACGTGATCTCGTTTACTCGATAATAATATATCCGCACGCATGACGCATCGTCACAACAAACAACTACTATGCTTTATTTAATTCAAATCGAACAGGAGAATAGTAATAATTATCGCTTCTGTAATTCATACATACACAGTACATACATTCAATTGTGTAGGAATTATAACTGTATCGTTCTGACCACACAATATTACGCTCACGAGTTATTGCCTCGTATTTTATGTACGATGATATAATATTTATAAAATAATTTATTAAATACTTTATATCTATAGAAGGTGATACAGGCACGCCGAGTGCATACATACGTTTGTGGTAAGTATATAAAATTTAGGCGCATTGGCGGGAATATAGAAATTCGAATAATGGACGAGTATAAAATAGTATGACGAGGAACAATAAAATATCATTTTTTATCCGTCGATTCTAAAATATTATATAATATTGTTATACTAAATTATTGTATTCATCTGATGTGTTTGATGATTGTACAAGGTGTGGTAGGTCGCATAAAGTGAATGATTGTCATGCATATAGTAAAATATGTAATCAATGTGGTTTAAATAATCATTTTAGAAATAAATGCAGAAAAGGAGAAATAAGTGATGTGCGACACATTGCAATAGTAATAATTATAATAATAATATGGTGGTCGTTGTGTTGGAGATTTCCCGACGGGATTGGTCTTACGGCCGGGCGATAAGATTCGGCCATCAACAATAATATTATTGTACAATAGCACAATATAATAATAATATATAGGTAGGTGAAGCCGTGAAGGTATATACCTCGAACGCAACTTAGGACGTTCTACATACTATAGGTACCATATACCTATATCTACGTACTGCGTATACATCAGTGGACAGACGTCTTCGTCGTCGGTCGTCGTGTGTACGCGTTGTATAAAAACGAAAAAATCAAAACGTTCTTACGGAATAGATAATATTGTAGAATACTCCGGGAACGAAGGATGTTGATTGGGAACGGCGGGGGGAGGGGCAGAGGACTGACAGAAGTTTTAACGAGAAGAATAATGATTAATGACGTGTAGGGAATAAAAGAAAAAAAAAATAGAAAAAATAAAGAAAGGAAAAAAATGTACAATAATATTTTATAGGTATTTGTGGGGAAGGCGCTGCGCACGCTTTACTGCAGGATAAATGTGTGTGTGTGTGTGTGTGTCTGGACGAATGGACATGAGACGCCGTGTTATGTGTATAACCTACCTATATTATACTATCGTCATATTATTATTATTATTATTTTATATCAGCGCACTTTTGGTCTTGTGTCCAACATTTAAGACGTCTGATGTGTGCCGTGTTTTATTGGTGTCGTGATCCGCCGAAACGAATATCATATACTAATGCGTGTTGCCTATATAATATGTATATATAGGTACAAGCCGCGCAGTTGTCGACGTATTAAAAAAAAAAAAAAAAAAAACAAATACACACTTGTAACATTCATGTTTTTTCCATTTTGTCTTATTCGACGTTTTAACAATGATCGTTGTATAAACAACATATACTACCTACCTTTACTGCACTATACTAGCTAGTATCAGTCCATAACTTTTCATTGACAACAACAAGATAAAATATTATTATCAAATAGAAAACGAATTTTAATATTACGATCGAAAGAATTCTATACATTACAGTTGTTTCTCTTACGCCGTTAACCCAACGCGAGCAATGTCCCCATACCTATGCGCCTAATAATTATTATGATTTTTTTTTGTTTTATTTCACGTATCCTTCGACTTTATTGCTTCGGTAAAGCATTTATTGCTTTTATTTTTTTTTTTGTGAAGATTTGCCTCCTGCTTTTATATGATCAACTCTTTGCACTTGCTATATGAAATAGCATGCAATAGGTATAATACGCACCTACACGACTTAAGCGTATATATTACATGCTTTAGTTAGTTATGGTCTTATATAATTATATTATATTAGTTAAAGTTCCAAAGTACATCATGCACGTATGTTATAGAAAACATTTATTAGGTATTACCTAGGTACTTTCATACACGAGGAAGTTGTATAATAGCAATACAATTTCCCAATACAATTAATAGTTTTATATTATTCAATATTATGACTAAGGGTCTTAGGATCCTATAGTAACCACGTAAATAGTTTTATCTGTTAATAGTTTATTGCTAACTATGTGATTTATTGTGGTATTTTTTATTTATTTGATCTATGTGCAATTGTCGATGTTTTAATGAATTTAGTTTAACGTTATTGCTGGTTGTTTATTCAAATTATGTAAACTTTAGATAACTCACAATTATTAATGTCAAGGAATTACCTTAGGAATACGAAAATATGATTTATATATAGGTTTTAGGTTGTTTAATAGAAAATATGTATAATTTATTAGCATTTTTTTCTTATCTAAATTTGTATTTCTGAAGTCTGTAAAAATAATAATACTAATAAAATGCTTATATTAAGTGTACTTATCGTTGAAAATGGTTTTAAGTCTGAAATTAAATATTTTATTTAAATTCCATATACGCAATATACAATAACATTAAAGTACATATTATTACATTATTGATAATCCCTATACACTAGTTAACAGTTACAATATGTCAATATTACAATATAATAAGTCAGAAAGGTTTAGTTTTGTATAAAATATAATAATAACAGCTATGTTACCTACATAGGATTTAAATATAATACGTTCGTTTAACCGAAATTCCGTTTTTTCTTCACATTTTAATGATCGCTTTCATGATTTTTTTATGATCTCGTTCCATCCACAACAAGTTCGACTCGATTTTCTGATAAATGCCGTCCAGTACGGCTTTCAGGTCGCCCGGTTTGACGGATCGCCTTATCTTGTCCATCTGCACCACAAAATCAATAAACATCATCAAAACTCACAATATTACGATGAATTGACGAAAATAATATCATCAAACTGGTGACGCATAATATTTACCACAACGATCTCTTCGTCCGTCGCCACCTTGGGTGCCAACGCGGAGTACACGACAGCGATGTACTTGTGCAGGTCATCGCCGACCGGTGACGATCGAATCGTGTCCAGTTTACGTGACAGAAACCCGACAAGGGCCTTAACACCTGCCGGTGTGGCAACCACGTTCTCGCAAACGGTTTTGAAGCTCTGCAAGCTCCCGCGGTTCGCAACGTCCAATCGCATCAGATCTAGGTGACTTGAAATTTATAGTTACACAATTAATACACGCTAATAATATATTATTAGAGGACCTATAGGTACATTTATTGTTACTCCATATCGCAGATCGATGTTGTAGTTAGATAGAGGCCAATATATTTTGCAGAGTATCTCTGATTTTAGTATTTCATTTCTTAAACGTGGGTAGTTATTTGAATTAGCGTTATAGAAACTCGTTGAATATTGATCTTAGCATTTGAATTGTTCAAATTATCGAGTAAATGAATATAAACATTAAACACTAAACAGGCTTTTATATAGTCACCTTCTATGGAATATTTTCATATTTTCATTATATATAGACAATTGTTTAAATACCACCACGCGAATAACTCTTAAAAGTAATTCTACTAAACCACTTCACTTAAAAGAATTTATATCACCATGTGTACATTTTGCTAAATGTAGCCCCTTATTAAATAGCTGTTGCCGTTTCATATAATGTCGTCACAATATTGTGATCATAAAACAATAATAATTAATAAGCATTACCTCAACAGCGTTTGCAAATTTTCAGCGCAGGCCAAAGCTCTTAAAATTATTTTTTGCTGCGACGGTGATCGTGTCGTCTTGTAGAGTTTGTAAATTTTCGATAAGGTTGTGAGGTTAGCTTTTTTCATGCCCACGCACAGGGCAGCTTCTTCCATTTCCGACGGTATTCTAAAAATAACCCATTAATAAAGCGCACACGTCATAAAAGTCGATAATAATAATAACAATATAACTGTGTAGGTACGACTTTTTCGGGACGAAATATTGTTTTTGGACATAGAGAGACAATAGTACTAATTAGAGATTAAGACTAGAATTATAGCCATCGTGTAGAAAAATATCGACGACTTGGTGCAAAAGTGTGAAGACACTTGCGTTTTTTTACAGAAGAAAGTACGTAAACTACACGATTTAATTTTATAATTGAAAAAAAAAATTGGACACCAAAACACGGTGGTGTGAGACGGAGTGGCAAATGCTCAAACTTTTCACCGTCTCAGGGTGCCCAAGGCTGTGAAACATGTCTTCTTATCGGACGTTCTTATTACAGAATTACCCAACACGATAAATATTTGAACATATTTGAACAAGTTTACAATGTTAAGGTGTGTGAAATATATTATTCGCTTGAGAGATAAGTTAAAAACTCGTTGAGATTTAGGTTGACGAGAATAATATTATTAATCGTTGGTACCTACGTATGTACTATGTACACGTAGGTATACCTACTATATTATACATTATACCTATATTATAATATATCACACATTGGCCGTTATCGGATTACAAAATGTCAAAGCTATAACAACAACACCACTCGACCAATCGTGTCGCCTAGAATGTAATATGCATTAATATAAATTCCTTCATATTTTTAAAAACCATCCCACTCATCGTATAGGTATATGTTTAATAATATTATAATGCCAATCAAAAATACGAAACTTCACTAGTTCGTACGATTTGAACAGTATATGCCGCTATTATGATCACCACCGCGTAATTATTGATTTATTCAAAACATTTAAAACTGTATAAAATTCGAAATGTTAATGCACTTCGTATATTATCGATGTGCACAATCACTGCAGCGTGGCACAATGCGGTATCCTACGCGTTCAAAGTGTGTACAGTAAATAAGGTTTTTTGCTCGATAAGTGTGTAAAATACACCTTAGGTACGTAACATAATATCTGTGCTTCGCACATGCTATAGACAACAATAACTCACTACATTATACTAAGGCAGATACAAAGGTGTATTCGCGTTGTCAACGTGTCCATATATATGTGTGTGTGTGTGGGTGTACAGGGTGATCTATTTGACTGGCAACACTGTTTTTTATTTTTTTTGTTGTGTACAATATTTTATCAAATAAGTTTTTCACATAATTTTTATGTCCTGATATCGCGAATGGCATTGATCCCGATGGATTGTATGGGACTCTGTGCAAAACTCGACTTTTTACAATTTTTTCCCACCGTTGATAAAGATGATTTAACTTACTCGTGTCCGTTCATCCACCCGTCAAAGTGCGTTGACGCAGATTTCACGCAACGCGAGTTGCCCATGTTACACGTCCACGACAATAGTTTGCTCCAACCTATTTTCGTCTTATTGTTGTGGATCTGATTTCCTGATAATTTGTCGTACAAAATGTCCGCCAAGCCCTTTGCATATTCCTGTTAGAAATTAACGTTTATAAATATTAAAATATTCCGGAGTATATAATACGTATTATATTATTATTGCATGGAAGAAAAAATAGTTATATTATAATAGACTATAGGGAGTACTTTGAACATTGAATATTCCGTGGGATATCGCCGGATCGCGCCCATGATCGACGACAATCCGGTGACCGCCGTGTTCCAGGGCGTCACGTGGTCCTCCATCAACAGGTACTCGAGCAACGAAGTGTAATAATTGTACGGCACCAGCGCGGCTCGGCACAGGTGAAACGCGTCGTCTATGATTTGAGCTCTGTTAAGCACGTGTATCCGGTCGGGTTTTGTTATCAACTGAATCAACAGGAGTTTCCAGTTTTTTTCGTCGTAATTCACTCTGTAGAACCCTACGTCACGTTGACGGATGTATAATATATCACCGGTATAATATTGTATCGTATTATTAGGCGTGGGTACAGTTACGCAGTTGCGTATGCTTACCGGACGATTGTATATTGAACATTATCCATCCCGAATCTTCGGGGACTGTCATTATTGTATGCTCGTCTGTGGGTTTCAGCCAAACGCTCGGCGTGAGCTCTTCGAAGTCCATTTCGGTCTCAGTGGTGTACGTTAAGCCTACAAACCATTTTACGTCTTCGGTAGTTTGGCGCGGATACGACAGAGAAAAACGTTTCTGCGGGATTATACAGTCGATTAACAGAGATCAATTATTTACGTTGCAGTACCACCACGGGGGCACATCATACATAACAATAAGGTGAATGCAATTTTGGAACTATTTTTTTTTTTCATTACCTGCGACACGTTGTAACGACCGTCTCCCGTCGACGTCACTGTTATCAGTGGATACCCGGGTTGTTTCGTCCACGAATCCATATACATATTGATCGAGACATCGTCTTCGATAACGTAGTCAAAGTCGTATAGCACGTAATCGAAAGTATTCCACAAGTCTGTCGGTCCCGCTACCATGTACCTGTAACAGTCGTGCACGGGTAATGGGTATATAGAAGTGATGGCCAACGACATAATTTTAAATATGGACTTGATTAACCACCATAAATAAATCGACATTATGAATTTCGATAGCTAATCAAATCGGAAACCGTTTTCAATATAATTATTATTTATTGTGTATATTTTGGTGAT
This sequence comes from Metopolophium dirhodum, assembly GCF_019925205.1. Taxonomy (NCBI): domain Eukaryota; kingdom Metazoa; phylum Arthropoda; class Insecta; order Hemiptera; family Aphididae; genus Metopolophium; species Metopolophium dirhodum. The sequence goes on along the minus strand of NC_083561.1, from coordinate 8,204,453 downwards.
TGTTATTTTTTGTTGGATGATTTTTTGTTGTATGATCCTTTGAATTGATTTGAAGTAACTCAAATTATATTTATTGCCAAATCATCGATCGGCGTTCGTTAGATAAAATATTACACAACGCAGCTTTCAACCAGAACGGATTGGATAAAATTAATAATTCTACAACGATATATCGGTATTTTTTCTGTGTACTCACGCATAGTCATCGAGATATTTGTTCACCGAAATCCTGAAGTAATCCTCGCCCACTACGCATTCCAACATCCTAAACAGCGCCGCGCTCTTGTCGGATGAAATGGTATCAAAAGCATTCACGATGTCGTCGGGAGTCGACACTGCAAACGTCAAAGGGTGCGTATCGTCATACTCGTCCCAGGACAGTGCAAACTGGTGCACGTTCTCTACGAACGATTCCTCCATCTCCCATTCAGGTTCGAGCTACGACAATCGAGCTTTTGTATGTAGTTTGGAGAACAGTCGTATTTAAGGTTAAAGCCAGACACATACCATATTTGTTATGTAATAGTTCAAGTAATTGCACATGCCCTCGTTCAACCACTCGACGTCCCACCAAGGAGCGGTTACCATATTGCCGAACCACTGGTGTAGGATCTCGTGTAGTATGGTCATGGTTCCCTGTATTTTGTCTTCCGTTTGTGAATCCTCCGACAAAGTCACGAAAAATTCTCTAAACAAAAATAACAACGTAGCGCAAAACATAAATTGGTTTTCCGTTTTAAACGATAGGTACATATGAGTACGTAACCTGATCCTGTTATAGAAACTCATAATAATAATTTATATTTCACACAGTTTTTATACAATTATTATTATAACGAATCGCACCGTTAGGTATACACTACAATAATGATATGTTCATCATATTATTTTTGTCTCGATATTTTTATTTTTATAAAGATTTTCCAAACTTACTCGTAAGAATTCAGTCCCCAATTCTCCATATTGTATGCACTCAGTAAGGGAATGCCGACCAAATCCAACTTCGGTAACATGTACGGTATTCGAGTGAACTTTTCTACACCCTTGAGTAAGTTTGGTGCTTTCCCCATCATATACGTCGTATATTCGATGTACTCTTTGCGCGTATGCATGGCGATATTATCACCGTTTACAGAGTTTTTGTCGAAATCCGACACCATAAAAGCCACTAAATACGTGGGTATTGGCTTTGTGGTTTCAAAGTGGTCCCACACCATATCGCTTTGCTGACTGAAAAAAAAAATGAAACATACCTTATATAACATTGACACGTTGTACTTATATTATTTTGATCATAATTTCATAATAGGTTATAATATGTTTAAACGTAACGAGATGGCAGTATACAACGAGTATCGACCTGGGGACTATAATGGTAGACGTTAAGAGTGCCCAAGTGAAATGTCAAACTTACTTGAATTTAATGCGTTTAAGTGGCATATTGGACAACGCAGTATGTTGTCTTTCCCTGGAGATCGATATCGTATACGGAGTCTTGAATTTCGGTTCGTCGTAACATGGAAATACTCGTCTGGCGTATATTGGTTTGAACTGAGTCAGAGCTATCCACCTGTGGAAACATGATTATGACTAAGTTATATTCAATTTTACTGTTTTCCGACTAAATTATTGCGTGACATGTATGCGTAAACCATTTCCATACGTGGTACTTACAACTGGTACGGGGGTGGGCACAATAAAAACATGACGACTATCAATTTTTGAAATAAAAAATAATTATAGGATCTAAGTGTAATTATGTTATAAACGGTGCAGGTCTTTTGTTCCAAATTGTACATATTATATAAATACCTCGATTGATTGCCGGAGTCGTAGAAATATTTATGAAATCCGGTATAGTCTTCTCTTAGAATTCCGCTGAATACGACGGTAAACTTATAGAGTCGCGATGGCAAAATCAATTTTTCGAGTTTGACGACCAACCGTTCATTGCGCTCTTCGTACACGTAATCCTTTATCGCCAGGGTCCGATTTGTCTTCAAGTCCTGGAACGTGGACAACGACGACACGATCAAATCCTTCGAGTTTAGGATCACCTCGGCCGTGTACTGTTTCGCCCTCAGAACGATGTCAACTTGTCCGTGAAATGAGTTACTTTCGATGGCGGGCGTTATCCACAACTCGTAGGACACCGGTTCTGTGGTATCCGGTAAACGGTATGCGTCGCTTAGGCCGTCATTGACGACGTTATTTGTGTCTCCGGTGAGCGCCGCTAAGCCTTTGCCATTGTGAAATACCGTCGTCAGCGAGAAGACAAAAGTTAACAACAAGACTTTCGACATCATCGTTCTGTATTACTGTTACGACCGTCGTCGATAGCCCGATGACGATATGCGACTAACCAGTGAGTCCCGCACAGTAATTTGGACAATGCCGAGACATGTCGGAGTATATATATAATAATCGTAAAGCTTATCGGTGGATTAGAATCGTTTGGCTTAAACCATAATCCCGACTGAAGTGCGTGATACGTATATTGTAAATACATAATTAATTTGTTTGCAATTATGATTTAGTAGCGTAAAACAATATAGACAATACTTACAGACTTTTCTATATGAAATTCGTTTGCAAATAGTATTGTTTTACTTCAAAATCATTTGTGAAAAATGTGTCATTTGCGTCGTTTGCAGTAGAAATAAAATATATTCAGAGTAAATGGTATTTTCGATCAATATAACATGCGCTGCGCCGGGTAGACGATGTAAGCTTAAACAACTGGTTGTAAACTTTATCGCGTTGCCAATTATTCACAGGCACGTCAATAAAGGTATTGCACTACAACTACAGCGTAGAACAAAGAAATAATTAGTTGTTTTTAATGTGTTCGTACATTAATATTGGCTACAAATAGAATTCGAGTAGTGCGTTTGAGGTAGAATATTTTTCTTTTCTTATTTTAGTTTAGACAAAGGATTCAAATAAATATGTCATTACTGATAACTATTAAATCAAGAAATCTTTGTTTAAATCGTAATATACTTCAAACATAAGTTTATAAATGTACCCACTAAAATATTTATATTTGTGTTAGCTTAAAAAATATTAATACTTACCATTTTTAATTAATTCAATAATTGAGACCAATATCCAAAATAGTTCTAGAAGTTAAACGTTTTAATTAATTGATTATTATGCCTTTAATATTCGTGGATTTAAAAGCAACCGTCCATTATAGTACCTCATAATCTAATAGTTTTTAATATATTTGGATTTATCCGGTGTCTAGTTTTTTTAATTTAAATATCTTTCATGGTACTATTGAATTTCAAAATTACTTAAATATTTTTGGTCAAATAGTTGTGAATTAATTATATTCAAAGATTTGTGATCGCTTTGTATTCATTATGAATTATGAATCATAGATGTAATATTTTGTCAATTTTTTAGTCTTGGAAATAGACACGGGACATGTAATTTAAAGGCCAATTGTGTTTCTTAGTTTATAAATGTTGAATTATTTAATGATTCGCTTTTTTAATGTAATCCAATCATAACTGATGCACCCAAAAAAAAAAAATGATATTTCCTTGTTGAATTACTGACGGCTTACTTTTTATATTTAGAGAATAGTATTACTTTAATATTCATGTCTGACACAATACGATATGATAATTAATATGATTAAAATTGAATTGAATTTAATGTTTATACTTACACAATATTGTATATTTATATAAATTATGTGAAAAACAGTCATAATTATCAGAAAATAAAACGTTATTTTTCGTAATAAAATTGAAGTAAATATAATTAAATTGAAATGTGAAGAGTTAACGATAATGATTTCAATGGTCCCAATAAATCATTAGGTAATATAATAAAATATGTAAAAAACAAAAACACGAGTATTTAAGAAACATTGAATAATATTATTTAAATAATGCACACCTCCTACTCATATAAATAGAAGAGCAATAATTTAATATAAGATATGTTATAATATGATGACTATAATGGATAATTTATCAAAAATGTAAATTTGTTATATATTATAATTAAATCTACTGTCACAGTCAGGCGTACCTATATATACATTTACGTAAAAACGAGTAATAGGATTGCAAACTATAACACGAGAACATTTGGTAAGTTGTGTTCTAGTGTGATTGCCTACATTGTATTTAATTTCTAATAAAAAAATGATATTAAGTAATAACAGTTATCGAATGACGGTCATGTCGATAATGTGTTGGATTATGATGTCGCAAAAACGTAGGCGGCGGATCACATCGAATATTATGTAGTAGGTCGTGATTTGTGATATTTGAAGAACGAGCTCGTTCGTATTTGTGCAATAATAATGTATTATATTGTGATTTCTGAACACGTTATGACATATTTTATTTATTATTATGAATGTTATTTTTTTGTAAAAACTTTTTAAATAATATTTATTTAGGAAAATATACACTATCAGATTCTGTGCCTAAAAACACACTACGTACAAAAATTGAAATTCAGCCATTTGCAGTGTTTCTTTGACCATTCGGGGAACCACTTCGATCAATCAAAGCCCTAGTGCAACAACAACTATTGAAACGTGGTTGACTCTTTTCGCTCAATCATTACCCGCTGGATGTATCTAAATTAAGGAATACAATTATGTAAATTGCGACACACTTTGTCGAATGTGAAAAAAATGTTAAGTATAACGAGAGTCGGATGGGATCCTGTAGCTCGGGTAAGTGCAATTTGTTTGAGAAAAATTATTATTATAAGTTACAAAATAAAGTTATTTCTTAGTCAATGGTAAGAAAGTCTTTCATAAAACATTTTCGTTAATAGCATCGTTCCACTCAGAATAAAAAAATAAAAAACCGTAATATACAATATTTTTAATGGTACACATAATATTTCAAACATTTTATTACTTAATTAATAAGGAAAATAACAAGAAGGCGATAAAATCACGGGGGTTTTGGTGGTAAAAATTGCAAGGAGTTCGGAGGCATGTAAAAATAGGTGCAAGGATGTTCGACAAATAGCTATCAGTCGGTAGGAAAATAGTATAATAGTTTATCGTTTTGTTAAATAGATAGAAGAAAGAGAGAGAAACATTTTTAAAGCTGGCTCGTATTATGTTATATACAATTTATATATTTGTCATTATACATGTCATAGGCAAAAAATAATATATTAGTGATGAACTTAAAAACAATTAATGCATGCCTTTCGGATTATCGTATATTAAAGGCAAAGGTTATGAAAATAAATTAATATTAATGAAACAATAGGTACCTATATGAATTCCATACAATCATAATGGTTAAAGAAAAATGAAACAGCATTAATTATTTTCTGTAAAAATTGTTCGTTCCAAACCTTCCAATATCAATAATAAACCAAAAAATAATGGCACCAGCAAAGGCACGGTACTGACTGAAACAGTGCGACTGATTTTACTGATATTAAATTTAATATTTATATTATGATACAGTGTTGGCGCTAGGTCGGCAGTCACATCTTGTTAGAAATAATATAACATCAGTGAACAGCTCCGTTTCGGACGGTGACTTTTGCGAGGACGGGCCATTCCAGAGAAATAAATTATCACTAAGACCCAACGTATACAATGTACATACCGACCAATGATATAATATCAACGTACCTATGTAGAAATGTGGTAGGTAGGAGCGCATACAATATACGATATACCAAATATTATAATATGTTATGGACTTTTTTGCACTATATTAAATACTTCGGTATTTCATATTATCATAAAAACTATAGTACTACTATAATACCGTTTATGCACTCTCTTTTATACACACACACACGCGCGCGCGTACGATTATCTTGTAGATTATGACGTGTAAAGAAACTAATAATAATTATAATTATAGTATGGTCTTTAGAACAATTACAGGCGACGATATCGAATTACACGACCACCGCGGTGACCTTTTTACTCTCTCACGTGTATAATATAGTGCATAATGTATTTACTACACTACTATACAGACTTTTCGATACCTAAACCTATGTGTAATTCAATAAAGCTATTTATAGACAGTACGCATATTACAAAGTGGCAGCGAATGTGTTTATTTCGGTATGTTGTAATATATTCGCAATCATTTTTTTTTGTTTCGTCGTGAGTTCTCATCGTAGTTTCAGGTAGATACTTGCAGTATTTTAAGTTTTTTTTTTTTTTTGTTTGTTTTTAATTGCCACGTTGCTCTAGGAATATTAAAAACTGTGAAAAATTTAATTTTTTTTCAGTTATTAATTTTTTTTTTATCATTATTATTATAGACAGTCACGTCGCTAGATGTATGTATATTTTGTATAGGTAGCTATTATTATAATAATTTCAAAATGTATTATATAATCTTATACCATTATTATAATTTATGGTGCAGGATAGTTTTAGATCTAACAGAAAAAATTCAAAAGGGGAATATTGTGTTTAAAGTATATCAACCAATCTATATTCTATATATTACCTATAGTACATACTACATACATTATGTACTAGGTACTTAATTACTGATGAAATGTTTTGTTTTAGATATTTTTGTGAGGAGTAAGGAAACTAAAATAAAAATCTAATATAAAGTGAAACAAATGTTTTGTTGGTTATTTATCGTGATCCTAACACTAGAAACGCCAGCAAAATTTTCCTACGATATACACCTATAATAGGTCAGGAACACCGAAAAAATAATGGCTCTCCATTAATTTGATCTACATTCATTAGACTACACGTCCAACAACGTAACACTTAAAAAATAATTTTCGTATTAAATTGTTTTATTTGGTATCTACAAGGTTTATTGCTTGTTATATTAATTTTTTTTTGTATTTATATAATATCAAATCAGTGAATTTCAATGGTACCCATCGATTCCACTAATATAGCTTCGATCCCGCCAGTTCAAGTACATATACCTACCTACAATATACAATATACAAATTTCAATTGAAACCTAATGTTTTGTTTTTTATATTCATGAGCCATAAGTGCTTTTTTAAATTTAAATCTCTATGATTCCCGTGAATTACAGCGTGTTCCTGGGAACAACCCATCCAACGCTGCTGCAATTAATTATAACGATTAAACGCTATTATCATCGTTAAACCGAAGAAAAAAATTTAGAAAATTAATTGGATTTTTTTTATTATTATTATTATTCTGATTCTGGTTGATTTTGAACTTTCGAGAATTATTTTATAAAATAATCAAGAAAAAGTATATTAATTAGTTTAATGTCTGATCCACTTGTTTTTAACTTTATTTTCGCTGTATAGGTAGCTTTAAACATATTATTATCATTATTAATGTATAGTTTATAAGTCTCTTTAGATCTTCGAGAAAATTAACTTCTGTTTTGTGCATTATTTGTATATTGATGAAAGACTTTGATTTTTTAGACACAAGATCAAAGAATAACATATATTTTAAGGTTCATAGTTGTGTTACATATAGTAAATTGTGAAGACTTCATGTTTTATATAAATATAAATTATCAGTTTTAATTTGTAAATGTAAATGTAAATGTAGGTTAGTGTAATATTTAAACTCGGGTTAATTTTGTAATAAAACAATTTTGATCAATAATTTCTTCGGTGTTTTGAACTATTGAAGTCGAAATATTCTTAAAAATAATCTAGATTTTGCAATATACTTTTTGGTTTTTTAAAAATAAGTGTTTATTATGGATATTCATAAAAATCGTTTAACCGTTATTCTGATATAATATTTTCGGAATCGTTCGATATGTCTTCTCCTCCCTGTTAGAAGAAACTTATTTTAAATAAAAAATTACTTTTATAATTTAATGCTAAAAATTGCTAAATAAAATTGTACAAGCCTAAAAACTTGATCGCAGTATAATTTAAAAAAATCAATAATTGCAAGATGTTAAAAAACCAATTATACCATTCACGATACGATTTGAACATTTTATCTAATTTTCGAAAATGTGTGATTTATTTCTCGTTAATAAAACCATATTATGTTATATACATATAAGGAAATATTTATATTACGTTCACAAGCAGTTTAACCGACAAAGATAGTGCTAAAATCTGCAAAATAATGGCATAGTTATGCAATCTAGACGAAGCACTAGAATCGTCTTCCGACGTGCTCTGCGGAGTCGTATACTGCTGGGAAGGATCCAGTGCCAATCCTTTCGACAAAGGATTTATGTACTCCCAAATCGCTTCTGGACTACCATTGTCGTACCATTTTACGTTGTCCTCGATTTCTCTCCGATACACAGGGACGAGTGTATTTCTATATTCAACGGGCGTATTGCTTCTAAACGCCATTTCCATAATCTAAAACCGAACATTCTTACGTGATTATAATATCACGAATTTATTATAACTTTTAAACAACTGTAGATTTATAGTGTAACTTATACTGGTTGTTATCTAAAAATCATATCACCCGGTAGGTGGGCTAATTCACATATTGTGCGAACTGCGAATAATGGTCTCTGTGTGGCCGTGTATGTTATACCCTGAAGTCCATAGATGTCTTTATACGTTTGAATATATGGCACATTATAAACACGAATTGATTGTCATAATGGACTTAAACTTAAATTATCTCGAATGGTATGTTAAATAATTGTAATAGGTAATAGAAATTATAGAACAACATTATTATTAGATAATGTACCTACTATTATATAAGTGTTTAGTGCATATTGCGATGGCTATTAAATGCACAATATTATATTATAAAGTGCAGTCATAATAGGTACTATCATGAATGGAATTTTATATTATCAATTGTTATAACTAGAGCTTCACTATAGATATATAATAAATTAATAAAATGTCTCTTTACATTTTCGATTTCGCTCTCGGTGGAAGCCTTTGCAGCTAAGATTGAGTATATAGTCGTAGCTATATTTCTACCATTTTTTACGTTTTTGACAAGGTCTGTGAAATATTTGCCGAGAAAGTAATTCATAGCAGTTATCCCATTCGACGTCGAAGACAAAGCATTAAAGAAGTCCTCGTAATCACTTGGTTCAATTGGACATTTGTCCTCCATTATTAATGTCAAATACCTAAAACACGTAAAATATACTATTTAGTATTTTGGATACTAATTAATTTATCACTCGTTGTATTTCCATCATTTCAAACTATTGTCCTGGGTCGTTCGTTCCAATCAATACTGCATGGGTCTTACCCATACTATTTCGAACCGTACTACTAACTGAACATAGTACGTGTAATAACTCAAGCATTTTTAATTTTGAGTTACACGTCGTCTATTTGTATATACTTATATTTTATTTATTTATTTATTTTTTTATTGAACAAAATGCTTCAACGCCAATGATTATTAGCGTACAGTTATGGAGTTCCTTTTTTTTTCTGAACGATATTATTATTAATTTTTTTTAATACTTTGCTAAATTAAATTATATAATTCTATACCTATAATTATTATTATGAAATATAGCTATCCAAATTAAGATTGGACATAAAATATTTTTTGTGTTACGAGCATTTAAAATATTGTGCATTATCGTTGAACTCGATTATTATAAGGTCTAGACTTTGAGTTACTTCAATTATTTTCTAGGGATGTGTTAATAATCGAAACTATAGAATATTATAATTTATTACAATATGGTCACAAAAAAAATATTGTTCTCACGTCAAAAGTGTCTGTATGTCAGCACAGGGCAGTGCGTTAATCACCGACGCTCTTTCCGAATACGTTTTGGTGGTGTTGTATAAGTGTAAAAGTTTGTCCAGACTTCCTGAGACTTGTGACTGTCGAGCCCCGACACAGAACGCCGCGTCCTTAATGTCAGCCGGTATTCTAAAACGGATAAAAAAAACACACGCGCGTGCGTTATTATTTTACGTTTTACCTATAAAATACATTGTGACGATCGAATGGACTACCACGCTGGTGATAATAATATTATCACTATTAATATTATGAACTAGGATTTACTCTTCGCCGTTTTTCCATCGCCGAAAGTATTCCGGAACCGTACTCGTCCGATAGATGATATACTCGTCCAATTTACACGCCCACGTCGCAAACGTGTTCCAGCCGACATTGATGGGGTACTTGGGACTTTTTTGTTCGGCGACGAGTTTGTTGAACATTTTGAAAGCAGAGCTAGATAGGTTGGAAACAACGGCCTGCGTGAACACGAATGCGATTTAATAGGAATGTTATACATCATAATATTATAATATTATGCTGCGTCTTAAACTTATACAACCGAATGACGCTTTTACATTTTGCGTTATATTTATACTATTTTATTACTTGGCATTCGTATAGTGTTGCAGGACTAAAATAATTTATTTCAAGAATGTCGAGAATGTCCAACGAACGTGGATAGGTGTGCTCTTAAATTTGCATTATTAATGTACTTTAATTAATTGTTACTCTCATGTTAATTATGCATATGTTACAAATTGTTGCTTTAAAATTTATGCATAGCGTGTCACAATATTGTCATTTTATTATGTTGCGATTAAGCAAAAACTAAAAATTAAATTTTTTTAAAGTTGAATATTATACATTATACATGTTTGCAAGTTATTATGGTTTATTCTATTAAAAATGAAAACATAAAACTGAGCAAGTCGCTTTTATCGTCACGGCTTACGTTCAATACTTATATAGACATAATAATATTATATAGTTAATGCAGACCGTGAATAATAAATATAAGGCGCTGATCTTGTTTATTAAAGATGAACAAGTATTCAAAATTTAATGGGAAATGTATATTAAATCGTATCGTAAATTAGATACACGTTTACTCTATGATATGTTCATCATAGAATATACGACAACTGCAAAAAAACTAATTTAATAAATTAGCTGGTACTTATCTATAAATCTATAACATAAAAAGTTTCTTTCTGACCATGATGTATCAATGTGCTTTTTCAGCAAAATAATTAACAGTGACGATAACAGATTTGTATATCATTATTATACTATTATGTAATACCAGAATATGAGTAAAATGTATTTCAAGGTGATACCCACCTTGACATCGGGTAACGCATTTCTGCAACGTCTCATACGGTTTAATATATAGTTTAAACTGTTCATGGCCGAGAACCATGGTATTATGTCATCTTCCTTTTCCAGATACTGTGTGAAGCTCATTGGTATCTTGTAATTCAGCAGACCCGCTTTTGCCAAACTGAACGAATCGTCAATTAACTGAGCTCTGTTGAGAATGTGTACTTCTTTAGGTGAATCATTTAGTTGTTTGATCAACGACAACCAATTGTCTTCCGTGTAGTTTACCCTGTAGAAACCTAACGTGAAAATAAATACCTATAACTTATACAATATCATAACAATATTATGCTCAATGGCTTGAGCCCAGAAGTTGAAACGAAAGTATTATGAAAACTAGGTAGGTAATAGTTTGCGACAAAAAAGTAGTCCACCTGTTGATTGTACATTGAAAATGTACCATTCGACGTCATCGTCGATCGGGATAACTGTTTCGTTTACGAAAGGATTCAGCCAAACGGTCGGGGCGGACTTGGTGTCGAAATTTTTTTCTTTATTCGTCGTGTAACTCAAACGAATAAACCACTTGGATGTATCATTTGATTCCGTAAAACCGGATAAAAAGCGTTGCTAAAAAAAAAAAAAATGAATTGCTTGTCGTGATTGTTGGGTACTTGGGTTAGTTCTTACTTGAGTTAAGACGAGTGATTTGTCTTTTTTAATGACGTTCACAACGGGATATCCGGCTTGTTCCGTCCATGTGTTCATCACAGTGCGAACGCTGTTGCCGTTCAAGCCGGACTTTGTCCGGTCGAATAGCACATTGTCGAACGCGTTCCACAGTTTTTCCGGTTTCACTGCGGTATACCTATAATATTATGGTATTATACCGGATGCTACCTGCACTTATTAGATTAGTTTTCTCCGTATATCGTTATGATTGAAAAGTTTTTACGCAATTTTTGGATTTCAGATATTTTTCAAAAAATATTATTGTTGTTAAAATGTTTTTAAGGTATTTTAAAATTATAATCATTTAAAAATTCTGAATAGCTGAGAAGTATATACTTACTGGTTATGGGTCAAATACATATTAATGGATGTTTTGAACACTTCTTCACCCACCCAATCGTTGAGCATCATCATGATCGCCGCGGCCTTCTGTCCGGACAATCTGTCGGCCGTGTAATAATCCGCCTCTCCTGGCATGATTGCTGGCGCGGACAAAGGCCGTATTTGATTTCTGTCGTCATCCAGGGCCTGCCGTTGCTGGTCGACGATGAAAAAGTGCTCTAGTCGCCATTCCGGTTCCAACTGTAACAGTGAACACAATAATATGGCATTATTATTATCTTCGCGACGATATTGTATAATATTATTAATACGTTATGCACATGCCCGGTGCGCGATCGAGACAATGCCAACATAATAATGTGTGGTATAGACCACCGGTATTATTATACCGCATAAATATTACCGTTGCGGTGGCAAAGTACTCCAAATAAGTAGCTAGCCCTTTGTTCAGCCACGCAAAGTCCCACTGGGCCGGCGTCACTAAATTGCCAAACCACTGCGTCGCCACGGCGTGTCCCACCGCTGTCTTCGCCGACATTATTGCCCTGGAGTTCGTTTTCATGTCGACAAAAAGCGTTTTCTCCCTGTCACGCACAAACATGCCGTTAAAATGTAATTATTTTAGTACAAATACAGATGTGATTTGCAGATTAACCATTATACGAGACCGAGTATATGATTTCACTAAATGTTAACGAATAGTAATATTACAAAATACAAATTTAAACGGGTCGAAAGTTGGTAGTTATCGATTAACTCATCAGCTGAGACACTGAATAGACACTCTCTGTAGAATCAATAAATTAGGTGATCACGATACGGCATTTTAAGGTATAATCTATGCATAACTCTTAGTTCAAAAATCAAATAATTATTTTTTATTTTTTAATATTATTAACTACGGATTTTTTATTTTTTACTTATCTAAATTGCCCACAATAATAGGTACCATTAATTTGTTTGGTGTACCACGTAATGGCACGAATAAAAGATAAATACAATTTAAAACTGGGTGGTATTAAGTCTTAGATTACTATTGAATCGGAGTTTAAAAATGAATGTTTCTGCACATGGAAGTAGTTTTAACTCGAAATCTTTTTGATTTACCAACGCTATTATGAATAATAATATGATGCGATTCTCGGCCGTGTGAAAATGGTTTCCTCATGTACCTTACCGGTATGTGGTTAATCCCCAATTATTTTCAAATTGTCCTAAGCCTAGAATCGGCACGGCCAACAAGTTCAGTTCGGGCATAGCGTACGGTATGCCAGTGTAATTTTCCATGACCCCCAAAATGTCAGGTGCCGCTTTCGTCATGTACTCGATCTGATACAAACGGCCCAAATGAGAGTACACATTGATCTCGCTCAGGCGAGTGTTGTCGAATTTTTCGAATTCGCCGACAAAAAACGCGACCGAAGACGTGGACATGCACGGTGTCTGCGCAAAGTGAACCCATTTCCTGCTATGATATTCAACCGAACCATTCGCGAGTATCTCGTCCCTGCAACACAATGTAATAATATGGTTTATAAGTTAATTTTTAAAAGACCAATAATTGACACACTGTAAATATGTACACATCAATATAAAAATATATAATATTATAGCGTCATGACGTTGCTTGAAAATCGTGAAGTCTGAGTTAAACTCGTATGGTTTTTTTTATTCATATTTATTTTTAAAAAACAACAATACAAGACGGAAATTATCATACAATTATTTATATAATAAACTGTTTGGTTTAAAATAACAACAATGCGATACCTACATATTATTATAAACAAAGATAAAAACATCAATTTTAAAAATAGACGAATAAAAATATTTTTTTTAAAAGTTGAAGTGCCTATGCCTCCACTGGGAGGCTCTTCACTCTGTTTTCCAATATTTTAATTTATTTATTATCATCAAATAAACTTATTGCTCTAACTTGTAACAGATAACCTAATAAATAAATATGAGAAAAAAATATCTAATAACAAATATAATAAATACCTATTATATCAATGTCACACGAATATACACATAAATGACAACAATTCACACATTTTTACCTACAAAGTTTTTTTGAATAATAACCATTCCCAAGTCCCAACATATTATGTTCTATATATTAGCTGGTATTTATATCGTTCCATGCAAATGTATTATCTGTGAAGTCAATGTTTGTCTATAATAAACGATAGTCTTAACAGATAATAGCTGTATAACACACAAACACAGCATTTTTAAATATACGACCATGTAGGGATCTGTAGGCATTTAGGATAATCTAGGTTTCACATTTATGGGAGTGATATAACTCTTAACACATTGATAGATGATAGGATTATACAACAATATTAATATCACAGTCATTTTAATGCAAAATAACTGAAAATTCTTTGATTGTAAATTCTAATGGAAACATTGGAAACTATAATAAATTATAGATGCACGATTTGTAAACCAATTAAATCATATACCTAGTACTCGTAGTACCTTTTTTTTTCACAAATAGTAGTATATGTATACCACAATATTGGAAAGCTCGTTTTAAAATTTTAAGGGCTACTTCACAGTTGAAAGGTCGGTACTTTATGTACTAAATAACTATGAACTGTTGCATACGCCGAAATAATCCAATGGCGGGGAAATATCCAATCTTTATGAATTCTTGATTGAGTTAATGAAATTAAAATCACAAATTATTTTTATTTTGAATTAATACTAAATTTAGTTTTTAAATCTTATCATAATATTATTGGGTATTCAATCTGCTCAGATGTGAATTTGTATTTTATAGTGATATTGTGATATTTAAAATTGTGTTATACGAGGACACGAGGTACCTACTACCTATTACACACCTGGTGTAAAATAATTGTTTACAGGTTGTATATGAAATAAAAATATAAGTTAATATTATTGGAAAATTAATTTGATATTTAATAATTACATTTATTCAGAATATTATAGGTACATTATTTTATATTAAAAATATTTCTAGTCATAGGTATATCAGAATATTCGTAGGCGATAGCATGACTTTAAATATTAATTTACTCTAAACAATTGTTGCGTTACTGTGGGTTCTAAAATATTTTCTTCAATTATTATGCCATTTTGAAAATCGTCATTATTTTTATAATATGTGTTCAATTTCAGATAATTTAAGGTCTGCACGGTTCAGTATAGTATAATACAGTAGTATAGAAAAAAACCGCATTTGAACATATCTATACTTACACATGAATGGTATCTATAACTGGCATATTTGATAGAGCGATTTCATTCTCTTTAACTTTTATTGATATATTGAAAGGTGTTCTAAAATTTGGTTCATCATAACAAGGGAAAGTACTTCTAGCCAGTGTGGTTTGAAATTGGGTGGCAGCTATCCATCTGAAAAAAAAATGATTAAAATAAATAGCAACTATTAATATAATTACAATGTAATTATATATACTATATTAAATAATTTAAATATTGAATAATGTTTTAGGAATATATAAATTGCTGTTAATATTGTTATATCATTTTTAATATACTTGAAGTTGAGCACTGTAATTCATTATAGGTATAGTTTAATTAATATAGTCTCAATTCTGTATTTTGTGCATTAATTTATTACACCTGAATGTATTGAGTTGGTATATTAGCTTAAAATAGCAGCTTAAGGTTTTATTGATCAATATAATTTGTATACAAAAAAAATAATGTATAATTGAGCTTACTTTTTTCCATCCGAATCGGTTTCATAACCGCTTTTAAAAAAGCCCGTTCCGTCGTCCCTGAGAATGCCTTCAAACCTTATGCGGATCGTGTATCTTCTGTTGGCCAAGACGTGTCCGTCCATGGATATCACCACCTGTTCCCGGTCTTCCGCGTAACTCCAAGAGTGTACATTGATGTCCCTGTCGGTGTTTTCGTCCGTCACCCTGATGTCGTGCAACACTAAGCCCTTAGAATTCAGCGTGATCGTGGAAGTGGCGGTCATCACAGCGACCGTGATATCCACGCTGCCAGCGAACGAAGCATTTTCCGGTTTGAGGTTCGGTTCTACTCTCAGCACGTACGACCGCGGTTCTGTGTTGCCCGGCAATCGTCCGGAAACCACGGTCTGGCCATCGTAGCCCTGTACAAGGCAGAGAACTACGATAGAAACCACCGTCGTCCACAACATTGTGTATGCAGCGAACAACCACGGTGTTTGGATAAATATTGGTAACCACAGCGCTGTACGGTGAAAAAGTGTGTCGCAATGCAAATATGACTATACAATTAGTAATAATATATTAAACATTGTACTAGAACAATAAATTCGCTATAATCTTATCTATTGTAACGTCCGGATGAGTCTTCGTATCGGTGTCACGAAGTATCGACATGTTTGGACACTTCAAGCAATAAACAGTATTAAACCTAATAAATAAAAAATGATTGTTCTACTGTGATCGTGAAAT
Organism: Metopolophium dirhodum; assembly: GCF_019925205.1. Taxonomy (NCBI): domain Eukaryota; kingdom Metazoa; phylum Arthropoda; class Insecta; order Hemiptera; family Aphididae; genus Metopolophium; species Metopolophium dirhodum. The sequence continues at coordinate 8,187,929 of NC_083561.1, read as the reverse complement.
AACAAGTACGTAAAGGCAGAAATTACGGCCCTGTATGAATGGTTTTTTAATTTTTTTTTTACCATACGTATATGATCACCTGGTAGGTAACCTACTTACTTAGGATTTACATAATACGTCCTATATCACATGGATATTCCCACACGTGGTAAACGTTCGTAGTAAACTTACTACAAACGTTGAAAATCAGCGACCTTGTGTCGTTAAGCTTTAGAAGTTAAGTTTATAATGTGCTGGTGTTGTGACTGCGATTACGTCATACAAATGAAGTAAAATACGTTTGTAATATTATGTAAATATTTCCATACCGTATCTATATACGTATCATTATGCGAATGTTCTCGATTAAATAGTTATCATTAAGCCAGAAAGTTGTAGGAGTTGCATGTTTTTATATAATCTTATTTATAGCGAACCAAGCTAATCCGTTATATACAATTACGAGTTTGAAAACGATCATTTAAAATTTGATACTTTTGCATATTTCATACATTTTAGGAAAAAAGTTTATAATTCTTAATTTTTATCCACATTTAATATTACTAATTTATTTTATTATCGGCTGTGTACTTTATGATCAATTATTCAAATGTTTTTTTCAGACTTGCAAAGTTTCAAAAAGCAAATTTTACCATTTTATGTAACAAAACTTTTTTATACAATGTCATATTATTTTATATCACAGTATACCGTAAATGCCACGACGAGGTATTGTATTTTTTGTCCATCTATAGTTTTCCGCCATATTTTATTAATATATATAGTTTTTTTTTAAAAAAAAATAATAATTTATACCTATTCTAATATTATGTAACTTATAAATGACAAGTTCTAATTTATGTTTGAACTTGTCATAACTTTTATTAGCTTTTTGAGTACATCTTTTTAGGTTTGTATGTGGTTTTTATTCTAACTTCCTAATCATCACAATTCATAGTACAATATTTTCGCTGTTTCATTAATCGATAATAATTGTGTAACATTGTGCATGCCGTGTGGCACTCGTATGTAGTAGAGGTATTATATTATGTCTTCCTTAGTTATGAATTTATGATAAACAATCATAAAATAATAAACTATTGACTTACAGTATTAAATATTCTAATAAATGCACTACATGTATTATAATTATTAATGAATTAATTTAGTGATTGTACATAATATTATAACGAACACGAATAATTATCACTTCACCAAATAAAATATAATAACACACGTTTCAGGAATATGAAAAAAATTATAAATATTTGCAAAAATACAATGCACATTGTACAAATAATTATTCAAAAGTAAAATATTTCACTTAGGTACATTATTTTTAAATTAGTAATTCTACATAAATCTTATTTATATTTAGGAACATTATTATGTCATGAATATTAATCATTGACAAGGTATCTCAACTCTTGGTAAGTATAATGAATTGGTGTTAATCAAAAAATTAAATAACCATTTAAAAATAATAGCATTTATAAACACATTTTATAGAATTTGTTCCAATACTATGAGCAAATTGGCCAACATTAATTACTCATTCGATTAACTGTACAGAAATAGTTTTAATAAAAAAATATACCATTTTTTTATTATAATTTTATTTATTAACAGGACAAATATTGTGATAAACTAAAACTTACCAAAAGAAAATTAACAAATGCTCACTGGATTATAGAAAATCAAAACAAAACTAAATTTATTTGATTAGTTTACAGAGAAATATTTACATTGTTACTGAAAACATTTTTCCTAGCAAGCTTATTCCAAAAAAATACTGTGCCCATTAAAAGAGCAATAATTATTAACACACTTGTGAAAATAAAATTAAATACATAATATGGTCGTCCATAAAACGATTCAGTGGACACAATCATTGGTTTATATGTTGACGTTGTATATTTGGTAGTAGGCACAAAAGGTTCCGATGTTGGGACATGTTCTGTTGATGTTCTACTGTATCTTATAGGAACAGGTTCGACTGACGTGCTTAATTTTGTTGTAGAATCGGTGTAAATTGTCGGTTGAATTGGTTCTGTCGTTGTTCCATAATAAACTGACGAAGATTCAGTAGCAACAGAGGTGGAAGTAGATTCTTGTGTTGCCACAGTTGTACTAGAAGACATTGACGAAGACTCAGTAGCAACAGAAGTAGAAGTGGACTCTTGTGTTACCGAAATTGTACTAAAAGATATTGATGACGAATCTGTAGTAACAGAGGTGGAAGTGGATTCTTTTGTTACCGAAATTGTACTAGAAGGCATTGATGACGGATCTGTAGTAACAGGGGTGAAAGTGGATTCTTGTGCTTCCGAAATTGTACTAGAAGGCATTGATGACGGTTCTGTAGTAACAGGGGTGAAAGTAGATTCTTGTGCTTCCGAAATTGTACTAGATGGCACTGATGACGTATCTGTAGTAACAGGGGTGAAAGTGGATTCTTGTGCTTCCGAAATTGTACTAGAAGGCATTGATGACGGATCTGTAGTAACAGGGGTGAAAGTAGATTCTTGTGCTTCCGAAATTGTACTAGATGGCACTGATGATGGATCTGTAGTAACAGGGGTGAAAGTAGATTCTTGTGCTTCCGAAATTGTACTAGAAGGCATTGATGACGGATCTGTAGTAACAGGGGTGAAAGTAGATTCTTGTGCTTCCGAAATTGTACTAGATGGCACTGATGATGGATCTGTAGTAACGGGGATGGAAGTGGATTCTTTTGTTACCGAAATTGTACTAGAAGGCATTGATGACGGTTCTGTAGTAACAGGGGTGAAAGTGGATTCTTGTGCTTCCGAAATTGTACTAGATGGCACTGATGATGGATCTGTAGTAACAGGGGTGAAAGTGGATTCTTGTGCTCCCGAAATTGTACTAGAAGGCATTGATGACGGATCTGTAGTAACAGGGGTGAAAGTGGATTCTTGTGCTCCCGAAATTGTACTAGAAGGCATTGATGACGGATCTGTAGTAACAGGGGTGAAAGTGGATTCTTGTGCTTCCGAAATTGTACTAGATGGCACTGATGACGGATCTGTAGTAACGGGGATGGAAGTGGATTCTTTTGTTTCTGAAATTGTACTAGAAAACATTGGTGACGAATCTGTTGGAATATCTGCATATTTCTTATTTCTTATTGCGTTCAGTTGATCAGGAGCCGCTCTCATTATATATTTTTCCAGATATAAGCCATCCTCGTGACTTAAGCTTTGACGTAATTTGCCAAGTTGCTTGAATTCACCAACAAAAATGTTAACCATAGATGTTGGAATTAGTGGAGTTTGAATAAAATGAACCCAGGTCTTGTACGTGTATTTGGTTGAATCTTTTCCTATGGGCTCATCTCTAGAAGTAACAAAAATTGAACTTTTTTAATAAGTGTTATGCCATTTATATAACAAAATAAATGGCGGGATGGGTGAATTTAGTACCTATAGAAGGAATAAACACAAGCGGACATATCCTTTTTCAGTTACACGTTTTATAAAGTACCAAATAGGCATGCCTAGTCTACCATAATAGGACTAAAAACAATGAAAAAAACAAATTATTCTAATTTATTGGTTTGATTTTGGGGATATATGACAAGAAAAATCTCTAAAAAGTAACATTGTGTATAATTTTTAAGACAATTTTTTTAGAAATTTTGTAATAATTAATTTTAAAGTGTTCAACATTTTTAACACTATATTCAAACTTTATAATTTCTGATGATTTTACTATTTCAGTGTATAAAATAAATGTTATTATTTTAGGTTTACTTATAAGAATTTACCTATATGTATTTTAACTCAATGAAATAATAATATAATATCCATTTAAATTTATAGTTTTAAAAATAATCAATTAAATGTAATTCTTACATGTCAACAGTGTTCAAAATCGGCATACTTGACAAAGCGATTTCGTTCCTTTTAGTTTTTATGGATACGTTAAATGGTGTTTTAAAGTGTAGTTCATCATAACAAGGAAAAGCACTTCTTGCGCGTGTAGTTTGTAATTGATTGTTAGCAGCCACCAACCTGTAAAACATATATAACAGTAATACAGTATTGACAATCTAAAAATGAATATAAAAAAAAAATCGAGCAATTTGATGAAATATTGTACTGTATAATATCATGTTTAAATACATATTTTATTCCCTCCAAATCGACTATGACACTATGTAGTCACTTTTATTCAATATGGCGATGTGCAACAACAGAAAGCGATAAACATACAAACCTACTTTTTTACACGCAGGTAGGCATCGTAAGAGGTGTGGAAAATCTTGGACGCATCGTCGTTCAAATAACCACTATAATCAATATGTATAGTGTATTTTCGTTTTGCCAAAATAAGTCCATCTACCTTGACTTTTACTTGTTCCAGGTCTTCCATGCACTTCCAAGAGTCAACCCTGACATCGCCGTTGGTGTTATCATCCGTAATCCTGATTTCGTGCAACACCAAGTCCTTTGAGTTAAATGTAATCTCGGCGGTGGTGGTCTTCACTACGATTGAGATGTCCACTAGGCCGGTGAACGAAGGGTTTACCGCATCAAAATCCGGCAACACACTCAGTGCGTACGATTCCGGTTTGGTGTCGTCCGGCAACCGTCCAAAATCCAAGTTAGGTTTTTCATCGTATCCCCGGACGTGCGCAAAAACGACGAAAAACGCAATATATGATCGCGGTCGCATATTGTCGAACAGGCACAACTAACTAATGACTAGAGTACTTACCGAAAATCAACGCTAAATTTAAGGTAATCTAAACGCAAACACCTATATTATATATATAATGATGAATGATGATATACAATTACCATTATCTTATCGGGTGGACGAGTAACGAGAAACGAGCTTCATCAACATGTCGAGACACTTATGTACACCGTAATGATTATTATAAACATGATTCGATTAAAGCCACGTCAAATACAACAAATTGTAGAGAGTTCACGACTAGTAGACTAGTACTGCACTGGAATAAATCTGCAGGAAATCTGCGTGTACGTAATGTATATTATAATGTTTAATGTACCTACCTACATATAATATAAATCTTTAAAGTCATATCGATTGATCGACGTATTTCGTACGATAACCAAAATCACAATATAATCATAAAACTTATTTCAGATAGTTAAATAGTGTCCTATCCAGTTATTTACTCATTTACATATAGGTAGGTACGAATCGTACAAACAATTACAATTTACACAATTAAATTACACCTATATGGTATCAAAATAACAGTAATGTCTGTATATTATGTTTTTTGGATTAATGGATATCATAATGTATCTATTTTTAAATACATCGATTATGCAGACAATTTTATTAATCAAATGGTTTAGAGTTGAACATTGATACAATATCGACTGAATTTGATGAGCCTAAATTAAAGGAGAAGCACATAGTATATAGCATTAGAGCGTCAAATTATAATTAATAAATCGTGGATTGCTAATCACACGAAACCGCTAATACCTAATAAAACAAGATTAATCTTTTGCGTCCTTTTATCAAAACACTCGAATTTTCGACATCGTTCTATCTCGTTTTGATTAAATAATTAATTGTGCATTATAGCATATTATTTGGTACTTACCCAGGTTTAGATAATAACGAAACAGTTCTTATAATTTGAGACATTAACTGATTATTTATTTAAATTTCGTATAGAATAGTACATAATGATATTTTTTTTTTATTTAAAAACTTTGAAAATGCATGAATATAATAATAGACTTTTAAATATTATCTAGACTTTTTAAAATTTAAAATTGTTGTATGAATGTTTTTACTGTCACCTGATAATATATTAAAGTCCTTAGGATAAACAAATATTTTTCCAACCTATATTGTTTTGCACGAGCTGGTGTCGTTCTTACCTACCTCCCTCCTAACCACTCAATTATTAACAATGCCAACACTTTTACCCTAGTGATCGAGGAACCAAGTTTATGGATTGTGTCAATAAATGGGAGGTGCGCGCGTAATACGATATAGAGAGCCTTGATATATATCGAAACTCTCTAGGACAGTACCTAGTAGTAGTAGCACCTACAGTAGTACGTATAAAATACATAATATTATTTATATAGAGATAACAAATTAGATTGCTAGGTTCTATACGCTTACCATGCAAACATTTGAATAAGTCATCACTAGTAGGTCACTCGTATCTTATCATATCATAGTTTTTGAGATACAAATATATTACTATGCGATTTGCATTTAGTCCAGCATAAAACCCATGTCTATTGTTGGTGCCAATTTTATTTTATTATTTATTTCATTTGTTGTCTAATAAATACCTTTGATTATGATTTATGACCCTTGAACGATTTCATGCAATTATTTATTTCATATTTTCATATTCTGGAACACTTATAAACATATAGGTACATTAAGTAGGTCGTATAGGTGTATTATACTATTGTCTATTTATAATATTTATGTAAGTAGGTACTAGCTATTTTTTTACCAACTACATTATTATTTATTAGCTAACTATAATTTTAAAATTTACATAATGTAGGTACCTGCATTTTATTAATGTTGCAATTTGACGTTGTTGATGATGTACAACATACATATTATTATATCTCAAAACACCCGTACAATTTTATTTTCTCTTAAATTACCTAAAATATGATGCTAATATTCTCTAAAAAACCTTCATTATATTCTCTTAAAAATTTAAAAAATAAGCTAAAATATGCAACAATATGCAAAAATAATCAATAAACATTATTTTAATAGTGAGGTATTAATTAGGTATTTAAAGTTGCGTATTCTAATGGAATACTATTGCACTTTAGTAAGAGTTGAAAATGATAAAAAATAAAAATTGTAAATGTTCAAAAAGTTTTTTTTTTTGGGCACCCTAATATTAAAATTCAAAATAAATACAAATTTTGTCTCACAATTTACGAAATATTCCAAAATATGTTAAATGAATTAAATATTATCTAACCCATAAAATATTCTTAAATATGCAAAAAAAAATTTTTTATACGCATTGAGAATTGAACGAATTGTCTACATTTTTTACTCTCATGTAGTCCCAGTAACGATATGTAAAAACATATAAATCCGGTCTTTATTCATATATAATCAACATTTAATTTTTTTGACATCAAATAGCAATCTATTTTGTATAAATTAATAATTATTATATTGATATCTATTGTATTTATCTAATAAATATTTAGATACATATAAATATTTATTTAATTTCCAACCACCCATAAAATACAATTTCCCCGGGCTATTACCTTTACAATTGCTACTAGAATATTTTTTTAAAGGTCTTATGGAATTTAAAAAATCTATACTAATACATTTATACTTAATAAATATTTAATAGGTATAATAATTAATAAACATAATATTAAACAATACATATTATAAACATAAATCGAATAAAATGTACACAGGTATAAGTTTTAACGTTAAACAATGTTTCCACATAATTAATGCACCATCATAAATTATTTAATATTCTATGTGACTATGTGTAGTCGTGTAGAAATGTAGAACGTACATTTACGGCATACATTTTCTATTTTGTTGTATTGATTTGTACGCATAATATAAGAATTTATAACATGACGTATAAGCAGGTCAGTCGGGATCTACATTCTACATATTATTATGATAAGTATACTTTTAACTTTCAACCATCTTCTATGAAAAAAGTGTCCAAACAAATATTATAAGTAGGTAGATACTAAAAATCATAAGTTAATTATATAATCACCGATAGTTTTAACAAAATAATTACTTTCTTATTTAAAATTATAAATGGTATGTCTATCCTTCACTCACGATACTATTTCGTATTTATTATATAATATATACTTATTGTTCATTGTGGTTTTTAGGTTTGGTTTAAATTTATATATTATATATTATTACGTATACGATATACCTATTTAGTTTCATGAACATATTTTAAATTAAAATTTTGTAGTATAAAATATTATGAACTATTATTTAATTATCTATTCCATGTACAATTCTTGCACCAAATACAGCACGAGTCTTCACGTCAAACTGTCAAGTTGGGGAAGTTTGGCGGTGGTGAAAGACAAAATCCATTAGACATTGAACAAAAACCCCTCTATTAATAATAATTAAAACATTAGATTCAGGATCTAACCAATTTAAACACGATACAAATTATATAAATCAAATTAAAGGCATTTCCAAATTACTGGAATAAAATAAAAAATCATTATCTATGAATCAAAAGGTATCACAAAACCGGGCAGGAAGAATGGTTTAAAAAAAATACATTAATTAAATATACATAATATATAATCAAACCTAAAGTATTTAGAAAATAAATATCGAAAACTGAGAAGAGCATAACGCATAAACATAATAAAAAAATATTATACAGGAGTTTAATAAATAAAAATAAAATTCACTTATCTTACCAACTTAATAATAAACAAATAAACAAACTGGATATTAAGAAATGGTTTATAATTAGTGAAACTATTTCTGTAGATTATGATTATTTTACATATTAAATTTAGAATATTAAAAAACCGGAATTTTATATTTGAATAAAATCATTTGTATTTAAACCCAACAAATTAGGCAATAAAACAATGAATTATAATCTGTATCTTTTCTATAATGAATTAAATATTATACGATGAAATATAAGTGGAGTTAACACACACACTTTTTGTTGAAGATCTACGCCAAAAGAATAATATAACTACAATAAGAATGATGACAAAAACAAAAATAAAAATAATACAATTAAATATAAAATGGGAACGTTCATCAAACGGTACTGGGGTAGTATTATCGGTTTCAGGAGTAGATGTTAATAAGAACTCTGTCGATAATTCTGTATGATCAGACCATGTAGTATCCAATTCTGAAGTTTCCGTGGAATATCCTGTTGAAGAATGAGGTTGTTTCGATACAGTAGACTCTCCAGGCGTAGTTACTGTGTATATATGTGTCGTTGTATCTAATCGTTCAGAACTTGTAGTATCTCCAGGTGAAGTTTCCGGAGTTTGGTCCTTTGTTGATAAAGAATGTTTTGTCATACTAGTTCCTCCAGGTACAGTTTCAGTATACATCTGTGTTGTTGTATCTATTGGTTCCGACAATGTGGTATACACAGGTGAAGTATCGGTGTGAATATGTTCAGTTGTATCTTGTCCTTCAGAGCTTGTGGTGTATACAGAAGAAGTTTCCGGAGTTTGGTCTGTAGTTGATTCAGAATGTTTTGCAACTGTGGTATCTCCAAGTGATGATTCAGTATACATGTGTGTGGTTGTATCAGTACTTGTAGACAATGTGATATCGGCACTTGATGATTCTGTGTAATGTTGTGTTGTGGATTCAGGATATTTAGATACAGTGGTCTGTCCAGGTGTTGTTTCGGTGTAGATGTGAGAAGTTGTATCTGTTCGTCCAGACCATGTGGTGTCTCCTGAATGTGAGGTTGTAAACTGATGCGTAGTGGACGGTGGATATTTTGAAACAGTGGTCTCACTAGGTGTGACATCAGAGTGCATATGTGCAGTTGTCTCAGTTTGTTTACTCCTAGTGTGGTCTCCAGTTGAAGTTTCTGTTGGATGATCTGTAGTATGATCCGGTTGTTTTGTCACTGTAGTCATTTCTGGCGTAATATCAGTGTAAATATGCGAAGATGTATCTGTTCGTTCAGAACTTGAGATATCTCCAGTTGAAGTTTCTTTAGTATAGTCTGTGGTTGGTACAGAAGGTCTTGAAACAGTAGTTTCCCCAGGTAGTGTTTCGGTGTACATTTGTGTGGTTATACCGGTTCGCTCAGACTGTGTAGGATCACCTGGTGATGACATCGTGTAATGATCCGTTGCAGATGTTGAATATTCAAATACAGTCGTCTCACCAGGTGTTGTTTGAGTATAAATGTGTTCAGTAGTATCTGTTCGTTCAGTCCTTGTAGGATCTTTCAACGACGTTTGCGTAAATACGTCTGTAGTGGGACCAGATTGTTCTGTTATGGTGGTCTCTCTAGACGTAGTGTCAGAGTGTAAATATACGGTTGTATCGGTTCGTTCTGGGCTTGTAGTATAGCCAGGTGAATACTTGGTTGTTGATTCCGAGTATTTTAAGGCAGTAGTCTCTCCTGCAGATGATTCAGTGTACAGCAGTGTAGTTGCATCTGTTTGATCTGACCGTGTGGTTTCTCCTGGTGATGTTTGAATTGATTGAGACGTAGTGTGTTCCGGTTGTTTTGACATGGTAGAATCTCCAAGAGTAGTCTCAGATTGAATATAAACGGTTGTATATGTTCGTTCAGTGCTTGAGGTATATCCTGATGAACTATGTGAAGATTGCTGTGTAGAGTGTTCGGGATATTCCGACACAGAAGTGTCTCCAGGTGATGTACTGGTGTAAATACGTAGAGTAGTATCAGTTCGTTCAAAAAATGTGGTATCTTCTTTAGAATATTCTGCCGTTGACTCAGTCGTCTCTCCGGGTTCTGTTTCAGAGTACATATGTGTAGTTGTATATTTGGTTTCTGACAATGTGGTATCTGATGGCAAAGTTTGAGTAGATTGATCTGTAGATTGTTCAGTATATTTCGTAACTGTGGTATCCCTGGGTTGTGTTTCAGTGTAAATACGTAGAGTTGTATCTATGCGTTCTGACCATGTGGTATCTGATGGAGAATATTCTGTCGTTGATTCAGTGGTCTCTCCTAGTGTCGTTTCAGGATACATATATGTGGTTGTATCTATGCGTTTTGACCATGTGGTATCTGATGGAGAATGTTCTGTCGTTGATTCAGTGGTCTCTCCTAGTGTCGTTTCAGGATACATATATGTGGTTGTATCTATGCGTTCTGACCATGTGGTATCTGATGGAGAATGTTCTGTCATCGATTCAGTGGTCTCTCCTAGTGTCGTTTCAGGATACATATATGTGGTTTTATCTATGCGTTCTGACCATGTGGTATCTGAAGGCGAAGTTTGCGTAGATTCATGTGTAGAGTGTTCAGTATATTTCGTAACTGTGGAATCCCCGGGTTGTGTTTCAGTGTAAATACGTAGAGTTGTATCAGTTCGTTCAGATAATGTGGTATCTGCTGGAGAAGGTTCTGTCGTTGATTCAGTGGTCTCTCCTAATGTCGTTTCAGGATACATATGTGTGGTTGTATCTATGCGTTCTGACCATGTGGTATCTAAAGGAGAATGTTCCGTCGTTGATTCAGTGGTCTCTCCTAGTGTCGTTTCAGGATACATATGTGTGGTTGTATCTATGCGTTCTGACCATGTGGTATCTGATGGAGAATGTTCTGTCGTTGATTCAGTGGTCTCTCCTAGTGTCGTTTCAGGATACATATATGTGGTTGTATCTATGCGTTCTGTCCATGTGGTATCTGATGGAGAATGTTTTGTCGTTGATTCAGTGGTCTCTCCTAGTGTCGTTTCAGGATACATAAATGTGGTTGTATCTATGCGTTTTGACCATGTGGTATCTGATGGAGAATGTTCTGTCGTTGATTCAGTGGTCTCTCCTAATGTCGTTTCAGGATACATTTGTGTGGTTGTATCTATGCGTTCTGACCATGTGGTATCTGATGGAGAATGTTCTGTCGTTGATTCAGTGGTCTCTCCTAGTGTCGTTTCAGGATACATATGTGTGGTTGTATCTATACGTTCTGACCATGTGGTATCTGATGGAGAATGTTCCGTCGTTGATTCAGTGGTCTCTCCTAGTGTCGTTTCAGGATACATATGTGTGGTAGTATCTATGCGTTCTGACCATGAGGTATCTGAAGGCGAAGTTTGCGTAGATTGATGTGTAGAGTGTTCAGTATATTTCGTAACTGTGGTATCCCCGGGTTCTGTTTCAGTGTAAATACGTAGAGTTGTATCTATGTGTTCTGACCATGTGGTATCTGATGGAGAATGTCCTGTCGTTGATTCAGTGGTCTCTCCTAGTGTTGTTTCAGGATACATATGTGTTGTTGTATCTATGTGTTCTGACCATGAGGTATCTGAAGGCGAAGTTTGCGTAGATTGATGTGTAGAGTGTTCAGTATATTTCGTAACTGTGGTATCCCCGGGTTGTGTTTCAGTGTAAATACGTAGAGTTGTATCTATGCGTTCTGACCATGTGGTATCTGATGGAGAATGTCCTGTCGTTGATTCAGTGGTCTCTCCTAGTGTCGTTTCAGGATACATATGTGTAGTTGTATCTATGCGTTCTGACCATGTGGTATCTGATGGAGAATGTTCTGTCGTTGATTCAGTGGTCTCTCCTAGTGTCGTTTCAGGATACATATGTGTGGTTGTATCTATGCGTTCAGATAATGTGGTATCTGCTGGAGAAGGTTCTGTCGTTGATTCAGTGGTCTCTCCTAATGTCGTTTCAGGATACGTTTGTGTAGTTGTATCTATGCGTTCTGACCATGTGGTATCTGATGGAGAATGTTCTGTCGTTGATTCAGTGGTCTCTCCTAGTGTCGTTTCAGGATACATATATGTGGTTTTATCTATGCGTTCTGACCATGTGGTATCTGAAGGCGAAGTTTGCGTAGATGCATGTGTAGAGTGTTCAGTATATTTCGTAACTGTGGTATCCCCGGGTTGTGTTTCAGTGTAAATACGTAGAGTTGTATCAGTTCGTTCAGATAATGTGGTATCTGCTGGAGAAGGTTCTGTCGTTGATTCAGTGGTCTCTCCTAGTGTCGTTTCAGGATACATAAATGTGGTTGTATCTATGCGTTTTGACCATGTGGTATCTGATGGAGAATGTTCTGTCGTTGATCCAGTGGTCTCTCCTAGTGTCGTTTCAGGATACATATGTGTGGTTGTATCTATACGTTCTGACCATGTGGTATCTGATGGAGAATGTTCCGTCGTTGATTCAGTGGTCTCTCCTAGTGTCGTTTCAGGATACATATATGTGGTTGTATCTATGCGTTCTGACCATGTGGTATCTGATGGAGAATGTTTTGTCGTTGATTCAGTGGTCTCTCCTAGTGTCGTTTCAGGATACATATGTGTGGTTGTATCTATGCGTTCTGACCATGTGGTATCTGAAGGCGAAGTTTGCGTAGATTCATGTGTAGAGTGTTCAGTATATTTCGTAACTGTGGAATCCCCGGGTTGTGTTTCAGTGTAAATACGTAGAGTTGTATCAGTTCGTTCAGATAATGTGGTATCTGCTGGAGAAGGTTCTGTCGTTGATTCAGTGGTCTCTCCTAATGTCGTTTCAGGATACGTTTGTGTGGTTGTATCTATGCGTTCTGACCATGTGGTATCTGATGGAGAATGTTTTGTCGTTGATTCAGTGGTCTCTCTTAGTGTCGTTTCAGAATACATATGTGTGGTTGTATCTATGCGTTTTGACCATGTGGTATCTGATGGAGAATGTTCTGTCGTTGATTCAGTGGTCTCTCCTAGTGTCGTTTCAGGATACATATGTGTGGTTGTATCTATGCGTTCTGCCCATGTGGTATTTGATGGAGAATGTTGTGTCGTTGATTGAGTAGTCTCTTCTAGTGTCGTCTCAGGATACATATGTGTGGTAGTATCTATGCGTTCTGACCATGAGGTATCTGAAGGCGAAGTTTGCGTAGATTGATGTGTAGAGTGTTCAGTATATTTCGTAACTGTGGTATCCCCGGGTTCTGTTTCAGTGTAAATACGTAGAGTTGTATCTATGTGTTCTGACCATGTGGTATCTGATGGAGAATGTCCTGTCGTTGATTCAGTGGTCTCTCCTAGTGTTGTTTCAGGATACATATGTGTTGTTGTATCTATGTGTTCTGACCATGAGGTATCTGAAGGCGAAGTTTGCGTAGATTGATGTGTAGAGTGTTCAGTATATTTCGTAACTGTGGTATCCCCGGGTTGTGTTTCAGTGTAAATACGTAGAGTTGTATCTATGCGTTCTGACCATGTGGTATCTGATGGAGAATGTCCTGTCGTTGATTCAGTGGTCTCTCCTAGTGTCGTTTCAGGATACATATGTGTAGTTGTATCTATGCGTTCTGACCATGTGGTATCTGATGGAGAATGTTCTGTCGTTGATTCAGTGGTCTCTCCTAGTGTCGTTTCAGGATACATATGTGTGGTTGTATCTATGCGTTCAGATAATGTGGTATCTGCTGGAGAAGGTTCTGTCGTTGATTCAGTGGTCTCTCCTAATGTCGTTTCAGGATACGTTTGTGTAGTTGTATCTATGCGTTCTGACCATGTGGTATCTGATGGAGAATGTTCTGTCGTTGATTCAGTGGTCTCTCCTAGTGTCGTTTCAGGATACATATATGTGGTTTTATCTATGCGTTCTGACCATGTGGTATCTGAAGGCGAAGTTTGCGTAGATGCATGTGTAGAGTGTTCAGTATATTTCGTAACTGTGGTATCCCCGGGTTGTGTTTCAGTGTAAATACGTAGAGTTGTATCAGTTCGTTCAGATAATGTGGTATCTGCTGGAGAAGGTTCTGTCGTTGATTCAGTGGTCTCTCCTAGTGTCGTTTCAGGATACATAAATGTGGTTGTATCTATGCGTTTTGACCATGTGGTATCTGATGGAGAATGTTCTGTCGTTGATCCAGTGGTCTCTCCTAGTGTCGTTTCAGGATACATATGTGTGGTTGTATCTATACGTTCTGACCATGTGGTATCTGATGGAGAATGTTCCGTCGTTGATTCAGTGGTCTCTCCTAGTGTCGTTTCAGGATACATATATGTGGTTGTATCTATGCGTTCTGACCATGTGGTATCTGATGGAGAATGTTTTGTCGTTGATTCAGTGGTCTCTCCTAGTGTCGTTTCAGGATACATATGTGTGGTTGTATCTATGCGTTCTGACCATGTGGTATCTGAAGGCGAAGTTTGCGTAGATTCATGTGTAGAGTGTTCAGTATATTTCGTAACTGTGGAATCCCCGGGTTGTGTTTCAGTGTAAATACGTAGAGTTGTATCAGTTCGTTCAGATAATGTGGTATCTGCTGGAGAAGGTTCTGTCGTTGATTCAGTGGTCTCTCCTAATGTCGTTTCAGGATACGTTTGTGTGGTTGTATCTATGCGTTCTGACCATGTGGTATCTGATGGAGAATGTTTTGTCGTTGATTCAGTGGTCTCTCTTAGTGTCGTTTCAGAATACATATGTGTGGTTGTATCTATGCGTTTTGACCATGTGGTATCTGATGGAGAATGTTCTGTCGTTGATTCAGTGGTCTCTCCTAGTGTCGTTTCAGGATACATATGTGTGGTTGTATCTATGCGTTCTGCCCATGTGGTATTTGATGGAGAATGTTGTGTCGTTGATTGAGTAGTCTCTTCTAGTGTCGTCTCAGGATACATATGTGTGGTAGTATCTATGCGTTCTGACCATGAGGTATCTGAAGGCGAAGTTTGCGTAGATTGATGTGTAGAGTGTTCAGTATATTTCGTAACTGTGGTATCCCCGGGTTCTGTTTCAGTGTAAATACGTAGAGTTGTATCTATGTGTTCTGACCATGTGGTATCTGATGGAGAATGTCCTGTCGTTGATTCAGTGGTCTCTCCTAGTGTTGTTTCAGGATACATATGTGTTGTTGTATCTATGTGTTCTGACCATGAGGTATCTGAAGGCGAAGTTTGCGTAGATTGATGTGTAGAGTGTTCAGTATATTTCGTAACTGTGGTATCCCCGGGTTGTGTTTCAGTGTAAATACGTAGAGTTGTATCAGTTCGTTCAGATAATGTGGTATCTGCTGGAGAAGGTTCTGTCGTTGATTCAGTGGTCTCTCCTAATGTCGTTTCAGGATACGTTTGTGTGGTTGTATCTATGCGTTCTGACCATGTGGTATCTGATGGAGAATGTTTTGTCGTTGATTCAGTGGTCTCTCCTAGTGTCGTTTCAGGATACATATATGTGGTTGTATCTATGCGTTTTGACCATGTGGTATCTGATGGAGAATGTTCTGTCGTTGATTCAGTGGTCTCTCCTAGTGTCGTTTCAGGATACATATATGTGGTTGTATCTATGCGTTCTGACCATGTGGTATCTGATGGAGAATGTTCTGTCGTCGATTCAGTGGTCTCTCTTAGTGTCGTTTCAGAATACATATGTGTGGTTTTATCTATGCGTTCTGACCATGTGGTATCTGAAGGCGAAGTTTGCGTAGATGCATGTGTAGAGTGTTCAGTATATTTCGTAACTGTGGTATCCCCGGGTTGTGTTTCAGTGTAAATACGTAGAGTTGTATCTATGCGTTCTGACCATGTGGTATCTGATGGAGAATGTCCTGTCGTTGATTCAGTGGTCTCTCCTAGTGTCGTTTCAGGATATATATGTGTGGTTGTATCTATGCGTTCTGACCATGTGGTATCTGAAGGCGAAGTTTGCGTAGATTCATGTGTAGAGTGTTCAGTATATTTCGTAACTGTGGAATCCCCGGGTTGTGTTTCAGTGTAAATACGTAGAGTTGTATCAGTTCGTTCAGATAATGTGGTATCTGCTGGAGAAGGTTCTGTCGTTGATTCAGTGGTCTCTCCTAATGTCGTTTCAGGATACGTTTGTGTGGTTGTATCTATGCGTTTTGACCATGTGGTATCTGATGGAGAATGTCCTGTCGTTGATTCAGTGGTCTCTCCTAGTGTCGTTTCAGGATATATATGTGTGGTTGTATCTATGCGTTCTGACCATGTGGTATCTGATGGAGAATGTTCTGTCGTCGATTCAGTGGTCTCTCTTAGTGTCGTTTCAGAATACATATGTGTGGTTTTATCTATGCGTTCTGACCATGTGGTATCTGAAGGCGAAGTTTGCGTAGATGCATGTGTAGAGTGTTCAGTATATTTCGTAACTGTGGTATCCCCGGGTTGTGTTTCAGTGTAAATACGTAGAGTTGTATCTATGCGTTCTGACCATGTGGTATCTGATGGAGAATGTCCTGTCGTTGATTCAGTGGTCTCTCCTAGTGTCGTTTCAGGATATATATGTGTGGTTGTATCTATGCGTTCTGACCATGTGGTATCTGAAGGCGAAGTTTGCGTAGATTCATGTGTAGAGTGTTCAGTATATTTCGTAACTGTGGAATCCCCGGGTTGTGTTTCAGTGTAAATACGTAGAGTTGTATCAGTTCGTTCAGATAATGTGGTATCTGCTGGAGAAGGTTCTGTCGTTGATTCAGTGGTCTCTCCTAATGTCGTTTCAGGATACGTTTGTGTGGTTGTATCTATGCGTTCTGACCATGTGGTATCTGATGGAGAATGTTCTGTCGTTGATTCAGTGGTCTCTCCTAGTGTCGTTTCAGGATACATATGTGTGGTTGTATCTATGCGTTCTGACCATGTGGTATCTGATGGAGAATGTTCTGTCGTTGATTCAGTGGTCTCTCCTAGTGTTGTTTCAGGATACATATGTGTGGTTGTATCTATGTGTTCTGACCATGTGGTATCTACCGGAGAAGTTTCTGAGTGAATTCTTTCAGATGTATCTGTACTTGCCGGCAACGTTATTTCTCCACTTGTTGTTTCCTTGGTAGGTTGAGTTATTATTTCAGTTTTTGATTGTATTTTTTGGGTAGATGTTTTGTGTGGTTCATCAGTCGTTGTATAGTCGGGTGAGCAACCTGTGTTTTGATTCACTATTTCGTGATATTTATTATACCAGTACAGGTTGTTATCCACTTGCTTATATGATTCATTAAATGCTTTTCTGAGGTTTTCCGGTGTATTTGTATCGTCTTTTAAATTTTTTAACTACATTTGGGAAATTATTATTTTTAATTTTGTTAATTTGTTTTTTTTTTTATTGTCTTTTTATATTTTATTACTTACTTTATTTATTTCAGAATCAAGGGCTGCTTTTGATGCGCATATTGAATAGATGAATATTGCTATATTATTTCCGTCAGTAAGTCTTTTCGTAATTCTATCTAAATTTTGCACTAAAAAATCTATTAAAACTCCAAGTCCCTTCGGCGTAGAGGATACTGCAGTAAATACATCGTCGTAGTCTTGTTTTCTAATTGGTCCATTATCACCCTCAAAAATATAGTTTAAATATCTATAATATAAATTGTTTGCAGTTAATATTAATGTTCATGTATTAAAAGATTAAACATTACAAGATTGCATTAAAACAAACTCTTTGATTATTTTCCATTTAAATTTAAATCTTATCTCACTACTTTGGTTACCTCGATAATAGCATATCATCTTCTGTGCATGCCATTGCTGTTTGTGCTGACTGTTTTTCGGAAGGTGATCTTGTCGTCTTATACAAGTCAAGCATTTGTTCCCATGTTGAGGTGTCATTCGTTATATGAATACCAACACAGAAGGCAGCGTCTCTAATATCTGAGGGTATTCTATACAAATACGCAGGTAAATCATTTTTACTATTCTTACCGAAAATTAATTTGTATCAATCAAACAGTATTATAATATCACTGTCACAAATGTTTTATTCTTTGAGATAGATTTATATTATGCGAGTCAATTTCCGCATAATACTATTGAACTTGTTGTAATTACTTTTCTCCATTTTGCCATTTGGTATAGTAATCAAACGCCGATTGTATGCACATCTCATTATTCAATTCGCACGCCCATATGGAGAATGCATTCCAGCTGGTTAGGATAATGTGGTCTGTATTTTTTTCTTTAACTACTTTGTCTTCGGTTTTTTTATAAATGATACCTGCCAAGTTACTGACACATTCCTATTTAATAAAAATAAAGTATTAAATACTATTAAGATATAAAGGGTAAGATTTCTTTAAAACTGTTTTAAAACTATTATTTTAAAAAATGTATTGATTTAATAACAAATTGCTAGCAAAGGCATTTTATAGTTACAGTCACTTAATTTCTAGGTTAAAAATTTAAATAATTTCGAAATTTCAAATTATAATTGGCAATAGATAATAGATTATACTATATTGTTGATTAAATTATTTAATTTTAAGTAGTTCAACATTTTAGATTCTCAGCGGAGCGATGATGTATTGATTTTACAATGATGTGCTTTGTTTTTGTGTATCTATCATTACCGTTTGGGGCGATAAAACGGCCTTGATTTTTTTCAATAGTATCTTGTTCAATAGGAAGTAAATTTAGTTGGAGCATTGAGGAGGTTAAAATTTAAAATTTCCAATAGTTTCCAAAAGCGCCGTGGAAAACAAAATAAAAATTAAGAAAAACGGAAATTTTTGCGCAAAACTGTTTTTTGAAATTGACAGTTCAAATATTGACTAAATACGTAAAAATAACGAAAATGTGCAAATTATTATGAGTTTAAAATGTTTTTTTTTTTAAATCTAAGATTTGAAAATGTAATACAAGGTTCTCCATAAGTTTGTCTATCTTATCAAAAAAAAATGTCTGCAAGAAAGTCAAATTACATTTTTATGAGCGTTTGAAGTCATATTTTTACAACATAGGATATTCACTAGATTTCACATGTAGCGATTTTCTTATGTTGTTGTAATTCAAAAACGAATAATTGTAGACTGACCGTCTTTGCTAAGAATCGTTTTATGACATTTTTCAAAAAATAGTCAATTGTATAGTTTACTATGGATAATATTTTTTATTTCATTTAAAACTTTCATAAAATAAATAGATGAAGAATGTAATACTTTAAAGTTTAAATGTATGTTAATAGTTTATATTACTTTATACCTACTATTAAATTTGAATACTCCGTATCATTGCGCCGCATGCGTTCTATTAGGTATGAATATCCGTTTATCGCAGAATACCATGGTAACACGTCATCTTCTATTTTTAAATATGAAGATATTCTCAGTGGAAACGAATAATGTAACTGATCAGCTCTGGCTAAGAAGAACGAATCGTCAATCAACTGAGCACGATTGAGTACGTGAATTTCATCAGGCGTCTCTTTTAATTGTCTGATCAATGACGACCAATTGTTTGTGTCGTAGTTAACCCTGTAAAACCCTAGTTATTCGACAAATACATGATAAAATAAAATTAAGAACCGTTTTTCGAGTGATGAAAATCAAATTACCAGCAGATTGTATATTGAATATGAACCACCCCGGGTCTTGTGGAGCAGACAGAATACATTTGTCCATTGTCGGCTTACACCAAGTAGCCAACGTTAAGTCTTCGAAATTTTTACTCAATTCGGTTGTATAAGTGATCCCAACGTACCATCTTGATGAATCGATTATCTTGTCGGGAGTGTCCATCAGGCACCTTTCCTATACAAAAGCTTTAGGATTACTACTCACCAAAGTCTGAATCTACAGTACTATACGTACTTGAGATATGATAAACTCGTCGTTGACCTTTACTATATTTATCATTGGGTATCCAGCCTGTTCTGTCCACTGTTTCATGAAATTAGTAACTGTGACATCCTGCCCAAAATCAAATTGATATTCGGATATAGTTTCCTCGAATGACGCAAACAACCGGTCGGGATCTACCGACCCGTATCTACATTGACGTCAACGAAAAACTGTGGTCACTAATATATTTTGCAAAAAGATACGACCGGTGGGTAAAGGGAACATCTGTTTATCTGACTATCTGTTTTGATAGTAAATGGTTCGATTGAACTATACAACTTTATTAAAACGATAGTTATTATTAAAAACTAGCTGGACACGATAATGTGTTGCTATTGCTAGGTTTTTGTCATTATGCGAGAAGTATATTACCAGGTAGGCAATCTGGGTGCGGTAGATCGCAGTCCCTGAGTGCTGCGTACGTAATTGTATAGTTTAATATAGTTGAATAGTGTAAGTATAAAAAAAAATCGAAAAATTGGTCCACCGAGACCATGGTTTGAACTCGAAACATTCTGTACTAAGCTACACAAGCTTATCACATTAATAATAATAAAAATTAATTATTAAAACCAATAGAAACCATTTATAAACAATAATACTAATAATAATCTCAAAATCCCTGTTTGAGAACATCCCCAGGTTGGACCTCTTATTTACCTTTTTCGAGACAAAATGTAGCCCATATTATTCCCTGAGATCTAATCTATCTCTGTACCAAATTTCATCGCAATCTGATGAATGGTTTAGGAATGCATAAAGGTACAAACATTTTTTGTCTTTTATTTTATAAATATTATATATATATATAGATTTCATACATTAGTATTATATTATTAATAAAGTCCACTCAATGTGTTCCATGCCAAAAAACACAATGACCGAAAAGGCACCATATTATCTTTATCTCATCGACATTCGTTTGATAAAAATGGAAAGAGTTTCAGCAAACAAGACCAATATTGTCGTATATTAATAGTAAGTATATAAAAAAAAAACCGGAGTACATACTTGTACAGTTTCAAAAATCGGACCAATGACTGTTCGAATATAGTATCGTTGGTGCAGCACTTTAACATCCGCAAAAACGCAGCAGCCTTGTCTTCAGTCTGGTCGTAAAATATCTCGGTGATGTCGTCTGGAGTTTGCACGGATGCAGTAATCGGACGCCTGGGCGCTTGGTCATATTCCAAAGCCCGCTGGTGCCGTTCGACCACGAACATCTGGTTCATCCTCCAATCAGGGTAGACCTAAGTATACCAAAATTATATCTGGATTTGCATTATTCATCTCGTAATGATATAAAATTAGAGGGTTTGGGACTTAGAGCACTAAAAAACACTAAAATGTGGTCGACAAAAATAACTACAAATACTTATAGCATAAAATCAAGCAAAAGATTTTTTGTAAAATACACATTTGTAAGATTTTCGTAAGAATAACATAATGCAATATAAAAAAAGCATCACAGTTTATAATGTACCTATAAACAAAAGTTTTTTCCCTACAAACTGATAACAATTTAATGTAAGAGCAAAATTATAAATTAATTTATTATATATACGAATTAAGAAAAGTTAAAAAAATATTGCTACAATCGTACTTAAACTTTATATTTAGTGATTATTAGGTATATTAATTATCAATCAACAAAAGTATAAGCTATCTTGTTTTTGAAAATTCGTGAAAAGATCGAGAAAAAAATAGTTTTAAACAGAAAAAGTTAAATTTTCCCTTGATGTATGGGTATCAAATTCTTAAAACATTAAAAAATAAACAAAATAAAATTTCAAATCTGAACTATCTGTAGTTCAAAGCGTACCTACCTATAATGTAATTTATATTTATCTAAAATGTTTTACTATATCTGGAGCGGATGTACAATTGCTCCAAGTTCCAAACCATGTGGAGATGATGTATAACAGTAATTTAATAAAACAAAATCAACAATATGGCAAGCGTGTGTGGGGGATTTGACGATTTGAACCAGGCCTTTTCAGCCGAATTAAAACAATACCTGATACCGGAAAGTTACCCGAAAAAATTACAATACTTGATACCATATCAAACCTGATATCAAAATATTGGCAAAAACCAACATAATTCATATAAATCCGAAAATAAAAATATAAATTATTCTGGTTTTTAATGTAAACTATTTTCTATGTCAAAATACTTTAAGAGGCAATGAAAAATTAAAAAATTGGGTTATTCAATATTATTTTAATTACACTATATGCATATTGCTAATATTAATTCTAATAACTTTTAGTAAATATATTTATTAATAAACAATTATTGTTTATATTATTATGTAGGTATATATAAATATGATAGAAAATATGTAAATTTATAAAATGACTGTAAAACAGTAAATCTATCACATTGATACAAGTGTACAACATTTATAATATAAACCCGATACCCAGCTCGAATTCTTGTATCAGCACCCGACATTTTAAGAAGATATTATGATTACTGGTTTTTCATTTTGGCAATACCCGATTTCATTTTGAATACCTATACGGCAATACCAATTCTTGAATTCTTTATTTAAGGTGCAAAGACCTGGTTCAACGAAAGCAAATTATAATTCGAACGATTGCCGTATTCTCCGGATGTGCTAGATTTATACTCGAGTCAATCGGTCAGCGGCAGCCGTACGCCCGTACCGTGTCCGTGGAAAAGTACTGAAAGTACGCAGCAAACGCGTCGTGCAGCCACAGGTAGTCCCACCAGGAGCACGTGACCAGGTTTCCAAACCACTGACGGGCCATCTCACGCTGAACCATCGATAGTCCAAGTTCCTTGGCTTTGGCGCTAGATGTATCGTCCAGTAGCAAATACTTTTCACTGAAACGAAAATGGAAAGAGCACATCGTACTATGTCTGTTGCAGAGAGTAGTAAATGTCGCTTTCTTCAGCACGCCCATACGGTTTCGTGAGAAAATTATAGTCTTTTCGCATTTACCTATTCAAAATTTGATTTTTCACCAGTTAAGTTTACATTATTTATAAAGAAAAGAAACTACGTTAATCGCCACAGGACATTCCTTGAACGCAAGATAAGTATTTTTAATTTTTTGAATATAAATTAATGATTTGAAATTGTTAACGACATGACAAACGATTGTTATCGACAAACCGTACGATTATTTATCACTCGGTGATCATGGATTTTAAAGTTACGTCATTTAAAATATATTAAGATGGCACAAATTTGTATAATATATAATACAATCGACGAGCAGTCTTACCGATACGTGTTCAGTCCCCAGTTTCCCATGGCGTCCGACTTGAAATCCGGCACGGCGAACAAGTCAAGTTTGGGTAGCTCATACGGCATTTCCGTGAAGCTCTCCATGGCCGCCAGCAGCTTTGGTGCTTCACCGGAAACGTATTTCACCTGGTCTAAGCGGTCAACGTCTGTGAACACGTATACGGGGCTACTACCGGCAGTACTTCCGGTCGTCGTCGAATTAAATCCGCTGATGACGAACGCGACCATATGCGTGGAGATCGGCGGAGTCTCGACGAAAATGTCGTGCATCTCTTGCACGGATGTACTGAAATCATTTTTCATGCACACATAAACAGCTTTATTCACGTAATATAATAACTATTAAATCTGGGCCTTGCACCCAAACTACTTTATTATGGTTTGGAGTGTTGGGTGTACTCGGATGCCAAACACTGCAATAACAAATTCAAACAACCATCAGATTAATTTTGGTTAATACAGGTTTTCGAGAAAAACTTCATTTGAAATTACGAATTTTATGATCCGAAGGGCGACAATATATTGACTTAAGTTCGCGATTGTGCTTTGCTCATTCCGACGTCCAATCATGATCGACGAGTCATGCACGGTAGACAATAGAAATATGCTTGACAATACGAAACGCACAGTGACGCTTATCTTTGTATTAATGTTATAATTTGTTTATTATTGTTATAATGTCTTCATAATAAAATAAAATAGTTTTTAATATTCGGTTATGCATATTAGTTGCGTCTCAAAGATATAAATTTATATAAGTACAATATGAATGACAACCACGAATTGTACCTTTATAAGTTATAATAATCAATAAAACATAATATTATATCGATGGTAACTACCGATTATTTTATTATTTTATTATATCATTTTGCCCCACCTGCAAATGGACGTCGTATTCATTATATTTATTTTAATTTGACCGTCAAAAGACAACCGCGGTAACCGTATGTATATATAAATTGCACGTGGAACCCTTAGAAACCGCTTCAATATTATTATTGTAAATTGAATAAATTAAAATTTATAATTATAATTGAATTAAAAAACCTTTTTTAGTATTTTTAAAACAAATTTCAGCTCTTATTTTATAATTGTTTAAGTTATTTTTGCTGATATTTGGGTTTTATTTACCTATTAGTATTTTTAATCTACTTTTTTACAGTTAAATGTTCAATATTACTACTTGCATCCCGCATTGTCTCTATTATAATATATGTTTTCTCGCGCCTCCAATTCAGCATTGCTGATTCACCAAACAATAACATAGAACAGAGTGGAGGAACCCACCCTTACTAGCTAGTATTTGATATAATATTAAACTAAACGTAACATAATAATATACATTGATATGCGTTCATGAATATTAATCTGATTTGGACATTATCTTTCCTGCCCACTGCGTAGCGAGATTTCCAGTCTTTCGTTGAAAAACATTTACGTCTGGTGGACGAAAAAATGTCGATTTTTCAACGTGCAGGCGTGACGAAAAATAATATTTTACATCTGACGTGATTAGCAAAACCATCACCACATATTATATCTTTAAATTCGATAAACTGGCGTATTGTTGCTAAAATATACTGTTGGGATTCAATTGATTCGTGGTTGACTGATCAACGGATTTTGGGATGCAATACGTTTTGCACACAAACCATACAATTACAATTTATAACTATTGCAACAAGAGTATTATACTCACTCGTAATAACTCGTATAAATCGGCATGTTGGATCGTGAAGGTTTGTTTTTCGGTCTATCCAACGTTATGTTGAAGGGCGTTTTGTGCGCCGGTTCGTCGTAACACGGAAATATACTCCTGGCCCCAGTCGGTATCAAATACGTCAAGAGTAACCATCTACGAACAAAATAAGTTTTTGAAAACAAAACGATTATAACACGTAGGCACGTAAACAATGGGGTTGCTCGTCGCTACGTGACAAGCGATACGCTAATATTATAATATACAGAGTGACTAGGTCTAACTTCCAGCTTTGGTTGAGCCAAGGAAAACCGATTGGAACTGCCATATAAAATCGTTCTGTAAAATACTAGGTACTAGGTAGATATTATAATATACCTATCCACCCTATTTAATATTTATTTTTATAATAAAACCCCGCTCAAAATAACATAACAAATGAGCCTGAAAATCTAGTATATAGCAGTCATATTTTTAGTACGACTTAGTCTATATAAGAAGCGTCTATATCAGTCTTTAAGGTAATGATTTTTATATCATTCAATAAACACTTACTTTTTATCTTTGTCCTTATTGTATGTACTTTTGTAAAGTCCTTCCATATTGTTTGTATCGATTTTCACGTGATATTCGATGTTTACCACGTATTGCATTCCAACCTTTAATTGGGATTTCAACATAATGATGCATTGCTCATTTTGTTCATCGTTACGGACTTGCGATACGTCAACGTCGTCTTCTGTTATTTTTTCGTGCACATATACCACGTAGACCAGAATATCTTTGCAGTTCAACGTTATCGTCGAAGTTTCGGATTTTACGTCGATCACAATTTCTACCTCCCCGTCGAAGACAACGGCGTCCGTATAGTAATTGTAGTCCGGCATGATTTTCAAATCGTACGAGTCCGGGATCGTATCGCCCGGTAGTCGGTAAACGTCCATTTCGTTTGGACCGTTGGCTCCCGCGGACGAGCGTCCATCGGAACTGAAAACGCTCGCAAACAGAACCACAAACCACAACGATACCACTAAGGTTTTTGATAACATTACGTTATTGACTCGTAATATACTATGTCATGAAAAAATTCTGACCAACTTTGGGCATCGCGCAGTGAAGTAAAACCGAGTTAATCTTATATCCTTGAAATGGAGTGTCGTCAAATCACATTAAATCGTAGTTAATTATAATATTAATAACTGCGGTGAAAAAACATTCAGCGACTCAAGTAACCCGTATATTTATATACTTTACTGAGTACTTATCTATTGATCCACTCCAAGATTATATAAGTGTGTGTTTCATTAAAGCAGATTTCTGTAAATATTATATTTTTGAATTTGCATCAGTGCCATTGGTGGTTGTCGCATGATTTACGCTCAGCGGATAGGTATGCAGTTATGTCAGAAGATCACTTGAGTTGCATGAGACATTAAACAAAGCTTATGCAACACTCTGAGTGTAGTTAATGGATTGTATGTGAAACGCTATTGGGTGTATATAATAATACGTTCAGACACTATAGTCAATGGTAAACAGTATAGGTAAACACAATATTATGCACAATAGCGAGATGGTATTTTTATCGAAATCAGTCGTAACGATAATAAAATGGGTTCGTGAATACTGTGATACGCGATATGAACGCGAAACAGACAATCAAACAAAATTCTAAGTGTGGAGGTCGTACAAAACGGCGATCCAAAATGATTGTATTACGTTTTAAAGTTTCGGTCATCATCTTTAAATCACATCGCATTGAATAACTGTTCAAGTGGCATAAACGTGTTAGTATTCAAAAGAGGAAAAAGAGTTAAGAGTAGGTAATAATGTTACAACAACTACTACTGATGTTGTGCGTAGTCGCGTTCATTGCATTGATGAGAATTAATAAAAAGACGTTCAGGCGCCACCGGGTTTTCGTTGTAAAGAAAAAGTTTATTGTTAGGTACCTACGGATATTTATAATGATATAAATTTTATTTGGTCATTCACTTGATACAAAGTACACAAGTAGGTACGTGTTTTACTTTCTAACTAATATAATACTATAAATAAACAATACTACATATCATAATAATTATGTCGAACAATTAAAATTATAATATTGTTCGCCATTTGTACAAATTACAATACCTAATAACTAAATATTGTCGTTTGAATCAAATGAAAATTAACTTTTGCGTTAGTGTATTATTTTTCATTTACCATACGTGTTACTTGGAGCTTATATTTTGGAGCGATGCCCATAACTATATTAATTTTAAACTCGATAACTTGACGAAAATACGCAGACACCCTGTATATTATAATATTATTTTCGTTGTTCTCATAGAGTTCGGAATACGTAATTAATGATTCACAAATTTTCAGAGAAACAATCAATTTAAACAGGATATAAGCACTAGGTACACCACAATTAATAGAAGTTACTATCTCTCTCTCTCTCTTTAGCTCTCTCTTTCGCTCTCTCTCTATCTATCTTTCTGACCGAGAGCTATATCTCGTATAACACATTGAGCGTTAGTGAATTTTAGATACATAAACCTATAACTTTAACAAAATACAATAGTTGGGATCAAAATCAATCACAATAAGACATAGGTATTATGGTATAGTTAGTTTTACAAATTGCACACAATCGTGTTTCAGTTGTTTGATTGTGTATTGAAATACTATTAGGTAATAACTCGTTCTTTAGCAAACACGTTGAAGAGAACCAATTATTAAAAACGACAGATAACTTTATCTTTTTATAAAAAATAATAGTAATAATATCAAGTCAATTAACTGCCGTATAATATTAGAGTTAAATATATTACCCATAGTGTGTATATTAACATAATTATCAGACTCAGTTCTCGCATTCAGCGATTGTTAAATTTGTATGCTGTGCGATCGATTGTTGGACACAAATAAATATATTATTATAATATTAAAGTGGGATAATGGTACTAGGTCATAGAGTCAAAGCTTTAAAATCCAAAGAATAACATAAAAAAAAAAAACTAATACAATAGAGTTTTTTCTTGCGTACTCGAATTTGACGACACACATTAAATTGTTCACGTTCCTAATTTAGTTGTGTTTCTTAGAAGTAGATACACAACTGACATAATTTTCGGAATAATATCTCATAATATATGCCTGTAATAATGATTTGCAAATCACATACAATTCTAGAAATGCTATACGATAACCTGACCTTTTACACCGTGTGTAAGTGCATATAATACTTTACGTTTTATACACAATTTTAAATTCCAATTACAGTGGAAGAATTATTAGAATATTTTAAAACGGTGTTTTGTTATTATATGTATTGCTCAATCTGCCGAAAAAAAACTTGATTAATTTCATCATTTTCTCCGATAACCGTAAAAATGGTAGATACTTTGTAAAATATAATGTATATGACTATAAGCACAGCCTGTATTAATGGTAAATACCGGTAAATATAAATTATTACATTTCTATTAAAATTCTATTGTTTTGAATCTTATTTGAATTTTTAAAACAAGTTGCATTTAGTTATTATTTTTTTGACTTTTGGGTAGAATAATACTTCATTGTTTGTGTTTACCTCATAATATATATGATTTCTAATAAAAAGTGTATTTTAATTTTTAACTTTAGTACTTATTGCAACGGTATAACATATTTTTACGAGTAAGTAACAACTCAATTATTTTAATGTTTTTCGTATACGTATTGCAGTATGCTATTGTTTTAATAGTAATGTACTAATGTGACAACTGGCAACACTACAACAGATAGTTTTATAATATGAAACAATATTGGAATCTATTAAAGTATCCCATCAACATTTATATTACAGGTGAGGTTTATTTAAAACAATTTTGTTATCGTGTTCATAGGGAATTTTTTTTTGAATAAGTAACTGATATTTCAATATTTGTATATTCAATATTTTTAATTAGTACCTATTTATTATATATCAACACACCTACCTACATATTTTACGTTACATTTTGTATACTTATTTATATTATAAAATTAGATATTATTGTATTTTTAATTTCGCCTTACATAATTTTAATTAATACAATAATCAAATAATATTATGCATGGTTATCGAAAAATAAAACCATATCTAGAATTATCTAAGTATACAAAAGTGAAATAATTAGAGAATCTGTGGCTACTTAATAAAATATTTTGACGAAATTGCTCATTATTTTTTTAGCGTATGCATCTTGTTTATCAGTAAGCATTTGATTATAATAACTGTTTTTTTTAATGAAAACCAATTTACGAACTTTTAATATTCTAATGAATATATTAATTTGCATTTTTTTTCATTATCTAATCTAATGTTTATTTTGTATGTGTGTTTAAAAACCGTATAAATAAATATTAATAGGTACCTATGGCCTATACCTATAATTTTGCTTCTTTGTAGGTAGCAGCTATACACAGTGTACCTAAACTATTTGTTCGTATATCGGAAGGTATTACGATGATTGAAAACTCTTTTGAATACAATCAATTTAATTTCATAATGTCATTGCAAAAACCCGTGATAAAAAAAAAATCATTGTTTTCAATAAACACAAATTTGAATTATTGTAGTACCTATGTGTAGGTATCTATAATGAATAATTTATAAAATATACTGTCATTGTTAACATATTCTAAAGTTATATACAATAATAACACTACACTTGATCTTCTCATATAACTAAGTGGTTAGTTTTAATTATGACTGTTATTTTACATATTCTAAATTTCTAAGTAATAATAACTACTGACATTGTTAATATATTATTGGTTCTCAAGTTCTATACAGTAATCACAGTAGGTACTTGATTTGCTCATATAAGTGAATAGTTGTTATTAATAACAATAAATGACTTAACCAAAACAGGCAAAGTATTTATGGTATTGTAAAGTTTGATTACTGACTAGGGAATTATCAAGATTAACTACTATGTACAATGCTTACTAGGCAATGTTGAAATGAAAATAATTAAATAACCTTAAAACTGTGTAAATTATAATTTAAATTGACGTAGATAATTTATAAGTAGAATTAAAGTACATAATTTATATTTGGTGTAACTGATTTAAGTATTTAATATGTATAAGTCAACCTAAAAGTTATTCACAATGCATAGGTATAGGTATAATAAAGTAACATATTTGGAACAATCGAATATTATATAGGACGTGGGTACAATATTCATTATAACACATTTGAAACAAAAACATAGGTAACAACACATTATTATTTAATTATAATTTAATGACAACTTATTACTACTCCATGCTTGTAAGTAGCACAAATTAATATATTCAAATGTATTATCCAAGTATAAAAAAAAAAAATCCAAGAATATTAGCGGATGCCTTTTTTTACAATATCTACAAAACGACCATAATTGTTGCCGTGGTGACAACGATAATGACGAAATACAAATTACTCTGACACGACGATTGACCAGATTTATCGGGACACTTAGAAATTATGATTGGACCTAGTGTTTGGTTATCGAAATCAAATGTTGGATACGCCGTCTGTGGTGGCATCGTTTGAGTCACCCCCGGCACAGTTGACGACGCGGTTGTATTACTTGACGTTACTGTCGTATTCGACAATGAGACGGTTGTATTCGACGATGATACGGTTGTATCCGATGATGACACGGTCGTACTCGATGATGACACGGTCGTACTCGATGATGACACGGTCGTATCCGATGATGACACGGTCGTAACCGGTTCAGACGTTGTAGGGTCCAACGGTGCTCCTGTCCATTGATTAATTGTGGTGTGGTAACCTTTATACCACAGGAGATTTTGTTCTACTTGCAAGTACGATTCGTCGAACGAAGCTTTAATTTTCGGTGGCAAGCCAGCAGCATTCTTCAAATTTGTCAACTGAAAAATACATTTATTAAAAATATATAATATAATTAACTATCATATTATTATTATTTTGTAAAGTTTCTACAAACAGTCTTATTAAAAATTTGTTTTGTGTTTCCTAAGATTTTCATCTGACAAAGGGGTACCCATCAAGAATGCAAAAAGTTATAATAAAAATATCATAAGCATGACTGTCCATGATCTGTAAGATCTTATTATTTATTATTATGACATTTTCCATTGTAAAAATAAATTTCAACTTTTTATGTATGCTGGCATTTAACTACATAGTTTAACCACATAGTTCATACACATAGTATTTGAAATTATATGAAAAAGTATGTTATCTACCTTAAATTATTTATTTTAAATGTTGAGCCCAAAAATATATAGTTATCAAAAAACTTCGTGGATCATATTATATTTAAAATAAATATGTTTTTACTATTAGTTGTAAACAATTATTGAGTATTAACTATTTATTTTGGACCTCACCTTAGCTATTTCAATGTCAAGAGCTACTTTTGAAGCTAAAATCCTATACATGTACGTAACAATACTCTCTCCGGTAGGTATTTGCCTTAGTATTCGTTCTATGTTGTTCATTAAAAAGTTCGTTAACGCTTCAATCCCTTGGGGTGTCAAAGACATCGCATCACATATATCCTTGAAATCTTGTAAACGTACTGGGCCACCAGTATTGCTGTCAAATAAAAATTCCAAGTATCTAAAATAAAATAAATAAGAAATTCAATTATTGCTTTCATTTGGAGTAAACGCGGTAAGTACACAACGCAAGTATTAAAAATAACCAAAAAAATATTATTATAAAACGAGTTTTTTTAAAAAAATATTTCAAACAGACGCCCTATTTCGATTATTTCTTGGAAGTTTTTTCTGATCAATAATATAATATTTTCGAAATATATTAAAAATACTGTTTTTAAATATTTCGTTGAAATTATATTTACATGTGAAATAATGTTGCACATATTTTAAAATTATCGTTTTTTACGAAGAGCAAATAATATATTTTCTTTGGCATTGTCAAATAAAAATTTGGTTCGCATAATCGCATACTTATATAATGTCATTGTGTCTTGTGAACAAGCTAATGCAGCCTGGGCTGAGTTTTTCTCCGAAGCTGATTTAGTGGTCATGTACACATTGAGTACACCTTTCCACGTATCCACGTTGTTACTGACTTTAATTCCTGTACACAAGGCAGCGTCTTTAATGTCGGGCGATATTCTGTTTAACAAAAATAAGAAATAATTTAAAATTAAAACCAATAACTAGAAAACATAATATTTTCATACCTTATTGGCCATGCATTGAACGTTACCTTTCTCTATTTGTCCATTTTTGGAAATTTAACATTGCGTTATTCGTGCAATATTCGCCGTCCAAGTAGCAAGCCCATACAGAAAATTTATTCCAGCTCGTTATGGTCGTGTGATCGTCGTTATAATGTTGAACAACTAAAGTTTCAGTTTTTCTGTAAACATAATCGGCTAATTTCCGAACGTAAGACTGTAAATTACAAACATACGTTAACATATTAGGTACTCACCGACTACAATATTGGTAATACTTAATAATATAATATTTTAACACCAATGTGCATTAACTAATTTATTATTGTGTAATAATGAATCATCGTGGTTTCTCATTTCTTCGTTATTGTTTTTATTGATTATAACTAGAGTTGAAATTATACAGCTCTAAAAACACTAAAAACTAAACGAAAAAGCACTAAACATCTATATATTTATAAAAAAAAGTTGGTTTAGTTACACCATTTATAACTCAAGAACGGCTGGACTAATTGTAATAAACTCTTATTTGTTGGATTCTTCTCCGCCCAGAATAGCAGAATAACTATTAAAATATAGCACCGAAAACGTAAGAAATATGGATTGAAAAATACAACAGTGGCACCATCTGTCCAGTAAAAAAATAAACTAAATAATAATTTATTTTTGTTTATTGTAATGTTGCGATGTAAGGTTATGATTGAATATAGTTTTACACCTGTATAATATTTTTGGTAAAATTCCTAACGCTAATTTTTCCACCGTTGTCCCGAAAACCTACACAAACACATAGTAAACAACTTGTTAATAAAACATTTGTAATTACGTACGCAACTCAAAGGGTAGGTAATCCACCGCAGGTCTACCTGAAAATAGACTGTTCGCAAAATCATAAGAGTGTCTCACGGACAACGTCGGGTGGGATGGCTATAATTAACCGAACGTGTCCTTACTGACTCATTGGCTGATTAACGTAGAGCCTAAATGATAGCTTGAGGCTTGCAATATTCACCGTACCACTATGTAAGTGTGCACTAAGGAAGCATCTTCCGAAATTCGCATTTTAAAGTGGTGATTGTACAATTATTTTGAGATTCAATATGATCGATAAAAATGCTTAAGTTTTGAATACCGGCCCATACACCGAATATTGAATAACGAATTGAACTAAGTTTGAATCATAAAGATTTGGCACTTTTAACGAGCAACGATGAGATCGGCTATTTTTTTTTTTATGAAAAGCAAATTATCATGTCATGCCTGTTTACAGTGAGTATTACAAGGATTTAGTAATACATTAGCAGTAGAGTAACATTATTCCACCCCACCATTTCAAGGTCACATTACGTAATTTTGTATAAGATATGTAATATATAAAATTGGTTACAATATACCTTTATGTAATCGTAACCCTCAGCACTACGACGCATTCGTTCAACCACGTAAGACAAACATTCGATGGCTGTGTACCACGGTATTTCATCGTCTTCCTTCATGAGGTAGGTCGATAGGTTCAGAGCTACAGAATAATGCAACATTCCTGCTCTTGCAAGATTGAACGAGTCGTCGATCAGCTGTGCTCGATTCAGAACATGTATATTGGTATTTGATTCGTTCAACTGTTTTATAAGTTGCTGCCAATTATTGAGATCATAGTTCACCCTATAGAATCCTGCCAATAATGAAAAATAAATTCCATAAAGGGATACTAACATAAACATTTGAAGGGAACAATACCAGTGCTTTGCAAATTGAAAATTACCCAAGTACAAAGGCTTGAATCACGCAAGTACATTACTGACGTGTAAGGTTTTAGCCATCTAACTGGTCTTAGGTCTTCAAAATTTCTCGCCAAATTATTAGTGTAAGTAAGACCAATGTACCAGCTGGTAGTATTATCGTCGGATGGCCAAACCGAAAATTTTTTCTAAAAAAAATGCAAATGATTTATAAATAAGTTTTTATATTTAATAAAATTATACTTGATTGATTTTAATATTTACCTGAGTAATTATGTACGTGTTTTGATTTCTAGTAACGTTTACCACTGGATAACCTGACTGATCAGTCCACGATTGTATAAAATTGGTGAATTGCACATTCTCTGACAACGAGTATTCAATTTCAAAGTAATAGTTTTCATAAACTGCCCACAAATTACTTGGAGTTACTGCACCGTTTCTAAACAGAACAATTTGAGGAACCATAAAGAAAAATAATATGTTACCTCGCTTAACCACAGAAAATAAAATGTAAATATGACGTACTTAAAGTTTTTCAAATACAACTTTAGGGGTTCTTGAAAATTGTATTCAGTAACTATACATTTTAACATTCTTAAAACAGCCGCAGCTTTATTGCAAATCACTCCTTTAAATATATTTTGGATGTCGTCAGAAGTTTTTATGGACGTGGTTATCGGATGTCTCGGAGTCTGGTCGAACTCCATGGCAGTCTGATGCTGCTCTACGACAAATAGTTCTTCTAACCGCCAGTCCTGATTCACCTGGAATACGATTCAACAAATACAGACCATACACGCACATAGTTCCGACAATCGTTACGGCTGAACTCACCATTTCCAACGCAAAATACTGGAAATACCGGGCAAACCCATCGCTTAACCATAGGTAATCCCACCACGCACAGGTCACCATATTTCCAAACCACTGGTGGTTGTTAAGGTTTTGGATCACCATTTGAGACTGCTCTTTGAATTTCATTTTTGCATCGTCGTCGAACAACATGTACTTTTCCCTGTGTGGCCAATGAAGAAAATATACATGCACGAACACACACGCGCACAAACCAAAAACATTTAACGTTATAACATAAAACCGAATTTGATAACTGGTTTACATACCGGTAAGTGTTTATTCCCCAGTTTTCCATTCCATCACCGTCAAAGTCTGGTATCGATATGAAGTCCATTTTTTTTAATTCGTTTGAACTATCTGTGTAATTTTGCATAGTTTCAAACAACGTCGGCGTTTCTTCCGTAACGTACAACACTTGATTCAAGTAATCATTGTAAGTGTAAACATTGACATCGCTTCCTTCTATCGCATGTGATTTTTTCAAGTTTCCGACAAGTGCTCCCACTAAATACGTTGGAATCGGTGGTGTAGTTTCATAAAGATCCGCATACCAGCCATAATATCCGCTACGAGAATCAAAATATGGCATCCAGTTAATGCATTTCCATGCCATACAAATATATTTTTCAACAGGAATTTTCTATTTCGATGCAATATAAATTTGAAATTTTTTTGAGTTATATTAAAAGAAAACCACTGTGCATTATTTAAATTTATATCGGATGAATAAACGTTATGTTATGATTATTCGATACTTTTTTTTTATCTCGACGATTATTGTTATTTAAATTTTTAATGCTCGACATATGACCTCACTCGAACAAACATCCGATATAGAGTGTCATCTGAGAGTCGATAAATTGTCCATAAATCAATTTACCAATTTTCCAAACATTAAGTAATATAATGTACTAGCTTCAACTTTTTTTGAAATTATTAGGTATGTATAAATGACTTCCTGATTTTTGCTTTCACTTTTAATATTTATATTATAACACGAATTGTATTTTATAATAATTCTTTGAAGCTTATTTTTATTCTCATTTGAATATAATTAATAAATTATTAAGGTGTAATAATTAAAACTCATAATTTTTCTATTTTCGTCATTGATAAATGACTCAATAACTTTCCTATAACCCAACGAAACCAAAATCCCTAGAACATAATTATGTCATACTATAACAATAAAGTTTAAACAAATAGAATTAATAAATATTCTTATATGTATATAGATAGTAACAATGTTAAGTAGTGAACAGTAATTATTTATGATAGTATCCAATACACGTGCAATCATAACGAATCAAAGTATACTACTTCATGAGCACGTATGTAGAGGATAATATTAAAGTGAAAACGTAAGAAACCAAATCGTTGCGTTAAGAGGACGAAAGTTATAGTTTATTTCTGAGCAAACTTGATGACTCACAGATCCTGTGTGAAGTATATAGGCATGTTGGATAACGTCATTTGATTCATTCGTTTACCCAGTGATATATTGAAAGGAGTTTTATACTCAGGTTCATCGTAACAAGGGAACGCTCTTCTCGCGTACGCGGGCTTGAATTGTGTCACAGCCATCCATCTGCAAACACAACATTGAAATAATATTACATAACGGAATTATTATTAAACATATAGAAAAGGCATGGAGTCATTTTATCTGTATTTTACGGGATAGCAAAAAAAACTAAGTTTAATCATTGAAATCACAGAAATTGTACTACATCGGTGATGAAGTAGAGTAATTATAAACCGAAGCATTTATGAAACATATTCATGTAAAATATATTAATCATATTCTTATATAGTTATATCCCCATAAAATAAAAGTATAAAAGCATTTCGCGAACTGCGACTGTGACTCAAATAAATGAAACGTATAGGGCATTTTATTGTACATTTTGATTTAAATAAAATAGTAAATATTATTCTTTTGAATTTATCATTGGAAATCTTTACTTAACGGAATAATATATTTCCAATTGAGTACAAATTAAAATTACACACTTACAATAATATTGCATGATTAATTTATAATTTCTGAATTGTTGTTCGATGCTCGTCCTATTCTTTATACAGAAAAAATGATTTAAGCATTTCATATTTTAGTACTTACAACGACACATCATGTATCCAAACCTACGTTCCCACACCCCCCTCCCCCCAGAAGGACCCCTTAGAATTTCGTATATTCTTGACTTACTTGGTTACATTATTCTCCTTGTACATGCTCCTGTAGAAACCGGTCATGTCAGTCCTCAGCAGTCCCTGGAAAACAATCTTCACCTGGTACCGTCGGTAGGGTAACAGGTTATTCTGTGCGTAGATGTACAGAATCTCGGCGTCGTTGTCTAATTCGTAAGAGTCCACCACCTGGTCCTTCTGGGTCTTCAGCTCAGTGATGGCCACGCTCTGAATCTGCATATCCTTGGCGTTCAACGTCACGTTTGGTGTGATACAATTTATGTAAATGAGGATCTCCACCTGGCCACCAAACGTGTATAAATCTGAGCCCTTGTCATACTTTGGCACTAGCCGCAATCCGTACGCTAACGGCTTTGTGTCACGCGGCAACCGGTACGACGACGATGGGTCCGATTTGGCTTGCGCTCCGCAGGCAATCGGATGGACTGCGACGAGTGCGGCAACGAGTGCGACGATTGTTGTTACCGTTTTAGTGCACATGTTTGTTGTTGACGCCTCTGACGATTCCGTCAAACAGACGATGGTGTATTGTTAAAGTTTTCTGCCGACACTCCAAACCCGATCGCAAATAAGGTCTTATCTACAGCGTTTGCACTCGAACTGTGATACCATGTCAATTTATAGTTAACGCCCCACTCATTTAGATGGTTTTGCGGAATCGATAGGTTATTTCGTATACGCTGATTATTTCGAACGCATACGTACACAACAAAAAAAACACATTCATCCAGTTCACAACGTTAATACTTATTTATAACAACTTATCTGGTTGTATAGTGGTCACAACAACCGACCACCATAATATAATAGAATAACTTTTCATCTTTTTTCCTATTCCTTATATAGGTAATACGATAGCTTAAACTAGACGTAAATGCTAACTAAGAATTATTCTTAATCAAGCTTTAAATTCTAATATATAATGTTTATAAATTAGAACAGACGTGTTCTTTAATTTAGCCTAAATACTATATATTATGTTAATAAAAACTACTATTATGTAATATACTTACATATTAAAGTAGGTACTCATCATTTGCATACAGTATGTGACGATTACGAAATACATTCCTGTATGTTTAAAAAAACAAAAACACTCTTGTGCGTCGAGTGGCATTATGTCGAGTGATTATTTTAGAGAAGCAAAAAGTTTTCTCTTAGAGCTTTTAGCATACGTGAAACGTGTTTATTTTGGTTTTTCTCGTTGATTTTTTCTAAGATCTCACCCCAGTTGTATCCAATCAATAAAAAAAAAGTGCATATATTGTTATAATTCATTGTACTTACCGATTTCACATTCCGAATAATTAATAACTTAGTTATAATAACATATTATATTGAAAATAAGTCATATGTTTGTATTTGAGGTTGTTATATTATTTCGTATACATTGGAATAAATAAATTAGTCAACAATAGCAGTCTGGTACTCTGTTATTACGATAGTTTTAATTTTTAAATGCATAGATGTTTTCTAAGATGTCATGATTTTATGCACTAAGCTGGAGCTCAAGGACTGGATGCAGATTCTTTGATAATTATTGTTTAATAAACCAATTATTATTCTATTCTCAACAACGTAATTTTAAATTCTAAGCCGAGGTATTTTCATATATTTACTTTTGTTATTAAATATTGAATTGTTGGATTAATTAAATTATGTCTATAGACTGTAATCCATTTTGAATACTACTTAATACTCATTTCAAGTAATTTAATTTCGTATAAGACCTTGAGTTTTTAATATTATTGATATAATTATAATACTTTTTACAATTATTACTATTTATAAAATTATTAAAAATATAATTTAACCAAGACAATAATTCGAATTTTTGTGCAATATATTATGAAGTAATTAACTTATAATCTTATACCAACATACAGAAAATTTTGAGTGAATTGCGTTATATTTATATAATTGATATACATTTTTAATAGAATTGGAATTATTTTATATTTATATTTATAATTATATTATTGGTTTCTGTTCACTCCTTATATTTTTAGTGAGAATCAAGATACATTAATCTTCACATAGCATATTATTTAATGTATGTACATTGTACATTTTAGGCAATGGATATAAGTGACATATTGAAAATCAGTTGTAAACATTTCCAGAAGTTTAGAAAACTATCTTAAATCTGTAAAAATACCATTACTTTTACCAATCACAACTTTTTTGAGAATATATATTTTTATTTAATATTTTATTAATATTAGTTACTATTTGATCGAAAAATATGTTAGTATCAATTCTTATATAGATACAATATTACTTTAATACGTTGAATAATCATATGGAACATGAAATAAGTGCAAAATGCGTTACTTTTTTTTCATATAAATTGTCTAAAA
The DNA here is from genome assembly GCF_019925205.1 of Metopolophium dirhodum. Taxonomy (NCBI): domain Eukaryota; kingdom Metazoa; phylum Arthropoda; class Insecta; order Hemiptera; family Aphididae; genus Metopolophium; species Metopolophium dirhodum. The sequence continues at coordinate 8,148,296 of NC_083561.1, read as the reverse complement.
TCTAAATAATACAATATTGCCATAATAATTTCAATAATACATTCAATATATTATTATTGAATATAATTATTTATTTGAATATTTCCACGTTCCACGCTATACCTATGGTTACGTTTTAGTCTGCTTATAACAATTTTAAATATTATACGAATGTCGGAATATGTAAATATAAGTGTTCAAGTTTAACTAAAGTTAAAAGTCATCAAAATCAACACTTTAAAAAATGTATTTCAACACAAAGAGTAGTGACCTCAGATTGGTAACCATTGTGGTCTTTGTTGGGAGTCTATGTAAGTTTTCACAGAATGCATGTGGAACAGCAGGAAGGGCCAAGTTGTTTTTCTAATCCCTAATCTATATGTATATAATATAGTTTAAAAATAATATTACAATAATTATTATTTATTATAATTTGTTTTAATTTGGTGTGAATCTATCTAAATTAATATAGTGATAGGAATTTGTAATATATCTCCGATCCTTCGGAGTTAGGAATCCTCCAGAAATTATCGATTCATAGTATTGTATTTAAGGTTTACTTTATAGGAAAAATAATCACACCTCGTTAAGTAGTCAGAATTTAATATTTGTTTTATTTTTTTTTTGAAAAAGAAAACTGTATTTAGGTTGCATTGATCTCCAATTTTTGATTTATCTTTAAATTACAACACGGAAAAATAAATTTTAAAATATTCAAACATTTATGATTATTTAACTTTATTACAAATATATACTTCTCAATATGAAGATTTAAAATCATCCAACACAACGTGTATAAAGACTTTATCTATAAAATAAAAAAGGTGAATAAGTAGATGTTGCTCTGCTGTACAGTAGGTTAAAGTGGGTTACTGTAATGGATGGTGTTAAATTTGAATCCAATGATATAATATCATTGTATAAGAAAAACAATTCTGAGCGAAAACGGTCAGTCAGCCTATGAAATAAGTATATTTGATGATATTATTGTGAATAAAGTAATTTATATATAACCTATTTAAGTGGAGCCTTGTTTTAAATTTTCAATCCTTAGCCATAAAAGTTAAACATTTTATACATTTTTAACTACAAAATAATTAATAAATTATAAATTTGATAAATGTTGTCAAAATTTGAACTTTAAATGCTTATAAAAAAAATTTTGCCTATGTATTTTTAATATTTTTCAACTGAAATTGTAACATTATATCAGGAGCCTTGCATTAAATTTTCACGCTTTTTTACACAACAAATAACATTTTATTGATATTTATAGAAAAAAAAACTAAAAAAATTGAAAACTGACTATGTCTGTAAACAGTTCAAAAAGAGCCAAATTATTTTCAAAATTGTATGGTGTATAGAAAATGCTAATATAAACATTCAGTGAAATTTTCAAGTATCTACGGTCATTCGTTTTTTAATTACAACAAAATAAGAAAATCGTTACATGAGATATCCAGTGAATATCAAATGTTGTAAAAATATAAATTTCAGACGCTCATCAAAATTTAATTTAAGTTTCTTGTAGACATTTTTTTTTTTTGGTAAAGGTAGAAAAACTTATGAGTAATCTTATATTACATTTTCAAATCTTAGATTTAAAAAGAAAAATTTTTATGAATTCTCAACTCAAAATAATTTGCTAATTTTCGTGATTTTTCCGTATTTTGTCAAAATTTGAACTTTAAATGCTTACAAATAAAAACTGTGACTAAGGATTTTTAATTTTTTTCATCTGCCTTTGAAACAATAACCTAGGAGCCTTCTATTAAATTTTCGAGCTTTTTTACTCAACAAATAAAATTTTATTGATATTTATAGAAAAAAAACTAAAAAAAATGGAAATTGACAATGTCCGTAAACAGCTCAAAATAAGTCAAAATATTTGGAAAATGTTATGGTGTATAGAAAATGCAATTATAAACATTCTTTAGAGTTATACCAAAAACAAAAATCAATTTTCTCGAAAACAGATTTTGCGTAAAAATTCCCGTTTTTCCTTAATTTTTCTTTTGTTTTTCACGTCGCTTTTGAAAACTACTGGGAAATTATTACTTTTGACCCCCCAAAGTACCAACTAGATTCACTTTCCTATCAGAAAAGTTACTGTTGTAGAAAATCCAAGCACTTTTACTGTCCTAAAAGGTGATGACAGACACAAAAAAAAAAATAAAAAATAAAAAAAAAACACACATTGTAAAATCAATACATTCATCGCTTCGCTCAGAATCTAAAAAAATTCGATATCTGATTAAACTATTTTACCAATGGTGAGCATTTTTCTTGTGAGGAATTTTTTTGTAGATACCTACTTACTAAAAACGCGTCGGCTCAAACACCCTTGATTCTAATAAATGATTTATGAATATGAAAGTAAAAATAAATATTCTAATTTCAATACACTGAAGTTTCACATCCAATTATAATGCATTAACAAAATATATATTCCTAAATCTTAACCTACCAAAAATAGCATAATATATTATACACCCGTATGTAAACCTCATAATATATGTATAGTAGATACGTGAAACTTAAAAATGATTATATCAGTTAAACTATTTCACATTTAATTTTCAAAGATGTACCTACTCATGATATTTATACCAAAATTCTAAAGTTGACCAACTGCTTAAGAGAATATACCAACTCATGTTAGGTTATTTTATGCTGATACGCTTATGATTATAATATACAACCGAACTTGATAACTGGTTTACATACCGGAAAGCGTTTATTCACCAGTTTTCCATTTCCCAAAGTCAGGTATCGACTTTAAGTCCATTTTTTTCAATTAATTTTAAGAGGATGCTACCCATGCATTTGTTGTCTCCGTCTTACACACGTACGACATAACAAATTTTCGTTCACTAGTTTCAATATTGTGCAGTTAGTTTTGATATTAGAGCGATTTGATCTATTATCAATTTTTAAATCATGACATTATCTGTGCTTAAGCGTTGGCTTTTATTCGATATTTTAATTTTCAAGCGAGATATGAGCATTTTTAATTTTTGATATTTCCCATACTCATATTTTGCTTGAAAATAGAGATTTTTAAAAATCGCCAACGTTTAAGCACAGAATGTTCTTACCTAAAAGTTTAAAAGTATTATAATAGGTCAATTCGCTCAAGTATCAAAACGAACAGCACACTATTGAAACTAGTGTACGACAATTTGCTATGTCGTGGGTGTGTAAGACGGAGACAATAAATGTATGGGTAGCGTCCTATTAACTATCTATGTAGTTCTGCGTAGTTTCAAACAACGTCAGCGTTCTTTCCTTAACGTACAGTTCTTGATTCAGGTAATTGTTTCATGTGTAAACATTGATCACGCTTCTTCTATCGCATCTGATTTTTTCAAATTCCTGACAATTTCTCCCATTAAATATGTTAGTATTCTTGGTGTCGTTTTAAAATGATCCACCCATTCTTATCCGACGCTCTATTGACGAAAGTAACATTATACAACTTGTATACTGGATGGTTTAGATGTGGTCATCGTCACATATTTAGTAACTAGCATAAGATAAGTGGTAGACAATCGTGTGGTACCTATTGAGGTTGTAATATACGTTTGATTAACCATCGTGGATATTTCAGTAGACATGTGTGTGTAGTGGTTTCGGTTGCTGTAGTATGTGGATTAGGTTCTTGATTTTCTAATGCCCATTGGCTGATTCCATCTGCTTACTTGTTGAACCACGCCAGTTTATCATTGACCTTTTTATAAGATTTTTCAAACGACGATCTCACAGAAATAGGAACAGTGGAATTGTTTTTTAAATTTCTTAGCTAAAATAATGAGTACTAAAATTATTTTCAAAATAATTATTCGTTGTCACCGAAGTCAATCAATATAAATATATTATAGGAAGTCAACGAGTATCATGATAACTGAGGTTCTAAACATAAAAAAAAATAATTAGTAGACGGTATAAGACTTCAGAATTGTTACTACTAGTTAATAGAAAATGGGTAAATATTATAACATAAGGATTTAAAAAAGTATAACATTAAATTATTTTACATTAAAAAAAATAATAATAATAGGTGTTATGCGATAAAACTATTGTTAGGTTAACGAAAGGATAAGGAGTTATAATAATAGGTCTGGTACCAACTTTCTCAATGTAGTCATTCTGTTGGCCAGGGTTGAGTAAATATACGTTATGGTGTCTTTGACGTCAAGTAGCTCATTCAGAGTACTGTTTAAATTAGTAGACAGAAATTCATATAACACGTTGAGACCTAACGTGGTCGCTGATATTGCAGATGTGAAATATCTAAAGTATCTTTTTTCAATCAAACCATCTGATATATGGTTCATGTACCTGAAACGAAATTAGCAGTTACAATATATTTTGTAAATAAGAGGACACTGGCGTTTGAAAAATGAGTGTGTGCAAAATGTAGTAAATAAATAGCTTTAAACTGAGCTCTTAGTTTATAATATTACAAATATATAAAATTGAATATTCTTAACTTTATACACATACTCAGTTAATTTTGTCTTGTTAGTAGAACATCCAAGAGCCAACTCAAAGGACATTTTTTCTGAAATCGATTTCGATTTCTTGAACAATTCAAACATTTTAATAAAGATCGATGAACCAACAACTCCAACACCTTTAATTTCGGCTGGTATTCTGTGCAATAACATCATTTAAGTTATACATTTGGATGATTGTAAGGAAGATAGCTACTGAATCCTCTCCAGTTTGCCATTTATCAAAATATTCCTGTACTTTCGTCGTACAGTATTTGTTCTCCAACCTACAAGCCTACGTCGAGAAAATTTTCCAAGCACTCATCACCTTAAACTCAGTGTAGCTGTTCGACACGAGGAATTATAGTTTATTGTATATGGTTCCCGCCAAGTCGCTGACATAAACTTAATTTAAAAAAAATATTTATATAATCTGTGATCGTTAATTATTTTTATTTATCATCATCAAGTCTCTACAATATTTACCTTGAACTTTACGTAACATTTTAGAGCTGCGGTGCACGCGCTCTAACAAGTACGCGAAGCCATTCAGTGCCGAATACCACGGCGTAGAGTTGTTTTCATTCTTCAGGTATTTGGGCAAGTGTAACGGCACTGAATTGTCCAATTGGCCCGACCTCACCAAATTAAACGCGTCACCTAACAGCTGGGCGCGGTTGAGGACGTTGATATCGTTGGGGTATCGTTCAACTGCTTGATCAGCGCCATCCAGTTATCGTCTTCATAGTTCACCCTGTACACACCTGATTGATAGACATATCGGTATGAGATCGATTATTATTCGACTCTGAAGGTGTCACATCAACACTTACCGACGGATTGTATGTTGAACATGTACCACTTTATACTTCAGGGGGCCTTTATAACGGTCGACGCCGATTCTTTGTTTATCCAAGCGGATAGTTTAACATCAATGGAAGTTTTGCTCACGTCGGTTGTAAACGTGAAACCAATGTGCTATGCTGCCGTTTCTCTGAAGATTCCATCGGTCTTATTGATATACAATTGACTCTACATTAAAGGTATAAAAAAATTAGAAAAAAATATTTAATTACGCCGTTCAACTGATTTGGGAATGAATACTATCCGAGTAAAATATATCATAAGTACTCACATGTTAGCATTGCCATGTTGAATAATAGTCCATATATTTAAATGTATGATAATAATATATTATAAGTATTGCATTACTAATTAGATACTATTCAGTATTAAATTAATTAAATTTAATATAAGAATTGAACAAATTTGTTTTCTTTACTTGAATCACTAAACATGTGTTTGTAGTGTTGTATTTCTTGTGATATTCAGTACCGGACATACAAATTGTAACGTCCAATCGGACATCAATTCGTTTGCTGTCAATTCATTTCCAATGTCATAATCATATTCGTATAACACAGAGTCAAATGACGAAAACCGGTCTGAAGGCTTTGCTACACTTTGGCTATAAATGAAAATCCTCAAGTAATTTTAACTAACTCAATTTAATATCATTATTGGTATATGCGTGTATTAAAATAAAAAACTTTAAATGTTCTTAACCCTTAATATTGATATAAAAACATATTGAACATACCTCATGGCTTGCAAATATTTTCGAAGGGACATTTTGAACTGAATAGATATGTGGTCACAAACGTATTCAACATTCTCAGAACCTACTTTGCCTTTTTGTACGATATCGGTTTAAATACGTTTTTGATCTCTTCGGGAGTGCTAACGGACGTGGTTATCGGATGTCTGGGGATTCTGGCTATACGCCAATGCATCCTGAAACGCTTCGACCACAAACAGTTCTTCCATCGGTCCAGTTGGTTCTCGCCTACTGGCTACTCCGACAAGAGCAAACGAGTGTATTTCAATTGTGAAAATAAGAAAATTTAAGAAAAAAAAGAAATATAATACAAACGACATGATAATAAGTCGTTTATATTGTATACCATATTACCATTTTGGTAGCAAAGTATTGAAAATACTGCGCAAAACCCTCGTTTAGTCATAAATAGTCCCACCACTTACAGATGACCAGGTTTCCGAACCATTGATGAGTGAATTCATGTTGTACAATTATGAACACATGCATTTTCATTCTCGTTTTCAAATCAAACGATAGCAGTAGATAGCTTTCCCTGCAAAAATTCAAAAACACGCCCGGAAAACATAAACTATATTAATCATCGAATCCACTCGTCCGTCGTGCCTTACTTATAACTATTGATTCCCCAATTTTCCATCGCCCCAAAACTCAAATTCAGTACGTCCAACAAGTCCATTTCGGGAATCATAAATAACAAGCCCGTATACTCTTCCAGCGCGCGTAGAGGTTTCGGAGCTTCGTCCAAGACATACTGGGTTTGATTGGATATTTCTCGGTATGTGTAAACCGTCATCGTTATCGACGAATCGTTCTTATCATTTTTACTTGGTACGAATTCACCCACGTAAATGACAACTAAGGAACTCGACATCTGAGGAGTTTGTGTGCAGCGAACCGTTTCCGATTGGTTCAAACTGTATTCGAGATTTTACTATTAATTGTTTAATGACTTGGTATAAATTACAATTTTATATTTTAATTGAACAATTTACGACAACCTAAGCTTAAGTTTTAAATCTCATAATAAATCGCAGAGTATAATATTTTCGTGTTGGCCATTCAGTGCTGGTTATTAGTTTTAGTAAAATATTTTATTATCTATACTCATTAAAAAATGTATATTTATGTTGGTTTGATAAAAGCTTAATTCTATAATATTATGGTGTAGACACAAATAATATTATACAGATAATATTTGAATACTTGAAGTCTTGAACTACAACTAGGTATTGAACCTCGAAAATTATTCTCTTTTTGTAGCTAGTTTATTAAAAGATCATTAGTTATATCAATATCTTACAAATTTTGGATTTCTTAGTTTCTTAGTAAAAACAATTTTAAACGTAACTTTTTTTATATAAATGTTTATCTCTTGTTTTATTTATATTGTGAATGAAATTCTATAGCGTTTAACCATTTCATAGTATAACATGATCTATTTAAGTTCAATGTTTTTAATTTATGAAATACCCTCGACACGTCAATATACTTTATTGATTCGTCATGGACCAGAAAAATTGTAATTTTTGATGTAATATAAAACTATCAAGAATCTATCTACTTAAAGTTATTGTTAAGCGTTCATAAATATAAATATTACATTTAATAATACGAATATTTTAAAACATCGTGTTTTAAACACAACTTATTGCTGTAATTCCATTATTATTTATTATACATAGATAGTATGTTATTAGGTTACCTATTTGTAAATGTTTTATATATTTTATTACATTTTAAAAGTAATTTTTATTTTGTTCATTATGTTTTATTTTTATAGTTAAAAATATAATAAATTAGTTATTAAGGAACATTATTATTACGTATTATGAACACTTCTTAACAACTATTTGTTATGCAAGAATTTAAACTTTTCTATATTCGATTAATATGTCACCTTAAACACACTTTGATCATATAGTATACAGTCGTTCGACTATTGGCAGGTCCTCGAGTACAAGTTTTAAAAAAAACCTACAAGTACCTTTATCTTGTTGATTTACGGGAGTGCTGTTTACTTTTTAAATGAATCATTAGTGTTCACAATGTAAGATCAATCTTTTTTATTTAATTTTAAATAGAAATGGTTATAATGTACAATTTAACCATGATAAGTATTTTTAGTTCACTCAAGTTTCGTTTTAACATCACTTTTTAAATTTAAAGCAGAGCAATGATGTATTGGTTTTACAATAATGAGTGTATTAATTTAATTATTTCTTTTTTATATATATAGCCTGATTTTGTCTATTGGAAAGGTAAAAATTATGTTTAGACTTTAACTTTGAGGTGGGTTTCTGGCAGCAAATTTATTATAATTCATAAATCTGGGATTTAAGTAGCAAATTACCAGTGCTTTAAATAATGATCGGGAAAAACTAATAAATAGGTAACAGAAACATTCGGTGATATTTTCAAACGGTACCAGCTTAAAGTTTTCAACAAAATTTCATTACATTTTTTAATGTAATTAAACAAAAATAATAACTTTATAACGACTTGAAATGTTAGAATTTTTATGTTAGCATTTTTATAACATGAATATATTTTCAAAATAGTTTGAATCTATTTGAGTAACTTATAGACATTTGAAATTAGTCGATTTTTTTAGCTTTGTATTTATTTATTACTAATAAAAAAATATAGGCCATAAGCTTGAAGATTGAAAACGAATTTCTCATTGAGAATCCTTAAAAAATAAAAATTTAAAAATCTAGTTATTTTTAGTATAATAACAATTATTTTTATGAGAGTTAGAATTAAGTACAAATGTTGACATATCTTGTAAAAATCACGAATATTTGTAAATTGTTTTGTTGCTAAAAATGTATATAATCAATAATTATTCATTTTAATACGGAATTGAAAAATACTGGTTTATAATAACTATAACTCAAAGAAATTTTAAAATATCTATATTACTTATGAACAATAATTTTTAATTGAATTTAAAATTCTAATATTGATAACATTTGATATTGAAATTAAAATAATTATTTTTCCTCCAACGAGTTGAGCTATTTTGTTGTTATTCAAAAAATATTTTATGTATCGATTTGAATCTTTTTGTTTTCATTACGTATATTTTTATTTTGTTATTTATAAGTTAAAATAAAATAAAATTTTCAAAATGTTTACACTAATTTGAAGTTACTTACCATGAACCTATCACACCGTTCTATGGTAGGCACGTTGATATTTACTTATAAGTTAATAACAATAATAAATTATATATAAGACATTTTGTCAAAAAATAGTTCAATCTACAGTATTATAGTACCTATTGGATAATACAAATTCCTGTTTACTAATAGTAACTAATATCATTGTTATAGTTCTATGTTATATAACTATTTATAATCAATGGTAGGTAATATGTTTAGGAATACAGGCAAACCAACCGTCTCCGCTCAGAAATTGTTTTCATCGTACACAATATTACAATGAATTTTGATAGATTCAAATTTATCTCATCCGTTGACCATTTATATTAATAATGACCTACTAAATGACGAAGTACACACGAAACATTCTATGCATCAGAGTGACTTCCACGTTTTTTCAAATATCTGCAGCATAAAAATAATACTGTTTAATAAAGACAGAAAGAAAACTAGGTACCTATATAGGTCTCAATATTTTGTAAGACATTAGACAACTGAATATTCATAGTAATTACTCAATCCCATCATTTTTTTTTTAAATTTAAACAAAATATTACACAAGCCTGGCAATCACTGAAAGAAATAAAATCATGACGAAAGCTTTATACAGTCAATGCACTGACTAAGAATCTAGCCACACCAGGTTCGCACATAAATAGCTTATAAGGGGAATAAAGTCTAAAGGATCCAATATTTATTGTATTCATCGTGTATTGTGAAATATAAAAAATAATACTAATGAAATGTTTAAGTGTGGGTTTAGGGAGAAATAATGAAATAAAACTTCTCGATCTATCGTCAGAAATAGTCGCAACGACTCTATCTTAAATCTCCAAAAATCTGGCTTAGACATGTAAATCTAGTTGTGTTATAATATTTATGTATATTATAATAATAATATGGCCATGCAAATAAAATGTAGAGCTTTGTTAAAAAATAATAGTCCTTGTTGCCCAAGTTAAGTTTGGAAAAAACAATAAATAATAAAAATGTAAATTTAAAAATATATCATCTTGATATAATTAATACAATATACTTTTTGTATATTATGTTTCAATAAATACTAATTTTTTTTTTAAATTTTTTTCGTAAATATTAAGATGACACTTTGTTAACGCATTATTTAAATATCCTACTTTAATTTCCGAATTTAAAATGTGAATTGATTGTTAATTAATATTAAAGTAAATTTACCTTTTATAAAATGTCAAGAATCTAACAATAACCAGGTTCTAGATTATCTCTAAGCTATAGTAGTCTAGTACATGTTTTTATATTTTTCAATTTTTAAATCGAGTTATATCAGTAGACAAACTATAACGATTTAAATATTTTCTTTGCTCGCTTTTAAATTAAAGTATAAATAAAGCCGTCAAATGAGCACGTGGATAATGTTATTCACTCAATAAACATTATTAATAGCAACGAAATCGTATTAGAAAATATGAGTAACAATAATGAAGTCATAATAGTTGTACATATGTTATATCCTCTTAATTAGAAGTTTCGCGTGAGTAAAAAATTACTTTTAAATATTATAATCCAGCTATACTTATCATAAGAGTATAACTGTAATAAAACCAGAACTTATCTATAGTTTTAAACTTGCCACTGAAATAATTTCATTTTGTATACTTCCGTAATAGTTAACATTTATTAAAACGGTTTTAAAACAAACTCAATATTTCGATTTCGATCCAAAAAGTATAAACAATTTTGGTCTCGTTTACCCGGGTTTGATGTATTGGATCGGCATGTTAGACAGCGCGATCGGGTGTTTTTGTTTGCTTTTTTTAACCAATATGTTAAACTTTGCTTTGTACACGTGTTCGTCATCGTAGCACGGGAACGCTCTTCTCGCATAAGTCGGCTCGAATTGCGTCACAGCAAACCACCTGTTGCGTTTCGTTAGGACCATCATAATTTAGCGTATATTTCCCCGCTCAAATCGTCATAAGAGTAATAATGCTGTACTTACTTAGTCGTATCTCGCTCCTCGTAAGAATCCAAATACAAACCAGTCACGTCAGTTCTAATATTGCCGACGTGCATGACCAGTGTTGGGAATTATCTAGATAAATTATCTAGATACGATTTTTTGAAATAAATTATCTTTTAAAATATCTAGATAATTATGTTACGATTTATCTAATGTTTAGCTTAGATAAAAAATGAGCTTATCTAGATAAATATTATAGCGCCCCTAAAAAATTTTAAAACCAATGTTACTAAAATTCTAATATAATATGAATTATTTATAAAATTAGAAGAATATATTTCTTGTTATTATTAACGACAATATTACGATAATACGAGAACCTGCATGCGGGCTTGCACTATACATCTTTCTCTACTAGCCATAATAAGCATATTAAAATTAATTAGGTATAGGTTTATTTCCCCATTCATTTTAAGAATAAATTAAAATTAACTTCGTAGAACTGTATTTCAAAGGCTCAATTTGTTGTTATTATAAATATTATGTCATTATACTGATATAAATATAATATTACAAAAATACTATAAAACAATAAAAATAAGTGTAAAAAGATTATATTTATAAAGATATTTATTTAGATAAATATATTGTTGAATTTATCTTTATCTAGATAAATTACATTTATGTTATCTTTATTTTTATCTAGATAATATTTTGTTAAAATTATCTTATCTTATCTAGATAATTTTTTAGTTATCTATTCCCAACACTGTACATGACCAACATCCCCTAGATATTTACCTTTCGGAATGGACTTGTTAAGATGGATTTCGAACTGTTCGTCGTTCGTCAGGTACACCCACTTGCTTATTTCTAAATCCAAGGGTTTGTCGTTATATATCCGTCTCCGTCACGGTGGTAACGTTAAGGTCCTGAAGGTTCACGACGTCAGTGAACATGATGACAATGATATTTATATTCACCACGCCACTGAACGTTAAGTTATCGGTACCGTTGAAGTCCTCTGCCACTCGAATTGTTAAGTCGTCATAGTGCCAGGCAGCCGGAACACAGTGTTCGTGGTATTCATCAAGTTCGTATTTCCAGCTTGTCCGCTCAACTGCCGGACCAGGGCATACAAGCACAACATGTAGACCAAAACAGCAATATTGGCCACGATATAAGATCGGAATAATATGATAAACGTTTGAATTAGTCATATAATCTATATGTGCAGGGTTTCTGTATTTTTGTATTTATGAAACACTCACAGTAATATTATAAAGGTCATGTATATCAATAAGTGACATAGTGTGAGAAAATTCTGAAGTTATATGGTCTTATAACAACTAATATTTTGTAACGTTACAGTAAAGTAGTATACATTATACAGTTATATAACATTAATGGAACAAAGCAAGTTCCGTTTTATTGGTTTTTAATGTCTATATAAATGGTTGTTTTATATTATTATTTGAATTGCAAAAAATGCATCGTTACAATTAAAATATTTCATTTCCACTAATCGAGTAAAGCCTAAACAACTTCCCGAATGAAATGAAACTATAAAGAGTCAAGACTTTGTAACTAACTATATACTTGTGGAAAATGTACGGTTTCGATTTTTAGTTTGTTGGTAATTGGTGGACAATATAAAATTTTCTAATTTGACAAAAACGTAATCCAACTTAACGACTTTTGTGTTTATATAAATAATAATCACCCACAACCTTATGCAAGTGAACAGTGGTATATTGTTATTATTTGGAATGTTGATACTTAGTATAAAAATAAATAAAAATATCTAAAATCATCTGCTATCTTTCAGTTTTATATGTTGTTGATAAATAATTTATTGGGTTTGGGACATAAAAGAATATGCTATTTTATTTGCATGACTTCAAATCTAGTGTGCTATTGAAATTTATGTCATGTTACTATGATTTCAAGTATGAAAATTTGAAAGTGCTTTTGTCGTAATTTTTTTTTTTAATGCTTTTCTAGTTTTTTTGCATATTTTATACTATAATATGGCGCAGACTATTGCCACTAACGTTCAAAAATGATTTACCTAACTCATTCCAAAAATAGATGGCTATAATGTATTTTACAGGAATAAGTAATACATTTATATTTTACATTTATACTACTAGGCGTATAGGGTATTAGCCATCAAGATAGCTTAGTTGTGGACATAGCTAGTGCTCACAGAAAGTTTTCTCGTTAAGTATTATTATGGTTGATGGTTGATAATAATATGGGAGAAATATGTGACGTTCAAATTTAAAACTTATTCCAATCAATAATTTAAACCAGCATAATCATTTAATCCATATCAATACCTACATGGGTAAAATCTAAAAGTAGTTTATGTGGCCTGGAATATATATTCTGTTTGCCTAGTAAGAATTTTAGAATTTTAATTCTCGTCATCACACTAATTGCGTATTTTCCGCGGGCTGACATTAATAAATTTGCTTAACATAACGAAATCAGAACTATTCATCTTATTATTGAGCTTCAGCTCTAGCCTAATATTTTCTGTATTTATAAATTCAAAAAACCCCTAATTATAGTCATGGTTGATATAAGCACAGCAATTATTAATTTGTACAAAATCGAGAATATTTTCAAAAAAAAACATTGAAAATATGTTATAAGTAGATACAATATTTTTCTAAAATTTAATATCGATAGAATGTGGATTATGTGAATATAAAACAACAATATTATACTTTATATAGGTAGGTGTTATATATTTATAAATTTATAAATATTCATTACAAAAATACAAGACGTATAACTACCTTTTTTATAAAAACAAAACATATTATTAAGAACAATAGTGTTCAAACTTATAACTCGTGGGTAAGTAAATAATATTTTACTATAAAATATAATCATTTTCTATGTGCTACACCTGCATTGTACCATCATACAATTTTCTATAAAATAATAGTCTATAATTGTCGGTCTACGTGAATTTTACGCGTGCGTTAGTATGTTTATTGCGTAAAACGTCCACTGGGGAAAAACGTTTCAGAATAATCATCGACATCATCGGAAAGAAAAGAATTTTTAATATTTTCACGCACATCCGGAAAGGCGACCGACACGGAAACGATCACTGTGACAACAACAACGACAGACGTTGAGTGGGGCACAGGCACAGCGCCACCGACGTGAACAAGACCCAAGTGAACGCCGACCCCTCAAGAGACCTACTGGCGGCGCTGGACGTGTCGTTCGACCACGATGGGTCACGGCCGGTGGAGTTTCCAGTGGAATGATGGATGCCTGGGTTCTCTGACAATCCAAGCCTGAGCACAGCAGCCGAAGACCATTCACCGATTGTCGAATGGTGCGCTGCGAACCACGCTAGATGTCCATCCACCCTGCTGCGGTACGACGCGTCGAATTTCCGCCGGAGACGTTCCGGTACCGATAGGTTTTTCCTCAGGTTGTCAATCTTTCAAACATTATGAAGTCAAATAATATATTATTAATTTTCGGTGAATTCTTCTCAAAAACATTTTTTTTTACATATATTACAAAGGCCTATCCGTAATGAGTAGTGACCTATTTTTATTAAAACATTTGTGTGTGGCACGAGCTAGTTAACTATTTTCATGTAAATGACGGTTCTATCAACAGCGAATAGCCACTGAAATTAAATTTGAAAAGTGCTAATACGGGATTTAATTGTTCACCCATTCCCTTACACAAACTTTAAGGGAAACGCCACAGGATATCCCACCACCAATGCCCCTCCATAGGTTCATATGTTAAAGGATATTCTGTTATAGGTTTGAGACTTTGAGTACCTTTTGTATTTCTTCGTCACCAGCCACTCTAGAAGCCAACAGCGACTATATAGACGTTGCTACTTGTTCCCCGTTGATTATTTCGTTTACGATCCGATCGAGTTTGGTGGTTAAGAACTCGATCAATGCCCCGATACCCTGTGGTGTCGATGCCAACGTGCGGTATATAACTCTAAAGTCTTGTGGCAGTATTGGACCGTTGTACCCTTCAAACATGAAATCTAAATACCTATGAAAATAAAATATTCGTCAATATGAGCTATGAGATAATATGTTGTTTGACAACTAAAAGCAAACGCCATATTATGAAGTAGGTTAAAAAACAAACAAAAAATGTACTCCGATATTTCCGTGTAGGTACTATTGCTTTTGCAGCAGATACCTACTATTTCCCAATATACTTACTTTGACAGTTGAATCTTATCTTTAGAACACGCCAAAGCCAACTGAGCGGACTGTCGATCGGACGCCGACTCGGATTGGACGTACACTTCGAGGACGCTATTCCACACTTCTAAATCGCCATGTTTCACGCCAACGCAAAACGCCGCATCCCTGATATCGGCTGGTATACTGTAAACAAATATAAACATCGATTAATATAAGACACGTACCCCCTTCCACGTTGACTATCGCTATAGGTTAGGTTAGATCTCGTTACTTTTTGCCCCGGCGCCATTTCCGGAAGTAAGACAATGCCGATTTCGTGCACGGCTCGTTGTCTAGCCTGCACGCCCAACTAGAGAACGCGTTCCAGCCCGTGTTGACGGTATGGTCTGTGCTATTGTGGTTCACGACGAGATCTTCAGTTTTAGCGTATATCAACCCAGCCAAGTATCCAACGTAAGCCTACAAGTGTACAAGATTCAGCGACATAATATTATAATTAATAATATTGTGTATATGCCTAGTTCCTTCTTTAAAATCATAATGAACTATTTTGTGTTTCAACCTAATGTACCTTTTAACTCCGATAAATTATATACAAAAAACAAATAAATAAATAAAGAAGTAGAAGGTCGAAATCATATCGAACCTGCAGTAACCGACACTTACTTTCAGTTTCTTGTAACCATTCGGACAACGTCGCATACGGTTCATCAAATACGCGAATCCATTTTGAACTGAATACCACGGGATCGGGTCGTCTTCATTTTTCAGATATTCTGACAATCTCAGAACCAGTGCATAATCCACTTTGTTTGCCTTGGCCAAATTAAACGCATCGTCAATCAACTGAGCCCGGTTGAGAACGTGTATTTCTTTGCAATCGTTATGCAGCTGACCGATTAAGGCGTTCCAATTTTCTTCCTCGTAATTAACTCTAAAAAATCCTAGTTTTCATTTAAAAAAAAAAAACAGTTGTATTTATTTTACAGTAACTAAAAATATTCAAAACCGATAACAATTTCTGTTTATACACTTTACCGATTGACTGTAAATTGAAAATATACCATCCGGTGCCATCTTGATCCGTCAAAATGGTCTTGTTTTCTGTCAGCCAAATGTTGGGCAAAACCCCGTTGAAATCCTTCCGGTTTTGTGTCGTGTAAGTCAGACCAATAACCCATTTCGTCACATCATCATCGGTAGAATCATTCGAACCGTGAACCAAAAACCGTTTCTGAAAAATCATAATTTTTTAATTGTTCTACTAACCACCACGTGCATTGACGATATCGCGCGTATCTACCTGAGTTATGACGAAAGCGTCGTTTTCCTTGAAGATTTCGACCAACGGGTAACCGGCCTGCTCCGTCCAACATTTCATGAATTTGGTGACGGTTAAGTTTTCCCCTAAATCGTATTCGGCGTCGTAAAGAACGATTTCGAACGCGTTCCACAGCTCTTCGGGAGTAGCCGCTTTGAACCTAAATAATATAACACGAATACGATTTTCAACATTTATTTTAAAACTTTAAGACAGACACACTCGGAAAATCGTCAGCGCTCACTCATTCTTCGTCAAATACAGGTTCAACGCCTTTTTGAAATTGTCTTCGGTCACCACGTACTGTAACATCCGGAGCACCGCCCCTGCTTTGCTGTAGGATATATCGTCGAACATGCTCCGGATCTGTTCTGGGGTCTCAACGGATCCCGATATGGCGTGCATCGGGCTTTGATCCGCGTTCAAAGCCAATTGGTGCACTTCATACACAAACACGTCCTCTAAACGCCAGTCTGGTTCAACCTGCAGTAAAATAAAATTATCGCTGTTAATACTTATGATTATTGTTGTTCTTCCACTCTTGCCGTCGAACGAGTATGAATATTTCATAATTAATATTATACCATTTTCGTAGCAAAATATTCGAAAAACGTTGCGAAACCCTCGTTCAGCCACAAATAATCCCACCACGCGCACGTCACTAGGTCTCCGAACCACTGATGAGAGAGTTCATGTTGCACGACTGTCGTCACAAACTCTTTTGTTTTCGCCCTGGAATTTTCCGACAACAGTAACAGTCTCTCCCTGTTGGAACGTCATTAATATTTTTGCTTTAAATTTCATTAATTAACAATATTTAACAAGAAGACCTCGCAGAGAACTTGTTTTCTAGTTTTAACTAGGTACCTATTACGTCCATAATTCAAAATCAAATATTCAACTCTGCATTAATTTGTTAACAACGTGAATGTGTATTATAAAATTCATGGACACTTCTCGAGTGCTGAACACTCGTCATTTTTTTTATCCCATTTGTATATTGTAATCGTTTTCTTACAATAAACATGATACACAATCAGGCGTGGATCCAAGGGGGAGGGGGGGCAAAGGTCCATGCCCCCCCGTAGACTGGTGAATTTTCTATTATATATATTTATTTTTGTTTTTATCAGACTTAGGCTGAAATTTTATTTAAGATGGCCCCCTCCCCCTCTACGGTAAATATGTTCTAGATCCACGCCTGTACACAATTTCATCAAATCATGTATGTATATTATTGCAGGAAGTACCGTAAAAATGTGTTGTTTAATAAATTAGGATAGTGAGGATTATTGTTATACGTGGTAATCGTTCATCCATTACCTGTACGTGTTCAAACCCCAATTCTCCATCGCACCCGCCGCGAAATCCGGAATCGCTAGCAAATCCAGTTTGGGCAACGTGTAATCCACTCCGGTGAACTCCTCCATTGCTTTGAGTAGTTTCGGTGATTCGTCCGCAATGTATTCGGCCTGTTTTACGTAACTCCTATGCGTATATATCCCGATGTTACGGGTTCTCATGGCGTAAAATTCACCCACGAAAAACGCCACCAAGTACGTGGACATCGGCGGAGTCTCCTGGTAGTGATCCCAGAACATGTCTGTATGCTGTCTGTGTACGGGGCAGGAAAAATACACAAATTAATATAAGCGGGGTACGAACAATGTTGTTCGGACGGAGTTAAATACACAGGTACGCATTTTGCCCATTAATTGTGGTGAATCCAGTATCGGCCTGGCCATGGCCGCTGGGCCGCGAATGCGGCCGGGGCCCCTCCTTTTTTTTTTTAGTGTCGTCAATTTTGTCCAGCATTTCCCTATGGCCTATAATATAATGAATAATAGTACAATGAAATTGTCTAGTAATAAGTTTAGAGGAGGTTTTTTTTGGATTAATTGCACTACTGCAAGTTAAGTTAGGTTTTATCTTTATTTTTAAAAACAATGGACTTGGACGAGACCACGAGGACCCCGCTTGCCCGACCCTGCAGGGGCCCCAGTGGCCAGTGCCCCGCTGTTGGATTCAGCAATCATGCAAATATTGCATAGAAAAAAATGTATTATGTATTTATGTATTAATTTACAATACTATACGTCTATAATATCTGTATAAATGTATAATATTTAAATATATAATAATGATGAAGGTATGACATTTACTTTTGAAAGTGACTTAAATAATATTATTCTTATATAGCTTACGGATATGTCTCCTAAATTGAAATTGTATAATAGAATAATAGAAATATAATTTTAGTTTTCGTAATTACATTTCTGTGTAATTAATAATTATTATTTATTGTTTTGTAGCTTAAAATGTTTCAATAGTTTCATAGTTTATTTTTAAACGAATGATTTCCATCGTATCGGCTTTGCGTTAATATTGTATTATAATGCTATTATTTATAAATATTATATAATGTTTTTCTCGCATCCCATCGAGTATCGACTATAGTTATTTATAAGAATATTGTCGACTAATATAACTAGGATAATAGTGATAATACGTACACAGCTAGTAGTCGTGTACTCGCGTGCTGTCGATTATTGTTATTTGTTATGCGATATATTTGATGTTATACTGTTGTCTATTGTTAATTTATTTACCGTGAATTTGTGCAATTAATATATGAACATGAAACGTATATATAAATCTGGGGCCGTAAAAAAGGCAGAAAGAAATAAAAAAGCATTATTATTATCCCCACATCAAAAAAAATTAAGTTTTCCTACACTGGAACAAGTGCAGCGTGTTAAGATTGCTGATAATAGTACGAAAAGTAAGTTTTAAATATGTTGATTAAGACTTTTTGGGTTTTATTTTGGATATTGTGTATGCAGTGAATAAGAATTTCTTGTTTTTTTAGACTAAAATATACACTGTCATTTTAATAATAACAATAGAATTCTGCAAATTCACAGTCTTTAAGACATGAATATACCTAAAGGATGATTTAGTGCAATTAATATTTGCACAGTTAAAAAAAATTATAATATAAAAATTTGAAACAATTAAAATATGTTTATTGCAATCTTGCAAAATTATAACAAATTTAAATATAAAAAATTTAAAATCAAAGTTAATGTATTCGGTAGGTAATTGCAGTCTTTAGTAGGTATACAGAAAAGAACTGATAGAAATTAACTATCAAAAATTGATAAAGACGATACCATATTCATCTAATGAATTAAAAAAATTACTTATTTAAAAATTGTGTTTTACTATTCAAAATATTCTTACTACCTATTTCAAAAATAATTAGTTGTAAAATTGCTTTTATATTTAAGTTAACTCATGAATCATGATTATGATATATATTATATATTATGATCCATATTGGTAAAAATGTAAAGTACCTATATTTAAAGAAGTATCTTAATATGTTGTTTCAACAAAATACAGTGTACATTTTTTGGGGGGCCCCTTAAAAAAACTGATCCATGGGCCTTTGGTATGCCAGGCCGACACTGGGTGAATCCGATTATTTCGCCAATTTCTCCACCACCACCCCCCCCCCCCCCCCCATATTGATGGTGAAAAATCCACGTTTTCTAAATGTTTCGTGCAGAACGAAAGTGGCGTCGAAATGCTGTCTTTCATTAGAATGACATGGTTAAAATCCAAAAGAGCTAGTCGACGCGTGTAATACGATCGAACAAAAGCAAAATAAGGAAAACTTATAATATTTTGCTTACATTTTGGAGGAATTCAACAACGGCATATTGGACAAAGATATTTGATCAGACCGTCTTTTGATGGACACCGTAAACGGTGCTTTGAGCGCGGGTTCATCGAAACATGGAAATGCTTTTCTTGCGTGCGTGGGTTCAAATTTTGTCACAGCCAACCATCTAAAACCACATAAAACAATAAATGTTATAATATTCGTAAAATTTAAAACTATGTATAAATAATCGTTATACGAGTGGACGACTCGTACTTTGAATTTCACACCGCCCGATAAACATATTATATAATATTATCATCATTATTGGTAGGTATATTAAACCACTTCAAACCGTTAAAATAATAATAATAATAATAATATGCTTTTTATCAATTCGATTAGTATAAACACATTGTGATTTGAAATGTATAATATATTATTACACTCTATACGGACGACAACGTGGTGAACATATTTATTATACACAATATACCACGTACTTAATAGTAATAGTTTTTTCGTAGTAGAACCAATATAAACGCGTGCATATTAGGTGTAAAGTTAGGAAGTAGGTACTAAAATAATTTGTTATATCTACATAAATATTTATATTTTTAAAGTGAATAAATACAAAAATTCAAACAACGATTAACAAACGGTTCGTAAAATATGTCAGGTAGGTTGATATAGATACTCGGGGAAACGGCACCTACCTAATAAATGGTTTATTTCAAACCCGTGGGTGCTAAGCACCCATATAACTTACGCTTATACTATTCTTATGAGTAAAATGTACGATTTTCAGACTACACTCGTTGGCTTTTCCAAAAATATAATATGTTATGTGCATCTTAGTCATGGAATAATATTACATACAACAAAAATACGCATGACATATGTCTAAACGAGTGCAGTTACTGTAATTTTCGAAGTCAGATATATTTTTGTAAGGGAGACGTGTTCTCAAATATTTATTATAATTCTAATTTTTAAACCATTTGGGAAATTCGGTATTAAAATTTGAATATCACATAGATATGGTTCTATAAATGATTTTATTAAGCTAAACCAGGGAACATATGTGAAATATGGAAACTTAAAACCGAAACTATTAACTCTAAAAAACAAAATAAAATATAGAATTTTAAATTGTTTTTTTTTAGAAATTTTGTTTTACGACTCAAGAAAATGTTTTTGAAAAATGACAGCTCCAATACGATTATGCTCCAAATATATCGTGATACATGTCAGCCGTGTCGAATGTGGAAAATGTTGTAAATTTAAAGTGAACTAAACTGTTTTTGGTCTAAACTAGTATTTAAATGGACATTATGAAATTTTGTAATAATATAAACCGTAGGTTTAGAGTTATATGACTCATATGACATACCTACATAACATTTTATGAGTTTAAATTATATTCTAAGAAATATCCCAATAATTAGCAGAGTGCCTTCCTACATGGTTCACAAATTAAGTGTTTCATGAACTACTCAACGCCCATATTATGATCACAACAATACCAATATCAACCAAAATTATAATAACGAAATTCCCGGAAATGGTCGTTGAAATTATTTCTACATCTGAACACCTGAAACCCGAATAAACAATGTTTGCGAGAAGGCATACTTGGTGACGTTTTCCTCCCGGTACGAGCTTTTGTAGTAGCCAGACATGTCGTCCCGAAGCGGCGCTTGAAAGTCGACGGCGACCACGTAGTATCGGGTGGGTATCAGGCACCGACCACCGACCGTGACGATCAGCTGCTCGTCGCCGTCAACAAGTTGCCGGTCAACGACAGGCAGCGGAGCACCCGTGTTCACGTCGGACACCCGGACGGCCGTCACACTGACGTCTTTGGCGTTGAGCACGATCCGGCATAGCTTGGGCGACACGGACGCGGCGATCACAATCTCCACGCTGCCCGAGTACGACAGCCTGTCCAGGTCGGTATCCACACGCAGCGCGTACGACACGGGCGTCACGCCGCCCGGCAACCTGTACACGCCGGCGGTACCGTTAGTGGCCGCCGAACTGTCGTTGTTCGCCGACGCGGCCACCGCATCGAACCCACCGGCCGCCGCCGCCGCTTTAAGCCCGTCGGCCACGTCCGAGTGGTACGACGCGGAGAAGTCGTTCGACTGGCCGGCCGCGTCACGCCGGTGCCGCGGCACCACCGCGACAAAGAACAAAACGAACGTAACGAACGCGTAACGAGCCATCGTCGAGTTTCGACTGATCGTCGACGCCGCCGCCGCCGCCAACTCGGCACAGATCACGCGGCCTACAAGATAACGTTAATCCGGCATGTTCGCAGATTATAATACCTATTAATTTATGGTGTACAGGTCTAATGACATGTCGCCATGTTACATTATTATCATTTTTATGGTTGGTTTACGATGACACTGATATCAAATATGGCGCATTGTGCTAAAACGGTTTCGCATTTCATAGTAATATATACTTCTTCTACCAATACTTATACCGAGGATGGGAAGGGGTGGGGAATTCGTTCAACTTCGACTATAACATTATCGAAATATAAAAATTCGATAGGTAATTAGACTAGAATATATTCTATTATGTGATCGGGTATGATATGATGATATGAGCTAGAACCCCGAAGTTTGCAGAAAAACCCAAACTATATAGTATTTTGTATAAAATTATGCGGTTGTAATAATCCAAAAAAAGTTTTGATCATACTTCATTATTTCTACGAAATAGCAAAAAATAAACTCACGTTAAATTCACAGCCATACAAAAAATTATATTTTTGTAATGTATTATGAAATTATATATTTTATGATACACTATGCATCCTACAGTTCGCAAAACTGATATGTCCATTACAATCCTCATAAAAATAACAATTACCGGCTAAATAGGTAGTATTATTATTGTTATTATTGAACTATCGTTGGTAGGGTTATTCAATGCATTCAGTATTTTCAGAACATGTTTTGTACGCTGTGAAAAATGTTTAAAATAATAATTAATATTATATTCTGGGTATCTAAAAAATCTTAGAAATAATTTTCAAAATCATACTTGAAAAAGATAAACACGATAAAACACTCTGTATAACTATGTATCAAACCTAATCCGTCAAAAATTATTGGCGGTAATGAAAATAGAACAACAAGCTCTACGCACACACTCAAAGATAAAGCGTCATAACCAACTCTTCAAAATTTTTAAATATTATAGTTTTATAGCTCTTAAATTATATTATAAAAGCACACTCGTTAATCGTATCATGGGTACGTTACTATAAGTTCGATATATTATCTAGACGATGAATTGAATAATTTCCACAAAAACAACAAAATCATAAGGAATTCGATCAAATTATATAAGATACCTATTATAATTTTCCCCACTGTTATTTATAATGGCACATGCGCATAATTGAGGAAATACTTTGAACTATTTTTTTATTTTAAAGCCAGTCTAAAATAAAAAACTGAAATTCCTATAAAATTTATTGAAGTGAAACTTCTTTTTTGAGGTGTGGGTGGAAAAAAATCGTAACGAAAAATGAAACGACACGTTTATTTATTTATTTATATATTATGTCCATAGCAACCGTTAATAAACAAAAATGTCCATCGTAAATTACATATTTTTTTATTGTATTGATTTTTCTCACTCTCTCCCTAATTTACTTATAATTTCACGGACCCAATTACTTATGAAAGAAGTTTTACTTCCCCAGAGTGTAATGGTGGACTCGCACACTCTCTCACTTTTTTTTTTAATTTAAAAATGTTGGGTTTATTGGAAATTAGCAACTTAAAGTCACGCCTTTTTCCACGTTAAGCAGACAGAGATATTTTTTCTTCATTTTGTCAAAAATCAATCGCCCGAAGTCACCTAGAGTGACAAAATATGTAACTCTATAACACGTCGGGACAAAAAAATATTAACCTATCTGACACGATTTTTATGCCCCAACGTCGTAAACATTTTCTGATCGCAGGTATAAGATCAGAACGAATATCAACGACGCAGCTATACATTTCGGTTTACAGAATTTATTTGTCTATACGGTTATGCGCACGTATAATAACGGCCAACGAGAGGATTGTAATAGGATGGATTTTGCCACACTCGTAAAGAAGCATAACACCGCTATGATAATACTTAATCCTAATGATAAATATGAGCATTATAGACAGTATAATAGCTCATCGTCGGAATTATACTTAGTAAAATTATAGTAGGTAAGTATATTATTATATACGCATATCGAAAACTTAAAATATTAGTAATAATCTAAAATTAATGAAATCTCCACTCACAATTATTATCGTATAATATACGTACTGATATACACGCTCGTATATACCTTGGATTTGTTCGGTATATTGAAATATAAAGGCATAATAATATACCAAAATATTATTTGAGAACCGTAAAACTTTTCGTAAAAATAGCTTTTACGCGATATCTAAAATAAAAAAAAAACGATATTCATCAATAAAGTGCACATATGAGCCTCACCGGACACGCAGGTTTTCGTGGGTTTATTTTTAACGACGGCCTTTAATTTATTTTTTCCTCAAAACGTTCGTCAAAAAATTAAATGACGGCTCGTTTTTAAAACTAAGAAAACGCGTCGCTGGCCCCTTCACTTTAGCACTTAAAAACGCCCAGGTGTTTCGTTTCGAAAACCATCGGAAAAATATGAGTAAAAGAAAACGAATGACGGGGACAGTCGGACGGAGTGCGGTGGCAGGGAAGTGTAAAAAATACTCGTCGTCGAATATGACGTTCCTGACAGCAGTTCGCCCTCGCTAAAATGATATTTCGAACATAAACAAGGCACTATACGAACACATTTTTGGACGCCCAACTCTTTCATTCGTATTGTGTAAAACACTTCCTGGTTTGGGCGTGACCTTAGAAAGTACATCATCGTATATACGCGCATTTACCTTCTTCCCTTTTTTTTTTCTGCCGTTACATCGACGCTATTTCCTATTATTTTCGATGAAGTTAAAATATAGACACAATAAGTAAAACAAAATTTTAACGTCTTCCGCTCGACACTTATTCTCGCTGCAGTCGTTGTAAGATAGAACAAAATAAAACGGCGACCCGTTTAATCGATCATCGTATATCCGATTGTGTGTATTAATATTTTATTATTTATTTTTTATTAATATTGTATTGTTATTGTACCTACCTACGCTCTTGTGGAGTTTCTTTTCCTCCGAGACAACGGTCCGCACGCAAACGAAAAATCCAATTACACGATTTTAGATGGTCTATAACAGTATACCGCAGCGGTGTAGGCAGGCACACCATAATATAATATTATCGTTATGCAATGAACCAACATATTATTATATATAATATTATTATGTACCTATACTGCAGGTCGCGCGTGTACGGTTTAAGTCTTACGGCCGTCTAAAACGTTAAATAATGGTAAGAATGGCAAAATAACATGATTTACTGGCTAATAATGAATAATGATAATTAAAACGGTGAACCCGTAAAATCGCGTGCAAGACAATATTGTTATATACGCTCACTTATGACAGCAATACAATGCAATAATAATATGATGTATATGTGACGGACGGCCGCTTCTATGCTTATATAATATAAGTACCTACATCATAATATTATGAATTATACTCAGTAGTCAGTACGTAAGGTATTTGATGCATTGCAGGAATTTTCTCTTGCCACTAAACACTGATTTTGTCAATAATTTCTTTCGTTTTTGAAAGTATTGTATAATTTTGTTTTCAAAAAAGTTTTGTTGTAAATAGGAACCTACTTTTAATATTGTATTGTACGAACAGAATAAAATAAAATTAATATACCTAGAAAATATTAATTGTTTGTTGATAAAATAAAATACACAATTTTTTTATAATTTAATTATCTAATATACTAATAATAATATATAATATACATAACTACCTATACGAAATAAATCATGTTCTCGTGAGCCGAAATGCGTAAAGATTAATGTTTTTCATCAAACGTCGAATGTCTCAAACAGTATCAGATAAAAATATATAAAAATATGTATTAATATATTATTATGTTTGTCCGATGCGACATCAATACCACACCATCGTATCAAAAAACAGGATACACGCAAAGCTATATATTTTCTGCAAATGACCTAGTGAAATGTATAGTGATTTTTAAGTCACTTGACGACTACGAACGTATCAAATTTAAAATCTCCAGTTCGTATTACTATTTTTGTTATTGTTATAACCGGGTGCCTCTACCTTTGCGTATTTGTTTCAAACCGTTTTGCCATAAATCGTAATGCTGTTTGGTAGTTTTTTCGCAGCTTTCCTGGAAACTGATGTGAATGCGTGGTCCTCTCTAATGATATGCACCATCTGTGTCCGATTTCCGATCGATAGACAGGGCTAAAATAAAAACTTTTTGAGCATACTCTTTTTTCACTGGTAAAAGTGTTTGAGGGACACAAAAGAAATAAAATAATGATAGTAAAAATAAAATGACACAACATCGTAAAACCGATATCGTATTCTCCTCGTGAACCTTAAAACGACGTTGGATCTATGATCGTAAAATAAATATTATATTATATATTGTGTTATATTATTATTATATAACACACCATGAGGATAGCACCTACGACTTGGAGTTATCGCAGTCGACCGAAATCAAAAAAAAAAAAATGTAATGTACCACAATACTAGGACTGCACTATAATATATTTTACAGGTTTTACTATAGTTATAAATTCACACGTTCAAGACAATGTTGGACGAAACAAATAAAATTATGAATCAAGTGTATCAATATTATATCTTTAATTTTAAATTGATATATTTCATAATATTCATTAAATTGTACAATGGAAAAAACTAGTTGGCGAATTAATCAGCCTCCATGGTTAAAAATTTAATCATTATTCTGATTTAATATCGTATTTCTAAACTGTCATTATATTATAATACATATTACATTTTTTTTTTTTATTAATCTAAAATTCTAAAATAAATTTCAGTGGCATAATCAATTAGTTATGTACTATTTTTTTTTTGTAAACTATAGTTAGTTTTGTAACATTGTTCAGTTTAGTTTTTCTTAACAATTGTCATAAGTTTAGATAATATGTTTTCGTAGTCTAAGACAGCGTTCACCAAACTATTCTTTCGCCTGACCCCTCATAGAGTAAAAAAAAAATATTGCGGACCCCATCATAAAAATAATCCATCCTAACAATAACAAATATCAATATAACTCGCGGACCCCCTTCGGTATACATTAGGTTAGGACCACAGTTTGGGAAACGCTGGTCTAAGGTGTTGGGTATTTTAAAATCTTCAATCTTTTCTATTTGTACATGCAACATTTTATTAGTAGCTGGTGAACCGTTAGTGTTACTCCGCAGGTTTCGCATATAGATGGATCATTTTTTTTATTATTATTTCATTATAATAATTAATGAATAAGTAGTAATGACCCATTTTATACGTCTTAATAAATCCAATGAATTCTAAATCATTAAAGTATATACAGATAGAATCCATATAAACTTTAAATATCGATTAATAGTTTTTTTTTTGCCAAACCTAATGTTTGAGGAAATAATATTTTCCATCGCAATCGCTGTAGAAATAACTCATTTAGATACAATTTTCCTCAGTGCGCAGGCAGTTGCTCGTGAATTCTACAGAACTAAGAATTAGCGTGTTTAATTAAAAAAAATGTTGAATTAGTTTTGTTTATTTTTTTATCATCCCTCATATTATTTCCATAGTAGTAAAAGGATTTTTTATACGAATGAAAAACTGACGTTAAACCATTTTCTGCGAAACATTTATGCATTGAATTTAGTTTAATATAGAGTTCCATTGAATTATTCAATCGTATACGTTCGCGGAAGGGTGCTGCAAGTCTCCAATAGCTATTTCAACTTCCCTCCCCGTTGAATATTTTGTTGTATAGAGAGAGCGCTTTCAAAGTTATATACGTCATGTTCTCGTCAGTACTGTAGATCATAGTTTGATAAAGGGTAATTTTTGCAATTTTCAAGAAAATTGGGAAAAAAACTACCGAAAATTTACTACCCTAACGACAGCACACGAGAGACCCGGTCCGAGAAAACTTTTCCCATTATTTTACAACTTTTTAATAATTTCTAGACACGCGATTTTCGTCGATTATTTATTTATTTCGGTAGGTACCTACTTTATGGACGTGATATAATTTTTTAAAAATGTTGAACATATTATATTTTGAGCTTCTATGTACAGAATGTCAAATATGTATTGGTTGTTTAAATTGTTTTAATCCAATTACTATAGCTTTAATTACGTAACGAAATAATGTTAAATTTTAAAATAATATATTTAGATAAAATGTGAATAATATTATGTATTATAGGTACAACTATATCTTTTGTATCGAATTTATAGAAATATGTTACATTTGTGTAGTGCTATTGAATTTGAAAATAATAATAAATTATAATCATTGATTTTCAAAAAGCATTACGATTAAAACCGCATATACACGTACCTATACTATATTTCTTTGTATTGATTTAAATATATTACATTTTTCCAAGTCGAATGAGAAGCAATCCAATATATATAGAAAGGTCTTTCACAATTTCGTAATTTTCAAGGTGACATATTTCACAAGCAATTGCATCGACAAATTAACATTATAACTCTGATCTACTTATCTTCGAGTATACGACATTCAAAGGTCGGCTGAGTTATCTGAGTCTTTGGTCGTTAAAGTTCAATCTATCTATCGATGAAAATTGTAAAGGAAATGTGCAATCCAGAATCTATAACTCTTTTCATAAGGGCTACAGCTTGACCATAATTTTGAAATTGGATTTTTATAATAAATTTTGACTTTATATGACAGTATGTTAACTATGTATTATAAACAAGATTTACTAATCAAATTCTATAAATTAATAGCACATCATAGGTTATTTTAAACAAAACTGCATTATAACTAATTTTTTATTTAAGCAATTAAATTAAATTTAAATTTTATCACAAAAAATTAAAAATTAAACTGTTTCTAATTTATTTTGCTTTCTAGTTAAGTTTTCATATTCTATCTTACTTATACTCATTAAATTATGTGGTGGTACTTTGATATAATTTTAACAAACCATGCATGATAAATAGATACTATAAAAATGGACCGTCAACAATGGTGTAGCCAAATTGCCTATCCACGACACCGTGTTACCATAATTATAATGATAAAAATAAACATTAAAAAAATATCGTACGCGTCTTATGAAATATCGGGAAAATGACAATGTTGAAGCATACGGAAGCGCTGTGCATGTTTAAGTCAGTCATCCTCGATATGAGCATTTAATTGGAGAGAATTAACCAAACAATTTATATAATTTCAAAAAAAAATATTTAATTTTAATTTTAATTTTTTGACCCAATCAATAATTTACTATACTTCAACTGTAGGCTTTTGTTATGTTGTCTTCGATGATAATTAAACATGATATTGTTAGGTATGTAAAAGTTCTTTACATAGAATAAGAAGTCTGTTGAGATTTTAAAGGTGTCTGTTACAGAATGACTTATAAGTAAGCTTGACCTCTTTTGACTGCGATCGATGTCAAACGACTGAATACGTAGTGTTATTGTCATGGTATTACATTTTATAAGTTACAAACAACGGAATGTGAGAAATGTATAGTTAACATTAGTCAATTTTAAATTAGAAAGTATCATCGCAACGTTGTGATTGGCTGTACTTTTATGTTGTAGGTAGGTACATTAAAACCTTAGAATTTCGAGCCAATAATACAATCGTTTTTAATATATTATATTAGTAAAAGCATACTAGGTATTATGAAGTTATAACACTATTGTAACGGTATTATATATTTATTATGTCTCAGAATAATTAAATTACGTTTTTATTTATTTATAATTCGAAGAAATTATGTAATAAATGACCTAAATGAACTTAAAACTTATGAACTTTTAATGCTAAATTTTTATTTTTTTATATATCTGCAGTCGACCACACGTATACACCATACATATTATTACAGTTTGAAGAAGCCTTATAAAATGCCTCGTAGACAACATCACTATTATAGCTGTATAATATTATTAAATCGATTTATTTCCTAGTTTGAGTATGGCATTACCATAATTTTATACTTTATGCATTCTATGCAGGTATATGTATTATAGTGACTGATTATAAATTAGTGGTAATACCTTTACAGTCAGTTTATGTATTATGTATATTTATCATTATTGATTATTTAATCGATAATTAAACAATATACATTGTGTTTCTATAATTTTCAAATATTACTGACATTATTATAAATGATAATAAAACCGTATAGTTTAGATTTCCGGTGTTAATACTCGTATTATGTACTTTTACATTATACTCGAGCGTATACAATTTGTTCATGCGAATATATTTATTTATATTTATACGCGTTAAATATTGTTTTTTTTTAAGTACAATTCCCAGAATGTCGTAGCACTTTTGGGTATATTATTACCTAACCTATGTAATTATACGTTTAAGATTTAAATTTATAAAAATATATCACGCTTGGATGTCATTCTCCAACTTTGTCTACACATAGAATTGTGTTTGTTGCGCTTTTTTCTCATCCGAAATGTTTTTAGACGTTTTTCTATTTCAATGTGACTTGTGGTTTTACGACGAAAACAATAATCGTCCGTCATCGCGGTCGTCGTCCGGTCGTATGTGAAAAACAACAATGTCTTCTGACGGCGCATGCGTACTTGGGCGGCAACTGGTACAGCGCACAGCCGATATTTCAAAATAATGATTTTCCATAGATTACCGGAATCACTGCGAGGTTCCCACCGCATCCGACTTCCGATTAATACGACACATTCTACATATAATATCATGTTTTATTACCCGTGCCTACACATAAAATATAATAATAATAATGAGCACGCTCCCGTCTAATATAATACATTACGATTCTGAGTTATTCGACGTCGTTGTTCACAATCACGGGAACAATATAATACTCACGTGATATTGTGTGCGAGAGTGAGTATATTTTTACCGGCGGCACAATCCAGCCATAGTGACGTATATTATGTTTAACGGTTTTCTATAGATTATTTTAATGGCTTTAATTTCAAAATGATGATTGAAATGGGTTAAGTAACGCGTTTATTTTGTATACGATACCCCATATTATGTCTATAAATATATATATTTTATTTGGGCACATATATGCCTATAAGTTACCCGAGAGACGTACAAGAATATATTATTATTATGAAAAGTCGGTCCTGTTGTAGCTGTTGTTGCCAATAATTATTGGAATGTGGTAAAAAAAAAAAAATAATTGACATGACGCGTGTACAGTTATGAAAATGGCTTTTAATTTATAGTGAGTATAGGTACATCTACACAGAGATATTTTAGTTAATAGTAACATGGCTTTACGAAAAAAAATTACCGATTACCTATGGTATAATAATGTAGGTCCTTTACAAACAGATTTTTTTCAGGATTGTGTAAATGTGACCACCAAAGCTACGCATTCCCGTCAAACTGATCGACAAAGTGTTTTCTAGTTTGAAAGACGAAATGTGACGTAAAAAAATACAAAAACTAAAATCCATCACAAAAATAAAAGTACATCAACTACGTAATAACTCCGTAATATTTATGACGGCTTATGGCGTGGGCGAGTCCTACCGCGGGATAAAAATACTATTCAAAGCTTATAGAATATTTAATGGACGGTTCATTTTTTATGTTTTATTATTTTTAAAACACTTTTCGTTAGAAAACAAGAAAAAAATCAATAACCATTCGAATCAGGCTAGCGTTTGAATGTGTATAGCTTGAATTTTCAAAAGCGATCTCGCGTAAACATTATATTATGGTATAGGTCGTAGGTACTAATCAATAAATTAACAACCGTGGAGTACACAAAATATTTAGTCAAAATAATACATATGTATATCATGCGATTTCACGGTTGGTAAGCTTATTATATATCGTCTTAGTAGGGTTGAAATATACACAGGGATTGTGAATTTAAATATTATTAACCATTGTAGTAACCATGATGGAAAATTTACTTAAAGCTTATTCACATACAGCTATACGCATATTATATAGGTACACATATTCACACAGCATCGCATTAGTAAGAATCAGGTTGATAAAGTTATTTCATATTTCCCTCCCTGGCCACGATTACAACCAGAAAAAAAAGGTTGATAAAGTCAGCCAATTCAGTCAACATTTTTCGTAAACTATTATATGAATTATGTATCATTTATATATTATGTAATTACGTTGTTTATATTATGTCTTATTAATATTTATAATGTGATCACTATAAGTTATAACCGATGTCTAATATAACGTATTATTGTTGACTGATATACCTATAAAATTGAGCTTTGGTTTAAGAAAAATGCATAATAAATATTATATAATATAATATACTAATAGTTAAATTTCACCTTTATATAATTTGATTTTTTCAAAGTTTTAAAAAGTGAAGTTGGAAGAAGATGAACTTAAAGTCATCAATAGTCTCTGACTCGAATCGAATACAAAATTAGTCAAAAACGTTTAACCTAATATTTTCAGTGAAAACTGTTATGGTCTCTTGGCCATAAATCATAATTCCAACTGACTATCGACTATACAGTATACCAACAATAAATATACTAAACAGCGACGATTTCGTCTGACGTGTATAATATTATGTGTTTTGGGTAAGACGTAATAATTATCTACGGACAACGTCAAGTTCACACAAACTGTGTATAATACGGCGGAGATAAAACTATCAATTTGATTATTAATCATTACACGACGGGTTATCCGGTCAATTCAATATTACCCTGTACGATGGTTAATGACGAAATTGACCCTGCAAGATACCACGGTTGATATAACCCACATAGCATTCATCGGGTTACCGCCCATATCTTGCGCATTTCCTTTCCCCGTGGGAATTATGTGTCTGAAATCGAAGCAATCGCATATCGTTTCATTCCCGGGCGAAATATCGGTGATACAATAAAAGTAGGTACATAATGTATTAATAATGAAATATATTATTATAGTCCTTTGTGATAGAGATTGTATTTCAAAATCAATTCAAATTACACTATAGATAAGTAAATTGACATACATTTTAATTATTCGAATAAATTCACCAACAAATATGCTAAATGCCACTATAGGTAATTTTTCTAATCTGTAGATATGTTTAATACTTTAATTATTTTAATATTAATTAAAGCTAGGTGCTCGATAATGGTTAAGTTAAATTTTATAATGTAAGTACCTAATAAAATTCTATATTATTATTCATATTATTCTTTCATACTGTATTACTGTATTGTGATATATATGGAATTATCATTATATAATATATACAGGAACACATATAAGGTGATCCGTTTAAGTGCCTTTAAGTACTCATTATTAAAAGAAATTACAACTTTACGAAAATATTATTTTTACACCTATAATTTGATGATATTGCAAAACAATATTTTTGAAATTTGAAATTTTTTGAATAATTTTTTAGCTATAATTTTATGTTTCTCGCTTTTTAAAAGGCAGTATACATTTTTAACTATTCTCAAGCAAAATATTTTTCAGAGTATTTACATTCATAGAAATCAAATAAACAAGTATTCAATTAGTTATAAGTATTGAAAGTTTAGATGAACGGAGTAGAGTAGCACGGAGGGATTCCGCAAAATGTTGGTCCACTACAATTAAAACTTTTTGTAACAATGAGAGTGTAGACAGTAGATACTTAAATGAATGACCCCTTAGATCTATGTGTGTAGCTGCTACACACATAGACCTAAGGAACTCCCCCCAAGAAAATAATACATAGGTTCAATAATTCTTTATAATCATCTCTTGGTTGAAACTCCTCGAGTTGTTTTGAAGCAAAAATGATCGTATCTGTAGAAATATTTTCGATTTCATTTAAAGTAGAAGCACCGGATATGACAGTTTCAAAATGTTCCGACTGAATTGTGTTACAAGATTTTTCAAGTCTTTTAAACAATAATATATCTGGTCTCGATGAACACCCAATAGCATGAACAACAACTGCTTCTAACATTATCACCACGATATGATGACGACAGGCCAAACATAACATATTTTGTCCATATTTTGCTCAAGTAGAATACATGCCCCATTTCTCAGTTCAATATTTACTGCAGTAATGTCAAAGCTCGTACATTTAATTTACTCACAAAGTCCCCAGGATGATGTAGTTTGATATACTGCCAAAGATATTGATTGCTCCGCTCCGGATATTAGTTTTGGAATAGCAAGAAGTTAGCCAACACTTTTACCAGATACTAAAATTGGAAGACAGTCTACGGTTTCACGTCCAATTATATCCTCAATAATTTTTCCAAAGTGAATTGTAAGTGGAACTTCTGATATAAAGACATTCTTCACAGATTCGGCTATCTCTTGTCTATACTGTATACGTTGACGACGAATAGATGAAGTGTTAACATTGTATTCTAAAGGATCATTGCCAAGTCGCTTAATAGTATTTGTCAGTACTGCTGCTGCTTTTCGATCACTTAATTTGTTTGATTAATTAATTAAATTTAATCTTTATGGGTCTATAGAAATTATCGATTATATCTATTTTTGGGGTAATTGTAGCATTATTTTATCTACTGGTAGCGACCTTTAAAACTTAATCATTACACCTGAAACATTTTCTACAGCTCATTAATATCATGTAGAACAAATTGACAAGGTGCCCCAACAATATTTGAAAAGTTGAATTTTAAGCACCACCCTATTGTAGCATGTATTTATGATACATAATACAATGGTATACATTATATAATAAGTTCATAAGGTGAATGGTGATTGTTTTATTATCTAACACTCGGTATTTCTTAACCTGTCCTAAACAAACCTGAAAATTAGTGCGAACTTTATTCTGGTTGCTAGATCAGCTGGTTAGGTTATTAAATATTTTGTGTACCCGTGTATGAGCTTACAGCAAAGACCACCAGGCTGATAATAACGCATTACGACGACTATGGAGTTGTATAGTGTAAAGACGTGCAATGTAAATGCGTAAATAGTATAGATGCTTGCTTCCATCAAAAGTATTATTATAATATTAGGAAAAATTACGATTTTGGACGCGTATAAGAAATGGCAAAAATTACCATCGCCTGGATTATCGATGCGGACAAACCAACGATCGCAGTCCGTACAGAGTGTATATCATTATAATTTCTACCACCGAAGCTGGCTCAACGTCGGCCGCACACTACGCGCGATTATTCGCATTGGCGGAAACGGTACATTCGAAGGCGATTGCTGGAAAGAATTTAAAAATAATAAATACCGTACATAAAATAATAATAACATATAATGCGTACGCTAGTAATATTATCATAATATGCTTCGTACACGCGCAGTGTCGTCGGCGGGGGGTGCCGGTGTAACACGAGCGACCGGCGTACATATAATAGGTATAATACCTATATATATATATAAGTAGACAGAGAGTGCAGTACCTATAATATATTATTATTATACGTTAAATAACAATATATTAAATAGCTGGCCGTGTGTGTTATTGTAGAGTACGTCCTCTGAGCACGGGTATGTGTGCGTACCTACACACGAGTATAATATTATAATAATATATATATATATGTATACATGGTCGTAGTTTATGCGTATATAGTATTATTATTATATTATTGTCGTAAGCGCCCGAGCGGTCTATCTCTTATAATGAACGGTGCACGCGGCCACACGCAAAACGCCGCCATGACTTCTTACGCAATAATTAAAATCTCGCGAAATGATTTATTCGGATCGGCACGTACGACGGGCGACTCGGCCGGGTTCAGCTGCGACTGCGACAGCGACGATAGATATCGGACCACCCCCGTCGTAGTCGTACCCGAGTGCGGCCGCGTTCACGACGTTCGCTGTACGGCAGCCGAGTGACGACGATGGCGACGGCGACGACGACGACGATAATAATAATAATATCGGTACGGTGCGCAACGCGCCTACTATACACGCGACGTGTTTGCGATCGTAGGTATACCTTATATATTTTACGATTTTATATTGTTTTGTTTGCTTTGAAATCGGGCGCGACTTTCTACGGCGAAATCCACGACATTATAATATTAATATCATTTGTGTATAGGGATAACCGACACCGTGCGCAATAATTAACGACAAATTCACGAGAATAATTAATAATAATACGTAAGACGTACGTACATGATTTATATACAGGTCGATTCACCGAGTTTGCTTACCCCTATTTTTTCGATCGATATTGAATTCAATCAGACTCTGAGTTTTGGCATTTTTAAATACATATAATATAAATAACTAAAGACTATATTTTCAAATTATTCAGAAGTCGTGTACTAGGTACTTGAGAAGTGTCATGTGGCGAGAACACCCCTCATTATTTTTTACTTAAAATTATTTAGTTGACGTTTTTTTTAAATATATATTGATGTAGTTAATTCGAAATTCGAACAAGTAGTTTCTCAATTATTAAAATGCTTAATATACTAAAGATAATGACTATAGTCCTTACTCCTTAGAAAGGGTTTCATAAAAATACAATATAGATGTAACATTGGATCTAATATTTATTATACTTGGGCCATTTTTACAAATTATGAATGTTGATAGATTAATATTATGTAAGTATACTTACTGTTAAAATGTTCAAATCACCATAATATTCTCTATGCTATTTTCCAAAGCCACTATCCTTAATAGATACCCAAAAATAAGCAACTCTATAATACTTATTGTTCAAATTTTGAAAAAAATTATATGCTACATAATTTACTTTAGAAGAGAAGCGACCTCATTGTTACAATTTATTGGTGATACATCTTATTACCATCATTAAACACAATATTTCAACTGTTTTTGTCATATACATTTTAAAAGGTGTAATTCTAGTCATTATATTTATTATAATAATATTTCCTTTAACAGCAATATTAATGTGGCTAATGAATGGCTAATAGACCAAACAGATGGGTTATGTCGTGTATACATACAATTATAACATATATTAATGTTGGGTTTTGGAACGTTTTTCTCTGAATTTCAGACAGTGTTTATACATTTTTTTAATTTGTAATTGTTTTTGCCTCAACAGTTGTTTTGTCTTTAACTGATTTTGAATGAATTTTCCTATGCTTCATTAGTAACGATGAAAATTATAGTTATTATATGTATAATTGGTTATAAATTATAATTACATTTATTTAAAATTGTATTTATCTCAAAAATATTGATTTTGAACATCCCTGTTTATTAATTAATTAATCATGTGTCTAAAATTAACATAGTATATTAGTATTTAGTATTATTATTTATCATACAGGGAAAGCTACAACAATTGTCATAAATGATGATTTAACAATTTGTTTACCTATTTTGGACAATGATTAAATCGGAGATCGCGAAAAATATAAACACGTTTCCACTCACGGCTATTATATATTTATATATTAAAAAACCGCGGTGTTCCAAATAACGTAAGTAGATACGCTCTGCAGTTATAACAATATAATTGTTAGTAAAAGTTTAATATTGTAGACGGTGATGGGTTAAGATAATTCAATCGAAAAACGAATTGCAGTACTATAACATTACTCGTTATTTATACAGTAGGTAGGTACTGCAAGTTCCTCGACCTTTTTCAATTTCGGTGCCAATAAGTTCAATCCGATCAATAGTTTTATGAAAAACGTTTCCTAGTCTGTAATATTTTTGTACTTGTCTATAAATCTATAGTTGTGTAATATAATTTTCATATTCCGTAAAAATCATGTTATTGTTATGTTAGGTATCAAAACCAAATTAATGACACAAAAATCTAAAAACATTAATATTTGGTCATCATTTCTTTTTCTTCAAATTTTCGGTGACAAATCTCATCTGCCATGACACGACGCACAACTGCGTTAAAAATGTATAGGTATATTTCCTTAAAAGTTCACAAGAAAAACACACGCTTAAGTACGTAGTCCAAACACGTCTGCTGCCCCCGAGGGGGTCATAACATTCGTTCATATAATATATTATTATTATTGTACAGTGGTTGCACATCATTTTCAGAGGTTTCCGCGCGAGTCTTATAGGTGATTTCCAGCATCCCTTCCACGCAGCCATATAATTGCATGTAGGTACTACCTACATTTATTATATATATATAGGACTCGCGAATATAATATATCATTGTGCAGCTGTATCGACGACCGATCACTATAATAATAAAATACATGTTAAGCGATTGGTTTCGATGTCATAATAATTTTGCGAGAAAATAATAGCGATAACGGAATAACTACAATATTACGTGTAA
Source organism: Metopolophium dirhodum (assembly GCF_019925205.1). Lineage (NCBI taxonomy): Eukaryota > Metazoa > Arthropoda > Insecta > Hemiptera > Aphididae > Metopolophium > Metopolophium dirhodum. The sequence goes on along the minus strand of NC_083561.1, from coordinate 8,109,465 downwards.
TAAGTAATAACGCGTATGATATATCATTATATACACTAACACCATATTATAATATTGTTGCACGAGATTAAGAGGTCACCTGAAATTATGTATTATTCCGATAATATTATAATAATATGCGTTCTCAATTTTATTTTATTATTATTATTACCTACTATTTTTTTTTAAATTTTTAATACGTTTTATTTGCTTACATAATATTTCGAAACGGAACGGTACAATATAACCATTCGAACCAACGACGCAAACGCAGTCGTCTCGCGAGAAGAATATTATAATATATAGTCACATAAAATAAAACAGTTTATTAGTTCTTCTCGGAAAATGTGATCGTATTTTTTAGTACGAATTAAGTTATAATATAGCCAATACAACCAATATATATATTATAATGTGTTATAATAACTGATTACTTATGAACTGCAGCAGTGCAGCCATTGTTAAGCCTACCAACTATTATAAAAATATATTAATATAATAATATGTATAATGAGACTGAGATAACGCCGTACATTTATAATGCCTTTTACATAATATTATTATATTTGTATAATGTGCGTCAGAATGAAAATATTCAAATTATAAGAGATTGCGTAAGGTTTTTTTTCTCTGAAAATTAATTTGAAATGATAAGTCTTTGACAATATTCATAAATAATTTATAATAATAGCACAATTTTCTTCACATTTTAAAAATAATGTTTTTATTGATTCGCCAGTTTGTAATTATTTCTATAAATAAAAAAATAAAAACAATTAATATAAATTAAATATTTTTATCATTTTTTTCGAAGGGAAAATAAAACCATCTGTCTAAAGTAAAGCATCTCGCGTTAATATGAAGTTCGCAGAAACTGATCCTTTTTGATTGAACAGAAAATATATTGTAATTATTATAAAAAATAAATTTCGTGTACTATAGTGTTAAAACAAAATGCATGCATTAGCATAATAGCTAATAAATACGAACATAATTCATACGTATTTCCAGTATAAATAATGAAATTTTATACGCTCTAAAATTTAAAGCCACTGGGCAAAACGAAAATATCCCTAAGACATATATTTACTGTTTAGTTTTTATTTATAGGTATTAAGTTGGCAAATTGTTATCTTACAGATGACATTATTACAATGTTGTACACAAATTATCAAGGTAAATTAGCAAGTATAATTTATAGCGTAGTATAAATAGTATATATATGTAAATAAATTATACAAATTACAAAAGAAAATCAACCGTAAATTAGTTTACTTAGTAGAAGGAGATTTAAGATATAATTTTATAGATAGTAAAATGTCAACCAAACTATAGTTGTATGGTGTACACTAATATTGTATCTGTACATCAATATTGGTCAATGAAAAAAAAAATTCTTGAAATAGTTATTGAAATCCAATTGAACCGAATTCAATTTGCAAAAATTGATTTTTAACGTGCTTTCGTTTTTAACCGTAAAAATGATTTTGTGGCGTTTTAATACTTGTCGTTTAGTCGACGATAACATCGACCTGATAACTGTATAATACCTAGGTAGTCGGAGTCCTGAGATGTCTAAAAACCTCACTGAAGTGGATTCCCCGCATTCGCGTGAAACGTGACCCGCAAATACCGTACGTACAGATAGGTATCATTGTATTATAGGATTCGATTAACCTACAGACATATTATAATATTATTATGTAAGTATCATACAAATGTGTGTCAGATATAAAGCATTTGTATGTTCACGAAACAATCGCCGTGATCGTTATTATTAATAAATGTTATTTTACATCGGCGAAATGCACAATATAAACGATCGTCAAACTAGCCCGTTAAATAACAAAATACTCTGGTTGCGGCCTCTGAAATTTATCGAATTGTGTAAACGCAGATTAAAAAATTATTTATTTATACGCCCTGCGATGACCGTTGTCGTGTAATATTGTGATGTTTTCTCAATGCATGTGGAAAAGGGGTTGCGATAGCCCTGCAGTTTAGCTCACCCCTACTCATCTTACCACCGTACTCGAAATTAGGTATCAATAGGTATACTATTTTATTATTCGGGTGTGTGTGGTGCATAGTTTGAGCTTTTAGTTTTTCGCAATTTTCTTTCAGCTTACTCAACAGCTGAATCATATGTCAGTATTTAAGTAATAATAATAATAATAATATACAAAAGTGTTCCTTCAGTTAGGTTACTTACGTTTTTGATATAGTAATCTATATTTATTTATGTTTTGTAATTTATAATCAACAGCGGAATATTTTTCTGAAAATATTGAATCATAAAATATACCAAGTACCTACATATTATTTATATTTCACCAATAGCTTATGATTATAATGATTTATGTTATATTTTGAATACGAGTGAAAAGAAATTAAGTTGTTGCAGTGGTCGTTAATACACTGTAAGATTCCTGTATACTCTAAACCATTATACAAAATGTAAATTATCCTAAATTGGGATCTAATTACTCGTTATTCCATAAATGTATTAACCAGACGATATAATACTATAGTTATTATTTCAGGATAAAAAATAAAAAAATTATAGAACTAATATATCTGTCCCTTAAAAATATATAAGAGTTACAATTCATTATGTTTAAAATGTTTCAACATATTACATTATCAATGTTATTAGAAGTTTTGATCAAATGTTTACATTATATTATATATTATATTGTAAATATATGTTACGTGTCTTATTGTATAAACAGTATTGATTATTAGTGAGTGGTAACAATAGATATAGGACTAATAAACATAATTATAAAAAATATAACAGTTTTTTTGTGCAGTAATTATTTATTATCGTGAGAGTTTACGAAGTCTTTTGATAGGAGTATCTACGTCGTGTGGCAATCGGGATTGTAGACGTCTGTTTTTTGTTTTGGTTCTAAGTCCGTACTGGGTTCCTATTCTGATGTTTTTAGTTTTGAGTGAACATTTTTAAATTGGGGTTTAGAAAACAAATGACAAAAAATGAATAAATAATTAATTCCTGTGCTCAATTTTTTGTGTTATAATTTTTCAAAAATATATTTTTATTTATTTACCTAAATTCACGTTGAAAACACTGTCGTTGTACTATATATTCCATTTAATATTTATTATTCAGACTTGCACACGTTATGAATTATGAACTTTAAAAATATTGTCAAGTTAAAAATGTTTGGAGGTGACCCAGCACACTTACTCCACTCACTGAAATAATTTGCCACTATAACAGATTACACCTTCGGTAAAATAAAAAAATAACATTCAATATCTCGTACTGTGCAGGAGAGTATTTCTGGCCGTTTACAATATCTCCAATGTTAGGAATATAGCCGATTTTCTTACAACATTTCAAACGATTAGTTTAAAACGAGGTTATTCCGTGACGAAAAATTAACTTCATGACCGATGTCTGAAGTTTCGACTATAAATGAAAGCACAATTTTTACTTATAACAATTACTTAAAAGTCAAAATGATAAAACCTAATATGATCTAATCACAACTGGTACCTTTTAAATCAATTTGATAAACTGCAAAACAAATTGTTACATTTCAGTACTAATTTGATAAATAAAAATTACAATTACAACTTTTGTTGTAACCCCATTAGTCACTAGCCTTAATTATTAAAATGTTTACATTAGATTTAAATTTAACCCTAATATGAAAATATCCTGAAGAGTGTTTACGTCAACTACTGCAGTATTCAAAGAATTGTTCTACAGAATAAGCATTGTCTGGTCTTAAATGAATCAAGAATTATTTTTGTTCTTCGATGATAAAATATTGATTTAATTCATTGACAATATGGTATCAACTGAAAATGCTTTGACTAAGCTATTAAATAAATAATAATGAAAATATCATCGATGGTTTATTTACAAAAAAATGTCAGATGCGAATTGTTATAATAACAATTATTTGATGTTTTTTGTAAAATAAATTAGGTACCTATACTAATTATATTTTTAATTCGTCGTGTAACGTACCTATATACTAATGTCATATAAATTATGATATTGGTATTTTGAATGAGTATTTTTTTTAAATAATTAAAATGTAAATTTAATAATTATCAGTTTCTTAATATTATTATACATTTTACATTAATACATGATAATATTATATGGTATTAGGTATACATTAATAAATTTAACATTATAACTTAATTAATATGTTATTTATCAACTATTTTAATAAATAATCCAGAAAAATATTGATGCAGTTTAAAACTTATATTTGGTTTCTACCATTTTTTTATTTAGTTAGACGGATTCGATCGGTAGATAGTAAAAGCTGTAGTCGGCGCAGGCGCAGGTTAATATATTCGCATTTTTTTTTATCAAAAAAGGATATTTTGGGGAATTGATAAATCACAACTTAAGTATGTAGTTCCGATTGTATGTACCTACCTACATACATTATTTTGACGAGTTTTAATTTTTTTTTTTTTATAATTGTTGCTGTATAATATAATGTTAATCCATATACAAATTTGTTTCATTTTAAAATAATACAGAATATATCATTTTTCATTTTTCATTTTTCGTACTGTATTATGTATTTTAACCTATTCTTTTACATAATATTTACAAAATTAAGATTTATTATATAATATAATTTATATTTCATACATACTTCAAAACATATCGTATTGTCAATGTTTTACATTAAAACTTTAAGAATCCTAGCCTTGTTCGTTCGTATATTATTTTAATCTTATCTAAAAAACGTATTTAGCCGGATTTATCGTATGTTCGCCTATTTACCTGTACAACTCAATTGCCAATTATCAGTTGAAAGTTACAAACAATTATGAAAGCTTGAACAAAATTAAAAATCACATTTTTACCTCTTTTTACATTATATTAAAGTAATTAATTAAAGTTATTTTGCAATTTAATTTTGTCCACGTTTGTAATATTGTAATATAAAGTTAAAATTATTTTTATTATTATATTTAAGAGTCTTTAGGCACTTTTTGAACATTTTGTAGGTCATCGATATCCTGCCTCTAGTATGTAATAATTTATACCGATTATACAATGTCCATAGATACCTATGTAATAATAACGTTTGACGCACGTCTGATATATTTTAGTATTGTAAGTCGATGCGCGTGCAGCACCTATCCTGCACCCAACCGTTTTTATTGTGTTTATTTTCTACCGCGGGTTAGGCGAATACGTAGACGAAGAAAACGGGACGAAAAAAAATAAATACCGCCTACGTCTGTGGTGCACGGTCGGGTGAGAAGAAAAAAAAAATTTACGTGATTGACTGACGTGCGGCGGTCCGAGATTAATTTAAAGCCGTGACTGTTCGAAATAATAAATAATATAATTCATGTACGACTATATAGGTGTAGGTACCTATTATACGGCATGGTATGGACCGCGTGTCACCGAGTTTTCGGATAAATTTACACGCGGATTACACAGGTATATAGAGTCATATAGAGGTATAGAGGTATATACTATGCGGCGTCCGGACGAGAGCTGTGATATTATAGCGGCGAACCGGTGTGCCGCCGCCGCCAGAAACCGTTATTCGTTTTCCCATCGAAAATCTTAGGACCTTTACCCGTCGATATTATTCGTACATCATATTTTAATAATACGGCATATTAATAATGTGTATTATGCTCCGGGCGCACGCGCAGACCCATATATTATATTCCTACTCGTATAATACACTTATATATATATATATATATATATATTATACATAATAAATAGGATAATAGGATATACCTCTACTTGTGCAGTGTTTAAATAATATATATATATAGGTACGTGAGACTGTCGTGAGTGTACAATGACACGCCAGCCCCGTTGTGTGTTTATTCGACGGACGGCGCCCGAGACTAATGCGTTGCGTGGAAATCAGCTGCTACTGCTGCGAAAGATTTCGGCGCGAAGGGGTTGTTGAATCGATCTCGGTGATCGCTGTACGAATTTGCGTGTGAGTGTGTGCATTATCCCGTCCGTTTTATATTCGCCCCACCCCCTCATCCAGTCGTATTTAAAATGATCGGGAGAAATATTTTGTTTAAACGTTTTGTCGCATTATAAGCCGCGATACGGCCGACAGGAACCGTACACACACACACAAAACGATATAGTTAGGTATCCGCGGTATACCTATATCATATATAATTTTGTTGTAATAGAAGTGGATACGCAATGACACCGCCCAAGCCCGTCCCTTCAACGTACGTTATTTTCTGCACGATGGGCATCGAGAAGATCAGCTAGTCCCCCGACGCCACCCTTTTATAATAATATATGATGTCTTTGCACACTACGGATGCTCATCAGGTCTATATTGATCGATAGTAACATTATAAATAAAAGCTTTTAAAGCTTAAACAATAGCTTTTACATTAGGTACGTATTTACCATATCAGTGCCTTCACTGATCTATTGACATAATATTATAGTACTATATAATATGGTGAAATCAATCGCAAATACACACTATAGTAGCTATACTAACTACGAGCTGGTTACTCAAAATAAAACGAAATGATAATATTTGTATAGTACTATTAGCAGAAAACGCATCGGTCGGCGAAATTGGAAAGTAATAAAACATTAATTATACGATTTTCAATCGTTTCGGTGTTTTAATTTACGTTTTAAAACTAAACACACGACTTGAATTAAAACTCGGTCAGTTACGATACATACTGCTGATGCTGCATTATTATTCTAGTGCGTTTGCTTATATAACTTGCGTATTTATATTTTATACAGATCTGGCAGACGTGACTTCTTTTCTTTAAGTTTATACACACACATATATAAATACTTTCCACGCGAGCGTGTCGACCGCTCTGCAGCGGGGTCCCGCGAAATCGCAATGGCTCGATGCAATTATTATTATCGGAAACGTGTTCATAATATATTGTTGTGTTTAATCGGATAAATATATAGAAAAAAAAAAATAGTGTATGTTTATTATATATGTGGAAAACGTGTACGCGAGGAAAGACGACTATTATAGTCGTATAGTACCTACACAACCACGCAAATTATTTTCAATATAACGACATGGCTTTAACATGTATAATATAATAATATGTATGACATGATTGTACATCTATAGTAAAAAGGTGAACAAAATGCGTAAAACCGATTAAAACTATAAAAATGCAGTTTGATAAAATAAAAAGAAGTTAGTGAGTTGGTTGTGTTTTTTCCGTACCTCCAAACGCACGAGTGGACTTTGCGGCGTGTCGAGAAAAACGTAACCATTAACTATGTAATAATATTAGTGTCGTTATAATTTCAATGATAATTAGTGCTATGTGAGCGTTTCGCCAACATAATATTATATAAAATACAATTTTAAATAATTAGTAGTTTAGTAAGTACCTACTTTAAAAATAAATTAATGTTTTGTTGAAAATTAAATGGTTTTAAACGATATAACGCGTGAGGAACTTTTAAATGTATCATTAAGTGGGAATATATTAAATTGTTTTTAACATTTTAAAATCAACTATATTATAAGTTAATTATAGCACTACAATAATGTTTTGTATAAAAACCATGTATCAACAAATAAATTTAAACAATATATATAACAATTAGTCTGAAGACTTCCACATCTTCATCTTGTGTTCCAGTTACACAAATCTTACGTCGGTTTCGTGTATTCGTGTGTTTTTTTTTCACATGATGACTATTTATTACATGTTGAACAACGAGCCTGTAAAAAACTAAAAATCATAATATTAATATGTTACAAAAAAACCAAAATAAATGTGGAGTCGTAAACATATTATACATGTATACAATAACGAGTAGCTCAATATCATCTTCTGTTCCAGTATTCTTATTTTGAAAATAATGATAAATAAAATCCCAACAAAATATAATCCTGGATAAATATTTAGATCAACCAAACACATGTATAATTAAATATTAATAATATTCGCATTATTTTGTAAAACAACTTAACCGTGGTATGCCACTATACCAGTGATCTCACAAATCATATAGGTACCTACTGGGGAAGACAACTATATAATACACAATACACCTATATTCGTGTTCGCTGCTTACTTATAAGTTATATGATAATATGACGCATACATATATTATATTATCGTGGTGGTCCACGGTTTTATAGATTTCGCGAAGGTCCTCGACGAAAAAAGAATCGTCAAAAGAACTAAGCGATACCGATCGAAACGACTCGACCGATACTTTACCGCAGTATAATAATATTTCATCTGGGTCGACGGTCGTTAACTCAACGTGGTGAGTGCCCTCAGACTTTGAACTCTGCTCTCCGGTCTTCGAAAGCAATTATCGCGAAAACGCAAAATACTATACACCAAACCGACAATCCGATAAATGTTTAACACGTCGACCGTACGTGCAGAAACAGACGTTATAATAATACATAGGTAGGTATTATACATTATTGCGGTTTGACGTGTGGATACTGCATCTGGTACAACACAAAAAAATGTTTGTGTATCAAACTGCAGTCCGGTGTAACACTGCTTAATTAAGATTTTGAAATTTTTTGAAATTTTTCATAGATGTGAAAAACAAATATTGAATCTTAAATATAAAAGCTCTTTAATATAAGTAGATACTTTAGTGAATATTTAACATATAAAGAAAAAATCACGTAAATTTGTAGTTACCTATATGATTTTTGTTTAGCTTATTACTAACTCTTAACACTTTTTAATGATAAAATTGTAATTGTCGTCTAATATCTTATACTTTCAGATTTTATACTTAGTATTTATTATCTATTTATAAATAACTTTCTATTTAAATAAGATACATTTAATCAGACGTACAATGATTGATTTAAATAATAAAAACATCCTAAACAAGTATTAAGATAGATATTAATCATTTTAGATTCTGAGCAGCTGAGCAATAAATTTATTTATTTTTAATTGTTGTTTGTTGTGTTATTGGGTGTCTATCTATCATCACATTTAAACATTCGTAAAAATACTTAGATTTTCAATTTCAATATGTTTTCTGGTAAGAAAGTGAATCTAATTGATACTTCAGTGGTAAATAAAAAATGATCAGTATTTCATTAACATTTGGGGAAAATAAACAAAATTTGGTAAAAAAAAAACAGGAATTTTCACATAAACATTTTTCTCTCAGTCAAAAATCTTGCAAGTTTATACAATTTCTACAAGGTTCTGCATAAATTGTTATTACAAAATTTTTTTTAAATTTTTAAGGTTCATTATATGCACGATTTTTTTTTGTAAATTTTAAATCTATTTTTAAAAAAATTCGTCAAAATCAAGACAATTTGTAAATAATTTTGTAGTTAAAAATTTATAAAATATTCATTTTTTATAGTTAAGACATGAAAATATAATACAAGATTCTTCATGAGTAGTTAATAAATGCAATATTTTTGGCAAAAATTAATTCAACTTGCAGTATTACTAATCATAAAATAAATTACTATAGTAGAAATATGAATATAGCCTAAAATATACTTAGTATTGGTGCCTATAATATTATAACTTCTGCGCTCAGAATCTTTTTTCCGTATGCAATGATTTATTATTGAATTCAAATTTGACACATAGTTTACAGTAGTTTACTAACCTACTCTCCCCCTTTTCTTTATCATTGTTATCAATAGACAATAGTATAGCTGCTATGTGTAACCAATATTATTATGTATATCATATATATTATGTTTTGTACCTACACAAACTCACAATATACCTATGCATGGTAAGAATTAAAGCACGATTTGTATGCAAAGGTATATTTATTCTGGTTGATAATATTATATGCTAAATAAGCACAACATTTATTTTATCGCATACCTACAGATTGAAAATATAAATCTTTTTTATTGCATATTTTTGCATAGTTCGACCTTTCGATGTTTTAAGGACTTGTTTTACAATCTTAACTGCATATTTAATCTTTTAGTGCAAATTTAGGTGTCTTTTAGACATTTTCTAAAAACTTCAAAAATAATAAATTATTTCCAACATCAAAAAAAAATTATTATTTTAATTTAGGTTTTATATATAAAATATAATATAATATATATTATGTATAATATTTTTTTAATGATATTGAAATTATTGTTTATAATAGGTGTATACGGATTTCCTGGATATAACCCACTTTCATCTTGTTTATTGGGTACTTTAGGTACGCATACTAAAGCATCATTATTTGCTTTTATATAATATAACAATATACAATATAAATATCATATTATAGCGAACAGCGTATACAGCGGATATCTCCCGGATTATTAGTTAAATAATAACAATTTTTATATACGTATAAAATATTTAGTACATACAGGGCGATTCCGAAGTACGATCATGAGTGCACTTGCTTTTTTTCTACAGTAAATTATTTATCGGATAATTTTACTAAAAATTTTGACGCATCAGAATTATATAATATTCTTACTTCTGAGTTTGGCGATAGGTAAATTCACTCTAAAATTAAACTGAATAAAATGAATTATTCAGAATGTACAATTTGCTATGTTATGCGTTTGTAAAAAGGCGGGAGACAACGCATGTGACTATGGAGTCCTCTTAAAAGAAAAAAATGGGGGTAAGCAAGCTCAATGAATCATCCTGTATGTATGTATGTATAGCAAGGACATGAATTAAAATTATCTGAAAAATGTATAAAAAAAAAAAAGTAGCGTCAAACAATTAAACTATATTATTATTGTTATTATCTGAAACATTTTTACCGTATAATCGTTTGACACGGCGAATCACCTCGACCCCTGACCGAACAATTATAGTTAAAATTGACAGTAAAAATATAGCCGAGATACGAGATAACTATATGAATACACACGTTTTCGAAATTTTGATTCGATAGCATAACTTTTGATGACACAATCTCAAGCGTGTTTTAAGTATAATTACATCATTACAATAATTGTCAGTAAATAATTAGGTAATCTATACTTGATTTAAAATGTATTACAGAATAAAAAAATCTAATAACCTCAAGAAGACTGAGGTGAAGAATTTAAAATCAAATAGATTTTTATTTAATCTCTCTGCTTAATTAAGAATACAAACGCCTTATTTATGGAAGAATAATGTTTCACAAAAATATTAAACTTCTCGGATATTATATTATTTTCTAGTAAAAACTATAAAAACTGGTTTATAGGTTTGTATATAAAAAAAACATTAGAACGATTTGAAGGACCATTAATGATTCATAACCAAAATTATAATTCTTCGAGAACCATGTGTTCCGATAACAAGTGTCTGATGTGGACAATAAAAAATAAAGATGAAGAAGAGCGGTCTCTTCTGAATAATATTTCTACTCGACGTTCGTAAATATTATTGGAAAAGATTATAAAAATATTAGAATTTATTTAACGACCGCTTTTTGATTGCGGATCCAACGGTTGGCATTAATTTTTTTCCATTCTAAAATTATATTATTATCATTATTGTTAGGTACTTATACGATTTAAGAATATTAGTTTTTTATTTTCCATCGTAATAAAACATGATAGTATTATTATCTAATAACGAATGACTAATAATATAAAATCATATCGTTGCGTCCAGCCCTTATCTGTACACAACTGAACTGGAACCCGACGTAAAACGCGTTTGAAAACCGACAATATATATTATGCTGTTATACGCTGACATTTTGAACTCGACATAGTATTATCATTATGGCCCACGTATAAAATATAATATTTTACTATTATAACCGTACATAAAATGTTATTAACCGTTGTAAAATATGTTTATTTCTGATGAATCGTATCATTCAGATTCGTGTCAATGTGCGTGTAGATGTATACACTATACATATTATGACAAAACCAAAGCATATTATTATTATAGAGTAAGCAGGTAATATCGATATGCCATAATATGGACCGTTGGAGAATGTACCATTCCGGGACTTTAAGTCGTCGCAAACTGTCCCGCGAATTCAGAACCATAATCAATAATTAAACGAGCAGTACAGATCATTATTTCGGCATCGGCCTCGGCGGTGCAGGAGTCGACTGTCTCTATATATATAATATCTACTATAATATATTATTATTATTATTATTATCATGTCGAGAGCGTACGAAAATTTTGGTGGTTTTCGGCAATGCCGTCCCAAAGGCCTTGAACGTCTACCGCGGGAATTCGTTTTTATAGAGGAATTCGGCTGCTGCAGGAGCAGTCGCTCGGTGTGTGCGTATAATAATTCAAACCGATTAACGATCGTCGTAAATTTTGCACCGGCGGCGGCGGGCACAGACGGAACGTTTTTGGATATAGTGGAAGCATATAATATTTTATATTGACTACAGGTGTATAATTTATATTATATTTAGGTAGGAACGCATAAATCCGTAATCGGTTTTAAAGTTTATTTTTTTTTGTTTTGATGAAATCTGATTACCTAGATAATAATCTTACCTCAAAATTGTGTAAGAAGTCAATTCACTCTAATTTTTAAACTAACGGAGCTGAACGTCTTCTGCTTAGCGTACAATATTTGCTATGTTATACACTTGTAAGACGGAGACAACAAATGTCGGTGTAACGTCCTCCTCTTAAGGTAGATAACAAAACAATGCTGCATGTAACAAACACCAAGTATTACAAAAGATTTGTTTTAAATTTTCCATTTTTCTCCGTTATCAAAACAGTATTTTACTGGTTTAATTATAAAACTTACTACAGATTAATTAATTTAGTACCGACCTTAGTGTGCCTACCTGCTTTTAGTTATAATATAGTACGTAAACGAATTAAAACATTTTGTTTTCTATAATTAAAACGGTATATTGTGATGAGAGGTACATGGCTTGTAAAAATTCACTACAAATTTAAAATAGCTTTACTTAAATAATAATTAACTGTAATGAGTAAAAATTGTAACTAATCAAAACGCGGAACCTCGTAGGTACATTACACATTTTTAAATTGTCGAAAATAGCACAATATGAATATATCCTTATAAAGTTATAATATTCTATTATGATAAAACTATTTTATTTCCTGACAACATTTTTCTACACTTACCCAGCCGTCCGAGTGAACAGATTATTAAAATAGGTACAAGTTGCAGAATATTAATTCCTAGTGTTTTTTTTTTTTTAGTTTCTGGTCTGTAGACTGAAGGTTGTCACCTGCTCCAAACGGGTAATACGGTGGTTATATTAAAATATAATGTAAATAATTATATATATATATAAATTATATTTGTAATATTAACCAAAAAGTCGGCCCACGCATCAGACGCCGTAGCACTATATGATGTATATATATATACTGGTTTGTTCGAGTCGAAAACCGATTTTTGAGGGGAAAAAACACGTGTACCTATACGAGTCCCAGCTAGTCCCGCGATAATATTTGACGTGCGGTGACTGCAATACATACATATATAGGTATATATTATATGCAGCTCGCGTCGTACGTAATAATCCGGTTTTTCGGACAATAAATATACACCCGAAAAGTTGGACGCAGACACACAAAAAAGACCCAAAAAATATCAGACCAGTTTCGTGGTTTTTTTTTCTTCTCGGTTTTCGATTCCCGAAAAAATATTTCTTGTCTTTTGTCTCGTTCGGAGATTTTCTTACGCAGTTCGTGCGGTTTTTTTTCCCCCCTCGCAGACAGTTCGCGTCTCGGATGTCGGTAAACCGACAAAAATTTTGCCTCTACACGAAAATATCCGAAAAAAACTCGTTACTGTTTTGACGCTATACATGTATATATACATGAGTCCTGCAATGAACTGAAATTCTTACGTTTATTATTATTATTATTATTATATTTTTTTTCCTCGTGTTATAACCACGTCTGGACTCGACATTTTCAAACATTATCGTTGGTAAATAATATAACTCGCAATTTTTTTTTTTTTTTTTATTAACATTTTCGCCAACGAATTATTATTAAACGTACACACAATCAAACGAATGGTATTCCGGCACGAGTTTTTCGGGATATGAGAAAGAAAGAAAAATTACACGCGACTATTCGAAACATGGAAGAATGCCCATTAAACACAGTGCACATGTCCGATATCCGTCAGGACAAAAACCTGCAGCAGTACGAAAATCGTACGCCCAAAACCGTAAAAATCAATTACTTCACGCTGTATGTTCGCATATTATATACCTATAATGTAATAATAATATAACACCGCCGCAGTGGCAGTCGGCGGCGTTGCAGTTGAAATTCGAGTCCGAAAATGTGTGTGTGTGTGTGTGTGTGTGTGTGTGTGTGTGTGTATGTGTGTGTGTGTGTGTGTGTGTGTGTTACTGTCGTAGCTGATAATCATAATATTATTATTACGACATTCGTTTGACGGAAGAACCAAATCGTAAAACAGTATATAATATCATATTATTATAATTATGTATTATACAATAAATATATATTATATTATAATATAAGAGAGAAAAGAAAACGGCGTTCGCACACGGGTAGAGTGTGTGATGTGCATGTTATTATTATATAATATTATTATGTATGATATACAATACATATTGTGTACTTGCTATGTATCAGCTCTTTATTTTGTTGTTCACGAAAACGGCAATAGTTCGACAAAAATGTATATTTGGCTTCGATGTGTGCAAAAATTGGCACTTGAGAGCCAACGATAAAATATAACCGTCTCTATAAAGTATATATAATATGGCGGGAACATAATTTAACGTTTCAAGTGTAAAATAAATATTTACAGACTATAATATAGAAAATGAATGTTATCGAAACTCATTTCCTTAGATGACGTTTTAAATGTCTGGTTCGGAGTAATAAACTATATGATCTTTAAATGAAAAGAGCGAAAATCCAATTTAGGAAACACATTTAAAATCGATAAAATGTTTTTACAGATTTCCTACAAAATATATAAAAACAAATTACAAAATTAAGTATAGCGTTTGTCTGCATAACTATATACACTATAGGTATATAATATGTATGTGATGTATAATTATATACTTCAAAATATTATAAGCAACGTTCAAATAATAATATAATAAAAATAATTAAATATTAGATTATGATGTACGAAACACGCACAGTTGTATAGAGTTACATATCATTGAAATATATACAGCCAATTAATGTTTTTGATTTCAGAATCAGCTATTACGGCCGTTTGCTTTAATTAATTTGGGTCCGTACACGTCGTGTTTTATCGTAAGTGGATGCGTGTAAATTGTAAAGTATTAACGCCGAACATCAGTACTCAAGAATTGGTAAATAATAAGTATATATCTATAATTATTATACATTCTTACCAACATTGTATTCATGATAAATAACAAAGACGACGAGATTGAATTTTTAGAATTTTTTTTTTTCATCACATTAATATTATAAAGAACATTTACAAATAATATACGAATTGTCATAAATCATAATACAACAATATAGTATAGTGTCCATTAGTTTTAATTATTCTCGACAGTTATAGCGATTTTACATTTAAAAAAAAATAAAAATATTTCTAAGAATTTAGTTAGTTAACGATTGTAATTATTATGTTCTTATACAACGTTTTCATTTTATAGTAATTAGATTAGATTACAATGTATGACATTTCATTAAAAAAAATTACAAGAAAAAGATAAATTATACATTTTATCGAATAAAATTAAAATTCCGAAAAATAAACAAATTAAAATATATATTATTGCTATAAATTCGACTTATGAAGAATGTGTAACCAATTATAATTGGCAATTGTACGCAATACTCATAATTCAAATATAATATGTGACACATTAAAACATTTGATCAATTTGTCATTTTAATTATCGAACGCAATAGGAATAATTACCATGTACCATGTATATTATATTATAATATGCAATTATATTGTAGAAGTAAAATTTTACAGACTTCTATTTACAACTAGCTAAATAACCAATAAAATAATGTAGGTAATAGGTATGTATACCAGATACCTACATTATACATGGTACGGTTCACCCAATTATGTTATATATTTTAAATTACCTTTTTGATTTTCAGTAAAATTAAAATTTCAAAATTGTATTTGTAGACATAATTTCAATTCTCTACTTCAAAAACATTTTAACATAATATTTTCAACCTATAATATTTTTTTATATACAGGGTGCCCCGCGAGAATTTACCCATTTCGATATCTCCTGAGATAATGAATATATCATATATCTGTTTCTTTTTATTAGAGTCACAGAGACAAGGATTACAAATATTACACAAAAGATATATTTTTATTTTTGAAACAATTGAAGATAGACATTTTATATAGTTTATTTTTGAGAAATTCAAAAATGAACGGCGAGTCCCCCTTTACGGCTTATCTCACAGGATACCCTGTACCTATATACAAATAACTCATAAGTCTAAAAACGACGTTTTGAAGAATATCAAAGGCAAATGAGTAGGAATCGTTTATTGATATTTTCATTTTTGGAGTGATATAACTCCTCCAAGAACTCCCTCTATTTGCATAAGTTTGGATTTTATGCGTATATCATAATATATGTAACCGTATTAATTCGTTTATTATAATATTATTATGATATTGATACAAATTTAACATAGTTCTCGTTATAAAATTATAATATCGTTCATATGGTATACCTGCCGTTCTGTTACGTACATATACTGGATGAACTCAGCAAGACGACAACCGATTCGACAATATAATTATAATAAGTATTATATTATATTTTATTTTATTCCCACAAAATGTTAAGCTGTTATAATTAGAACGAATAGTCGTGCCGATAATATTATTACTGTATATATTGTGACGGTTATTTTTGAAGAAAAAAAGCCACACGTGTGCGTCTTTTCAGCGGGATTACGTGACTGACATTGATTTGCTTTACCGATGCAAGTATACAGTTTTTTCTTTCATTCAACATATTGCCAACTCGTTCGATAATCATGAGGTCGCACACAATATACTCAAATGTATAGTGATTCGAAAAGCTCTTTTTCTCACAATGTCCTCGTGTATTTTTATAATAATCGACGATAATGATAATAGGTAAAAAAAAATTCACAATAAATATTAGCATAAAACGGGAAGTTTTTTTTTAAATCACACATTTCGTATTGGTTCGCTCGTTTTATGAAAATATACATAGCATGTGATTGTGCTCACGAAAAAATACTAGTCGATAACACGTCTAATGAAACAACCACAGTTTTAATGATTTGGTCGAAAGACTTTTGTTGGGTTTGCAGTCAATATTTTGAATATTATTGGGATTGTTTATAAAAAAAAAAAAACAACATTCAATTCACGACTAGACAACTCGTCCGCACTATTATTATTTATTACGTAGGTAGGTTGTAAGGTACGACTTGAATAAGAAAAAAAAATAGTTAAATAATAAATGACGAAAAAAATACGTCTGTGTACGGTGACGACCAAACTTGCACATAAATCAAAATATATTGCCGTATACACCTGTATAATAGTATAATATTATAACAATTAATCAGCATTACAGCCGACGTATTGGGAACGCGGCATTTTTGTCTTAATGCCTATCCGAGTAAAACCGATGAATGTCGTTATGCTATACCTACGCAATAATATTAAGGGAGTGGTGATAATAATATTATACTGTGTCCCTCCATCTCACTGGAGACCTTTTATGAAATACTATATGCACTTCTAGGCGAGTGAAACTGCGGGTTTGGTTTGACGACAATGTCGATGTGCGATGTGTGATGGTTAATATTTTGTCAATGTGTGGCGATAAAAAAAAGATAGCCGAAGAATATGCCTAACCATGCTTTTCACTACAGGAAAAATAGAATTCCTCAGTACGGCCATCGAGAAAGCCAACAAAACTCAGTAGACAATAAAACGTATTAATTGAAAACTTGACGTCCGATTTAGGAAAAATCACAACAAACTGTTTAGCAAACCGAATCGAAATTTTTTTTTACTGAAATATTTTTTTATTTTTTTTACGTACATGTCGTAATTTCATTAATTTAATAACAAAAACGTTTAAATATTATCATTGTTGTGTACGTTTGTCAAATAAATGTTTTCTTATCCAAAAATAATCAAACATATATACTTGCAAAACACTATACGTGCCTGAATTTATAGTATATGCGCATATACTGTACAAAATGGGTTTTCATAATTGGATAAATAATATGTAATTATCATACGAGTCAGTGCAGTAGCCAGGCGGGGGGGGGGCACGTATAGGCATGAAATTTATATTTTATTCCCTATATATTTATTAATATATTATGGCAATAATGTTAATAGTTTTTGAAATAATGGGTGATTATATTTATAATTATAATTCATAATAAAAAAAATTACCCTGTAAATTAATAATTGATATTTGACGTCAAATTTTTAATTTTTTTTATATTTAAAAAATCTTAGACACAGTGGAATCAATATAAAAATCATTTTTTTAAACATTTATCCAAATCAGGTAGTTTCGATGGAATCAACAAATCCCAATATTTAATAGAGCTAATATATTTTAAGTAGGTACCTATATCATATTATCGTGTATCTCCTTCGAATTATCTTGAAGCAAGTATCGGTCTCGACGCCGAGGACTCGGACATTTCATCTAAAATCGTGGCCATCGTCATAAGTGATAAGTGGACGAAGAACACCGTGGTGACTGGTGGCCGTTACCCGCTACTGAGACAACCACCAGGAATCGAAACAGGCTACAGTATCGTCAGCGTTACAAAAAACAGGCTAAAGCAACCACCTGATCGAAGGTCTTACACTTCACGTTGATTAAACAACTATCTGAAGCCTCCATGGTCTTGGCTTGAAACCACGAACGGATTTGGTGCTTCTATTCAAATGCCCGGTCAATATGGAAAATGTTAAGTAGTTGTTCATGTTCTCAGTCAATGTATAGAATTCCCAGATGGCGGATTCCCATATTGGCCGTGAGGCTGTATCATACACATCATAATATTACCACAAGCTCTCTCATAATAATTATTATATCAAACATCAATAGTTATCATTGTCATACCTATATAGGTACACGATAGTGATTAAAATATTCAATATTAGTAGTACCATTGTATGTATATAGGTACTGTGTAGATACTATATTACTCTATCGACTATAGTAGTATATATAGTATACTATGACGTAGAATCAATAGTAGTTCGTATTATACACATTTATACAGTAACGTTTTTATAAATATGTTTTAATTCAGAGCTACAACCACCGTATAATTACTATAAGAAAATAAAAAACTACATCTCAATTTAAATCAAATGTCCAGTCGATAGATACTACTCGTATAAGTTTTCAAGCACTTGTTCTATTATGAAAAACGTAGGTATATATAATACTAAAATTGTTTGAAATATAAAATCGATCTAGCATCAATAAAAATCACCCAGAACAGCCATATCGACGAATAATATGATAGTTGGATTTGATAATAAGTGCAAACGCCGTATTACACGACCTATGGTATATAATAATTAATAATATAATATACCTATACTATACCGTCGAATGACGAACTGCAACGACGCTAACGCGTTTTCGGACGATATACTTACTACCTGGAGAATAATGAAAAAAAACTATTTAATACGAAACTAGTGGTCGTGTATAGCGCAGTGCGTGTGTGCGCTCAACAGACGAATAACATTGAGTGTAAAAAACAAAACGGACATAATATTCGTCGTACAGTCTCCATAGTTGGATACGAACCGTACCATAGGTAAACGTAGGTACCTATTACTATAAGCAACTACTGGTGATTGTGTATAATATTATTATGTGTACGACGCGTCTCTTAAGGCCGCCATATACAATATACGTATTATATATATATGTTGCTCATCGGATTTACCATTTTATTGTTTTTATTTCGGTGGGATAATTTTATTCTCTCCACGCTCCACTAGTAAATCGTGTCGGTTCAAGAGGTTTCGTATACGTATATATTATATACATGTACCGGAGACGGAGAAACGCAAACATTTAAAACGAGACGGATATACGTTATATTTTATTATATTATTATTATTATTATTATGCGAGTGTGTGCAGTAACGGCGCATTAAAAAAAAAAAAAAAAACGGAATGTCCCGAGCACTCGAACCCATTCCACTCAAAAACCCATTGATCGCGCGTCGTCGGGAATCGAACCTGTCCGTCAATGACTTACTGGGCACCGTGGATTCCGTGGGAATGCGCCACATTATTACACTGAACCCATTATAATAATTCGCCATCGTGTGTGTATAATATTATATGTACCTATAATACATATTACTATATTACATACATTTTACACCGTAAGCCGCGCGGACGTACCCGTAGCGCATTGTGACGATCCCAATTTATATATCTGCGGCAGCTTTCCTCCGTCGCCACTGCGGTTTACACACAATATTACCGATCGTCATCATCATTATTGTCTATATTATGTACAATGCGTATAGGTTTATAGCAACAGGTCCGTTTCTCGCGGCAACGGTTGTACCGAAAAGTCTATCGAGGGTCGCGACGACCGGTTTTCGTGTCCAGACTATTTGGACAAAATTTTACATCAGAAAACAAACAAAAACGACATTAGACGACGTCCTGTCTTTACAATAGTTTCATAATATTATATTGTTATGGCTTTATCATCTGAGTAAAAATCTGAGGTTTTTAATTTTCGCAAATTTCTTGCATTTTTTTATTTTGTTGTGTTTGACTCAGACTTGCAATGCATTTCTACCACCAAAATCATACGAAAATCGTGTTTAAATCGTAAAACCGAATAGACATCTAACCTATATAAGTTATAACAGATATGTAAACTCCAAAGAGTGTCCTCCCAGGTAATTGAGTATTTGAGTTAAAAGTTTCATTTGTAGACATTGTGCGTGTGTTTACGTCAAAACAGTGAAATAAAATTAGCGAATACAAAAATATAGCAAAATCACGAACGACGAATAAACAATACAATAATATTATTGTGCTTGATATTTATTAACACTTTTAAACGTTTGAACAGAGAGAAATATTTAATTTAGCATTTGAACTTGAGACCGTTAAGAATAATATTATATTTTATTGATTATTCTATTCAACCCAAAAGGCAGACGGAAATTAATAACTTACCCATTTTAAGAGCTTAGTGTAGTATTACAGTTTAATTATTGTACAATACTGTTTGTTTATTATTTCTATATATTATATATATATATATTATATTTAACTAACGCTCGTTGGTTTCCACAAAGCCCATATAAAAAAAGAAAAAATGATTTTCAAATTAAAAAATCCGAAAATTGTTCCATAAAAAAACCCATCATACTGTATAGGTATAATATATTATTATATTTTATTATGGTTACAATTTACAGCTACAAAATAGCTTTAAATCTGAATTCCTATTCAACCAATTTTATATACCTACGTGACTTATAAATAAATTCCGATTTTAGAAATATAATATTTTTTTATCGATCTGTACGAAGGTAAAAAAATCTTTGTTTAATTGTTACGAATTTAAGATAATTAATCCCACGTTCGTCTTATTTTATATTTATCAATGCGTCGTAACTCATTAATTAAATTTATGTAAATAGTATAATATTTACGTTGACTATTAAAATGCATCATTAATTGTATGACGCAATTTGTTATTTTCCATATTTCCTAATATCAAATCGTGTGAATCATATTATAATTTTAGAATAAAAATACTTTGTTTTAAATTTACAAAAACGTATATAGTATATTATAATATAATATTATGTCTCATGGTCGTTTCACACGAAAAAAAACCGCACGACACATTAGATAGCTGAGAAATGGAAATGTAAATTTGTGTAAAAAAAATAGTTTTCTCAAAACTATTTAACTATAGTTATACTGCAGTTAGCCGAGTTATAATGCTTTATTATAATATTAAAGGCTTTATAGTGTTCAGTACCGCTTTGTTAAATTACTATTACATAATATGTTTTTATACAGTATTAAATATATACTGCCCTCTCCGTTCGTAGCTTAAACTTCCAAAAATATTAAACGCCCTCTCACAAATAAATTCGAATAAAAAATATTTAATTTACGTTGACCCTAGGACAATTTATTTTAAGATTTCAGTCCCGCTGGTAGACATTTAAGATACCTACCTAAAATAAAATAGTATACCTACTTATTTAAATTTTCAGTAAAAATTAACTAATTAAGTGATTAACGATTACAAATATTGCGATAGGTAATATAATTATAATATATGATATGCTACTAAACTGTATTAGGCGTAACTATGATTACGTATATTTTTTTGATTTTAAATGTATAAAATATGATTGGGGGGACGGAGTGGCCGAGCGGACTAAGGCGTCTGTTGCGACGCTCACCATCGAACTCGGCCACGGGTGGAATTTTTCTTCGGGCACGGTGTCCGGAGAGAGAGGCCGCTATTCCCCGCCCGGGCATGGCAGATATCTACGGGTGCCCACTTATACATTCTGTCAAAACAAACAAACACGTGTTCAAAACCTACAGTGCCCTCCCCCCAGAGTTCCACAGGCTCATGACCTCAGTTGTCGAAGCCTGAAAACAAAAAAAATACAAAAAAAAAATATGATGTTAAAATATGAATTATTATTTATTTATACGTCAAACGGCAGTTTTCAAGAATACAATTTATTATAGGCCAACACAAAAACAAGATAACAGTTGTCAATAGTTATCTTACACAGATAATTTAAGAGAACATAACTAATATTGACAACAATTAAAAGCATGATACGACCTTAAATTCCAAAATTGACAGTCAGTTACTTTTGTTTTATGTTTTTGTTTAATTACCTACGTGACTATTTATAGAACGTGTAGCATACGGTATATATGGTTGATTTTAACCATGGAATGATGAATATAAAGGGATATTATGGTAAGGGATAATATAATGACAACTTAAACTACTTACGAGTATGGAGAGAAAAAGAGTCGAATGGCTCTATGGAAAAATCCTTGTATACCTAATATAAAAGAATTTATTATCAATATTAGAAAAAATCCGGATACAATTAATATAATACTAAAATGCATCCATGTGTAGTATGTACACATGGGATTTTATGTAAATTCACGAAGAATGATCACTGTTATTGTAAAATCAGTCTTGTGTATATTAATAAAATATTAATTAACCATATACAATTTTAATATGTAATTCAATTAAAAATGGACGTACCCGGACATATGTTATTGTATAATATAATAATATGATAATTTCGCACTTCCGGCCAGCACAATGGCACAATTTTTGATAGTAGAGCGAACTTGCGATATTATTTCCTTTATTACTTATAAGTTATAAGTTATAGTTATCATAGGGTGATACGTACGTATTTTAAGTGTCTACACATGTCTGATAGTCTGAACTCTTTTAAAAATATATTATTTTACATAATTTGATGTCATTATATTTAAAAATAACATTTTAACAACTGTTATCATTATTATTTACTGAAATTTCTACATTTTTGAAAGATAACATACTTACATTTTTCATTTAATATTTCAAAGTAAAATATTTTGACTTTCAAAAGATTAATTTTATTAATATTAGTTATAACTTATAAGTTATAAGTATTTAAAGTTTAGATAAACGAAGAAAAGTGGACCGCAAAATATTTGTCCATTGCTCCACTAGTCCACTCATATAAACTTTAAACACTTATGAGTTATAAGTTATAAGTGTTATAACTTTTAAAAGGTATTCAAAATAATAACAATAAAAAAATATAAAAATATTTTTTGCAATGACATCGAATTAAACAAAAAAAATTAAAAAGGTGAGAGACTGTGTGAGCCCACCATTACACTCTGGGGAAGTAAAACTTCTTTTATAAGTAATTGGGCCCGTGAAATTATAAGTGAATTAGAGAGATGATGAGAAAAATCAATACAATAAAAAAATATGTAATTTACGATAGACATTTTTTTTATATATAAGTAAATAAACAAACGTGTTGTTTCATTTTTCGTTACGATTTTTTTCCACCCACACCTCAAGAAAGAAGTTTTACTTCAAAAAAATTTTTAAAATAATAAATATAGACACTTAAATGAATCACATTGTATATATATATATGTCGAATACTTGACGTACAATCGACGAAATACTTTTCACGTGTTGTATTAATGACTGCTCTTATGATATAGCCATATAGCTGGTAATACAAATATATTATAGGTTAGTTATTCGTGTAATCGCGGTGTGTTGTATAGATACACTAAATTAGTAAATTTACTAAAAACATCATAATTTCATTGTTTCTGATGAGTATTAGCATAATGTTAACTATTACACACATAATACTACAATATAAAAGTTAATATTTTAAAATTATTATATATTGCTCCAATGCAAATGCTGTCTATACAAATTATAATATACATAATATTTTTACATATTATTATGAAAATGACATAAAATATTGTTATGTACATAATACCTATTGGTGTAAAAGTCAAACATTTTATGTGTACGATATCGTTTTTGGTTCTTCCGTGACCGACGGCGTGTCTATATACGCCCGAAAAACAAAGTTTAAAACAACTATTAAACGTCGAAAAATCGTACACGGATATTATTAAATTATATAATATTATGCAAATTATGCAATTCCGTGGCTTCCGAACCATCGACGTAGTTCTTACCCCTATGACTGAATCGCGTCCGCCGCCGTAAAAATTGAAAACCCAAACATCGGAGTACCTATCGGACAAACGTCAAATAGGTAGTATATATTGCCAATATTGTTATTATTAAGTATAGCGATTATTATTGTAATATTAAAATGTAATACAAGTTTACCCGTTATAGCGTACCTACAGTGGCGTAGCTCTGCTGCCACTTAGCTCCCTGCTGAATTAGCCTCCCCCTCCCGCCGCAATACAAAATTCCTGGCTACGCCACTGCGTACCTATAACCTAAGTATTTATATAAAAACATACTATAAAATATATAATAATATAATATACTCTATCATACAAACTTATAAATGTATAACTCAAATTCTCAACATTAAAAAATGGAAATATCCTCCCTACGCGTGACACATCCATCTAACTCACTCCTACTTCATCAGCATAAAATTGGCACCAACTTGTGCTATATGTACCTAAAGAAAGCCTTTCAATCAAACACTTAATAATAGTACGTATAGTGATCAATTACCCTAAATACACTGAAGTCTTCAATAATCTATCTTCATTTTACAACGAGCACTCAATGAAAAAAAAAACATCAAAGCAATCTACACATTTTTCAGAAAATAAACTTAATACAAACGTTGTAAAATCTGTAAAAAAATTTCATTAGATTGAAGATAGGTATCAGAATTATACCTGTAATATGTAATTAACCAATTTGTCCAGATTGAACACATGGCCTCAAATTGTGGCTATATGCCAAAATCTCCAATCTGAAAATAATAATTCATTTCAAATAATACTCTAAGAAAATTAACAAATTCTCCGCCTATATATATTTAACCAGACCCTCAACAATGATTTGTACTTAAAAACTATTCAGAAAAATTCGTATGTATTACATAAATTACACATTTGTAGGTTAGTGTGTGGTTAGTGTCTGTATAACATCGCTTGTGAAGCAACCGTATGACAGTTATATAGACAGAAATGACGATGAACACACACACACACGTGCGATGTGCAACATTTTGAATATCATGAACCGAAAACCACAAACGAACGAGTATTTTTATAGTTTGTGGTGGATAAATATATAATATATTCATACAAAATGTAATCATCATTGAATGATATGCCAGGAGTTCCGTCAATAGACTGTAATCTCCGCAAAAGAGAAATATTGACATTTTTTTTTAAACATTTGTTTATCCAAAACATAATATTATGCTTGTTGTGCATAATTTTTGTATAAAGTAAACTTTTTTTTTCAAACCCAAAATATGATAATATGTGCTAATTATACAAACAATAATTGTAGGTATCGGAATATCAAAAAATATATGGTTTGAATATGTCATAAAACCGTGTAAGGTATATACAACTACAAAAATATATCAAAAAATTCAACGGAAATATTAATAAATAATTTATACTATAGACACTCACTTTTACTGTACCTAGTTCTTTGTATATACAAAACAAATATAATTACAAAACAAAACGCATCCGTAACAAAATGCTATACTTTAATTGCTGGTTTGATGAAATACATTTATTATTAACTTAACAGCAGACTATAGAATAAACCAAAAGTAAAAAAAAAAACCGCGAATGCTCAGCCACCTTATTTGTGTCATCGTCGTCACTTTTCCGTTTTTGATATTATTCATTTATAACAACTATACACCGTGAACTCTGGAGAGCGAGCGTACATCCAGGCGTATTATTACAACGCGTGATAAGTGGCGATCGTGAACACTGAACGCTTCGGGCATAATGGACGCGATATCATATATTATTAAATGTTATTTATATAATTATTACATTATAACAGTTCGAGATTTCTAGAAAACGATTTCATAGTTTTTTTTTTTCACGATCGTGCGATTCGCCTTCTTTACGTAACGTTCGCCACAGATTAATATATTATTAAAAAATAAGTAGACGACGTGTAGAGCGGAGGAAGATGATCGCGAAAACCAAAGGAAACAATTAATACCTACGATTTGCAAAACAGAATATTATTATAACACGACGCGCTGACCGACTACGGTTTTTAACTATACCTATGTATATTAATATCACAGAGATTTATCGGCTCGGTTGGGAAAGTCGCGAATTGACTATCGCGACGGGACGCCGTCGTTTTATATATCATTATTGTAATATATTGTACGGATGGCGATTTCCGCTGGTCGCTTGTTATTCCCTCTCCACATACACGCTGCATTTAATCGATCGGTATGATATATTATTATTATTTCAATACCGCGGAAAAAAAACACACTACGGAACCATACAACAACAGTAATAGTAATATTATCATCCCCCGCTGCGATCGTTTCAGAAATATTGTTTTCTGAGAGCTTTTCGCCCGCCCGTCTCCCCGGTTACATAAAAATATTATAATATTATCGGGTTGAACATATCGCGCGCACGCGCACTCGGTCACCTACAATAATAATAATAATAATAATAATAATAATAATAATAATAATAGTAATAATGATAATAGTGCTATCGTGTTTTACATAAAGGCGATTCGCCGAAATCGGCGCATTTTTAGCACAACAGAATAGACGATCATAAATCGCTTTATCGTTTTATCAAAACCACATTAAGTGCTTCTCCCTTATCCAAAGTATTTTTCTCAAACGTTCCTCGCAAACGGGTTTTCACATTACCACCACATACGTGTAATACGCTGCAGCCTGCTGTTTGACCGTACAGACGATTTTGTGTTACTGATTATTACCACGCGTGTGTGTACTTTTTATAAACGATTTTTCGTCCACCGCGCGCTGCACCTAATCATATTATTATATTATCTAAAACAAAAAAAAAAAACACTCGAGTCTTCATATTTTCATTCGGGAGATTATAATATATATGTGTGAACATTAGTTTTAAAATACTATTGACGTTCCCGAGTTCTACGGAGTATAATACGTTTCTGTTATTCTGTAAATTACCTACAAACGTGTAAACATGATATATAGATAACTGTATAACAAGAATATTATGTGCGTAACCATCGTAGACACACACACACACACACACACACACACAGTCGTACACAAATCACATAACCGTTTCAGTTCTTAAATTTTACTACAATATCGTTACGATTCAAACCAAAACCGTATGGCGGCGGCGGCGCGGCGTAATATACCTACATTATTTTGCCCAACAGTTTGTATAATTATTTCCCGTAAAAAAATGGAAAATGCTTATGGCCAGCCATTATTCCTGCGGCTATTATATTATACGCAATATATCGACGACATGGTGATAAAAAACAATATAATATAATAGTATTTAAATGTAGGTATATAATAATATTAGCTACGAAATGGTAATTTTTCAAATCGAGTTTATTTAATTTTACTTGGTTTGTTAATCTCACGTTTGGTGGGATATATAATGTTATCATACATAAAAAATAATAATAACTACCTAATACGCGCGTATTTTATGTTATGGTCATATATATTTTAATTAATATAGTCGCAACGGTATATATTTATAGACAAGTCGTGCGTGTAATAATTCGATACAAAATCATACGTCCGCATTGATGGCGTAACTACATATTTATAAATTCAATAATCTGCTTCCATAAAATATATAAGAGGAAATTTGTATCGTAAAAAAATAATAATAAATAAACAACTATAGCGCGGGTTCCTCAAAGATGCTAAAAAAAAATAATAATAATAATAGTTACGGCCGGTATTAGGATGGTTAGATCCGTAGAACTTTTGACGAAACCGCCAAAGTCGATTTTATGAGAAAATAATAACATAACTTATGACCGCTTTACATAATATTACAATATAGGTAGGTACCTACTATACGGTCGCACTATCACAATCTTAATCTATACATCATATATATTAACATATTACAGCGTATATATCGTACACACAATACTTAGGGTTTGTGTTGGGTATTACGATGTAAAAGTCACGTCATCTCCAATTCGCGTGAACGTTATTACGACTTATTATACTGTATTATTATAATTTGCAAAAGAACGCTGTTTTGATCATGTTTGGTTCGTTTCTCTACTTAAAACACCTGCAAAATACCTGTTTTAATTTTTTTTTTATTTTAAGGTAGGTATCACTATATCAAGTATATAATTGAATTTAATCTCGCCGGCGAAACTACTACCACCCACCTCAACATATAGGACCTATAAATATATAGACTTAACCTACGATCATAGAAGTAAATAGGAAACTTGACCTAACCTTGAATTTGATTAAATTTAGTCATCAAAATTATTTTGATGACTGACTTTTGTAATTTTATGAATTTACTATTACGATATAAGACAATATAATATTTATACTTATATTCTGACATCGGTGAAATTGCACGGACCGAACACATAAGGCTGGTGACAAGATGAAATGGAGAAGTATTTGTTCAACTTTATTATTAGAGCCTAGAAACTTTCGGCCTCAAACCCTACAAATGTCCGTACTTACCTTATTTACTCCAACGACTGCGGTAGTTATCTAGTATCCACTTAGGTACTCGTTGTTTATTTCAGGCGTCCGATTCATCACGCATTAAACGTTTCACACGCCTACTGCGATTAGTTTTTCTCGCAGAGACCCAGAAAATATCTACGCCGCGCATCTGAACTAATATAGTTTATAATATTACCTTTTTAAGTAAGCAATCCGTTACGTTTATAAGATAATATTTAACTACAAACACGGTCATATTTTATAATATAATAATATGTTATTATTATCGTCGTACGAGACTAAAATGTAGTGTAAATGTGTAATATAAATACGCACTGCGAAGAAGACGTCATAGTATGTACCTATACGTTGATTTTAATAATAATATTACGGGCTTTAACGGTGGGTACCTATACTCGCGCAGACAACCAAGACCGGTGTGTGGGGTGGTGGAGGTCGCGGAGGTGTCTTGTTCCGCGATAAATAATGAGTTGTGACCGCCGCCGAATAATATATTATTATAAATATAATAATACTGCGGCGTGTGCGTCGTCGGAAGCTCGCACAAGCGCATTAGATGTGTTTAAACGTCCTCTGGACAATTAATAGTACGATGATAAAAATATTATGTTATACTATCGGTAAAATATATCTATTCGACGCGGTTACGCACGAGCTGTGTGCCCGCGTAGGTATATTACCACACGTGGTACCTATTCACACGACGCCGACCAATCGTACATAATATTATTATTATGCTGGGAAACGTTTTCAAACAGACCTCACCGGACACGAAATACGTACCTATAACCGCACACATAATACAGTAATGAGTATTTATTTTATACCTCTTCGCAACCGGTTCGGAGCATTCGTCTAAACATAAATATATATTATAGGGATTGGTACTCCAAATGAAGTTATGACACTTTAATTACCGACCGGGACATCGCGAGTCTAGATGGTAGACCTTCGGTAAAGGTATATAATATTATTATATACCAACAACATATTATACACATGAATGTTGTATATAATATATTATAGTATAGCAGTGGTGTACCTCCTAATCATCATATCGTGGTTCAAGGGCACCGCGTACCGCGATTTCACGGTCCCGATGCCGGATTTGTCGATATCACAACCATGTTTACCCCGTTCGGTCACAAATCACTCGTGTAGCTGCGTAAGTTATAATATTCAAATATTGTTATTTATGTTATGATTATGTTATAATAATTTATAATAACAGTATACTATTATAAAGGTGTTTGTTTTAAACGCTAACTCCTGTGACATGTCCGTAATGGTCCTTTTATATATACACGCTAATTTACCTATATTATTTCACAATTTACCTATTTGCGTTCCAGAATTTCGTCTGTAAGTTTTCACATGGTTTGATAACAATTTCATTAAATAGATATTCAAAATGAAGGATCTGTCTCACATTTCACCCTGTAAATATTCCATTGTGGTGTTATATATAATATGGTTACATAAGGCGATTCTGGTATCAATTGACAATTGGTCAGCATATGTTTTGTATTTTGCAGGTATAGGTAACTCGTATAAGTGCATATGGCGTAATTACACCAACACTGCAATTTTTCACGTTTTGCTCATCTTACATTATAATATTATATAATAATAATACTATATAATTCGTTTTAAGAGTAGTACCCTATAAGCATTATGCATTTAAAATACAGTTATCGCCTATCGGTGATAATTTGAACGTGCATGATTTTTAAAAAACGTCTATACGACGCAAATATCGAGATGACTGTGCGATATTATTTTTTGTCCCACTCGTAAAATTTCTATAAGTTATCGTTTTTCTTTAAAATATTATATTATATATATTTCTATGTATATGTGACTCGACACTATTTTGAGATGCGACATTGTACTAAATCGTATAATGTGCAGTGCTCTAAAATTGTTCCAGACGACCAGACATTTTCCAAATTTAGAAACTTTGACAATATTGTAAAATATAGTAATAAACTAATAAATTATTATTATTATAGCAAATTAGCCATTTTATAATTAATTTTAATAATAACTATAAATAATTACTACCTAATTAAACTATAATTTTTACTTCCTTATTTTTTAAACAGAAATGTTAAAATATGTTTATTCATTGCATGTTGAAAATTCGTAATGATATGCTCACACACCATTACAATAAATAAACTAAAATCTTACAGAATAATAAATAACGGCCAGACTGTCGTTCGTAGAAATCGGTCATCCCAAATAAAGCTATTGTCACTGACAAAAAGGTCTTTGTCGCCGAAGAGAAATCTAGTTCGGGGAAATACAAAAACCTTTGATAAAACCACCTACCACTCTGTGGTCGCGGCATATTCGTGTCGTCCCTTAAACCAGTGCATGAGCACCAACCACCAAAGTAACAACCTCTCAGTCTCAAAAAACCGATTTCAACGAGCGACAACTGGACACCTTATGCGAGCAATAATCAGTGCGTTCTTTAATTAAATTTGTGTAATTGAAGTATTACTTTGTTTCATTTAAAACCTAAAGTTCCTACAATATTATCTTCAAACAATTGCGTATCAGGTAAGACATATAATATAATATTTTATATTGATTGCAGTTAATACATTATAGGTATGTGCTTTTTACATAAAATTACATTGTACGGTGTATTTGATCTAATTCTCAAATACACGATCTCGAGAGCCCTCCGAACACCTGGAGGAAGGTAATAGAGTAATTTTACTATTGTAACATCTGATTTTAATATAACTATCCACAGCAGTCGTTTTTATATTTATCTTATTTCTACGTCATTACAGATATTTAATTGAATTAAGATTTAACATATTCATTACAGTGATCCACTCGACACTTAGGTACTGTACCCATCTATTTAAATGTAATTTTCATGTGTTGCATATTTTCATAAGTTTGACTGTAGGTATTATTATATTATGACATATTTTAGTACTTTTTAGAGCATATAAATCTATGGATTATTATTTATAAGTAATTTGGTGCATTACATAAAACGTGCGCTTATTGACGCACGTTTGAAGTCAATAATAACTTCAATAAGTATATAGTAATATAAATTATTGTTCATCTAATGCGATTTGACTTCAAAATAATTTTATCGTGTAAAATACTATTGCATATTATATATTTATATGTATTACCATTGAGTATAATATTATATTGTCGCCGTCCCGAGCATTCAATCGACATACATTCATTATACAATATACGATTTATATTTGTTATGCAACATGTATACATTGATCAGTAACGACAAATTATGCCAACAATTATTATCGTCATATAGTATAAGTTCTCCTCATCAATTCGGTTTGTTATGAAGCATAGTAATGTTTAATATTACACGTGTATACTACAATAGCGTATAACGCACAAATTTATTGTAAACAACCGAGTACATCATACTCTTCACGACAAGTGGTTCTTTTTTTTTTTAATATTTTTTACACGATTCATTTTTTTTGTAGTAATATGAGTGTAATGGTGAGGGGCGGGTGGAGGAGGTCAAGCAATATCCGTCAGAGATATTTACATCACGCGTCAACGAAACTGCAGCACAATCATTATTATTCCGGAAAAGTAATATTAATTCGTGTCCACGATGAATAATAACGTAGGTACATATAATTGAGCTATGATAGGGGTATAGGTTAAGAGCATACACGGATCACACAGTATTGGTTTATATAAGTGGTGGGGGGGGGGGGGGTAGATGATGGAGGGTTATAAATAGGCAGTGTGGTGAAATTAAGATTCACGTATTTTTTACTATTAGACATAGGTACGTACGTATAATTGGTATTTAAGCGCTTGAGCTGTGTCTATTATACTATATGATAATGTTATGTATATATTTTTATATAAGATACCACCCGCTACTGGGTTACACGGCGTGCGTTTTCGATGTTTTTTTTTTTTTTATATAGCGCTGAGTACACACACACACAACGTTATATTATACTAAAAGCTAATTTCCCATCAGTGTTCGTCTTGATACGTTGTTATTATTATTTTAACACGCACGCACACGAAGACTATAGACGTCATCGCTCTTCGCGTCGGAAGACGACCTGCTCCGGCCCGTGACGGGGCGTTTAGAATTAAATAGAAGTGATGACAGCACA
This sequence comes from Metopolophium dirhodum, assembly GCF_019925205.1. NCBI lineage: Eukaryota > Metazoa > Arthropoda > Insecta > Hemiptera > Aphididae > Metopolophium > Metopolophium dirhodum. The sequence continues at coordinate 8,076,111 of NC_083561.1, read as the reverse complement.
CACACACAGGTACCCGCGAGCGCTTGCGCAAAAGATAGGAGATACGGAATATTTATGATTTCGATACGAGATAGGTTTTAAACACGTATAATATTATGTGGACCAGTGTGCAGACGATATATAAAGGGTGATTTTTTAAGCATACTCGCCCTATTTTAGTGCTTAAATTATATACATACATTTGAATTCTGATTATTGGAATTTTTAAATACACATGGATACCATATTTTCGAATACTTGACATTTTTTGTACCGCTTAAGGATGGTCCTGTGACAATACAAACTTCTGTTTTTCAAATAAGAACCTCCATTATTGACTTTTAATTATTCAGCAGATATTTTTTTGAGAATTTTGATGTATCTAAATCAAAATTTGAACGAGTAGTTTTTTTAGTTATATAACTTTGTGTATTAAGGATAATATGCATATATGTCTATGGGCTATATTAAGTTGATAGGAGCTTAGACGATTTGAAAATGTCAGTAATTACTATTGATTTATCAATATAAATAATTTGTAAAAATTATCCAAGTATTATGAATACTACATCTAATATTATAACATCTTATATTTTTGTAAAACCATAATGTTTAAGGATTATGATCAGTAGAAATATATTAGAGTAAGTAAAGTAAAGTACAAATATTTGAACAACTCAAAAACTACTAATTAGAATTTTGATTTAGATTCATCAACATTTTCAAGACAATTACCCGCTAAATAATTTGCAGTATAAAATGAAGGGGCGGCCTCATTTTAAAAACAGATGTTTATTTCGGCCACAGGACACTCCTTAAGCAGTACAACAAATATCAGGAATTGGAATATCCGGTCTTAAGGTATACTTAAAAATTCTAAAAATCAGAAACTAAATAAATGTAATATTAAGGAAAAAATTGAGGCGAGCATGTTTAATAAATCACTCTGTATATTCTATAGGTGATAGGGTATGTATTACTAAAATGCGTCGATACGATCGCATAATATAATAATATAATAATATAACATAATCACATCTCACTGTATACGCCACCGCGGACAAATAAATATATATTGATAAATGTCGTTTAAAAATGTTTAACAAAATCGTTGTTTGGGTGTTTCAGTCTTTTATTTATTGATTATTGGAACACGCATAAATGACGATCATACAATATAATGTATGTACTATAATTTATTATAAAGGTGCATTCATACTGCAGTCACATAAAATAATATTATTATCGTAACTACGTGACGACAACAACGACATGTAGGGTGATTTTTTCTTGATAACCTGCAGCAGTGCAGCTGGTATCATCTTGTCCTCGTTACACTATCATACGATGTTGATAAATAATTTTTTTTAAAGACAAAAATCTTTTTGGACTACGAACAAACTTAGAACAGTAGATACGTCCTAAAAATCATAAATTGAAGTCGTGCGACTCTTCGCGACACTATATACAGTTACGATCCGATTCCGACACTGCAGCACCCGATCGATGAAAAAAGTCGTCCTATATAATATAGTAAGATACTATTATTACGTTATCATGTAACTGCGTGCATCTGTGCGCAAATTTGCGTGTGCCGGTCGATATAGTTTAATTTATTATTAACACTATCATCATTATTTATGTACAAAGGCGAGCGCGTGTGATGTTTATACTTTATACACACACATAACGTCATATTATTATACAGGTATCGAGGGCAATACGAATAAATTAACAAGCGCGCGACGTCGTTTAAAATTCTGCCGAACACGAAATCCGATCTCTGCGACGATGCCGAGTAATGACCGTAGGTAATGGAGATAAATCGGTGAAAAAAAAAATAAAAAATAAAACATAATCACTTATCATAACATTTTATAACGTATATATTATATTATTATTATTATTATATATTATACGGTCGTGTGTTTTCCGTCTTTTTAATGCATTCGCCGCGGCGCGAGGCGAACGCTGCCTGAACGTTGACCGTGTGCACACACACGCACACACACACACACACACACCAGACACGCATTTATGTACACTGCAGGCGTATACCAAGAATGTGTCCCCAAGTCCGGTAGCCTACAACCTGTCACCCGCGCGCGCATATACACCTATATTGTTTAATATTTATTATCTTGTTCCAAGTTTGACCGGTGTGCGCATACACGCGTTTTACACACGCACACAGCGCCAGTCGGCCCGTCGGAACCTGTACGATCGTCGTGTGTGATGTACAACTGCACGGTCGACGGGTGGGTGGCGGGCAGAAGGACTTTTCGGATGAATGAAATTTCCATATACGAGTACGCGTATATTATATACTATTATGATAATATAGATATATATATATAATATGATGTGTGTGTGCGTGTGCGTGTGTGTGTGTGTGTGTATGCTCGACATGAATGGGGAAAAGCTATATACCAGCGAACGTCAGGTCATATCATACTATAACACAGGCGTTGCAGTGTGTTAAAATAAAAATATTTGCGTGCGCGCACGTCATAATAACGATATGATAATATTATCATCGACCTAATATAGGTCTATACGGTTAAAACAATAATTTGCGAAGCGTTTAGTAGCTTTGTGACCGTTACAACGACTTGATACACCGACGTTTCGTCCAGAGAGCGATATTTGCAGGCGCACAGTAGAGAAACGTTATATTGTCGGGCTGTCCGAAGGAAATCTGAGTGTGCGATTTTTTTCCTCTAGACTTAATTGCTCATGTGATTCCGATTATAATATAATATATTACAAAATACAATGTACAATATTAATTTATAATAGTTTCAGTATAACTCTTGACGGGCGCATAATCATCTTCCACCAGGCGTCTATACTATATATTATATATCCATCCATCCATGCTTCAGCAACGCCAAACGAGACAACAAAGATTGCATGATCTATTTTTCGGACACATATTTTTAGGTAATACGTTAGAACTTTAGAACAAAAATGTAATGAAATGGATATTATTACCTATAAGCCCGCATTGGCTGGGCAGTATTTACGATACGAGTATGAAGTATGTAAATACTTCAAGTACCTCATAATATTTAGTATTTAATAATTGTATTTGTATATTATAATAATAATAAGATAAAATAAAATAATATCGATGAAAATAAAGCAATTAAAAACATGTATCTTACAGTATTTAGTGTGGCCGTATAGGTACTTGTGAGATAGGTAAATGTATAACCATATATACCTATATAGTTCACAGTAAACATCAACGCGTATCTTGGATAGAGTATCTAGGATCTAGATACTCGCGTGTAGAATTTTGGTGTTTTACGCCCTAAATTTTTTTTTTTTTTTATAAAATCTCAAAATAATTTAATAACAGCACTGTGGTCATAGATTACATTACGGAGCCTATATAATATAATGTCTTATCTATCCACTATATTATGATGGTTCACCACCGATAATAACAACAATAAAACGTTACGTGTGCCGCATGCTGAGTGGCTAGCTGCTCATCGTATAATATGTAATAGTCGGACCAGCAGTGTATATACTTACGTACTTACTACTTACTACTTACATATTATAATATATACGCAGCGCGCGTTATCGACACGACGACGTGTGCGGCGGCGACGACACGCGTTTATTGCAAATCCGTCACGCGACGCATTTTCGTATCGATTCTCTCTCTCTCTCTCTCACTCCCTCTCTTTCTCTCCCTCCGTTTTCCCGTCCGTCGCATCGTGTATCGGATAATAATACGAATACGCGTATACCGTGCGACTAGGGTATATTTGTACTTGGGCACATATATATAGGTAACCTATAGGTACGCCGCAACGATGTATTTTTTTATACATATTATAATAATAATATTCTGATCGACGCACGACCCGCGCTCGTCGCGACCGTCTTGCTGCAGCCCTGAAAGTTTTTCACTAATTAAACACACGACGTTTGCGGGCACACAAGCATATAGTATCATGTACACGTACGACGTGTAGGTGCCCACAGGGGGCGCGGGTGATAAGGTAATGAGGTCCGGCGAGCACGAGCGAAATCGCGGCGGTGGTGGTCGTGGCGGACGGATATTATACCATTCGTTTTTTATTCCCCTCTGTCCACCAAAAGCCCCTCTCGACCACCCCTCCCACCCTGTGTGCACAATATAAGAGTTTCGTGTATATATAACATATATAACGCATATAATGAGCGCACGTACATTACCGCAGCGGATATATTATACGCGCACACGCGTTCTCAATTCCGTATAATAAACGGTCATTTTCTTAATTAAACTCAATATATATATATTATATATATGTGTGTGTCTGTGTGTTTGTGTGTGTGTGTGTAAGTGTATAATGAAACGTGCGATGGGGTCGTTGATCCGAAACCATTGCTGGAGCTTCACGGGTGTATATATCAACGAATGCTACTGCTGCTGTGTATAATATACTTGGCAATATATATATATTATATTATATACGTATGCATTATATTGTGGTCGGATTTGTTGCCGTTTTCGATCCGATCTTCTGTTATACATCATTTTTGTGTATACATATATCTGTTTGCGTGTGTGTGCGCGCGTGCGCATTATTCCACTATAGTACAGGCATAGGTCCTAAAAACGAAATCGAATATTGCCTGTGAGAATGTATAATATATTGCGCGTGTGTGTGTGTGTGTGTGTTTAGAGAAATAAGCGTTTCAAGACTCCGATTAATATATTATATCGTTACAGCCGACCCACCCAAACTGACGCCTGAAATAAGAACGGACAATTTGTTAGAGATTGAATTTGTACGTATACGCGTGTACGAGCAATTAATCAAAATATGAAACTTGATTATTTCGAATCGAGAGACAAGGATGAAGAAAAAACACGGTGGTATGGTAATGATCGTCCGAGATCCAATAAAAACGTATATAATAATATGTGGTGTATTAAAACGAAATCGTGTGTACCGTCGCTCAGTTGGTTCTGAAATATATAATATGTAAAAATAAAAAAAAAATGCGTGATTAATAAATGACGTCAATGATGGCATTAATAATAATAATAATAATAATAATAATAATAATGAAAACAGCACGGGTTTTAATACGTTGTGCAATAGGTGTATGTATAATAGTAGGTATATTATAATGTACGAGATTTTACTGTATAATTATTACTAAATCGAGTATTTAAAATTAGGAAGTCGTCGGGAAGTCTTGGGAATCGTATGCGTTTACATAAATGTAGCAGCTGGTGTAACGACATGAAATACAACTATACAAGAATAATAATTAAATTGCAGCGTGTCAAACGTATAATAGTCGGTTAAGTACGTTTAGTGAAACGAATTATAATTACGTTGCTGAGCAGAAGAACAAACGAGCTATTCTCGTTGTTATTGCTACCAATGGTAAGTATATTATATAGGTATCGTCACGCGTAGATGAGACTTGTTTTTCCGAAACACTGGAAACGAAATCGTGATATAACAAACCGATGGTGTGTTTACACAGATGTAACACAATCGATTATAAATCTTTGGACAACGCGCGGTTTTGAATATCAATGACGTATACGTGACTGATAATAATATTAGACAGTCGAAATATTATAATAATATAATGTAATTCATTACGATTTTGGTGGTATAGCGACGATACGATGGCCAGCGTTCCAATGCATATTATTGTTTCGCACGTCATAACAATATTTTCCGAAAAAGTATATAGGTAGGAAAATCGGCAGTCATAAATAACCGATAAGTATATTATGATGATAATATGTAAACGATGATGATATCGATGTAATCGATGCGTTTTTATCAGGCAGGTGGCCGTCCGCGCCGTCGCAGCACTGCCTACACGATGATTCGCGGCGAACGCGTTAGGACGCACGCGATCGAGTGGAATATTTTCAAAGATTCGAGCGCGCAATTAAGGATTTTCGCTTAATACCGGCGATTCAAAGTTTGACAGTTGTTTTAGATCCAAACTGGCCATTGCGGTCGCATTATTGTCTGCAGTGCATGCACATCCGCGATCGCATAATAATATAATGTTGTTTTCGTGGCGCAGTAGTAACTATACAATTCAAATGTTGTCTATACACTGCGTCCAACGGGAAGCGTCATAAATCAGTCGATCAGGTATAATATTATAATATATCATAATATTATGTATATATACCCACCCAAAGGTACAAATATACACGATGCAGGCTGCGGCTGATCGGGCCTCGGAATGTGTCCGTAGTATATATTATTATTATTTTACTGTATATATGGACGAATGACAACCGATCGTTTGAGCTGCAGCTGGTTACTCAATTCGGTTGAGTATTCAAAAATGTAAAATTAAAAGTATAATATAATATACATGCTATATACTTGTTTCGTAATCCTCGATGGAGAATATATAGTAGTTGTTCGGGGAGGTACACTTTTCATCTTGCAGACATCGCACCACAGATTTTTAACTGCCTCCCCCGTTGTTTAGAAATAATATTATATGTAATACTTTTCGCGCACAAAAACTGGTGACGGGACGGGCTGTTATATGCCAACACATCACTCTACTCGTATGTTACAGGGCGACGGTGGCGTAATTAGGTTTTTGTCTTTGGGGTGGGGGGGGTATGATTTTGTCCAATATCCACGCCTTTAAAGTTAGAGGCCTTAGGTTAAACTTTTGTACATTATATGTACAGCCTATGGATAAATACGCCACTGCAGGGTGACCCATCGCGTTTGCCAGTCTTTCTGCGTTAGTATTACATAATATTATGTTAGTGTTACATTATACATGGAGTGTGTGTAGTACAGTGACGGATAATATTGTGCTTAACCTAACGGTCCTGACGCGTTTACCGCCGGTCGTTAACCGCCCGCTTAATATCGCGTCATCGTCAAGTCCCCGGCCGCGGCTCGTCGATGCGATATGGCTTATTATTTTATTATGACATGCACGAGGTGTACGCGACTCTAATGGGATTTCGTTTTGTCTACGATACAATATTATATTATAAGATCATTATGGCGGTGTGTATTATGTGTGGCGAGAGAGCTCATTGTTTTCGACCGAAATTCATATCGGCCGCGGTGCAGCAGTGTGCGATGTGTGCAGCGCGCGCGTGTAGGTTATACGATATATTATTATTAAGGCCGCAGACGTTTCTGCAGCGAAGACCGTCCCGCGATGTGCACTGCGCTCGTACAGAAGAGTTCATGACCAGACAGTGTGTGTGAGAAACAAAAATTCGTGTATAGACAAACATAATATTATTATAAACGCTATTATAGACGGGCGCGCTTATGATATTATAAAAAGCTATTTCGACGAATCGACCGCGGTCATACGGCTCATACCTATAGAGTATCTATATACGTATATACTATAATATATTATAATATACGACTGCGTCCATAACACGACGTGTACAGTACCTAACCTGCGCACGTTATATTTTATACGCTCGCGTGTGCCTACGCGTAATTAGATTCCACGAACAACATAGGAAAGAAAAAAAAATTAAAAAGGGCACACGGCGACGACGACGACGACGACGACGACGACGACGACTGTGCCGCGGCGATCGACGACTGCGACGACTATATGTGCGACGACGATCATTAATCACCCGAGTGAATTCACATGGCGTGGCGTATATTATTTTATACACGGTACGTACACGTTTTGTTATTATATTCGACGACGAGGTGTATTATAAAATGGTATATATAGGTATCCGCCGCCGCCGCGTTGTGAGTGGCATTCTGACAAGCCTCGGACGAGATAAGTATCTATCCGCGCGGGCACAATATTATTATTATATTATTATATCCGTGTGCGGCGCGCGCGTTATCCGCGACCGTTGATTGGTCGACGTCAGGTGTCGGAATGCGGCCGCTGGGTGTGTGACATATTGGCCCCGCGCGGATATCGTAGTACCGCGCCGCAGCCCTATCGTCACCCGCCGCCGCGGAGTAACGGGCCGGCGGGCGGGTTGTCGTTGCTCGGCGGTCGGACGTGTGGTGGGGTGGAACGCGTCAGCGGGGCGTCCGTGGGGAGGTGCGGCGGTGGCCCCCCCGCAACGGGGTTTTAGGGGAAAACGCCGAGCTCGATTGATGATCGTCGTCCGTCCGGCCGACCGACCGACCGACGCATTTACATAATTGAAGTGGTTTCCTGCGCGCTCATCGATCGACGTATCGATCAAATCTGCGATGTATACATGTGTATAAACACTAAGACGAACGTAGGTATATAATATACCATATACGTCGTTATTATTATTATATATTATTATTATTATTATTATTATATATTATACCGTTTCTCTGCCGGGCGTAAATTATTATTAATATTTTAATAGTGATGTGTTTTCAGCATGACAATTAGGTATAATTACATTTAAGTACATGGACAATATCGGATTGCCTTCGATTGAGTTTTCTACTGCAGACGATTTCGTGTTCCGATGTGAATACATAAATCCTATACGGAATAATAGGTCACGTTGTACATGTGTGTGTGTATGTGTGTGTGTGTGTGGACTTTGAATGGGAAGGATCGGTCGCTGCAGATAAGACCGACGATACTATTGTGTTTTTGAGTTGTTTTTTTTTTTTTCATGTTAATGTTCAAAAGTCTGAAGAAAATAATAACTTAGGCCTGGCAATAACAAAACGATCCATTACACTCGCTCACTCGGTTTGTGTGTATATATATATACATAATAAATATGTATATAAAAGTCTTATATATTATAGTATATAGAAGAAGACGACTGAAAATACATGGTAGTTGTTGTCGAGTTGTGTTTTACTTAAAGAGTAATAAAATAATGTATTACCATAAACAATATTTATGAACAAGAAACGACCATTACGCCGTCATAAAACTTCACGATTTTTCCGGCGTGACAATATTCTGGCGTTGTGTGTGCTTCAACCCAATTGGGGGGCGACCGGAAATTTCGAAACGAGAACGGATGTTAGCGCGGTGCAGTTTATTTTCATTACAAATGTACGTAATGTATATGTATATGATATGTATAACTGTTTTCTCATCTTTTTCTCAAGACGTTTTTATCGGATAAAAAGATAAAATATGCATATAATATTATTCTCGGTAATAATACAGTTTTACGTTAACCAAAATAATAATATAATAATAACATTTGAGTTTAAGTATAAAAAAATCATACTATAGGTTGAATTAAAAACGAATACCATTACTCATTCTCGTTTGAGTTTTTAATTAATTTTTTTTATATACATATTATACATCTTATACTAAAAATCATCAGATTATATTGGTGGTGGCTTTTATGCCACGTGCATAATGCAATATTAACAAAAAAAGAATACGAGTTCACGCGGTAGTAAGTACATTTTTTTCGTTATTAAAGTATTAGGTGTATTTTTTTTGTCAAATTGCAAATAACCTTTCTTTGATTTTGATTTTTTTTGCCATGATCTGCAGATATCTCATTAACGATTAGGCTCCATCACTGTCTAACAATGTCAAATAATAAAACGGAAAAAAATAATGATCCTCTCTTTGGTTGGTTTGGTGCCTATGTAATATGTTTAAGTTATTTGCCGCTGCGAAAAAAAATTGAATGAGCCATTATCAGAGTTCATTTCATTTAAACCGGTTACCGCGTTTATTTGAAATTAACTTTAATTTGTCTACATGCCATCCAGAAACACTCGTTCGTATATTAAGCATTTAATATTTTGGGTGTGTATTTTTTGATAAAAAATAGATAATCCCAATGATTTTTGGTAGGTTAAGTACAGCGTAAAAAAAAATAAAAATTATCGCTGATCTCAATGTTAACCAGTTTAAGAACATTTGATTGTATAATAATGTATCTACAATATAAAATATATAACATATATACAATATTAAGTGTATAGAATGGGATACACAATATTATATACCTACCTACTTATAAGTTTAAAATGAATTTGAATGAATAATTATTATTTTTCGCCATCCATTTTAAACCGATTATAACACTGATTACATCCACGTGTGATAATTATTTACATCCGCGCAGAGAAAACGTATATCATACAAATTATTAACTGTAATGACGTAATAAGAGATTGGAATCATTTCGCGGACTTGAAATAATAATATTTATCAACTCTATACGCGTGGTTAACATTGGCCATACTTCAATAGAAAAATATTTGTATAATAAATTCCCATTTATTTATAAATGATCAATATTAACTGTATATATAGGTATGTATATGAAAAAAAAATCACGGCATTTCTATAAATTGATATTATGTACCTATTATGTATCGGTTTCAATGAAAATATAATTTACAATAATTATGAAAAAATGAATATTCCATATTATTATACGTACCTATATAAGGTACCTATTATTCGATTCAAGACCCCGCATTAGAGTACAATAGCTTTGATCAACTGTGCTGATTTGCTCTTAAATACGGCAATCTATATTTTATTACTTAACAAGTCATCCATTGTTCAAGACCTATTTCCTTCGGGCATTTAACAAATCCATATTATTTATTTTTTTGAATTCCGTTTCACTGTAGGCTAAACGTGAAAGTTCAGTTTGAGATACATTAAAACCATATTATTAAAGTATTATCCTTCCGATATGATATTAATTTTATTTTGCGTCTCATAATATTATATATATTATATATGTATACCCACATCAAAGTATAGGTCGAAAAAATATTGTGCACATTATTAGCCGACCATTCGAATAAATCTAAATCTAATTGAATTCATAGGAAATAATAATTATTTAGATTTTTTTAAATCAAATAACAATTATTACCTACTGATTTCCGCTAAATCTACTATAACAGCCCGAGAGTAATAACTAATAAGTAATAACAGTCCGAGAGTAAGTATATTCTTATAAACATTTTATCTTTTGCAAAAGCTTAAGTGCATCCGAAAACGTATTAATATCATGTATAAATAACTATCAGTAATTGAATAAAAAATGATTTTTTTACGATTTTAAATTATTAGTATACCGTAAAAATAATATCTAGAAATATATTCGTATCTCTCCTAATATCTATATTATAATATTATAACATATTATATTAAGACGATTTTAGTAAATAATATAATATAATATGTATTTGATATATTTACAATATATTCTATATTTATAATGTATCTAAATAATATGTATTATTTTGTTTGTAAATAAATGAAAATATTCTTAACACGTACATAACACTAACATTGCCATATAATTTAATATTATAAATATCACTTAAACTTGAAACGATATTTGATTTTTCTGTATCAATGTGAACACTGTAATTATAATAGTCAGACACAAGCACGTCACACTACATATTATATTCAATACTAATGCATTAATGTATAAAACGCACTAAACACAAACAAAATGTTCAACTGATAGACAAATGTTTGATTCGTTAGCTATTTTTCACTTTTATTGCACTTTTATAATAATGTAACCTATTGAAATGGTTTATAATGTTTATGTAATATATTATTACTATCGATAAATCAGAAAAATGTATACAAGATCGTCTTCGGAATTCGGGAGAGTTTATTTTACGACTATTTTGACCTTTTTACCCGGGAGAGTTCGACGTAGAAAGAATTATTATTGTGTCGCTAAACCACGGGAGCTCAGTACCTCACAATTCCACAGCCATCATCGTCCATCACCATCAAGCATTTAAGGGTGCCCCACTATCGTATGATGAGTAGAAATAATACGTTTGCCCACCCTCGTGCCCGCCTGCTATAATATAACTTTGCCTTTTGTCCGGCATACCTACATATTATAATGGCGAACAGCTAATACGTACACGTGTCAGTAATTTACTGATTCGACTGACTTTGGCCTATACCAATTTATAAATACTGCAAACCTATATAATATTATACTACGATAATGTTATAATATAATATATAATCGGTATTGATTTCCGAAAACAAATATAATTTAAATTAGAAGTTTTCATATCACTCGTTAGTTGATAATATTATACACATAATAATATATTATTTGTTGCTAATTAACAGTTTGAATTTATAATATATCATAAAAAAAAATGTACACTATAGTTATATTATTTATATATATTATAGAACAAACACATCGCATTTAAAAACATACCTATTTAAATTTAATATTTGTTTTATCTAATAATTATAACTTTTTTTATTATACTCGTGTCTCTCAATCAGTAAAAAAAAAAATTTATACTACCTATTACATTCTTATTCGGAAATTACGTCTGAAATATTATTAATAAACTGATAATAACTGCGGCAGTAGTTCAAGTAAATTATAATATGGTTCACGTAAAAAAAATATGATGATCAATATACAATATTATAATATATAGGTAGTGTCGTCCATCACGTTACATTATTTTCTCAAAGAAATTCTTCGTGTGAGACAAATATTTAATTAAAAATATCACGTTGTAATAATACAAAACAAAAGTTCGTTGAAATGATTGTAAGTTATAACTTATAAAATGCAATAAACAGTGTTATAAGTATAGTACAGGTTAACAGTGATTTGTTTTCTCATCGAATCCTGCAAAAAATAACAATATGTAAACTGCTGTGAATGTTTAAATATAGTCGTAATATCGTATGGATGGTAAGTAATGTCATAATATAGAACATATATTATATATATATATATATATAGCATAGTACTACTAACACAGAATCACGACAACGTGTAGGTACATTTTTTAACCTGAAGGTGCAGTTTATTTGCATAATTTGTCGAAAGTACAGGTATTTGAGCGTGATACTTGTAATATTATATTATACAGCTCTGTATACGTAATGCTGAATACGTCTTATTGGTCGATACCGTACAATAGTAGCTAATATAATAGATTGTGTGCCTATATACAATGCATATTTTAATGTAACGGTTTTGGTATGTTTAATAAATTTATCGTTTCAACAAAGTTTTGACGTTTTGGACTTTCTCGCGGCGTCGCAGCGGGAAAACCGCTATACGTTTGCTACCGATTCGATAAAGTTCAATAGGTACGGTATAGAAGAGGTAAATACGCCACCGTGCCGGTTTGTACGGGAAACGCAATATACATTTTCATTTACAACTAAAACGATTAAAAATCTATAGCACAATGGATTGGCATGACTATTGCGAGGTATTATTGTACTATGCGTGCACATATTATTATAATATATATTGGTATACAATGCAGCCGTGATGTACACCGTATAGGTACAATACGACAATGAGGACGACATTATTATAATAATTTCCATTTTATAATAATTATAATAATTGTATAAACTATGTAAGCATGTTTAAACTGTTCAAGATAGAGAAAAAAAATTATGTTAAAATCCAATTCAAATAGTATATTCTAATAACATAAACATAATTTTATTTAATGGCTTCGATAAATAACCGTCTTATCGCGATGATAAGAATCGAAAACGGCCAATCGAATTAAATATTATAGTAATATACATATTGCACGCGCAATGTAATCACTATTTACTTTGGATGCGTTAAATACTTAAATTGTATACAAATGTTTTACTTCAATCTCGTACAACACCATATAAGCCCATTCCGAAATATGTGCGGAACATCTCTCGGTGAAACACTAATTTTTTTAATGTCCCACCATCCACCTATACCAGCAAGCCCGAACAAAAGCAAACATCAACACCATCTCATCCAAAGAAGTATTCGATCCCAGACCAGAATCAAGAATAATAGATTCCCTCAAGCTAACCGATTTCGCAACAATCATAATATTATAGAATAACGCACCAAAGATATTTACATTACAACAATAATAATTATTGTATTATATAAGAGCTCAGATTTTTGTCCAATTGCATATTATTTTTTCTTTTCACATTTTTGGGATTTTTGGCAGTAATTGAGCAATTATTTATCTCGACGAATTGTAATAGCTTGAAGCTAACGGCGAATTTTTTTTTGCATATTTTATGGTTATTGCATATTTCTGCATATTTTGACAAAGGTACCTAGTGCATATGAAAGCGAAAATTAAAAAAAATTGTATAAAATAATATTTTGTCAAGTATAAAATGTAATAGTACATTTTGTAGGTACTACCTGAGTGATTATTCATTTTAATAATATTAAATTGTAAATTATTTTTTGTTTATTTAGGAGATAGTTACGATAGGTACCTATAATTAGGTATAAGTTATTTAATTTGTTCTAAATTATTTTTGAGTCATACATTTATTAACTATTAAAATGTAATTTTTTACCAAATTACTCAATTTAAAGTTTTTTTTCTCGCATATTCGTTGCATATTATTTTCACGATTTTGACTGCATATTATATGAAATATTTTGACACTTTTTAGTTGATAATAATCCAGGCTCTAAATATATTATTACGTTGAAATGTTCATAATTTGTGCTAAACTTTAAAGTTTAAGGTATCGTAGACTAATGAACACTGAATTTGAAGCCTTGATCTAAAAACAATAAAAATGATATATATATCATAATTATAGTGATCTATATTATACTATTATACTATAAATATTATGTACTTCCCCAAGTTAGAGGGTATCCACACTGGTGGGCCTCCTCACGCCATTTTATGTTATGTACCTTATATTAGCCATCCAATTTACTTATTGCATTGTGTATAAATATTACAGATTATATATTATATATTATAATATATTATTATTTATTACGATCGACAATAGTGTAATCTCCACGCGTGTCCACAAGAACTATAGGTACTTACTCGTAATCTCGTGACGCATGACATGTCATTATTATTATTATTATTATTTAGGATCACGCGCACCTATTATCGTATTAAGTCGCTGCAATCCCGCGACCGCTGTGTTTTTCGGCGAAACCGAAACATATTTTGCTCATCATCGTCTGTGACGTATTATAACGCCGTCAGAGTGAACAGATTAAAATCAACCACGGATCGTATAATAATAATTGTATGCTTTACATTATACTATTAGCTGTTATAAACGTTCTAATATTATATACACTACCATACGTCAGACACGGGTATTGCATGATAAGTATTTTGCGACTGTCCAACGTTCGTCCAGCGAATCCCAAAATCGTGGTGTACCTATACTTATTGTATTCACCGTACGAATTATTAAGATATTAATATGATGAATCTAGAAACGTTTTCGGATACAGCGAAACTGTCTGCCAGTGATTACGACAACTTATTTTTTTGTTTTAACGATTTATAATCGATTTACATATTTTACACCTCAACAGCAAGTCGCGTTCTTAATGATTACTTATTTTTAAATATTATCTAAAACCATATTTCCCCTTGATGTTTTTGATGTAATTAAATGATACAATCAATAATCTGCATGTAACGCTTTGATTGTATTGTCAAAGAATAAATGTGTTGAAGGCCCTATCTAAAAAACAAAAATTATGCTTTAAATATAGGTATTATAATAATGTGTTTAAATCTTTTCAAAAATTATAATATGAAAAAAATACTTAACGATATAATAAAAATCGGAGATAATATCGATTTGACAGCATTGACCCAATTTCCTTTAGTCCTTTAAAATCTAACCTTTGGACCACGGTTGAAATTTTTAAGAATCTACGAAAAGTATAAGTTCGATCGCGTTGGCCATGTATGATTATCATGATTATACTGATAAGCCGTAATATGACGAATCTGGACTGTAGCTAAGCATTGTGTCCACGAATGTACCTCCTATACTGTGGCTGGCTGCGGCATATAAATAATAATAATAATACCGCGAATGCATTTTGAGCGACAATAAACTGCATATACAGCACTACTCGCGCGCGCGGTTAAAAGTGTGGCCGTTATGGGTATTGATGTATAACATAGACTGCTGCAGACTATACGTTGAACGTGAAGTGTTTGCACAACGGTCGAACAGATTTCCGGTCGGATGACGGACTGTACACCACTGCAAGTGGAAACTAAAATATATAAAAAAAAAATAACGGAAATGAAAAAAAAAGCGCACGTGGTAGACCGTGGCGGCACGCGTTTCCTCGCGGGACTCGGGTCGGCGGGGCTCGTGTGTGTGCGTGTGTGTGCGTGCGTCGGGGCGCTCCTACACGGGGCGACCGGAGACGATGTCGACCATAGACGACGACGGCGACCGCGACTGTTCCGCTGCCACCGTCTGCACCACCTGTTGCGATCGCTCGTGTGTTGGGCAGACGGTGACGTCACCGTCTGGGCCGTCGCGTGGCCTTGACCCCGAGAGATGAACACACACACACACACACACACATACACACACGCACACACACGAACGCACAATCTGGACCCTACCCCCGACACTGCTACCCACCCCGTGGTATATATATATTATATTTTATTTACCGGCCGGACGGGGCGGCGCCGCAGACGAGACACACACAACAACCGCCGTCGACCGCGGCTGCTGACCGAGCGAACGGTACATATAGCAATATAGTACATAATATATAATGATAATAATAGCGTAGTGGTGTGTTTTAAATAATTATATTAAAAAATAGATTTTTACTGTCTTAGCGGTAGGTATCGAATTATTCCAAACAGGCAAACGTCCGAAGAAACCCTCCCTTGATCGCCACGGTATGTAGCTACAATGCTACATGATTATATTGTTATTATTATTATTATTTATTATTATCTGTAATAGTATTGGCACATTTGAGGGGTTGATGAGTGAATTGCTCCTCGTTCTTTAAGACTTGAGACGTTCGCTTTTTAGTTAGGTATTTATAATAATTGTAGAATATAATTGTCAAATTAGCATTAAATAAAATAAAAAATAATTATAGCTGATTTTGATAAAAACGTAATGGAAAAATGCGTATCAAGAAATGTACAAACAATTTTTGATTTCCCTTCCCCTCGCTTCCTTCCAATAGTCTAGCTTCATAAAATAATTGTTTATTATGATAAATGAATAAAAATATGAACATCTAGCCGAGTATTTACGTGCATAATCCTTAAGAATATGTTTTTGATATTGTATACGTCTTGATATATTATCGAACAGGCATTAATGTTTACGACCCTGAGAGGTATTAAAGCTTAATTATTGTACAAAATTAAAGACTATCCCAGGATTTGGTTACAAAAATGAATTCTTTTAATCGTTGTATAAATAAGATAGGTAGGTACATCGACAAAACTCGCTCAAGTAGCTGCGGTATACGACATGTAGAGATTGCTACTAAAAAAATCTTAAAACAATACACTTTTTTTAAGAAAATACGTATTAACCTAACATTATAAGACTATCAAAAATGTATTACCTGACTACTATTTGTAAATTGCGGTAATAACATTAAGTCGTTTCTAAGTCATTATCTAGTTTAATTAGGATCAAATACACCTTTTAAGCCGTGGGAATGTTGTAATAATTATATTACTTTATAGTTAATATTATTATTATCATGTGTGTGTGTTACGATTTTTATATAATATAATATTTAAAAACTTCGCTGCTTGCATTGCGTCAATAACGATAATCGATGTTGAGATTTTTAAGACATTTTCCTTATACTTTATTGTTGTATCACCGTTACGCCTGCAGGTATGATATCAGCTACTATAATTTATGTATTGTTTCCTGTAATGCGATAAAATGTGCACTTGAAATATGTGAAAAAACGGTAGATATGGTGATTAGTAATTAGATAATGTTTACTGATTTATATTATTGGTATTTATTCGTCTTCAGTTAAAATTGCCTGCATTGACTATAGTAATTTATTTTTTAAAACAATTTTTATTTCCATTACGGAAATCGTTGGAGGAGAATTTTTTTTTCTTCCGCGGTATCACCTATAATATAGGTCCTATATTATACAAATGCACAATAATTGTCATCATCATAAGTTTGTATAAGCGATATTAATATAATGAATACATTCTCCGCTGCACAAAAAATTATTTCAACGTTTAATGTATACAGAGCAGCAGCAGTTATCTTTATTCACGTATATTTTCCTTTATACTACGACGTATTTCATCTGTAACATTGTAAACTCGTCTCGTGAATTAAAAATGGGTAAAGTTCATCTACGGACAGAGTGAACAGATGGACAGGAAAAAGCTGTGTATTGGATATATAAAATAAAATATTATTTGCATGTACAAACTGCATATTATGCATAACAATATTATGAGGCCGACCACCTATTATAGTGGACTATAGGCTCTATAGCCCATACTCTGAACATGCTATTATATTGAACAAATAAGTATTTATGAACGAAAAAAAGCTGTATAGTGTATAGGTATACTATTTATACAAAGCAAAAGAAAATGGTCTCATAAATACTATAAGGAATATATTAATCTATATCTATTAACAAAAAATATACCGGGTATTATACTGTCCAAAGCACATTAATTTAGCGACAATTTATATTTTATAATCGATTTTAATGACGGGCAAAAACATAGTAACAATAATAAAAGTAATTTATATAATATTGTTTATTGTAACTATCATTATTTTCATAGGCCAACACATAACACAACGATAATATAATATTTTGGATATGTTATATAAGTAACCTCGACCATTATTATTATTGGAAAATCATCTTTCCCTGAAATGATATAAGTCGAGTTCTGTTAACACAGAAATAAGAATATTATTTCATTGCTATAAAATGAACATAATATATATGCGGTTTAATATTAGATACTTAAAACTATATAGTTATAATAAGTTATAACTTGTAACTATTGCGCAAGAGATTTGGATTTAAAATGCACTAAAATTCTAACATAATCCCGCTAGATACTGACATATGATTTTATTGAATCACTGAAAAGTTTATCGTCAGAGTTTTCAAAAATGTTTAAAAGTCATAATATAATGCTATAAATTTAATAACACAATCCGACCATTAATATAGTATGAACTATGAAGATGTAATATTATCATCGATCATAGACCAAAGACATTATTACTTTACTTTGCAGACAAATAAATTGGAAACTCGTTTAACGATTTAGAAAAATCACAATTATTCAACACAAAACAAAAACATTTATGTGACTGTTTACTTTTTATGTTGGAAAAATAATAATGATTGAGTTATAGGACACCATCATATAATGGGTTTTAATAAAATCATATATTTTTAAAGTTATATTATATTTTTTATTGTTTAAAAGTTTCAATTTGTATTCTTTGCGAATAAAGAATTATTGATTTATTTGAAATATTTATTTTGTTTCGTTAACACTTTTTAGTGGTAATATTTTGTTCAAAATTGTTTTTATTATTGCAGTAGCTAAAAACTCTCAGAAGATAAAATCTTCATTACTAACTTTAATAATTTATCCATGAAAACTTAATTTAAGGCAGTATTTTAAATTTACTTAGTTTGTCTTTCGGGTAATTCAATGTTATTGTATTAAAATAATAGTTTCAGTTACTATTGTAATACTTTTACTGGTAGTTTTAATTTTTAATTAGCTACAATTTTTATAATGTTTATGAAAATATTACAATAATTTCTTTAATATTACTATACCATTAAAAAAAAATCATTTTTTTTCCATCAAATATATTTTGTATGAATAATAATGTGCCCTGAAATGCTATTAGGACCTAAGTAATATACGCACTAACGTATAATATATTATTATTTCATACATTTTCGTAGGTTAAACCTATACAATAAGTACCTATAATAAATGATTATAATTTCATGAAATCTGTTATTCATTGACTACAATCTTAGTATAAAATAAATAAAATAATTATTACTTATTTATCAGAAAGCCAAAATGTATTAAATAGTTATACAAACATATTACATGGTATAATTTAGGTAGTCATATTATAATTTAAATTTTGTTAGGCATATTTGTTTTTTTATATTAATATTACTATTATTATTAATAACCTAGAAGATATTACCTTTTTTTTTTGACTTCAGAGGAGATACACTATAAGACTTGATGTTTTTACGTTAGATACGTTGGAACGAAAACACGTCTAAATGCACATGTTCCAAGTGTGTTTAACAAATACAGAAAATCACCGTTTCCATTACCCTTAAGCCGGGCTCACAGCTATATCGTCTGTCGTGTCGTCGTGCAGTACATCGTATTCTGATTAGGTATGCTAATCGTGATATAATTCATTAACTATAATCTACCAGGAAATTTCCAATGTTGTGTCGAGCTCAACTTTTGGACACCACATGACAGACAACCATACGTACGTTTCCCCAGCAACCCTCCCCCCATATGATTTTTTTGAATTTGTACGACCTCAAATCTAAGTACACATAGCGTTCCAAGCATTTTGGCAATTCTTCAGCCCCCCTCCAAATATAAACGATAGCGTCAGGGTATTTTTTCGATCCCATAATTTTTAGTACTCGATTCATTAGAATTTTTGCGCTTCTTTGCAAAAATGATAGTTAGGTAAGAAAATAATTATTTTTTTGAGATCGTGTGAATCAAATTATTTACTACCTACTCAACCAATGGACGCTGTCCATTATTTCTATGTGTGTTGGAAACGAAAATTCACGTTGATCAGAAAATAATTTACTGTTTTGAGTTTCACGCTCTTTATGATAAATAATAATCAATATCTAACTAGATCTAAGTCTAACAAATTATCCTGATTTAAAATCCAGAATTTAATTCACACACCATCCTTGTCACTTCCGTATAATAATATGGTTATTATGGTTTAACGTGCTGATAACGTTTCAGCATTTCGAATTAATTCTTTAAAGTTAAATTATGTTTATTACATGTGTCCCTCCGAATACTATTGTATAATAATTAAATGTTTTAATATATTATAAATCATAATATGGCACGTATTGCCTGACATTTTTTTCTGTGCCTAATTTCATAAAATGCCTAAGCATTTTAGCATTATGTCGGTATATTTGTTAACATAAATCGGCTGGAACGCATATACATAATTATTTTTTGTTTGACTGTTATAATGTTGATTTCAAGCAAGTTCAGCCTCGTACACTTTCTCAGATGTATACAATTATGTGTATATAGTTATTGCAAAGGTTATGTAAAACTATTGTTCCATTGTTATATTGAATCGAAAACGCATTATTTCTTCTCCGAGAACTACATATTTAATAGCTGCAGTTTCTAAAATATGATATGCATATAATACCGATGCCCGATATAATAACTTTTCAGTGCTTACAACACTATACGGAGCAGCGTTGTCGTAATATTATGATATGCACGAAGGCTATACAATATAATATAATATAATGTAAGAATCGTATTATTATTGGGATCAATAATTAATATAGGTTTATATTATAATATTATGTATTACGCAATTACAAATCAACACCAGACGAATTGAATTCGTCTTAATTTTTCACCGGCTCTTTTTCTAAACAGACGCGTCACCGCGATGAAATAATGTACAAAAAGTCGTGTCATTTATAAGTCTAATAATATAATAGTATATAGGTACTCGTATACAACGGTATAGAACAGTGCAGTGACAGTATAACTGCAGCGTGTGTGTGTTTGTTCAGTGGTGGTAAACTTGGGCGAATAGTAAGCACTATCTCTGCAGCATAATATACAATACTAATAATAGTATTACTTTATATTATAATATAGTATTGTATAGTCATATTATATAGACTATATATCTAATACGACTGCACTAGTCTGCACAGTGCACATACTAATTTCGCCGGTGGTCGCTATAGTCGCAGCTGCAGTTCCGGTCACAAATCCTCACACCATTTTATCCGGACACTCGCTCTTCCTGCTTCTGTATTCTCCAAGTATTTTTGTCATGAAGCGTTCTTAGATACGTACACGTAAGATTTGAGTGCTCACTATCAAGATTTGTTCCAAATATGAGAGAAAACTACGCATGCCACTAAAAGCCAATGGGAACCAAATTTAAAATTTAAAGTTGGCGTTTATATATTATAAAGAGTCAATAATTCTTCTAACCTCACACTAGTACTCGTTTAAAATCGTCATATATGACCTATAGGACTTTTAAGACTTTCTTTTCCGAGTGTTTAAAAGTGACTTTTACATGACGACGCCAATCAACATTTATTTTCTGTTCTTTTAGAGGTATTCGGTTCTCTCTTTTATAGTCTCTTAGTAATAACTACTCCATTGACGACCCTGGTTTTCACCTCAATCACAATCCACTTCCGAAACGTTTGTTGCAAGAATCTAAAAATGTGAGACTTATTCTCAAATACCATTTTATCATTTGGGAATCTTGTTCAGTATCTGACTTTCTACAACTTGAATGGGTCCAACGCATTTTTTTTTTAACATTGTCGCATAATAATATATATTATTTAAAATCGAATGTCATCCATGACCTCGCATGGTTACACCCCAGTAGAATTGAAGCTAAGTCTCCATCCCGTCCCAACCATCCTTAGCGGACCGTAGACAGGCAGCTAATATTATCCTCGTCCCTCTACGAACCTTCGTACATTTTATGTGCCATTTAGCACGACTATAATTATCTATCCGATGAGCCCTTTACTCGGTGCATGTGTTTGGCTAACACCCACATATCTTTTGTTCCATGAGATATAATTCCGCTTTAATTAATTTCTTTCGTTCAATCAAATTGTTCCACACATATATGTTAATTATAATATATAATATAATAATATATATTATGATATTTGTGTACGGAATCGAATCAAGCGATTAAATAAAATCATTATAATATTATTTTCAAAATGCTAATAATTTGACATCATAGCTTCTGCCGAGTGTCGACAAGCATTCCGCGCAGCTTTATATTATGTATTAGCCAATATGGGTACCTATTATAGAGGCTACAATACATCATCATAGTAATATTATAATACCTAGGCATTTAATGTTTTTCTTACGTTTCGTTTGAAAAATTCGATTATATTAACATTGGCATTTGGCAATCATAGCAATATGATCGACTTGTTCTTAGTGCGCAGCTGGGTCAAAAATATAATGAATAATGATATACGATTGTATATAAAGAGTGATTGCCCGAAACTTTTAATTACAGACATGAGCGGGCCGGCGCGCGTGTGTGGGTTTGTATTTGTGTGCGTACGAATCAACTGTACACACAGTACCTATATAGGATAAGGTATTCGATTTAAACGACCTCTAATCTTATCAGCAACATTATATATACGTTTAACAAATCTGTACCTAATTAATAAAGGCATAATTAATATTATTTGAAATACGTTATTTGTTTTTTTAAAAAAAAAAAAAGCTCGGGAATCGATTCCGTGAGTGTATAGTATAATATATAATTTATACACGCGTATAATGCTCAAGCCGTAATAATTACCGTAGGTAAACATAAAAATTATTATCGACATTTATAACAGGGTCATCGAAATTAAATGATAACGCGTTCACCTAGCTATATATATATATATATATACCTATACCTATGATGTGTGTGTGTTTTATTATCGTGGAAAAAAAGCTGCTCTCGTCGTTTTCGTTTTACAGAAAAACGGTTGTGTTGTAATCTAATAATATTTCAGAAGAGAGGCGATGACGAACGGCCGCAGCATTCGTACATAGTTCGTACGTTAAAGCGAAATTTATATTTATTATATTAATATAATAATTAATAATCTATATGGTTGACGATGAATTCCGGAAAATTCCACGGATATTTCCTATTATTATTAAGCGCGCGCGTTCGTATCACGCGACATATTTTTGGATTAATTGTATTTTAAAATAATTATTCGTGTTCCTGCGCCGACATGTGGCGACGGATGATCATTAAAAAATGAAAATAAAAAAATAAAATTTAAAATATAGGGTGAAGATCGATGTCTATACTCGTCCGCGGAGAACAATGCCGTATACGTAATTTGCATAATGAAACCCTATCGTATATAATATGTTGATTAATACCGCATGGGACTGAACCGCTCTATTTGTATAATACCCAGTGGACGAATATATGTTGTGAATTATTTAAACTCGTTTAAAAAAAAAAATGTATATAAAATATCTATGTAAACAATTTTAAAAACGCTCGCATGTGACGCGTCCATATATTATTATTATAAAAATTGTGAAACAATAAGACTATATAATGATGTAAAACGCACGGGTAGGAATAAACTACGTACCTATATAATATATATAATATAATATGTGCCTATAATATCGTAACAACGTGCCGATACAGGAACCACAGTGTGATAGGTATATTGTGTGTATATAATTTACAAGAGATATCACCAACTATTTTTTTCGTCTATATAGTGAATATAATATCGACGAATGATATACAATGCGGAATGATTCATATCATATTATTTACATTTAATATAATATCATATTATATATTATTCACGTGGACTGACTAATTAGACGTCGGTAGTCGTTTCGTATAATATTGTTTTTTGCTGTAATTGTTAATGAATATTATATTATAACTTATGGCACAGGTTTGCCGGTAATTCCTGCGTGCAATGCGATAATCCGAACCATAGATTATTATATGAAATATTTAATAATAATGCATCGATGACGTTAAAATAACGAATAACGATTATTACAATATTGTACTTACGCATAACCTTTGAAACTTGTTCATGATTGTTTTCTTCAAAAACAATAATTACTTTATAGTTTATAAGCCAAAGCACATTGTTGCATAAAATAGATTGGTAGTATTATAAACTTGTAGAAATAAAAACACACACTATGATAATATTTTGTATGATTTGAATCCGTGTCTTCGTGACTTCGTCAATTTATTATTATATTATATTACAGTAAAAAATAAAAACATGAACATTTTATTAAAAATGTATATTAGCAAAATATCACGGCGTTTAAAAATAATTTATAACAAATAATAACTAAATAAACAGAAAAAAAAATAGTTTTTTTTAATGATGTTAAACTTTTATCTTATTACTTAATTTTAGAAGACTATTTTATCAAACAAATAAAAAACAGATGTTGTTTAATAAACTCGTGATTTATCACTTTTTTTATTGATCTTCAACCAACAGATTATTACAACTCGACAAATTATAAATTTTATAAAGGTTATTACTTAGGCATTAGAAATTATATAAGTGTTAATAAAACAAACATATATAATACGCATGCCCAAATCGTTATACATATTTTTATTATTAAACATGGTGTAGGATACCTATATTGTAGAATTTCACTAGCATAAAAATATCTTAGTAAAATAAGTTCAATAAGTAAGTTGTAAGTAAGTTGGTCTATCATATGAAACAAAATAAAACATTTCGAGTATAAAATTTAATTTTAATATGTAAAAAATGCAATTAAAAAACATTTTGGTAACTATTATAACGTTATATATATATTATCAAACCAGTATGCATACAAATAATATTACATTTTGTACTAGGTATAAAAGTTTTCAATAAAATAAAATAAAACAAAATAAATAAATTTAATTTGTGAATTTTTTTTCTTGACAATCAGTCGAACAATATGTTCTAGACTCTCGTATGATCAATCGGTCGCTGTTGTATGCGGTTTAATAAATTGAATTGTGATTTATTTTTTGTTTATCGATCAAAATAATGACAACCTTGTTCTAAAATAGTTTACAACATCCAATAAAAAGCGCAGATACATAAGTATATAGCCATATATGACGGTCGTCGGCGGGATACGATTTAGTTTTATCAAAATCGGATCACAAAAACTGTCATCGATTTTCTTGTCGCTGCAGTGCTCAGGACCTATAACAATCGTAATAATTATCCGCCGCGGCCGTCGTCGAACAGTTCAAATTCGACGGGCTGTAATAATAATTATCGTGTCCGACGACGACGGCGGTGGAGGATAAAAAATAAATTTAAAAAAAAAAAGAAAAAAACACGAGAGAGATGCGCTGTTCTAATTTAAAACATTGTCAGCGGCCATCTGGCGTCCCTAGTGTTTTATTATTATACAATACATAATTTTTATCATCCTTCTCTCTGCATTTTTTTTTCCGTCCCGATAATTATTGCCCGTTTCGATACGGGGCGAAAACATACACATGGGTAGAGGGGGAGAAAAGGGATAAAATATAAAAACACACACACACACACACACAAATGATGAGCGGCAGCAGCAGGACCTGCAGCAGTGGCGTATTAACCCGATGAAATAAAAACGAACAATTATAACGAACGAACGAACGAAAAAAAACGGTTATAATCGCTAAAACATAATACGTATACGGCGGTAAATAAAATTACCGATGATATATTTTTTTTCGGAAAGAACGTCTCTCTCTCTCTCTCCTAGCCGGAGATCTACGCGGCCGATAATCGAGGGTCGTCGTCGTTGCGTGTACATTATTATTATTATTACTATCATCATCGTCCTGCAGCAGTTTGGGTACCAGCTATAATACTATATTATGTGCACATAATATACGTAACTATCGGCAGTTAGTCCGAATGTCCGATGCATCGTGTACACAATAATACAATAATATTAATTGTTCTCGCACGCATTATAATATCTTGCTGCTGTATTATAGTCGACCGGATGATTGGTCGTTTTCGCGCGACAATTATGATTATAATACGGCCATCACAATCCGATATAGACATATTTATGGTATGCACTATACAGTATTATTGTTATCCTAGATTTCTTACGAAAATCGTTTATCCATCTATTTTTGTTTCATTTAAAACTGCAATTTGTTGATGGACCTAAAATTTACCTACTGCTATACTGTACCACACTCTTTAAATCTGCACCGCACGTGTATGCATTTTAGTACAAACTGCATACTGCAAATTACGAGGGGCCGCGGGTCGGTGTGATATCATAATAGAACTCCACCGTCACATCGTGCGGCACACAGTGCATAGTAAACGTCCGGACTACATCACCGCACAGTTTAATATGTAATATGTCAGTCTACATCACCGCAATAGCGTAAATCGGGATTTACGACAATAATCATAATAATACCATAGTAATAATACCTATATAATATACTTTTAATAATATAATATAATATAGTTCCGGTACTCGTTCATATAACAGAACTACATAATATCATACCCACAAATAGGGAATAAAATCAATGCACAGCTGCAGAACGGTCGAAATAAATAATACAATTTACTGGTGGTCGGTAGGGAGGCTTAATATGTTCACCAAGAGCCTCCCAAGTCCCACCTCTATTCGTGAATATGATGATCTGCACCCGTTCTTTACTTATTAATATATTATAATACAACAGACCGCGTACACACTATAGACATAGTGTTATTATTCATTATTATTGTTATTATTATTTTATTTTTTTGTGGTGGGGAGGAAATACTGCAGTAGTGTACTAACAACTCTGTATCTTTTGACTTCGACGAAACAATTGGCATTCACTGTAGTTGTTCAGTTTAAACGCCACCACGTATTTAAGAATTAAAACACTAAATACGAACAAGTTGGAAAATATTGGCACCGGTCTTATGCTGTATAATTATTGCGAACCACGCCGAATGAAAAAAATGATGGAATTAGATTGATTTCAGTTGAATATAATATTATAGTAATAATTGCGGTAAATGTTTCGTGAAAAGAATAACGCCATAGTATAATCACTTTACAACGCAGAAATCATTTTTATTGCAGAAAAGCGATGTAGAAATAATGACTAGGTACCTATTTGATGAACCGCCACCGCCGTGGATGAAAATATTATTATTATTATCGAGTTTAAAATGTGCACCGTAATATTAGACATTAGACTTTATGAAATATATTCCTTATTCGTCATAATAACAATATTAATTAGTCGTACGACATTTTAGCCGGTTAGTTTCATTATTCGTGTGATCGTGTATTTTGTTTTTATTAAATTGTAATACATTTATTCGTACAATACAATGTTCTGTAATCTATTATTATAGTTAGCGTTAGTTGTTTTTACGATGCTTTTTCACTTGCTTAAAATATAATGCCAATCGCAAAGTACAATAACATGAAATATTATTCATTAACACTATATTTGTGGTTAGTTTGTAAACCATTTTTATTTCAAGAGTCAGACATCGTGTACATTCACGTTTTACAAGTTAAATATCAGTGCCCAAAAATTGAATTTAAAAATCAATTCGAAACATGTGTATAAACTGTTTTATAAAAATATATGTTTCACTTCGAGTGGTTTTATGAAATAAAAAAACCATTTACAATTAACCGGTCTGTGATTATTAAAACCAATGGTTAGGTAGACAGCCTTAGATGATATTATTTTTTAAATGGTATTTTTCATCCGCTTTTCATTGAAATTAAATAATATGCTATGCACTATCGTTTTTAATATTTAATTAAAAACCTTCAAATTGTATAATTATATTTTGATAATAAATTTGGAGTAATATAATAATACAATATTATATTCATTATTGCATCGTCATAATCTTATGTAACACTCTATACTGGCCACGGTCATTTATAGTTCGACACAATAATATCTTATAAGGAAAAAAAAAATATTTCACTCATTTAAGCACACATTTATAATATTATACGAGTATAATAATATACATTATAACTTTTAATACAACGTATAGAATTGTATAGAAATAATTACGGTATTTATGTGATTAGCTTTAACTGTACTGATGAACTATTTTTGAAATCAGTGAATGGTAAAATTTATGACATTTTGGTTTTTGATAGTATTATAATATTAAATGAAATCATATTATCGAGTTATTACGGAACAGCATTATAGATAAGAATACAATAATTTGGATAATTATAATAATAATATAATTTGATATCGAATTTATATACGATATGTATTATACTCAAATGTAATTTTTCAGCGTCTTGGACATTCAGATGCATGTTTTAGTGATTACCTAAATTCAGTATATCACTTATACACGATGTTACGCGATGCTTTTGTAATAGTTTTATGATAGTAATATAATATATTATTATGTGACGTTATCAGCCCCGTGCATAGGCAAATTGAAATCCAGACATGTATTTTCGCACGTTCAACATCAAACCGCGTTACCTGTGTGATATAAGAAGGGCAACACATCATTGCGTTGTTATTATACTATACTACCATGACATTGTGTTGCAAGTAGGTATATTGTAAAATTATAATTTTTATTTATTAATATTTATACGACTTTTTAATGTATACGCGCGCTCAAAACGCAATTAATATAATATGTGTTCGAATTTATATGCGTCCCGCCGTAAGTATATTATTAATGCTTAACTTATATTATCGTACAGTATGTATGATGTGCAGTTTTACACGAAAAGCACGCGCATATAAGTACATAATAATAATGATATATGACTTTTAATAATGTACGGTTGAAATTTTGTACCGATTTTTAGTGAATAAGGATTTAGTTTTTTTTTTTTATATATATCTGGCGCGTCTGTCTGTTGCTCACGTCGACTTATATATGGGTATAATTATTTCTGAGTCCCGGGTCTGACATAAATAATTTTGAAGTTACATACTATATTATACAATATTATACATATACATATTATATTGGTATGTGTGTGTGTGTGTACATGTGTATGCGGTATATCGTATATATATGTGCCACACAATCAGACGATGGTTTAAACAATTTTTTGTTTCTTTTAAACCCATTGTGTAGTACATTTTAACCACCAAGTTAATCGTTCAGATAACAATGTGCTCGGAATAGAGCATAATAATAATATAATATAGTGTATACGCACATAATATGTATAAGAAAAGAAAAGAAAAAGAGAATATCATATGTAAGATACCATCGATTACGCCCAATATCAATCAATTATCCTTTCTATATGTTTCTACCTCCCGTCGACCACTGCCAAGAACACGTTAAACCATATTGTATTTGGTTGGGAGTTCTAAGAAACATCTAAGTAACAGCGCGCGTGTGTATCTTTTTGAACTTATTAAACCCTTTCGTAATTAATATTTCCATAATGAAAAATGCGCGTTAAGTACATTATTGGGTGTTTCTCGGCCTACACGGGTAGAATAAAATACTAAAATATTTATTAATCATCGATAATACTCTGTCAACTCTGCGACCTCGCGGAGTCATCAAAAGACGAATAATAATTATTTTATATCTTATCCCGAAAATCTCGCATTACCTGTACATAAGACCGTACTCGATGAAATGGAAAAAAAAGTTTTACTCTTGCAGATTCGTGGTTGCACTATTGTAATTTCGTTATAACTTTTCCGTTGCGTCTTCCCGGAAACAAACTAAATTATGTACGCATATATGTAATTATTTGCTCGTCTTGTACGAATTTTGTAACCATAAAATGAAAACAGCGTTGTACAGCACACGCGTTTCGTATACTGACTATGACTATCTCAGTGATTCTCAACCTTTTTAAGCTGACAACCCCTCTCAAATTAAATATGCAATGTTTTTGCGATCCCTAAAAATATATTTTTTTTCTATTATGCGTGCACACCTAGATATCATTATTAAAAATAAGTGATTTACATCATGTGTTGGTGATCATAAAATATAATTTTGGCAAATCCAGGTTGAGAATAGCTGTAGACATCGTTTGTTCAGTCACAACCAATAAAATTTGACGCGAGTAAATTTCGATTTACAAAAAGCGAGATAATTTGATTCTTCGTGAACTTTTGATGTGCGGGTATTATTTACCTATATTATATGCAGTGAGTCGGTGATGTTATTGTCATTACTGCTGCGGCAGTGGTGCGATTTTTCTGAGACACGTTTTAATTCTAGATAATAATACATACCTATAACATGTCTGTATTTCATATTTTTATTGTTGCCCACCATCATAGTCACTTTGAATGACAATAGAAATCCCATTATAATAATATTCATGGGCGTATGCGAAAGGAGGGGCTAGGGGGCTCCGCTCCCCGACAAGAAAAAATTAGCCACTCCAAACTAGTTTTTTTCGCTCATAATAATATTCGCGAGACAAAAAAATCACGCATTTCTAACCTAGATTTTTTTTTATTATTATTATTATTGAACCACTTGACCCTCGTCGTACCGTTTTCGCCCCATTTCACGTATCCTATGATAGGTATATATATAGGTATACATATACGATGCATAAAACTACATAAAGAGACCGTTAAATTTCGTAAACTCCTTTACACATTATTTATAAGCAAAACAAATGCAACGACTGGTGATTTCTACCCCTTTCCCTCAGCTGCTGAGGGTTTGATACGCAGATATAAATAATCCGTTGAATCTTTTCAACGTAAAATCTTAATAAAAGTAATGTTATATTATTTATGCACTAAAATTAGGAATAGAAGTATAGAATTTATTTAAAAACGGCGTATATTTTGTAATATTATTGTTACTATTTTTTATTATCTAAGCGTTACAAATATTATATAACTTTTTCAAGCTATACATAAAATAAAATATAAAAAAAGAATTTTATTAAATGTAATTTTTAACATTTAAATCAAACTATTATCTAAAACAATTTCCTAGTTGTCAAATTAATTATGTCTTAGTTTATAGTATAATCTATTGGTCATAAAATAAACATTTTATGTTTTATTTTTAGATAATATAATTTCACAATTATAATAATTATTATAATATTATAAAGTATATACATATATTGATAGTACCTACATACTTAATATCTTCAATAAATTATCGAAATGAATTATCATGTATATGCGTATATAGGATGATTATTTTAAGAATAAATTATCATTCATTATCTCTAAAATAAAAATAAATCGTTTTAAAAATATATTTTTTACATAATTTGTAGTTATTGCAAAACAACATTTTTGAAATTATATTTTTCTCTATTTGTTTTCGTTAAACACAAAATTTTATTCGAGTAGGTAGTTGGTAAGTGATATCGATCAAAATTCGATTTTAAACCTAAATTTCAGGATAATTTCCCATGCTGTTTTTCAAAAATTAAAAAATATAATGTTTCCAAAAACGTTAATACCTAATGATAAAAAAAATTCTTGTTAACCTTTAAAACAATCACCCTGTATATAAGTATATTAAATAGTACCTACTAACATTTTTAAATGGATTTTATATTATATAGTTATCAAAATTAATAGAAAATGTACTATCGCGCAACTATCTATTCATATCTAAAAAAATGGTACTTTTGTTAAAACTCATATAAATTATTCAAGTGTGTTGATAGTTATTTCAAATTGAGTTATTTAATTTTCATGTAGGTATAACAGTTTATTTCTGAGAAATAAAAAAATATATAATTCATTAGCAAAATGTTTATCATTAAAACAAATAAATGTGTAGTTTAATAGGTTATTATTTTCATATCACATCGATACGTTTTATTATGAAACAAATATAATTAATTTTAATTTTAATACACTGCGTACTGTATTATAAACCAAATTTAGCTTTGCGTACAACAGTTATTAGAAATATGTTACTAGTCTTTAAAACTTTAAAATTAAAAAAATAAACTTTATCAGTAAAAAGCATAGTTTTTTTTTGTATGTACCTATGGTAAAAAAATTGAATTCACTGAAATATGTTAAAACTTTACATCCCAGAAATAATGAACGAGAATTAGTTTCAATTTTTTTTTAATTTTATCATTTTAAATTTTTGATTGACAATTAGTCGGAAAAATATTTCAAATGCCTGTTTTATTTCTGTATATGATAGGTAAACGGCCGTGCTCTTTTTTATTTAGTTTTAAAATATAAACAAATCTATTAAATATATTTACGAAATCATTAGGTTCCTACACTTATTTTGCTACAATATAGTTGATCTCAAAAGCTTATGACTTTGTAAAGCTTTTAAGTAGTGTTTCATGTCTGAAAAATTCAACTCAGAAGTTTTAAAAATATAAAAAGTTAAATCGCATAAAGTAGATACAACCTAACTTTGAAGTAAGTTTTTTTTAAAAAAACAATAATAAATAAACTAGTTTTACTATAGATTATTAAAAAACAAAATGTCAAATTTTATATTAACCTATTGTTTATTTTTACCAACATTAAATTATAATTACAAATATTTATCATCGAAAAATAATTTGCATAATTTAAAACTATAATACAGTATAGATGTTATAGAGCTATAGCTCAATATAGCTAGTAGGAAATGTTTTTCAATTTATTTAACTATTCTATAAACTATTTTATACAATATACGTTATATTGACACATTGTTAGATTTTAAATATTTTTTTTTTATATAATATACCTTATAATATTATAACCTATTTAATAAAGTAAATTATATTTTTCGGTCTTGATATAGAATGCACACAAATTATTAAAATAACCTGAAATTCTTCTTTACGTCTGTGTATTAATTTCACATAGAATTCCCACAGTATCAACACATAGCTACAATTTCAAATTTCTCGTTTAAATTTAAATATTAATAAGAAATCCGGATTACCTATATATACGGTCATTATTATCCGATTTTTAAAAATATTATTGCAGCGGTGTTATACAGTACATAATGAATTCAAAATTGTTATATTTGGAGAATAATTATTAACTTATTCGTAAATATGATAAAATACGCTTCACGGAATTTTTCGCTTCAATTATACACTGCACAGGATAACGTTTCTTTTTTTTCCAGGAGTATGATAAATGTCGATGCGATGCAGAACTAACGCTCGGATACGAAATCTGCGTTTGAAAAACGATCGACCGATTACGGTTAATTTGAATAACATAACCGAAGTACATATTATATTATTATAATAATATCATAAACGTTTTTGTGCGCATGTGATTTTTCTCAAAATTCCGTCAATTTATATACAACATAATAATAATAATATTATAGTGTTTAAAAAACGTTTGCGCAGCGTAAATACCTATACGACCTAAAAAAAAAAAAAATCGTAATTTGTTTTTAATCCGACTATATGAGGCGCCTATAAAATATAATATTATAATAAACGCGTTTTATACGAAATACCTATACATATAATAATAATATAATATAATAGGTATATATATTTTTTTAATTGAAATTATTAACTCAACCACCGCATTATTATAATACCTATAGGCACCTAAACAACACAGGTTATAGCTACAACGTAAAAAAGTCGAAAAAATCAAGCGAAATCTATTTCTAAATACACGTCTATAACAGGTAAACGTCGTCGAGATCGCAGGTTAAGTCGCGGTTTACTCCCGGACGATCCGACGCAATAATAACAATATACATATATATATATTATAAGTACCGAAATAATATAACGAATATTGAAACGGCACGGTGGTACTGGTATACCTACACGGCTATATATATATGTATGTATAGGTATATTATATTATAATATAATATGAAGTTACCTCACCTATACACAATAGAGCAAAAACGTTATAATAATATATAATTCGGTTTTATTTTATTATAGTGTTAAATATTTTTTTTTTGGAGGGAAACGCGCGAGACGTGGCCATTGGACTCGAAAATCCGTTCCCCCCGCCCGCGCAGCGGGCCGCGCCCAGACACGGCCGAACGGTTGCGGCGGCGTGACGGGGGCCGGGTCGGCCGCTCGGGCGCCGTCGCCGCGTCCGCGGTGGGGATACGAAGGGTTTCCTGCTTTTCGAATTTTACGTTTCAGTGTCACCTGGCCACCGCACCGGCACCGGCACCCGACGACAACGACGACGACGTCGACGACTATTACACTATATACGCGGTACGACACACACGCGCCGCGAAAATAATAATAATAAAATTAATAAAAAGGAGGAAAAAAATTACGCCGCAGCAGCACGCACGCGGGATATACACTCGTCGCTCCGCCGCCACCGCCGCCACCGCCGCCGTCGCAGTCGCAATCGCCGTCGCCGTGGTTGTCCGCTGTCGTCCGTCGTCCGTACAGCACTGCACGCGCGCGCGCCCGGCAAGCACACGCGGACCGACCGACCACCCTCTGCCCACCGCCGGACCGACTACGTATCACGCGGGGGAGAGAAAAATTTTTATCATTATTTTCTCGCCGGAGCTGAGAGAGATTTTCCTCGATTTTTTTCTACACGCGATTAATGCGATTTTTGTTTGTTTGATTTTTTTTTTTTTTTTTATCGTGTCATTTGCTCAAGTATAATAATAATAGTATATATTACAGTGTTTTTATCCGCACCGCCGAACACGCACCCGCGACATGCCAACGCCGCGTACCGTGAGTGCCGATCGCCCCTCGTCGACCGTTTCGCGATTTTTGCGGATTTTTGCCGATTCTTAGTTTTGTATACTTACATCAATTTTTTTTTTTTTGTGCTTTCCGTGTGAGTGAGTGAGTGACGCGCTCGTTAAAACGCCGGTCGTATCGCCGGTATATACGCACCTGTATATAATTATTTTGACATTTACGAACGGTTTTTTTTAGTAATATTTATTTGTTGTTGTTTATTTTAAATTTTTCGTTTTTTTTTTGCGGTAAAACCGTATAAAAATTTCACTGTTAAAATTCTCACTGTTTGTGCAAGTGTCGTGGACGCAGGACGTGTACGTGATTGTACACCACGATCGGCTGTTACTGTAAGTAAATCATCATCGTCATAATATTATTTTGTACACATTAATGTTAATTTAATTTTTTCACTCGAAAAACGTAATCGAACCAATTTTTTTTTGTTAACACCACATGCATTTTCTACGTAAAAATGTCACTAATATAAAAGATTCAAAATTTTTATTTTCTTTCGTCCGAGACCTAGTCAGGATCTGTTGAAAAATTGAACTTATCATCCCACTCGCGACGGTTAACGAGCAATATAAGTCATTGATTTTCTTTTGGATAATTTTAACACGTAATTATGCGTTTTCGTCGATATCATAGTTTAATTTTTCCTTCACATTTACCATTTTCGCCTCAATCCGTGTTTTGTATAGAGTTATTATATTAATATATAGAGTAAAAACCGTTTGCGTTTACAAAACTCGTAATCGTATATATTTCGCAATTATATTAATTCCCAACAATTACCATGTAAAAACACGCGTAAAAATACACACTCGCATACCAGCTAATTAATTAATTAAACGATACACCTATACTTATTTATACTTCCAACGTACAGTAAATTTCTTAATACGCGTGAATACAATGTTAAGCTATGTGCGAACATTTACGTCAGTATTTATGGCTTTAAATGTTAGAAAAAGAAAAATTTTAGAATAATATAATTTAGAAAATAATAATAGATTGAATTTATCGATGCAATTATTTTGGCAATCGCAGTATTCTAGTAATTGTAGACAATTATAATTATTTGCCATCTGAACATAATTATTATTAAGTGCTGCCTATAATTATTTGCACAGTAAAAAAATTCGTTCAATTTCGTGAAATTCAGTCTTATCTGGGTGTGAAGTGGCATCCATAAAAAAATTATGATAAATTCACGTAAGCCTGTAAAAAAAAACGAAGAAAAAAATAAGACTAGTTGACCTAAACTAATTATTACACCTCGTTATCTAATATTTTTTTTTATTTAAATTTTTTAATTCTTTCCCCTTCCCTCCCTGTTTGATACGATTTTCCATGTAACTAAGTAAAAAGCTTACTTATATCGATTAAAGTTAAAACGCCTGATATTATATTATTATTTTTTATTTTTATCATTTGGGTGTTTTTCTTTAATCTATATAATACACATATTATGTAGGATATTATGCCTACAATACTACATAATAAACATGCATTTTCAATTACTTTACATAATATATATTATATTATTTTATCACCCTTGAAGTTTAATATTCATGTCATAAACTAATCAAAATCATGAGATTTCGTCACATTTTCTGAGATCTTATTCCAATTATCTTACATTAGGCTCTTCTATAAAGCCCATACAAACAAGTTCAAGTTCAATGCACTACAAATGAGAAGACACTCATTAACTATATTATGATCATTTGAATTTGAACCAATCTGCCGAGCACTAAATCTTTGTAATATTTTTTATACAATTATTTATTTTATACAAACATTCTTAATGACAAAACTTACTGTTGGATATTCTGATTGTTAATTATTGGGTGGATATTGTGCTAATATATTATAATATATGTTTTATGCAATAATAAATTGTTCATATTTTGGCGACATCGGAAATAGAACACGGCACCTCGGAAATGTTAGCCGACTATGTTTTTTTTCTTACAATTTCGTAATAGTGCTTACAAATGCATTTAATTCGTGTAGAATTTCAACATTTTTTTTTTTGGTTTCCGGAAAGAAGTCCGTCTCACCTGTACACAGGAAGCCATTTAAAGTAAACATTCGTGCTACCTGTGCAAAGTGTGTAATTTTTTGTGGCGAATCCACAGAGACAGACATACATGTAGGTACCTACGAACGATCGTAAAAACTTGATATTATGTATATTATTATCACAAAATTCCATTCATTTTATATTTTATGCGTTTCACTGTCTTAGAATTTTTATATTAAATAACATTCGCAGAACGTTATTATTTTAAATAAAACTCATCTCAATCTTTATTATTCAAATATTTATAATGATAAAAATAATATAATGTATTACAATATATAGTTGATTTACACGTGGTCATTAAAAATGACAAATTTTATACTCTCGTTTTTGAGCTGCGCATTATCGTTGAGATCCGTCTAATAAAAATCAGTTTTACAGCCTTCACGCATTTCTTTTATACCTCACGTATTCGTATTATTATATATTGTATTATATGCGTTTGACTTGCCGTCCAAAATATACTCGCGACGCAGACACCCGTTTATACGTGTAATATAATATAATATATACCCATCATACCCACTGCCGGCTGATAAGTTTTTCGAATAAGAGAAGAGACCCTTCGGACATATTATATGTTTATATCTCATAATAATTTAAAACATAAAATAAATACCTACATATACACATTATAATATAATCGTTTACCCTACAATGATATTTCCACCGGGAGGCGAACCCAAAACTTGAAATAAAAAAAAAATCGTCAAATAGGCCCGAACATAAATAATTATTATACAGCCAAATGTTTGATGTCTTTTTGCCGGAGGCCGTGGTCACATGTTTTTTTTTGTTATTTTATTTATCTTTATCTGTAAAATAATAATAATACTTACCTATAGTCGTCGAGAAAAAGGTGCAGCTCAGTGAGTAAAAAAAAAAAAAAAGTGGAGCGTCGTCGTGTTCCGGCGTTCGTCGCTATTACATCTTTTACCGCGTACTCAAAAATAAAATCGAAAACATATCTTGTCTTCACGTGCGTTTTTTCATTCTTTCTATTTTTCTTGTTTACCAATATTTTCGTCTACACATCATACGCGAGCGTACACGTGAAAGGGTATCCGCATACACACGTATAATGTGTAAAGGATACACCACGCCGGATATAGGAGTGTCCGCTACTGTTTGTTTTCTCCGCGTGCGTGTTTGTGTGTACCTATACTCGACGCTCTGTCAAGGTTTCTTAAAAATTAAAGGCGCGAACCGTGCTCACTTCTTATTTTAAGCTAATTACTCGGGTTTTTCATCGCGTAAACGTCGCGTACCTTATATTATACGGATATTATATACGTTGTAATTACTCGTTTTACAATGTGTACACAGCCACACGGTAAATTATTATTACTATTATTATTGTAATAAAGGTACGTCTTGACTTTCGATGAAACCGCTATTACGGGCTATTATAGTGTTATATTTTAATAATATTCTAATCATAATAATGTGTATGCCGTGTGTATAATAATATGTATAAAATATATAACAGTTGAAACGTATAAAAATTAACAAATATAATTAACGACGTTTTTTGTTTTGTTTCCCCCATAAAATATTAAATAGGTACAAATAAATTCCATCTTCATAAACTAAATAAAACATAG
The DNA here is from genome assembly GCF_019925205.1 of Metopolophium dirhodum. Lineage (NCBI taxonomy): Eukaryota > Metazoa > Arthropoda > Insecta > Hemiptera > Aphididae > Metopolophium > Metopolophium dirhodum. The sequence goes on along the minus strand of NC_083561.1, from coordinate 8,037,175 downwards.
TATTTTCTTCGCTTCTTCGTTTCCCATATCAATACGTATAGAACACCGCGGCCAGATAATATATTGCGCATATCATATTATTTTTATTTGTATTTGTATTTCAGTATTTGTCACCCAATCTATTAATTGCCCAATAAAAGCGTGCACCGCACGACCCGCCACCGCCACCGTCACACATCACGATAATAATATAATATAATGGGCCTTATTACTTTTTGACCGAGTAATTAACTACACATTATAATTTATAGTAATAGTATATTATTCAAAAACTATAAAACTCTCGTACGTTTTTACTACCCGGAATCAATTTTATCGGGTTCTATTAAACGTGCTCGAGACATTATAATATTATACATTTATTCCCCGGGAACCGATAAAAAATATATGTATATAAGAAAAAAACATTTTAGAATTCAATTAAAACAACAAAATTGCCATGAGTCGTAAACCGTCAGATATACGCAGCACCGCGTCATTATAATAATTCATAATATATTACTTGTGTATCATTATTATCATCATCGATCGTCTTGTATCTAAAAACACAACTCTCTGGATCGACGGTTCAATTACTGAGAATTCAATCATTTCGACTGACGCCAAGTGCGAGAATTTGGCAATTTTATTATTCACTAATACTGTATAATTTGTATAAAGCAGCAGCGGAAAATATATGTTCCGAACATTGGCATCTTGACAACTACGGTTTAGGGTTCTTTTTTAAATTTTTATTATTAATCCTGTAAATTATTTCGAAATATTTATCGTATTACGCATCTTATAGACGATGTACGAGTTTAACGCGTCTGTGTCCTGAAACAATATAAACGGATCACGAAAAAAATGACAAATTGCGTTAATGTGCTTTCGTTTAGCAGATTGCCTAACAGCTATTTTTTTCCAATCGGGAAATTTTCATTGTACATAAAAATAAAAACGGCGGTGGTAATAAATCTATATAATATAATATTATATTATACACAATATAGGTACTATATAGACATTAGACAATATATAAAGTAATACACGGGTGTAACCTATATAAAATACAATAAGTACATTGAATCGTAAATTTATTTATGTCAAATCAATATACCGGATAACGAATAAAATAAGAAAAAAACAAATGTACATTACGCCTACGATAAAGCCTATATATGTATGTATGTGTACAACCGAGTAAAATACCGATTCCTCCACACTTATATATTATATTATGTACGTATATATATAGGTAACGAAAGCTCGTTTAAAGGTTCGTCATGATATTGTGCATCTATAAATTATTATATTATTATGCCGCCGTGTACGCTGAGGTTTATAGAGGGATTATTAAATATGTATAATATATCTTTCCATGGATACACGACCTTGGTTTTCGCGGGCGGAATTCGCAATTTGTATCATTCTTATGTATTACATATTATTATCCTCTATATGCCACGAGTGTGTGCAGTGCACGACTGTGCACGTGGAATTTATATTATATAGCAATAGTCCATTTATATTAAAATCAAAATACATATAATAGGTAGGTATATACAAAAAAAAAAAAGAACGAACAATAAAAATGTGCGGAAAAACAATTTTTTCCTGGAATCAAAAGGCTATGCCTCATATACGCGCATTTCTCTTGGTAGGAAAAAATGCGTATAGGTACCTACTGCAGCAACGTGGAATCCAGTCGACCCAGATGCAGCAGAGACCGGGAGCGGTCGCCACGCGCGCTTGCGATACAAATTTAAACAAAAAACTGTACATCTATGTACGAACTATTGAAATTTATTTATACACTGCAATATTATTTTTATTATAATGTAGTGTTATTAGTTATTTTAATATCAATAAACGGATGAAAAACGGACGAGTACAACACGGTGTCCGGATTTATATCGAAATTTGCTGCCGGCCATTTAGGCTTGTATTTTTCCCTCCAACGTTGCAAGCATAATATGTAATATATATACGATATGAATGATATATATATATATATATACAAATGAGAGGAATAGTTTTTTTTGTGCTAAGTTTTTTTTTGTTACTGTCGACCGGCACGCAATCATCCGACTGAATTGGCCGAATAAATAAATATAAAAATATATAAAAAAAAAAAAGGCACTAATGTATGAAACGTCGAAAAAGGCGGCTAAGAACAAACAAAGACATAATTCACAAACACACACATACGCTCACTCGCGCATATATATTGTGTACGCGCGCATGGAAACCATAAACCTTTCTTTTGGCCGAAAAATCTCGCGTGAGTGTGTGTGTGTGTGTCAGTGAGTGCGTTTATCCTGTTACACGGATATTTTTTACTCCGAGCGAGCCGTGGGGGAATTATTATTATTATTATATCTTATATTTTTTTTAATTAATATTTCCCTCCCCCCCCCCATCAACCACCACCGCCACCACGCCACTATCACTGCCGTCTTGTACGCGCATTTCTGCCGACGCGTTATTATTATACACACAGACATCACACACACACACACACATACACACACACACGCGTATATTATATAGACAACGCCGCGGCCATATGGCTCTTCACTCGCGTATTATTATTACACAGAGGCGACCACTTCCCTCCACCCGTCCGCCGCGTACACACAATGGATATTTTCTGTTCTCCGAGTCCGTTTCGTGTACGCCGGACACTATAATGTGATACATAACGTGATGGTATTATGATTCCGATCGTCGCGCGACTTCGAAGCTATTCGGGGATGTCTGCTGAAATCCAAAAATGTATGGGTTTAGGTATACATATCTTTACAATCGACGCCCAGCGGTATCGTCTACCCATGTAATATCATGATATTAAACCGCGGTAGGTGCTTACGTACAGGTAGATATTATTGTAATACGCTATTACTGCAGATTTTTTTTTTTGATCTCTTTCGTTCGCGTGCTACAGATTATGTGCCGAAGTCTTGGCACGGACCCATGCCAACACCAAAACCCTGCAGTATATGTTATAACGTATATGTTTTATCGTAGAAAATGATTACCTATCGTAAATTTATAATTATTAATATATTTGAATCTAATAAACAACAAAAATAATCTTTCAAACTCCGACCACAGCTGCACTGTGTGGGCGGAGACTGTTATTCGGACGTGATATTATTATAATACATAAAATATGTATTAACAGATCTAATCTGTTACTCATATCAATAATACGTAGGTGCCCGTAGCATTAAATATAGAGCAAATTCATGTCTAAAATTGAATATTTTCGATAAAGCAATGTTTAAAAAGTCGATACCGGTAATCCTCGTACCGCTTATACGTATACGACCATATTAGTTTTCTTTTTAACAATAATTAATATTTGTACATTTTTTCGGGTGACATAGGACTTAGCACAATAATTGCACATCGGGTGGCCCGCGAGAACTGAGGAAATACGTTCATTGAGATCAACCGATATATATATATATATATATAGTTGGGCTCACAAACACATAAAAATAATATCTATAGCCTATCGCGCACGGGCCTTATAAACCCGGTGATAAAATCGAGGGAAGAATAAAAACTCCGCGTTGAACGAAACGACGGAAACGTAAAATTATGTGTATGGGTAAAACTATATAAGTAACGACCCGACGACCGTGTTATAATATTATAGCAAAACGCGTACATAATCGGAATCGAATTAGGTAAAAGTTGATGAAAGACATGAAAATGTTTGCTGACAAGACCTATCCATTGCGTGCAGTGGTGCCTAAGCATGGTGATTAAGAAAATTCGGGAGAGGCTAACTCCGAAATAGTTTTTGAAAACGAAGAGGCAGTGATCATATTTTATGCGACGGGTCCCAGATGTGGTTTTTTAAAGTGTTTTTCGCGGTATACAACACATGTATATATTATTATGTTATATTATACCCGCATGTCTACCGAGTTGGGTTTCTTAAAATCCATCTTTAACAGTTTCGCAAACGCATTAGTATTTCGGTTCTTTTTGCAAACCATTATTTTCCACGAACTCGTCGTCGTCACACCGTGGACCTCCTCGTCCGATGCCGCCACCGCCACGCATAACAAAACGAACGTTACGACTTGCGACTTTACGATCTCGACGGGTGGCAGCGGCGGGGACGTGCTACAATATTTATTGTTATTATTATTTTGTTCGTTCTCGCCCGCGAAGAAATCGCGTGAAATTTCCACAGATATCCAGTGTAGCCGTATAAACTCGTAGTCATATAATTCGCTTTTTGCAGCGTTATAATGATATTATGTATGTACGTTTTTACATCTATATATATATATATATATATAAACCTAAACGTATTATATTATACATGATATGGGCGTCTTGTGGCATACAATAATTTCATCTGGCGGCGAGATATTATCGTTGTAGATCATATTATTGTTATTATTATTTGGGTGTACGCCGCTGGGTTTTGATCGACGATGACAGTTCTCGGCGAAAAATCTTCGGCAGTAAAAATGTTGTTTTTTTAAGCCGTCTCGTTATCGCGGGCTTCTTTCGCGGCGGCGGCGGCGGCGGCGGTATAGGCGAGTTAGGGTTTTGATGAGCGGGTGGCGGCGGCGGTGGTGGCCGGAACGCGCATAATGCGCGTTTAAGGAGAGAACACGCATAATGTCCGTTGAACTCGCAAACAAACGTAATGTAATAATGCCGGTTCCGTCTGTCGGCGGCGGCGGCGATAGATATAGATGCAGATTGTGCGCGGCTGCGAAAACCGGTACGGTGTACGACGACGACGACGAACGGCGGCGGCGGGTACACGCCTGGAATGGGAGCAGTTCGGATTAGCATACGATACACTTATATATTATGAGTGCGCGTACACACACACTACGACACACGCACTCAGAGATATACATGTATACATGTGAATTAATACTGTTTTATTATGCGCTTTTAAAACCGGGTTTTATGTATATGTATACCAATACCGCGACGAGATTATACTATTATTTCGTATTTTTTTAATTTTTTTTTTTTTTTTGTTCTCATAGCCAACTGCGCGATATAGAAATAAATAAATAAATAGTATTAATATAATAATAATAATGATAATACGATGTAGAGGAGAGCGAGCGAAACGGGTGCAGGGGAAGGTATAGGACGAGAGAAAAAAAAAACGGGAAAAATTGTAATAATCGTTCGCGTATATATAATAATGTACGCTCATTTATATATACATATTATTTTGTATATATTATGCCGGTCGTACATCAATTATTATATTATTACATGCAACCATTGTTGTATGCGCTTTTTATTGCAATACTGTAGTACGTTTTGTCCAAGTATAAACGTCTGTGTGCGAATGCCTGCGTGTGTGTGAGTATCATAGGCGGATCTATACAAACAAAACCGACCACCCCCAAATCGGTTTTTTTTAACAAAATTAATTTCCGTTTAAATTAAAATTTTTTCCAGACATATAAACAAATTATACATAAATACACACACACACACACACACACGAACACACACACAAATACAAAACACGCTGCTAGTCCCTGTCCTTCGTCCCTGACTTTTTCCTAGTACTCGACCGCCATAAAAAAAAAATAAAAAAAATAAATAAATAAAACTGAGGAAAAACTTTTTCGGATCAATACTGAAAAGCAGTTTAAACACACAACAAAGACTGCAACATTTCTTTTTTTTTCTTTTTTTTTTTCATTTCTTTTTCCCAGCAGACGAATACATTACCGTCTGCAAAAAACCGATAACGTCGAGACTTTTACGACATTTGCCCGTGTAAAAGTACAGTTTTATCGTCAAAACTTATGGAAACCCGAAAATGATTGCGTTGCAATCGTATGTATATTGTATATGTATACATACATATATATATATATATAAATAATATATAGGTACACCTACCGGTGGTGGCATAGAAGGGGTTGGAAGGGAGAGAGTCAAGGGGAAGGAGAGACCAATGTTACACGACGACGAATGCGGCGGCGTGGTGACGGTGATATACACAGTGAATTGATTTAAATGCAGTTTTTGCGTAGCGCGGGTTCACCCCGAAAACGAGGACGACTGACCCACATATTAATATCATACATTAGCCGCGTCTCGAGTGGTTTTTTTATTTTTCGTTTCAAAAACCAGTTCAATCTCGTAAAAACGATTATTTTATAAGAAAAATCCACGTCATCCGCTGGCCGGTTATACTAGACCAGTTTTCATGTAATCATGATAGATAGACGCATGTGTTTTCCGTTTTAATATTATTATTATTATTATATATTTTTTTTTAAGTAAAAACCGTAAAACGCCCCGAGGTTGAATTCAAATCGGATACACTGTAATTTCGCCAATTTTTTCCTACTTTTTAATCGTGCTGATATTATACCTACCTACCAATATAACGTTATTATATATTTATGCGTAGTGTATCTATATAGATAGATATATAGACCGTGTGCAGCACATCGTTATTTTATGCAAACGTTGCGGTCGCCCGTTTCGCGGTGGTGTTCAAACCGCTCATCAGTCTAGCGTGCTCCGGTTGTCAGAAGCGTTCTGACCACAAACGAAAATACCGACCGAAACCGCGTGGTTACAAACAATATACATACCTGTACAGTATAATACAACCAGTAGAATATATGTCGGTAATATTTTAAAATCGCTCATTTTCTCTTTTTCTTTCCTATCGATCTCCCGCCCACGTTTTTCCTTTTTCCAATTATAACATTATTTTTTATGCGCCCGTTTCGGGGCTATTCCACCGGTAAATGTAAAGTGTAGGTTTAAAAAAAAAAAATGTATGTTATGTCGTTTGAACGTGATTTTCACTTTTTGTCACACCACTATAATAAAGCTGCAGTGGCGTGGACCGAAAACGGCGTGCCGGCCGGCCGCGCACAAAAGGAGCAATTAACGTATAATTAATATTGTTTCACGCTGAGAACCACTTGATCGACGCGCGCGCATACCATAATATTAATATTATATATAGGTACCCTCGCCTCTATATCTATACATAATATATTATATATATGTTTGTGTATACGGTCTCGAGAACAAAAAGATTGTACGGTTTTGTGTGATGTGATTATTATCTCTCTGGAGCTATTGTAAAAGCGCCAAGAATACTGATCGTTTCATATATATATACCCACAATAAATATTATATGGTAAAAGAAAGAAAAAAATAATACTCGCGTTCGTCTTATATATTATATTTTATATATATACCGTACATGGGTACACGGCCGCGCCTATAAAACGTGTTAATGGATGTATAATATTATTTCACCCACCTCCCCCTCCCACAAACCCAGCGTACACAGCCACCGCCGTCGTCGTCATAATCCCAAAAGGTTAAAAACGCAATGACGGCTGTTTTCGTTATGACGCGCAATGATTATGTTATATTTATAATAATTTTTTTTATATCAATAATGTATACGCCAGACACCAGTAGAGCCGGCGTGGGTATACCGCAACAGACGGACTAAGAGATGGACACGGATAGAGAGAGAGAGAGAGAGAATCGCATTAGATACACATCACACCCTATATATGTACATATATATATATTATGATATGTAAAATGTAAATTATCATTCATGATTATCGTGGTACGAGGATTTAGGGGACGTCGCGCGTCGTAGTCGATGATGAAAACTCACACGACACCATATGACGATAAAATAACAAAAAAATAAAAATGCAGAGTAGTAAAAATATCGAAAGAAATAATCGAGAGGCAGTCTCTGGCACTTTACACTTTACTTTTTGTTGTTTTATGTGCCGCCGGACAAAAGCGTATTGTAGGACTTGGGCATTATAATAATATAGTGTGTGCGCGAGTGAGTGTGCAGTGTGTCTGTAATGTGTGTAACGGCGATAAAACGCCTTTGACGTTTTTACTACATGAATAATGCGTAATAACCGTTTCGACGATAATAATCCATGTTTGTCGTGACATAATATTATTAGCCGAAACAGCGACAGGTTTCCAATAAGGTAACTTTATTTATTATATGTAATGTAACTACCACATAATAGCTAGGCAAAACAACCTAGCCGAATTTCGGGTAAACGAGCGGGTTTTATATTCTGCTGACCGAATCCAGCTATCGATAACTTAATTTAACGTTTAGGCGAAATATTATAATATTAAATTATACATTAATAGTTTTTTTATTAATATTAAAATATTATATTAAATTATTAAATAAGTATACAAGTGGAAGACAGGCGGTATGTGGGTAACGCGTTAGTACATATACATTTATATGCCTAGTGTTAATTTACTTAATTTAAATAAAAATATAGCATTTTCGTCGCTGATGTTTATTTTTTCACGAGCAGCGAGTTACAGGTACCACTGTGAAAACTCGGTAACTTATCACTTTATCGTATCGCCGTAAATCCGTTTGTGCCCACCTGCAGCCGATCAACCGTACCGTATACCCGGTAACCGTGGTAGCCCGACACAGCTATAATACAGCAACAAACGACCGTACGATATTATAATATTTTATTTATAATAATGTAGGTACACAACACCGTACGATAATAATATTATAATAAGAGAGGACAAGAAAAAAAACGAGTCGTGTGCGCACGCAATCGACCACGTGGACGAGAGGAGCTAGACGGCCGCGGCGTAAACGGACCGTGAATGAATCAACCGGTTCTCTCGGCGGTTACGCTCCTCGCACCCTCGGCCCCGCGCATCGAGACGGTCGATCGGTCCGCCGCCGCAGCCCTCGTCGGGCACGTGACATCGGAAGCGCGCGCGCGCCCACCGGTTCGGACCGCGGCCCCCGCAACCACCGAACGACTGTTATCTGTCGCGTGTTATCGGCCGACGAGACGTTAATGCATGCGACACGAATAAAATAATATTATGTTGATTTATCCCGCGTGCGATGATCGACAACAGACTTTTCCGAGCGAATATCCGTAATAATAATAATGATAATAATAAAAATTATCGCGTTTTCTACTACGACGGGGACCACCGACGACGAGCCGAGAATTGCGTTTTCGTGTTTTATATCGTTCGAATTTATTATTATTTTATTTTCCCGGCACCGATCACGAGGGCTATATATGTATATATTATGTATTATATGTATAGTTCTACACTTCTACATTAAGCATTATCTATATGACGCCATGCGTACCTACACTTAGTAGTTAGTACGATATAAACCCCCATCCCCCACCAATCACCACCACTCAAACCACACACACACTAATCAGCTCTCAGTTTACCAATTTATATTCTAAGTTTTCTATCAATAATTAATATTAGTCTTGTCCTTGAATTTCCTCTCGCAATAACTAACAAAAAAAAAAACAAATTCTAAAGAATCCAAAATGCATAGAATATATACGTTATAATAATATAAGCCCTCCATAGGCATATTGTAATGTTTGATAATTCAAGTGGAAAACTCGGAGATTATACAGCACTTAAACACTGTACGACCAGGGATATTATATTATTATGTTTTAATTTATTTTACGTGTATACTAATTTATCGTACATCAGCCCAACCTTTTTAAACGTGAGTCTGAACATGTGAATTTCGTTACACGGCTGTGGTGGTGGTGTAACTCAATAGTTTATAGCTTGTCAATTAGGGTGAGGAGGGGATTAGGGAGATTGTTCTTTTCCGAATCCACCTACCTATTTAATAGTATCGTCTTTTATATTGAACGTGTTGTGGTGTATTATTGCTTCTAAAAATTCTGATTGATTCATTATGGTACAATATCGTATATGTTATATTTTATGGTATAACTGTAGGTACCTATATGATATACGTGTACCTAGCATTGCTATAGTAATTACGAACACATAAATATTATATACACTCACTTACAAGTTGCAAGCTTATACATCGCAGTCATGGCCCTTAGGTACTACATGCGCAAAACCGATGCAGTATAGCACTTATACTTGTATAATACCTACGTCGAAAAACTACCTATTAGGTGCTCGTACGTGTCCAAAGCGTTGGCGCTCGAACACTGTAGACTGCAGTATAATATTATACGGATACCCGAGCTATATAATATGTGTAGACACCTGCTGCTGCAGCGGATTCGAATTATTAATACCGAATCACACGTTTATGTGAACATAATATATAATATATTATCGAGTTTAACGATATATAATATAGAGTATTCTCTATTATATTATGAATATAAATATTATACGGGTCTGGGCGTGCTAAAATATATGTATATATAATATATTATTATTGTGTATTATTATGAGGTCACGTTCTCGTCCGTATATTATGTATTATATATAATATATCATACATAATATGCATAATATATTATCATATAAACGAACGAAAAAAAAAATATAGAACGATATTTCGATATGATCAATGACAATAAAATATAATAACAACTTTTATCGGTAGTGCGTATACCTCTGTCTAGATTAATATAACCTTTCGAGACACCGAGTCTGCAATGTAATTTAGCGGCAGCTATATTATAAACAGCGTTTAGTTCGATTTTTTACCGATGTTCGGTAGATATTATATACGTAATTTGTGTGAGTACGTCGCGGTCAACGCCTATTTAATACACCTGTAAAAATTGTAATACCTAGTACCTATCTAATAATGCACGTTAGGGCTCATACGATTATACATATAGTAACGCAATCGTTGGTTTTTCGCGCACCTGCAATAGGATAGAATGGGATAGACACGCCTTCGAATAGATGTAGATTGATACGTGTAAGTTGGCTGAAAATCAAAAAAATAGAAATCGATAAGATACCGATATTTTTTTTAGTTTGTACGCATTTTGAGTTGTAAATAACGACGCGTGGAACACATCAAGTATAGGTAATATAATATATAGGTACATACAGTATATATTAATTATATACGGCCATACGGGTATATAATACAGGTGAAATTGTGTATTTTGAAGGCCGTTCCCAATTCCCATACCGAGGTAAACACATTTTTTGCCAAAAAACTCATGTTAACAGTAATTACACGTATTTTCATTTAAATTATTAATACAATATTTCCAGACCCCCAGGGAGTTGGCAATTTTAGATTTCGGCATTCCGACGCGACCTCCACGCCGCCGCATATTATAATAATATTATATTATATGCCAACCGGTCCGATCAATCAGCGGCTTGTCACGTTTTCTCGAATAAACCGAAAAACGAACTCTCGCGAGTTTTGCGACTCGTTGGATATACACATAATATTATAACATGCATACTAATAATATAATAAAACTACGTTGCATAATTATTATTATTTTGTATTCTAAGTACGCTTAACGACGCTGGACAATATATACTTTTGAACTTTCTTATTAATGCTCTATTGATTTAACGGTCAATCTATTTATTATTATTATTATTACTATGTATATCTGTTATTGGGTTTCACGTGAATGAGAACGAGTGCACGATTTCTTGTTGAAAACAATTTAACAGCTGTTTGTATGGGAAAAAAAGGAGTGTTTTAATAACTATAAATAATATTATAATTTGTAATATTTTCAACCGATAATTGTTTCAACTGCGATGGTATACTTTTACATATACTTTAAAATACATATAATTTCACATATATTATATGCCGCTATATAATAATTATTTTTCACGCATAATTACTATCATTCAAACGATTTAATATCAGACGCAGCAAAATCAACAATTTTAGGCGATGGTAAAAATGGGAGTAGTAATATAATATATATACTGTATAAGTACTCGCGCGGATATTACAAGATTTCATTGCGAGCGCGGTCTGGTTAAAACGTGCACCCGTCAATAAGTAAAATCCGTGTGTTCTTTTAATATTTTTGTCTTAAAAGATGTTTTATACACATATGCACATATATATATGTATACATCCATATCTATATATTATATATAAATAGGGTCGGATGCTGCGCCGCATTCATTATCGCAGATTACACGAAAATATTGTAAATACCCAACAAAAGAATCGTGCATTTACATATTCACCGAGCATCGTCGGTTATTAAATAAATCTTATTAACATAACAAATGTGTTACATCCTTTCACTTTTGATAGGTTACGCACACATACACACAAAAAAAAAGGTTCGTTCATTCATTCATTGAAAAATAAAGTAGGTATATATAAATATTATATGATAATAATATGTTATAATATTTTATTACCGTTTTATTTCTCGTCCGTTTCCCATCGTGAGATAATAATATTATAGTTATCGCACATCGTCTGGACCTTGATGTCATTCTATCCACATCTCACCCGTCGTTCAAACGAAGAGACGTATTTATTTTTTTTCCTGTCCGGCCTATCTGCGCAGCGTGTTTAACGTATTAATATTATAACCGTTCGCGATCGGCAGAGGGGACGGCGGCGACATCGACGGAGGGAACAGACATCACTTTTCGCGCTTTCAAAAAAACTTGTTCTAAGCACGTCATTCCGCGGTGCGCACTCTATATTATACACACTGTACAACGTAAGTATGAAGTGACTTTATAGATATAGGTACCCACACCACTACACGCGATGTAGGTATATAAAAACGAAATTCTACTGTGGGCGCGAGCGTTTTACTCTAAATTCCGAGAATACGGCTAAGGAGGAGCGATATCTGTGTGTGTGTGTGTGTGTGTGTGTGTGTGTGTATACATAGTAAATATATATTTCGTATACGATATGGTCCGCGGGCGATCTTTTTTGTGTTTAACTGAAAAAAATACAAAACCGGATCGACCGCGACGGCCAACCGCGTATACCCATACGGTTAAATAGACATCGTATATAATGTAATATAATGATACGTTGAAAAAATAATCATAATAAATATACCTACCTAAATAATAATATCGCATAAAATATAAGGTGTTAAAATAATGCACGGAATGACGGAATGTATATTAATAGTGGTGACTCTGTTTTTTTAACGACGCCGTTTTGGACATTTTCGCGTTAATAACCCGCCGGAGTCTCGTTTTTTTTTTTTTATATATTTTATATAAATGCGTTTCATCTCGGTTGGCTGAATAGGCATAATTGGCCAAGTCGTCTGTGCGTCGTCTGTTCGTGTCGTATACGCGTATAAATGATATTGTAATGTATACAGCGTGCTCGCCACCTCACGAGGAAAAAAAAAATGTTAATATAATAACAATAATAGTAAACATACCTTATAATGGCAGCCTGCGACGATGGAGAGCGGAGACGACGACGATTCGACGTGACGCCATCGCACCTTTGCGAACGGCGGAAGCGTGTCGAACACCACACCGTTAAACGTATAAATATAATCGCCACGGCCCGTCAGGTGTATAATATAGATAATAATAATAATAATTGATGATTGTTTTCTTTTTTCCATTTCGATAATAATTATTATAAATCATTGCCTATTATAATAATATATCCGTCCGTTATTGGCGCGTTTCTTCCCGTTCGGTATTGCAGCCACTACATAATGATATTGTATTATTGTCGCTTGCGTTTAAAATGCCGTGGTGTTCATATTATTATATTATTTACACACGGCCGACATACGTCGATTTTCCGTTACGATCGAATCGTCTTATCATCGTTATACACGTAAATCAACCATATTGTGCCTATATACTACATTATAATTACTTTTGTCCATGCTTGAGCGTAATCACAGAACCCATACGTACGCATAACTATGTCCATTACCTAACGACATTTACCGAGTCGAATCGTTGTGAAACTGCAGGAACAATGTATACTATAATATCGTTACATTGGGATACATACACCTACGACGTCCGAAAGTTGTCTTTTCGTAGTGCTAATATTGTTGAAAATTTGAAATATAACATTTAGTTACAATAACTGCGCAGCAATAAACGACTGGGGTAGGTAGTTAAAAAAAAATACTGAACCTATACTGTATGTTTAATAATATTATATTGGGCGACGACTGTACGTCAACATATATGCATGTACAGTTCCACGTTTTTCGTATGGCGTGTGACGATAATAAAAATAAAATTCGAATCTCTATACACCTATAATATTATGTCCGTATAGTGTATATATGATGTATTATGAGCGAGAATGGAGGAGACAATATAAATACAATAGTATATATTATTGTCATTTGAACGTCATGCTTTGTATTTTTGAAATTGATTTCGAAATTGATTAAGTCAAACGGACACACACTCGCACATAAAAAGACCATTGCGGCCCACAAGGGTGCCACGCACATATATTATATATGATATTTGTCTATGGGGGAAACGCCGTTCGGGTGACATGTCCTATGTCGGCAGTGGCGATGGCGGCAGAGGATTATGGGAGCGTTGACCATGATGATGATGATCAATATGTTCGGGAAAAATTGGAGGAAGGCCGAAAACAAAAGGAAACTTAAAACGGGTTCGTGATTCCAAAATGGCGACCGTACGGTCGACTTATGCAAATATTAATAACGGACGATGGGAACTTTATATATGTATATTTATCGGGGAAAAAAGGAAAAAAAAGAATGTAAGGGTTACCGACAAACAAACACAATAGCAATAATAAAATATATAGAAGGGGTATATATATTTTTTTTAATACTCTTTGAGAACTCGTTACGTGCTAGGGGTACTCACTTCTGTGTGTGTGTGTGTGTGTGTTTGCATATGAATAGGAGTTCAATTTTTTTTTTTAATTCTTCCCTACAGTAAAACAGCTAGAGCGGGAAAGGCGTTCGCGGGCGGGTTACACGTCGTAAATACTAATATTCGATATGAGTCATTATTTTTAATGAAAAGCGCCGTAAAGCCCGGTGTCAATTTTGGAAGCACGAAACGCGCCCGCGTGAGTCATCGAAAAGGAAAAATGCATATTCCACACAAAAAAATATATATGTATACAATAGAAATTATACGGGTCGACCAAAATTCGTTTTTTCCCCCGTTTGAACATAATAATATTTAAACGGTCCTCTAATGAATCCTCGTAGAATATATACCCTTGAAGCTAATTAGATTCCATTATATAATCTCCATCGCCGCCGCTGCGCTGCGATGGATATATCGTGCGTGCACTAATTCTCCGGGCCCGCTGAGGTCGTTCTTATTGGCTCGTTAATCATATTTTAATTAAAAATAAAAAAATTAAGAGAGAAAAAATATTATACATATAATAATAATATATTATATATATATACATACATACGCTGCACACTACACGTTCGCTGGCGTATATGATGCGTATAAACTCGGGTAAAATACGAAAAAGAATACACAGAGCTGGGTTTGTTTAGACGATATTACGGTGGGCCGGCAGACCGTGTTTTTTGAGGTCATTTATCATTTCGTACGAGACGATAGCCGGCAGACACACTCCTTCATCGTATTTATTTATTTATTTTTTCTTCTTATTCTTTCTCCGCGTCTCCTCGTGTTCTCTCTTAACTAACCGGGGGAATCTTAATTATTTTGGTTTTTTTGACAAAAACAAAGATTTATTATTGTTCTTTTGTTCGCAGACGTCGTCAAATATGACGGGAATTTAATTACATCTGTATAATAATAATAATAATAATAATAATAGTAATAATAATATATAGTGTTTATAAAAACGGTCAGATCTTTGTTCTAAACGTCGTCATTGTTGTCGGGTGGGCATCATAATATTATACATATTAGGTGATGCATTTCGTTTTCTTTTGGACTCTTAACTGACAGTGACGAGGAAGCTATATTTATAAATACATATACGCACTGTGGGCTTTGCTGTATGAGTGTGTATGTATTATGTGACGTCCATTATATTATATAGTTTTCGAGATATTCGCGAGTTTTAATTACGGCGATACGTGTATATAATATATTTTGCCATTAAATGTATTGAATTTTCGACCGTATATTGTTTTTAGATTTCTTTTGATCGTTCCGTATATACATTAACACTCGGGATCTCGATCCAAGGTTATAACAATATCAATACGCCTGTACACGGATAATTATTATTTCTGTATAATGTATTCAACAAGTATAGGAGCAACAATAATTTCAAAAATCTCTGCATCTGGAATTGAAATGATAATATAATACGCATTATGGTACATATAGTAATATCTGAAATATAGGTCTTGCGCCGAGACTGCACCCCGCGCAATATATAGACGCGAGTACACGACACCGCGAGCTGCAGTCTCGCAATAGTTAAAATACATAGATGTATAGTATATTATATAGTCCCGCAGACCTTGCCCGATTTTTATTTCAGGGGAACTCATTATTATTATTATTCCAACTTACAATAAACATAATAATATATACATATACAGACAAACGCCATCGGCGGCGACGTGTCGTTTCGCGAATAATTTTTGTCTTTTATATAGGTATATAACATTATAATACGCGCGCAATGCAGTGTATACATATACAATGTTGAGTGTAACGTAGTTGCACAATAATATGGTCGCGAACAATGTGATTTACATACATTTGCGTGCAAATCCGAAACCCCGCAAAGACCACATAATTATAATAATACATACATATATATTATGTCGGACGCGATTCGACTTTTTTTATCGTCTAAACACATATTTTACCCGCGCGCGAACACGTAATACACATATATACTCTCTGCGCTTGTGTATAGGTACTCGTAAATTATTATATCATTATATGGTATGTACATTAGGTCGTACAGTAGCAATGCGCGAGAATCCGTCATCAAATAATAATAATAATAATATACGCAACGACTATAATACAAGCCGATCGTCGTGATATTAGACGTACGTCTTGTCGTCGTGAAAACTGCAGCCGCGG
The DNA here is from genome assembly GCF_019925205.1 of Metopolophium dirhodum. Taxonomy (NCBI): domain Eukaryota; kingdom Metazoa; phylum Arthropoda; class Insecta; order Hemiptera; family Aphididae; genus Metopolophium; species Metopolophium dirhodum. The sequence continues at coordinate 8,020,362 of NC_083561.1, read as the reverse complement.
GTTGCCTACCTATATATCATTATAATATTGTAAATACTAAATATGGTAATATATACCTATATTATATATTATGATATGATGATCACGCGACACAAAAATGTAGACCGTTCTCCGTGGTGTGATTTCGGTTAAATGTATACGAGCGAGTACAATATTGTATCAAAGCAGTAGCAGTGCGATTCTACCGGCCGGATATATTACCGCGCGTATAACCATTATTTTATCCCTAAAATAAATTTAAAAAAATTGCATTACTCGAACCATAATTAAAGTCAAGTGGGGTTCGCCAACGCGACCGCCACGACGACGCACGGACGCTATTAAAAATAAAACACATCGAACCGCACAATAATAATATTATGATATAGGAACCTCCTATATATACATATACAATATGAAAAATATTTATTGTGGGCAGGTGAGTTGTTTTTTTCGCGGCTGCAGTGTATAACAACATGTGTGTGTGTGTGTGTGTGTGTACGTGTGTATACTTATAAATTATAATATTATATTATACATGTACACGGACTTTACTCCAAACGGGCGATCGTAATATTTATTACTTTTGCGTTGAACGTAAGGACTTGACCCATGTCGTCGCACTGCTGCTGCTGCTGCTGCAGAAAATTGATTTAGTCGGCCAAAATTATTAACACGCCGCCCGCCCGCCGCAACGTAATAAATTATGTAAAGGATTATAATGTAAACCAGCGCAACTCGGTGCGGGTATATTATTTACAGTTAAACTTACTCGGAAGACGTCATGTAGGTATATAGGTATAACTATAATATTATGTTGAAAATATCGAATTATATGTATAATCGTTATTCTTCACTAATACACAATTTTTTCCGTTGTTCGTGCCTGCACATCGACCATTAACTCCATGAACAATATAGGTTATTACAATCCGTATAATTTCGAATTTATTTTCGCTTAATATTTGTGTTTCAAAAGCTCGTTCTTGAATTTGATTCGTAATCGTTGAGCTGTGGTTGGTACAAGGAACTCGCGAATTCACAAAAATCAAAGAGTTTTCGTTGTAAATGTAATTACCCAGTAACTGAACATAATCTGCAGGATGTACCTATTCCTCTCGAAATGTACATTGTTCGATACAATTTTAACATAAATTATACCGATTGAATACAATTTAATATGTAATGTACGTATTGTACGGCCTAACAGTATACCAAGTATATACGATGGATATATGCTATACTTGAGTTAGATTTGATATATTAGGTAGGTACCTATGCGTATTAACTGCATGCGTGTTATAACACATTATATACGTTTTTATACATCGCCCACGCGACCAACGGATAAACAATTTTATACGATTTCGCAAACGATTGTGTGTTTTCATATGCATAAATGTATAATAAATAGGTATGCAACGCGTATCGGAAACGTGTTATTATTTTATTTTTCCGATTCGCGGCCGGACACCCGGGGTACACTACACACTGCGGTATTCTATTACATATATACACATTAATACATTATATTATATTATATATTGTGCGGTGCGCGTCGAACAACAGAATAATAATGAAAAAAAAACCAAATCATAACTATTACTATATGCCTCGGTGTATAATATTATTATTATATATCGTGCCAGTACAAAAGAATAACACTCGATAACACGACATAGTATATATATATATATATAATAATATACATACACACACACACTATATAGGTACACGCGTATTAAAAAAGCGGCGTCAGACTGCAACAACCGGAAGATCGCGGCGTGACCAATCGGCCGCCGCACGTTTGACTCGCTGGCGCCCGAACCGACCGACGATGGACCTATATAACCGTATTTTCGTATTATCGTCGTCGTCGGTATATTATACCTACGTCGTTGTGTACTACACGGTGTCGTTGTTGCTTATATGCACACACACACACATGCATATATATTATAACTTATATTATATAAATATAAAAGCTGGCTCACGCTTTTTATTTGAATATAAATTACATTTTGCAATGTTACGCAGGCACATTTTACAGGAGGCTCACATAATATCACGGGTACGCCGCTGTGGCGTTGCGTTGACTTCATGTACCGTCGTTAATGTCTCCAATAAATATAATCGATAATAATAATAATAATACATCGTTACTGTTATTGTACATTTTCATCGTAGTTTGGGTCAACAACACCCACTCCTCGAGTAATTTCAGATTTCGTATTGTTATAAACCTATACCTATATAGTTATACATAATATATATTATCATACATTTCTAAACCGATAGCGTACAACTATTTGCTCGTACATCGATATTACCTACCTATCTATGAACGATTCGCACGTGAGATATTATGTGCATGTGCATCGGTGGCATCGCGAACTTACTGCTCAATATAGGTACCTATACCTACTTGCTAATAACAGTATATTATGAAGGTTTTACTTTTTAACACATAATTTATATTTGTCTATTTAATACAAAGACATCATAACAATATTATTCTGTAGTGCATTCGTGGTGTATACACGATCTCGTTGTGTATATACCCATCGTATAATCGACTTTTATAGGGAGAAAGTCGTCCACTTCATCATCGTCATCATCCGCATGCCGTACCCCTACGTCTGGTTATTGTTATTAGACCGTATATATATAGTGACCTTTGCGTCAGGTCGTAAAAGCTTAATTTCGCGACGTACCTATTACTTTTTTTTATTTTTTTATTAGCCCCTGGACGAAAATGAACGTTGCCAAGACACATCGATTCGATTTATATACGCACAAAAGACCGGCATTTTCACGGTTTTATACAATATAACGACCTCAACATATTATTCATCTATGAGTTACGAATCACTGATGAGAAATAGAGCCTAAATCTAGTTTTTACATATTTTCAGTTGAGTTAAACAACGTTTTATTTAGTCAGTTTGCAGTTTTTCTAACTTCAAACTGTTATGATTTATGATTCATAGATGTTGTTTTATTAGTATTTAATTTCGTTCATAGACCGATTTTTTTCTAGAATTTTGTTTATAAAAAGCTTATTTTTAAAAAACATTGGAGATATGTAGATAGGCGCGTAGATGGATATATTCTATTATTAGTATCTCATACTCGCATAGCCTTGTGTCGCGCCCGATACTCCCAGCAAGCACAAATCAGTTTGGAATGCGTCCTCAACTTGAATCCCACAACAAATGTGACGAAAAGAGTAAAAGACCGTACTGCAGCAGCCGCGACAAGGACGGGAGTGCGCACAAGAAGGGCGATTGGAAATTCCAGTAAAACACAATGAGACATTGTGGGAACGGGCACAAAAGGACGTCCTTCAGTTGCGATGTCTTGTATACTCTTGTATATATATGTATGACAGTCCTAGTCTATAGGTGTCTATAATACGCGTATATCTCTATATAATATATACGCCTGCAGTAGCGGACAACAATGTTTTTTTCGAGAGAAAAAAAACAGAAAAGGGAAATCGCGTATTTTCAAAATCTTACTATATTGTGCAATTAATACAGTCGTTTACTCCGTAATTCACTGCAGCCGGCTATATTTTGAGTCGCTTGCAGCTGCCGAAAATCCTTGTCAGTTTACGAAAAATACCCTCGCGTAAAACAAACACAATAATAATTCTATCCTTTTGCCGATCGCGCCATTGGGAAATTAATAACTATTTTACTATATCATTTAGTCTCGAAAGTCGTTTCGTAACCGTTTCGTATTTCACCTGATCGGATTATTACTGCTATATTATAATTTTTTTATCGAAATGCAAAACACTTTACTATATTTTATATACCGTCTGCGACGGCCGTGTCATTTACAACCAGGGGAACCACACCTGTATATTATCGGTAACCAGGTGTCAGCGCATTTTTTTTTTTGTTATTATATGTATATAGGTATATATATACGTGTGTAATTTTTTTTTTTTTTTGTTTCCGGCAGTCCGATTTTATTATTCGAGTGCAAAAAGGTTAGCTGAAACCTAACTCCTATTGTTTTTCGAATAATTTAAAACGAAAAACATCGATCACCACAAAAGTCAGACTGCTCAGTCTGACAACCTACAACGTGTGCGTTTGTCGGGCGTGACACCGCCAACATTACAGTAGTATTATAGTCATAATATGTTTATAGGTTATTAAACCGGGCACACGACAATACGCTTCTTCCACGCGAAATTTACCCTTTTTCCGCATTATGTAATATTAAACATAATATACGACCATCACCGGATCGACTGTTTTGCATTTTATTATTTTTCTTTTTTGTTTATATTGATCGCCGCCGCCCGAAAAAGCGAACTATTAAGTGGTTATCCCTCGCACCAATATTGAATTGCAACTGGGAGGGTACGAAATCGATCCAAAATAAAGACACCGCAAGGATATGTCGTGTGGATACGGTTCATTGATTTGCGGGGCACATTTTATTTCCTTTTTTTTTTTTTTTGGCCCGACCTACACTTGAACGAGTACCTATAAAATATATCATGGGGACCGGCATACTGCATGCTGCACGAGCAGCTCGTGTGTGACTAATGATTTCGGGGGCTTTCCTTTCGCGCTCCCGTCGAAACACACCTGATCATGATTGTCAACCCCTCGTCGGCTTCGGTTTGACCTTTGCGATTTATTGTTAAATTATTACTTTTTTTTTTTTTATCAAACAATTTTTTTTCGTATAAGTCGCTATATATTTATAACTTTATAAGTAATAGGTTACGTTCGCGCGTCCGTCATAGTTATAATATGCTCGCGCACGATAAACGCGTAATACTCGCCACGATAAATACCTAAATCAGTCGGTATACCTATTGGCTATTGCTTTCACTTCGTCTAGACTCTGGACCGTTTTGAAAATCGATTATCGCTGACGTATAGTGCGCGGGACACTGTATAGAAATCGGATTAAAATAACGTACGGTATTTATTTTTTTTTTGTGATTTTAGAAACGCAGTCCGTTTAGCGAACAACACGGGAATATTAATTAACGGCCCTGTTGCTGTGTATCAAGTCCTGTTTCGTCTTATTTGGTGAATTCCGGTCCATAAAAATTAATTGCCGCCGGACAGCCGGAAAAAAATCGCGACTGGCGTTATAGCAGGTGCCGTTTTTTTACGACTATGGTTCTTTTTTCCACGCATTCCGCGCACACAGATTCTGCGTATTCAGTTCGTGTACACTATATACAATCATACGCGGTATATTATGTTTTAAATGCACCGCGTGTCTCGTCCCCGGGTCCCTCGATGCCACTGCGTCAAAATTGCATTTCCTATGCGTCGTTCCCCCCGCGGTAATTTCCGCGTCGCATTGTGGAAAATCACACTGACATTTTATGTCGCCGATTTCACTTCCGGCGACGTCGAACCCGCGAGTTTATATATAATAATACATACTCCTCATACTCAAAAACGTCAGTTTTTATTTTTCTGTCCGGTCGGTCGTCCAATTTGAGTTCGTATTGTCTCGTCTGTGTATAGCAATATGCGTGTACACAATATAGTATAATATAGTGATTCTTTTATTCGAACACCATCGAACATACTTTGGCCTATAGTATCGTCGATACTTTCGATTCACTGCTTTACGTGCGCGAAATACGCGGCGGCGGCGGCGGCGGCGGCGTCGCCCGCAGTCGCATCTATACGTATACTAAGCGAAGTATGTAGAAAACAAAAATTGGAAAAAACGAAAAGCGTCATATTATTATACACACGATACCCGCGCACGCGCACTCGCCCGCCGTGAGTTCTCCCACGTCCATATACGTGTCCCATTATATCATATTATATATATATTATTATTATATTATCCTTTTGTGGGCATCGCATATGATAATAATATACTGTATTATATATACACGCGTCACCGTGAAAAGGACACGCGGGAACCGATGGCCGGAAGCGATACGTCTATATATTATGTATTAATATGATATTATTATATTATATATATATATAGGCACCTCCCGTGTCCGTTGGACGTACATCACTAGATATTATTAGAGTGCGAGAAAACTGTATGATATATTGTATACTCACAACCGAGGCGCCGGGCGCGACGACGACACCGAAGACGGTCGCGTTATTATTATTGTCGTCGTGGTACATTATAATAGCGTACGCGCGTCTGGTCTTCCAATACAATGATATATATATATATATATATGTATACATTATGTATTGCGTTATTGTGGATGTCCGAGTCATTATATCAAGCCGACCGTATATCTATACGTTCGTATTGTATTATTGTGGTACGCATCTCCTGCAGGGCGATCGTCGCCATATTCGTTGTGGTATATAATATGCATTGCCGATTTTCGGTTAGCTAAAAAATATTATAACATGCAGGCTTAACCAGTCGACAATCAAGTCAAGAGCTGTGTGCATTTCGTTTCGTACGTCGCAATATAATTTGACTCCACTCTTCGACTTAACTAGAAGTATAATTTGAGTTGATTTCGAATTTTCGTCATCGGAAAAACAAGATTTCACACACCCTTTTATATACTATACTGTACATACGTCTACAATATTCTACAATATCCTATAATATTATAAGTGTATAAATTAACTGAAGTTTTAGGTTTTAAGCACAGCTGTCTTTTTTTTAATATCATACCATAATTAGCACCTGCAGGTACATAATCGTATGCATATTATATGTTTACAGGTTGAATGGTGACAATGGCCGATACGGGATTGTTGGCTGCACCGGCGGCGGCGGCAGCCCGGCACAGCAAAGTGCAAACGCCGCCGCTGGGCGTGTTCTCGTCGGCCGAGGACACGGATTCGGAGGCCGAAGCCGATCGGACCCGTGACGAGGAAGATGACGACGATGACCACCAACGCAAACGTCAACACCACCACCACACCCAGCAGCAGCAGCAGCAGCAACAACACCATCGCCGCCGTCAGCGTCAGCTGCAGCAACAGCAGCCCGTTTGCTTGGCAGCCAGATCTAACGCGCCCGCCATCAACCACAACAACAACAACAACAACAGCAACAGTAACAACAACAACAACAATATTAACAATAATCACAGCACGCGGAACAAGCGGAAAAACTTTCAGCCACGCAACATCAGCTATACGCAAGACACGGCTGAAGACGGTTGTGATGGCGGCAATGGGGGCGCCGGCGGAGACTCGGCAGCGGCCGGCGGCGACTTGTCCGCGGCCGCAGTGCTCGACCTGAGCGCGTGCACCGGGTCCACCGTGGCCAAGCGGCCGCGCGTCGACGACGGTTCCGCACCGATGGATCTCACGTGTGCCGTAGCGCAGCCACCAGCGGCAGGCGCGGTGCCAGCGGACAAGCGCCCGTCCACCGTCGCTGCTGCAGCAGCAGCCGCTGCCCATGGTGTTCAGCACCTATTAGCGGCCGCGGCCGCAGCTGCCGGCCACCACCAACACCATCAGCCGCACGAAGCGACTGACTTAAAGGAGTACGCTCAGAACACGGTCCGCGAGCTGCTAGAAATCTACGGACTCAACACTGACGTGGCCGACGCCATCACCAACAACGTGCCGATGGTTAACTTCTCTACCGGTAAGTCACCATAATATTCACCAAACAATGATAACTTCATATTATAAAATAGTATACTTTACACGTCGAAAGAAAGGTTATCGGGTCAGATCGGTCGTTTAACGTAATAATTATAATATCTAGGAATAACATAGGTATAGATTAGAAGGTCTAGAAGTAGCTTATACTGTCTTATATTTAATATTTGGTAACAAAAATAAGCAATGTAAGTACCTACGTTTTAACTCAATTTTAATTTTAATTCAAACACCGACGCGTGATGGCAGAGTCACTACGTTTTCGTCGTACGCGATACGCTCTTATACCGAATAAACTGAAATGGTAACTGGTATGAGGTTCGCTCTAAAAACAGTATAGACCAAAAGTTGATAGGTAGTCTAGTCGGCGTGTAAAGGACGTATGTGCGTGTATACGATATATATGATGGCTATCCTAACGAGGAGATGTTTACATAATGCGCTCGGTAGCCATGAATACCTTGGCCCGCGGACGTTTCGAATATTGAATTCGTGTCTGAACCGCACACGCGATCGATTATTAATAGCAGCGGGTTATATATCGTGTATGTATAATATATTGTACATATGTGTGTGTGTGTGTGTGTTTATATGGGCACGCACGGGACCTCCAAAGAATGATTATGTATACCTATGGATTGTACGAGAGTAGAGGTTTTTATGATAATATAATGTAAATCCGGATGCTTTGAATCAACCATCCGTATTTAGGTATGTATCGCGGTTTCAATTACACGAAAACGTGTTTCTCCGCAGAGTGGTGGTTGTCCGATCGGGCGAGATGAATTGATTAATGTATACATACATAAAAATATAAAACAATAATTAAAACGTCTCGAGGGGCCGGCCGATGAGCGCGCTAGCAACGGTATATTATGTAATGATAATGAGCACTGTGGCCAAAGCAAGTAAGGAGTTAGGACCAGTTGGAAAATATCATATTGAAAAATTGCAACCCGTTTGGACCAATTACTTATACGGGATAATTATCGATTTTATAAGACTTTTAATTTATAATATTATTAATTTTTTTTTTTTTTTTTAATAAGTATAATTAGTATAATATTAATCATTAAAAGACAGACACAACAAATTATTTTATTAAAACACAAGAAGGCGTAACAAAAAATAAAAAACAATTCGTATATTATTATTTCTATGGATATTTTTCTATTTTTTTCTTATATTTACAAGGTGGTATACATGTCACCGTTATCCGAAGACTAAAATGCCTTAAGTTTGGGGCCATGGAAAAAAAATGGCACTCATTTAAGTAAATACAATAAATTCTAAATATTAGCGCAATATAGTCACTATTTCTACTACAGGAACCTGCGAGGCTGTGAATAACCTGATGTATACAATGTGTATCGTACAACTTCGAACGAGTCGGCCGGGCAGTGCGTAATTCCGCAAACGGTGCGTTTCTTCGGGGACTGGAGATGATATTATGGAGAACTGTACAAGTCTCGTTTCGCCAAAATCTCGTCGCGCTGCTCAACACTGCAATATATTATTATTATAAAGGTTTATACTCGCCGGCGGACTGATATAATATTATGTCGTCCAATAAGCACGGTTAACCAAATATGGTATCCTTTAAATAACCAATGGCAAGACTACAAGAGGGTTATCACGATATTTTCTGTCAGTCAGTGTTGTGAGTTGGTCATCGGGTTTCTATATTTTTCCCTATCCGATTATCGAGAATACCGTTTGCTGCTTTTTTTTTTACGCGTCCGCGACCGTGTGCAAAGCAATACGACGCAATTCCAACCACAAATCTCAATCGATAACCAACAATTTTTGAGTGCATATTATTATATAATATTATGAAGGGTTGAAAAAATGGTAGAACGAGAGTCTTGATCAGCTCTAGTCGGCAGACGCATTACGTCGTATCTCTAGGATTACGCGTGTGTGCGCCGTCAATCATCAAGGTAGGATGCACAATGTTGTATTAGGTATTTTACTGTACACACATGATTCTATTTGTATACATAGTAATAGACAGTTTTATACGCTACTAAACTATTGTTATTTAGAAATTATAACTTTTTGTGTAATTCTTTTTTAATTGATCCTAACGGGCCCAATAATATCCCAATAAATAATACAAACAACGACGGGAGTCGATATTTTTCACTAAAACCGCCGAAAACGAACACCCACGGGTGGCGCACCCGTGGTGAACGGACCCGTCATATACTTGTATAATGTATATAAAATATTGATATATATATATATATATACATATATTGCCTATTATATTGCCTACATACGCTGTTTCATATACGCATTACCGCGCGTACTTACACGAGACGTTTAAGACGCTGGCGGGGAGGGGTGGGTATTCGTGCGTATTGCAGGATCGACCTTGATGAATAATCTACTCTGCAGTTACCCGCCTATAGATGTAATAATATCTACGACGTCTAAATTTTAAATCATTTCGTTCGGTAATTTTTTCTCATTTCATTTTTTATTATTCTTATTATTCCATCGCCGGACTTGTTCACACACTGCCGTCGCCGCTGCTCTACACATCATCATCATCATCACACACACACACACGAGCTCGCGCCCGACGTGGCACCTGTAAATTTTGTAAGAATGTGTCGACTCACCTCGGCAATCATTATCCTCATCTCGGTCGTGGGAACGATTAATCAAACCTTCCCCCCCTCCCTCGCCACTTACACCCGTCCACGTTCTGAATCGGTCTCTTTACACACTAGCTCGTACTATAGGTGTATACATTACGCCCGACGACGTCTTATACGCGAGCGGCGTTTTATGGAGATTTTTCTTTCTATATTTCGAATGACGCGTAATTAACAACGATATATTGTAGATAATATTATACACAATATTTTACACGAATACGTTTCGGACGGGCACCTAACGTCACACGGCATCGAGACGTCGATGGAGCGGATTTCGGAGGACACATCATACGTAAAGAAAAATACGCGATTTCAAACCAATATTCGTGTAATATATATTATCATGATACCTACATGGGTATATTGTTGTTTTGGATAGCGACCGCATTATCGTTACTCGTCGCCGTACACACCTACACAATAATAATAATATACACTATACATACGCTTATACGACTAATGTACGCGTTTTATTGGTCATTAAAGATTCGCAGAAGGGGGAAAAGAGCTGTATAATATAAGCCTGTAGAGTTTTTAACGGAAACAAAAAATAAATAAATAAAACACAAGTCTAGTGAGACTTTATTTTAATGAAAAATAAAACGAGCGTTATACGCACACACGCGCACACACATAGGGTTGTAAAAACCGTCTGTCTTTGGGAGACGACGACGGCGGTGGCGGCGGCGGCGGCGGACTCGTTCATTTTTTTTTTTTATGGTCATAATATTCTTTTTTTAGGCCGATACAAATCGTATGCTAACATCTGCAATAAATTATGGCCAATGTGTGCGCGCTGGCCTTAAAAAACATGGAAAAAAACCAAGAAAATATTCCTATAGTGTTGGCGCGGCAATAGCGGCGGCGGCGGCGGCGGTGGCAGCAGCGTTGGTAGTGGTGATGTTGGTAACGGTGACGCGGGTCGGAGGGAAAAAAAATTTGCCGCAAAAACCGTCTTGAGGGAACCGCCCGGCCATGTTGGCCCCGTTTTTATGACGCGATACGCGAAACTTTTACGATAGCTTTAACTGTCCCAGACGGACGGACGCGTTTTTCTATTATATTCCGGGGTGCGTTTTATTGACTATATTTTCTTCGCCGTTTTCCCTTCCCGCCGCACGACTACATGCCGTCGCGCCCTCTCCCACTCACTCACGCTCACTCGGTCAGTCTCTCTGTCCCTCTCTTCCAGTCTTAGTCTTTCTCTCTCTCTCTCTCTCTCTCTCTTTCTCTCTCTCTCATTCTCGCGCGCGCTCTTTCTCTTTCTCTCTACACCTCTACAATACCTCGGCGGCTCTCCGTCTATCGCCCCGCGCCGCTACCGCACTATCACTGTTGTACGATTTTTAATTGTTCGAAAAATATCGTTATACGTATACGAACCACCACCCCGACCGATTCCTTTTGTTTCCCTGCAACACACCCCATCACCGTCGGTTTTATCGTCGCCCATTGTCGGGGAAACGAGTCGTTTTCATAAAAAATAAATAAAAAAAACAATAAAAATCGTCTCCGATCGACATCCAATCGTACCGACTGCATAATATAATATTATAATAGAATGTGTACATAATAATATTATATTATCGTCCGATAGTAGTTCCGACCAATCTTCGAGTATACTCATGTATGTTGTACCTACATTCTACATAATGGTTATACGTGTAGAAGTATAATTATAAATTATAACGCTATTATATGACTCACACCATCAGAATTTCGATATTTCACCATACTTGCGGTAAAAGCAAAATCAAACGAACAAATACGACGTGCATAGAAGTACTTGAGTGTACTCGCCAATACCAAAGCGAGCGAGAGGATTAACCTATATAATATATTATAATACGCATATACAAATGCGCTATAGTATAATAATATATTTTTTATAATAATATGTATAGTATATTTACAACCAAGAACGCCACCACTGCAGTTGACGGCGTTGAACGTCCTGATCTGGCAAATCGCATACATCGGCTTATACCTATAAATCAAAATTTATAATTTATTATATTATGATGCATGCACAGCAGAGGGATTTCACGTCTCTTAGTTAGAATCGAGTTTTGTGCAAATTCCTTTGCATTCCAGTGTTTCAGTGTCACTACTATGGGTCTGTCTGCAACAGACGTTTTATACACACACATTGACTATAATACACTGTGCGGGTGAAACGCCGTATTAATGTTCTATAGATATTAGAGTAGGTATTATAAAATCCACACCGAACTACGTCGATTGTCGTGTGGTACACGTTTAATATAATATATTATATAAATTCGAAGTAGACGCATAATATGTTATTACATATTATCGGTCTGTCGAGTCAGCGAATTCTCTACGTATATACACCTCCATGTATACACACACAAATACGATATATATATATATATATGTTCTTATTACGTATATACGACACACGTATAATATGGGATGATATATAATATAAAACCGTCCGCCGCCGCCCCGATGACCCTTCTTGACGAGTGCAATTGAAATGCTGCAATTTTGCGCACCGCTCGCGACGTGTTGTGCAGTGTCGGGTAGGGACGGCACGGAAACGGTAATCGGATTTTCTTCGAGCGGAAAACACGCTTTGTACGGTTTCGCCAATGCGGGTTTTTTTTTTTGCAACCAATGGCAAATTTCACCCCAGTGCCTTTTGGGACAATTTTTTTCCTCGTATTTTCTATTTCCTACCAGTATATTATATTTACTTATTTATTTCGTTTTTGATTTTCGTTTTATCATTATTAGTTTATTACTACTATTATTACTGTTTTCCAATGTTGAAAGGTTTCGGAAACCTACTGACGGCTCGCGACATCGACGGCGGTTCGCGTGTATCGCGCCCGACCAGCTGGGTTTTATATGACACGCGCGCGTAAACCGAACCTTATCGCATTATCACGCCCGCGGTCTGCGCATAATATATTTATTATTATTATTATTATGTCGCACATTTATGTCGTCGGTGCCTAGAATGACGCCTGGGGCGTGTCTCTTGACTGGCGTTGGTCACGGTGCTCCCAATGATAAATGGTTTACCCTTACATATATTATAGTATTATTAAGTCGAGAAAAAATATATTATTACTGTGGTAGGAGCTGGCGAACGCGTTAGTCGACGAAGTCCAGCGAAGTAGAAATTAAGGACTATTTAACGGATAACAAATTCACACATTGCTGATGTATTTTTTTTTACTCTATTAAGAGCTTCTCGTAATTTCTCAGTGTGTAAAATGTAGGAAAACCAGGCTGCAGGAATGTATGCATAATATTTTGTGTGTATATAGTATGCACGCGGCTTACGTCACAGGAGCACACGTATATACAGAAGTCTTGCCTGTGCAACGGCAGAGACCGACGAAGTGTATATCACACGTGGATACCCACGTCTCTACCACCCAATAGTAATACCACAGTAACAGTCATATTATGGCCAACTCCATCAATGATAAATTGATGAAAGAAGTCAATCGTTGGCGTCGAGAACAGTGTCGTTTGAAAAATGATTTACCCTCGTAGCACGTTCGTTGAAAGTCTTCGCTGCGGATTGTCGAGACGGCGACAGACGTACGCGCGTGTTTTATTTTTTTTCCTCTTACCATTTCGTTTTTTCTCTCTTCTTGACTTAAGTCGTCCGCCATCTATTATACTGACTTTAATGAACATCGTGCTGATAAATTACCGATGCGCGTCTCAGCATCGATCCCACACAGCAACACCACGGCGTGCAACTATAATTTAGATAATATGACTACTATTCTTGTACTGTAAAGGGTACATGTTGGCGGAACCTCAAAGTGTATAATGACGGATAATGGAAATGAGAGAAGGAACAAACACATGGGTTGATCGTTACTGAAATTATACAGTCATAATTATTATAGTCAATGCCCACATATCAAAATTACGAAAAAAGGTTAAATATGTACTGTATAAGACTAAATAAATATCAGTTTTAAAATCATAGTTTTATTGCCCTTGTATAAATGAATTTGAGTATAAATCGTACTGCCAATATATTATTAATAATTATACTACAGTGTGGAGTGTGTCGCATATGGCACGTATCGCCCTCAACCGAGAATATCCTCTGTAGAAACACTAGACCTTCCACAGTATACAATTTTGGGCAGGCCTTTGTCTCACTCCGGAAACAAAAAAAAAATATATATATCTTTGTATACACTGCAGGTCGCTCCGCATATTGTTTTTTTTTTTTACTTCTATTTCGAGAGCTCAAAATAATATACAATAATTAATAATAAATAATAATATATTTTCCAAATTAGGAAGTCTCCGACGAGTCCCTACAACCAGGGTTAAGTCAATGCGATTACGTATCGATTGGTGTGACACGTCCGTCGTCAGTAGAGCACGTTTACTCGTTGTTTCGATGAATTCAACGAATTTCTCATCTGTCGGTTCTATGTCAAAAACTGTGGCTCCGCACTCGAAAAAAAATCCTTTATCTGCTTGCACGTTATATTATAATAATATTACATAGTTGGTATAATATGATATACCGTATATCGTATACATTCGTACATGTGTACACCACGCGCGCACAATGAACTCTCTTCTTCTTAATACCAGGCTATTCTCGTCCACCGCGCCACCTCTAGTTGGCAAATTATACTCGGTGGACATGTTATTTTGACTGAGACCGTTATTTGTCGGAGTATACGTCAATGCATAACGAGGTTATTACCGGGATCGACATCTGTAATTACACATTCTATAACCATTAAATTATTATTATTCGTACAATGTGTGTGTGAGTACCCATTTGTGTGCATACGGCATACCTATACCTACCAATGGACGCGTGGGGATATGTTTGAGTCTCCAGAGATCGATTCGATGTTTAAAGTGCTGCAGACGTGTTTTTATCGCGATGCGTGCAGATCAGAAATATTGTAATAAAATACGTGTATTAAACATAGTCGTACGCCCCATAAATTATAATCTAATTGAATTATAATATCGTGCATAGATAATAGTACTGTGTATTTGTTTATTTTTGATTAATTTTCTTTTGCCTGCCCTGCAACTGAATGTATAATATTATATTGTATAGGCACGTCTCGATAAAACCTGAACGAGTTTTCTTTTCGTGCCTAATCCTCATGCATGTGCAGCACCTATCTATTATTAATAACTACGCTTATCGGCAGGTCACACGACGATTTATTTACATATTCTTACCGACGAAATGCGCGTTAATTGATATACGTATAGACTATAGAACAATTGGTAGCGCCCACGTGTGGCTGTTCTACAGTGTTTTCCTAACGACGTTATTATATTTTAATGTTTTCATCAATTATTATAATGATTTAGAGAGCCGTGTCAAAACACACACGGACCAACAGCGAGTTGTCTCGTTTTAATGGAAAACCATTCACCAGAACGCAGTTCGGGCCAGTCGCACATTATAATAATAACGTTTAAAAACCTTATATGTACATATATGACGTATATTATGTATGTACGGAAAGTCGTATCTCTGCAGCTACATTATAGTATGTCTGTGCTATAGTGACGTGTGTCTGCAAACACTGCACGAAACCAGTCTCAGATTTGATTTCGCCGGTTATCGAATTACGGCTGAACGTTTTAATTTTCGCCGTTTTCAAGTCGTATTATATATACCTACCTATATTATGTATTTATAATGTTTATATACATAATTTATATATATATATATATATATAATATTATTATTATTATACGGAAAACACGACCGCTAATGTCCGTTACAATTATAATAATGTATAATATAGCGGTGGTGCAACGTGGATATTATATATTTATATACCTACATAGTCTATGGTAGTAGCGTTTGTTCCAAAACACACACATTATAATATATAATATTATATACGTGTGCGTTAATACGTTTCTAACGATCGTTGTACGTTCGGACGCATTTAATTTGATTTTTTTTTTTCAACAACGCGTCATCCGAAATCTTCGAACTTTCGGTGTACCTATTTACATTTATCTATGGTTTATAGAATTATAGGTAAGCCTATATTAACGATAACTTGGAAAAGCAGATGTCAAAAGAACCCCCGCTGAGGATCGGCATAAACTATAATAATATACAGCTGGCATACATCTGGCCAGGTAGGATAATCTTGTATATATATACTATTTTTTTATTATTTATCCCCATGTACACGGAAAACACTTGAAAACATATTTTCGTACGATTTTTTCCCCCATTATTTAATCCTTTCGGTTATTCTCTGGGAACTCGGCGTAACCCCTTCCGATTCGTTATTTTGGGTGTCCTGGATACACACACACACACGCACGCGCACACGTATGCGCATGTATATTATATACGAACGATATGAGGGTTAAAAAACTGCACCACGACAGCTGCACGACGTGTGTAATCAGATTTTTCTCTTTTGTTTTGGGTTCAACGGCCAAAAGTTTGCGCTAGGATTTCCAAGTAATATATGATATAGTAGATCCTTGTGCGTCTGGACGATGGAAAAACATTGAAAAAAGTAAAATGTCTATCGAGATTCAAAATATCGTTTAATTCTATATAACAAATAGTTACTATGCCTATATGATAGAACAACGTGTGTTGAAAAAATAAACATAACTTGTAAAAAACCTACTGCGTGCTTCTAGAATTGTATACTGCAAAATAAAAATATAATATTGTATTAATATACTGCATATTTAAATATAATATATTATTTAGTATTGGTGCCGGAGAGGATAACGCGTAGTTATTATTATTTAAGTCGATAAACAATGATGTCACGATGGATCCGTGGACCAAAGAGGCTTACCAAAAAACGCTTACGTCACTTCGATCAATATGAACATAACTGTTTTGATTTACCAAATACGGCGTTTGTTGACGAGTGTAAGCCACGTTTTTTACTTCCATTTCATATTACCGAGAGCACGTTCATTATACAACTTTTTTCATTTTTTTCTTTCCACTTTTTTTTTTAAGAAGAAATACTTAAACACGCACATATACATACGCCTTATATAGGAAAACACATTGTAGAAACACACCAGATTTGTGTGTTCAATGGATTCTACTGTTCGTCAAGTGGCCAAACACATTGCATCATGCACTACGCGTCCGTGTTTAAATATAATATAATACATTAACCATGAAAATAAATATATACAAGTAATTTGGTTTTTATAAAAATACTTTGTTCAATTTTTTTGTGTGTGCGCGTTCGTTGTAATATTTGAATACGATAGAATGTAAATACAATTCTAATGAATTGAATTATAAAAACACATAACTCAATTACGTCGTAAATTCGTAAATTATTATCATTGTTGCAGCTTAATAATCATTTATTAGATGTAATTTTTATTTATATTTTTATTTTTATAATATTACGATATTCAATCATATATTATACAAAAACGACATTTTAGAGTATTAAGTGGTATAATATATACTCTCCTATACTTATTAAACGTGTGCCACTATACGTATATAATATGTATATTATGATATACGAATAAAAGTGCACTTATAATGTATAGCTTGAGTCAAACCACTTGAAATTAACGTTTCGAGAAAATACTTTCTCGAATATTTACGGGTTTAAATGTATGGTTCGATGGACTGTATACATTGTTTTTGGTAAAAGAACTACTTCCCTACGCGTATGAGTTACTCATGTGGAAAATGTTCAGTCTATTGTTATATAGTGGCGTTGTTAACTAGTCCGATGGATGGATGCATCTAGTCAAATGCGGTAAAAAACATCTTAATATCACTGACATTTTTATTTCTTTATTTCTTTTTATTTCTCATTGGGATTTGTTAAATTTCAATTCGTCTAAAAACCAACATAGAGCCAGTCACTTGTGACGATCTCCATTTTTCCGACGAAAAAAAATATAATTCTAGACAGTTGCCCGGAAATAATGAACTATTATATTCATTAATATTTCATACCACTATACAGTGTATATGTGTGTATTAACAAAACGTATTCATTAAAATTCGTAGAAATTAATCATTACAACTGTAGAGCGGATGTACTCTATATAGCATTATGCATAATTTTTCGGATAGTTAAATACTTAAATAAACAACCCGTCTGAAAATGACCAAAAATTCATGAATAATTTACTAACAATGATACACATGTAACTAGCAGTATATAATATAAGAATAATTTCTCGTATTATCCCGGTAAATTATATAGGTGATATCTTTCAACAGCTATCCACGTATTATAATATCATATAATATATTTGTATAGGTATATTCTGGTGTATATTTTATATAATTATATGTACCTACTATTATACATAATATGCATATTATTTTCACAAAATCACCAAAAAAAATACTGCCAACATATTTTATTGCTCGGTGGACGAATAAAACAGAGGGAAAAAACTTTTTCCTAGTAAAATATTTTCGGGGAAAGAACTTTGGGGTCTCCACCATAGGCCGTTAATCTTTTTGTTACTTACGTGCGTCGTCGAGGACTTCAGAAAAAAAAACCGTATAAAATAAAACGATCTTCGCTATTCACACGCAATCTAACTCTATCATCGAAGCCTTCTCTTTTTATTATTATTATTTTTTTATTGTCAAATCGTATAATATAAATGCAAAAGTATCCTGCCGAGTTTCCGACAATAGGCGGCGAGCCACGTACGCATAACCTATACCTACCTATCTTGTCAGCTGCTGGCTGTGTTTTTTTGCAAAATCATATTCCTGGTTAAACGCCCAAGCACGGTGGGAACAAAATAGGATGTCATCCATTAGTCCCCTTTAAAAAACGTAAAAAAATTATCCCGGTCCCAGGATATTATGCGGAGCGAAAAAAACCTCTCGTTTATATAGCTTTTAACCTGTTCAATTGATCTCCCCATGTGTCTGCGCTTCGCACAAATATATATATAGGTATATATATATATAATATAATAATGAGGATATCAAACTGCCGAAGGGGACTGCTATTACAGTGCGTGGTATACGGCGTTAGTGTGTACGAGTGTGCGTGTGTATGGTTATTAACAGTTTCCACCGCAAATAATATTTACCCGTTTTACGGAAACCCTCGTGCAAAAATATTCGGACGAAAAAATATAAAATATACGATATGGGGGGAGACAAGTGTGACACAGGGGTCGAGGGTCTTTTTTTTCGGACGCTACAGCACGAACCCCAGGCGCATAGGCACGCACGCATACACGCACGCGGATTAAGACGGTAATGACGGGAACGAAATAACCGAAACACTCGAAATTTTTTCATCGGTTTTTTTTTTTTTTTTATCATCCTTCCGGGTGTCACATTACCAACGCATTGTGCTCCACTTTTACGGGTCCCTGGGTCACAATGGGAAACGGATTGAACCCGTCCACGCGAACCGCTGCAGCGGGGCGAAATGCAGATCACGAGAGCAATATAATGTTATATTATTAGGTATTATATTATTATGTAGAGGCGTTTATTGTATACACAATATGGATATTATTGTATCATATAATATAAAATATATCGACTGTTGTACGTAAATAATATTATATAGAGTATATTTTTCATGCAGGCGTTATTTTATTATCATTTCATTATTGTTTTTGGAGGGAAATAATGGTTCCAATATATATTAAATGGGCGAGTAAAAAAATATATATATATATATAAAACCTATAAATTAATCAAATATAAAATATTCCAGTAGTGGAAACTACTTTTTAATTTAACATGTAAATGCGTATCCGGAGCCCCCGTTTGCGACTTCTCACGCGATATAGCAATTTCGGGGGCAATATATATATATATATTACCTATATTATTTTTTAAAAAACGTCGAAAATAAAAACATTAACCTGGCGATTACCAACCGTGATCCGTGTCGACGAGATTAACGCGTTATACTGACTAAACGACGGTTACTTGACGACGATAATGGGCGTATTTACATAAAACGCTATACATATACACCTATATAGTATATACGAATATAAACTCGCAATCGAGAAATAACGACTAGTCGAACAACACGGAAAACGACATTACAAATTTTCAGGAATTTCTATGGTAATAACAATATTTCGAGTACAAATCATTATAATCTACACGAAATATAATAAATTATGGTATACGCGCATAACCAGTAAATTGGTCGCAAAACCAATCGATAAAATGCTACTCCTCGTTCGAATGAAAAACGAATTCACACCGGTAAATTTCACGAAAGCGACAAACGATGACCGTCATTGAAAGATAAAAGGTCGGCGCTTCAGACGGTCTTGCGACGAAGTAATTTCGGAAAAAATATAGAGTTCTACGGCGTCAAATTACCCATGCTAATATGGTGGGTGGGTACAGCTGATGATCGCAATTTATTGTGATAGATTTTATTTTTGAACGCAAAATTGTAGTTTGTGCATGATAAATGTAGGTATAACGTATTATTATAGTACACCTACGGGCTATATAGATTCTATTGCGGCGTCATAATA
The DNA here is from genome assembly GCF_019925205.1 of Metopolophium dirhodum. Classification (NCBI taxonomy): domain Eukaryota; kingdom Metazoa; phylum Arthropoda; class Insecta; order Hemiptera; family Aphididae; genus Metopolophium; species Metopolophium dirhodum. Next base: position 7,999,610 of record NC_083561.1, on the reverse strand, counting down.
ACACGGTCGGACAATTGAATATGCGCGTGCGTACAATTTTTGATATTGAACGATAGCCCTATAGGTGAGCTATACTGTTATCTCGGTAATCTCTAGAGTCAACTACCTATATATACATCGTATTATTTGCGTATTACTAGCGTCAGACAACTTACTATACAGCAGTACAGTCGCGTCTTCGTCACGTTCGTCGTTCTAGATACGTCAAACAGACACTCCGGGGATTTTCGACGTTGGATTTTTTTTTTTTGTGACTTCTCGCACGATTTCTTGTGAAAAAATATATTCACTTCACGATTTCCGCCAAAAGAAAGAGAATAAAAATGATAAACGTGTGTGTTATTCAAAGACGATAAATAATAAAAACGAATGATAATAATATACATGTATAATGCTCACATAAATATATTACATTATTATTATTATTATTATTATTATTATATTGTAATAATATGTGAACCACATTTTCATTACGCATAATAAACATGCCGGTGTGTGCTACTGACGCCCGTGGCGTTCCTTCCACAACGCCGATACAAATATGAAATAAAAAATATTAAATGTATGTGTATATAAAATTCTTATCTTACGCCAACTGACAGGTTCACAAAAATTGCCCCAAAGGTGTGTCGTAGTCGTCGGTTTCTATACTTACATAGTATCGCCGGGTGATAGAGAGCACGATTTTTCACCTCCTTTATTTTTTGCTCCGGTTTCGTGTTTACCTTATTTCACGTCCGTCTGTGACACAATGACTAATGTGTTGATTATGTAAATATGCATGTATACCTCTACGTTTATACGCACACACGGCAGCAACTGTATTATTATTATTATATTATGTCTATCTATGTATATTGTATATGTATAGTCCTTTCGGGGGTACCTATTTGTGCAGTTAACGCTCCCGAATGCGCACGACAAGAACTCTCAAAAATATATAATATACGTTTACTATTCGACTTAATCGATACCGCCGATACCTGACGATGTTTTTGTAGCATAACGACGTATATATAGATTTTTAGTCTTAACAACATTTTTTATTTTACTGCAGGTCGTATATTGGAATCATTGGCTGCCAGAGGTGTGGGTCTGTATCCGGCCCTGGGTTTGCCACTGCTCGCGGCCCAACAACACAAACCGGCTAGTGTCTCGTCGGCCAGTCCCAGGTCCAGCCCTGCGAATTCAGCTCCATCTTCGCCAACGCAAAAGGTAATTATTATTTATTTGCAACACATTATAACACACGATGATATTGCGATTGGTTGAACGTTATACGCGATATGCCTTCCCAGAGTTCCCACGCTATGTAATAGTAGGTACTTATAATATTGCGTTTAAATGTGTAATTATAAATGAATAAATCGAAAAAAAATTTTCGCGCCAAGTGTTGGTTACCTATGAGCATATACTATATATGCATATTCCATTTCACCATACGGAACAATGCATCATATTATATTAGACGATATACCACGCAGTGGTGCACAAATGCATTTTCGTTAGGTAGTTTTTTCTATTATTGCATTATAGATAAAAGTATATACAATGAAATATATATGTGTATGTATGTATACGCACGTGTGTATGTATTATATATAATATATATACATTGAGACACGCTGATCTTTGTTTCCGCGCGTCAAACGATAGCTTTTTGTTTTTTTCCCCATAAACTTTCCAAGTTTTCGTACACTGTTAATTTATAGGTACGCCGCCACATGTGATTTTTCTCAAAAAGTAGTGTCTCTTACGCATACAAACACACACACACACGCACAGAGGTGCGTATTGTAAATGCATAAATATATATACGCTATAAAGAAATGAAGTTGCAGCGCTTCAACCATGTTCTTGAAAATTGACTGTGCAAAAATGGTTATTACCCCCTGCACGCCACGGTGTATACGGTATCATAAAATCGCGAGCTCGCGTTCGGGTTCAAGACAACAAGTCGCCACCCCGTCCCCTCCCGCGCTGCACCCAAAACACTCGCGATAAGGTCGTTTCCGCAAGTCCACGAAGCGCGTTACCCCGATATATTGAATACGCGGTGCATCCATGGATAAACGCAAAAAATATTCTACTCGAGTTCACCACAAATCCAATGTAATAATATACGTGTGCGGTGTGAGTATTTATGTGTACCTATGCGCGTGATACACCAAATAGTTTGTCGATCTCACATATGTATAGTGATACGCGTTTACCGGGCTATATGCACAATACAGTTATGACTTGTACGCATAATAATTTATATGATATCTAGAACCTACACTATATTGTAAGTTATAACGACGATAATAACAATATATTGTATTGTGTGCGGCGCGAGGCGTGTCACGTGCAGCCCGACCGAGGAACTTCGAAAATCGGTCGGGATGTCGGGGAATACGCGCTAAAGAGGTTCAACGGGAAAAAAGTCACAAAATAATTACGATGTAATTATCATATAATTACCCCGCCGATGCGATGTAACGATGACGGTGATGCCTCGGGAATTCGATAATGTGTGCCAGTGTAGAACATTATTATTTATAATACGAGACCGAAGAATATACAGAAAAAATGAGTGTGCGCGCTCTTAAGGATCGGCCAACATTAGACAAGGCGTAAATTTATATTTATATATATATATATATATATTTCTGTATAAGACAGTATTATTATTATTATTAATATATATATACTAGACGAGAGCCATTAAACGTTTCGGTATTGTGTGCAAATCGGGTCTAGAAAGCCAACGGAGAATAATGGGTGTGTCGTACATATTTTTATGTTTGTGAATATAAATGCGTATGAAAAAAAAAAAAGAAAAATTAAAAATTAAATATTAAAAAATAGTGTGATTGTTGTATAGGTTAGCCTACAACCGTGCGTGAATATTAATGCGGTACTTTGCGCTCGCGTATAATATATACGTATAAGTATACCGTATACGTATACGGTTATATGAGTTTGGAATCGACAATATATAATAATAATAATGTAAAATGACGTGTTTAGGTCGATCGCATCATCATCGGTGCTCGTTTTATTTAAACACAAACACTCGCACACGCACAAATATAGACACACAGAGATACCTATATAATATCGCACGAAAATTATTAGAAATTTAATCGCCGTCGATTTAACGACGATTTTTACCGATTTGCTAATCATCGCCCGTTCGATGCGTATATAATATTATTGTATTGTAATGACGACGACGACGATAATAAATTAATAACAATAATAATCATTGGTATTAACGTTATTGGTTATTATACTCATTACATTTGCACCCTCGGCACGGCTAATCGAATAAAGATTTACCTATTATTTTCGGAGAAACACGCGCATAAGTCACGATGGAAACACGGTGGGTAATTATATTATTACTCTGTCGCGTAATTGCGAATTTTATCGGTTATTTAGTACGCATGTCCGTCTACGTACGACGTAAGTTGTAAGTATACTTTGTATATTGTGTATGCGTAGGTACACAAGTCGATATTATACTAATGCTTACGGTTTTCGTCGTATATTCACGCGCATCGTAATCACCAACGTGATATAAATCTCGCCGTGACGGTGTATTATAAATATTATATAGTCGTCGTCGACTACATTTCTCTGCCACACGCCGTACGCTCGTATAATAATCAGAAACAAAATAAATATCGTCGTCCGTATACTATAACCCCTGTTAAATAATAATAATAAACACACGTATTATACGACATTATATTAATATTAATACGCATAGTCAAAATATGGAAAATGTTTGTCTTGAAGTGGGTTTTTTTTTTTTTTTTTGGTTTGTCCTCCAACCGGCTTTCATCGCGAATTTTCTCGCAAAATTTCAATTTATCGCCCATAAAATTATCACGGCGATCCGCCGTCGACCGAATAACACAAAATACAATAATAATATACTAGTCCACCGAGCCACATTATTGCACAACGATGAATATTATTTACGTGCGAAATATGCGTACGCACATATAACACCACCGCGAGGGTCATGGCGCGCGTAAATTTATTTCGGAATAATTTTTTCGCGAATAATGATGCAAATCTTCGGGATCTACGGCGGGCGGGGACTTCGAGCAGCCGAGGCGGCGGTTGTGGCGGACCGGAGGAGAGCGACGAATGCACCGCGCGGAATAATAAAAAAGCGTATAATACGAAGTGAACAAAAAAGAGCTAAATAAATAATATAATAATAATAATGATAATAAAAAAACCACACATTATACGTAGGTAATATACCTGTATACCGTCTAATGCACAATGAGATTCTTGGTGTTTCCGAAGGGCATTTGCACGGACAGTTTTTGTCTTCTGATATTTTCCGCAATGATTTCAGACTCAACTCTAGCCCGATAATATTATGTACTACTGTTGCAAAACATAAAATATACACATATTATTGTATGGGACTCGGCTATGCGCGATCGCAAATAACACGAGAACGTATATACATTCCATGTACATTACATTTCCATACATGAAAAAAATTGGGAATTATTTTCCGCCCACGCTTGTCCCGCACGTATGTTATACCTACACAGGAAATCCGTTTTCGTTCGTATACGCGTATTACAGTGTATTGTGTATAATAACATGCGAGTGCCCGCGCAAAATTCTGCTTAAGATTTCTCGAATCATCTACACCGATAGGCAATAACACTTACACACACAAATATAGGTGGATTATCCTTGTCACGGTTTATGATTTATAATATACTGTCGTGAATATCAGAATGTATATATATAATATTAATTTTTCCGGCTTGCGGGTATAATAGGATTCCTCCCTACCAATGGAGAGGGGGGGGGGGGTGCAGGAGGTTTTGTTTCAACAGTAAAATACATATAAGTACCTATATATCTATGTACCTATACTCAGATCACTATCGTCATGTGTACGTGCGTGTGTGCTATCAAAACCGGAACGGAATCGAAATATCGTTATGATTCCTCGCTTTACATATTATATTATAATATTCGTTTAACCTGCTTTTAATTATTGCCACGATAACTATCGCGTGTTCTTGTCCGATACAACATTATCGCTTATTCATGTACCTATGTATGTAATGGACAATTAATGATGTGCTCGTAATATATATATATATTATATACGTACACATATAGGAACACATTTTATGTACATACCAATCTCGTTCCGGCCGGCTGACCAAAGCGTCGGATCTACCGCGTTGGTATAGGTACGTATAGGTATACTGAAAAAATTACACGTGTTTCGTACGTTTATCTTTTAAACAGTACATTAAACGTTGTACGCATAATAGATACCCCGTCGAAACGATTTAAATTAGCAAATTATATGCGTCTGAAACAATGAGCGATTTAAACCATCATTTACGGGCGGTTTATATTGTTTCTAATTAGCGTCGCTTTTATTTTTTGTGGGAGCATCTCGTATATATTACCGGAACAGAGGAGGTATTAATAAGGTTGCATACGCGTTTCGCACGGCGACATTTCCGTACAGCCGACCAAGTCAATATATTTATGCATACATCATACGCGAATAAAAAATTCTAGTTTTAAACGCGACCTATGCCTATGCGAGGCATATTGTTAGATGGGGACGAAAAACGCACGAAAATCCGATAAACAATATAAACAGTCGCAGTCGTTATTTTATTTATATTATTACCGTATTGCGGCGCGTGCAGTCGTTAAATGTATACAAACGGCAAATGTAAAATATTATAATACAAATACGGTACACAGTGACGGAAGTGGAATAGGAGAAACGAATTATGGGCAATATTTTGGTGTTGATATTTTCAACGATTCTCACGAGCTGACCATTTTGAGACTAATATTTAATTTTAGAGAAGGTGTTAATACGTCCGGACAACATAGGATATCAGTATATCACAATTAGTTGCCAAAATAAAATTACTAGTATTTTACCTACCAGATAATTAATATACAACCCAATACTATAAACATAAGTAACGTGTTATGAATTAAATCGTCTACTATTAGATCAAACCTAGTGCAGGTTCATCATTTTTATGTATAAAGTACCTGTAGGTTAGTAGTTTAGTAGTTTAGTCTACTGCAAACTCTGAACTAAATACACCAATAAATTTTTGTTGGATCTATTCAGATATATTTTGTCGAAGAAAAAAAATGTAAGAAACGATCTTTATGGAACCGGTAGTGGTTTTTGAATCCTTTTACTTGTATAATTTATACATTATATATTATTATATACTATATTATAAATTATTATAGGCATATTTAGCATAAACACGCGTCATCCGCCCCATTGCGGTCGCTTGAAGGATAAAATTATTATTCACAGTCAACCAAAATCAGCTTATTCTTTAATAACTTCTATAAGACTCTTCATCTATATAATATTATAGCAGCACGATTTGAGATATCGATCGATGATTATTGATTTCATTAGGCGTAATATCGACGAGGTTTCCGTCATATTAGTGAAACATGGGGTTCATCGCGATCGCTTCCCGTTCGATAGGCGTACAGGATAATGTTCATGTTATACGATCCGTCACGTGTATACAGTTTTAGGCGCTTACATCAATTATAGGTACAATGATCGTATAATATATTATGCTATTATATTATGCTGTTGTCTGCCACTATATAATATTATTATATCGCAGCCACGTCGGCGAATATCCGACAAGAGATTGACATTTGACCTGGAGTTTTTCGCCAATGATAATGATATAGGAGGTACCTATATACAGACGCGTATAATATTCAAAAACTACCGCCAACCGGTGTCGGTGCCGTTAGCGTGGTCAGTTCGACGTCTATCAATAAGGCCGCACGCACTTTCTAATTATATTTTGTTCGGTTGGGTTGGGTTGGGGGGAAAATATTATGGTAATAATGAAATAAAATAAATAACTATATGTCAGGAAGCATACGCGCGTGTGTAGCATAGTATTGATAAGAAATATCTAAATACCCATGCCTAGACCTACACCTAAATAATATATTTTATTATTATTATTATTATATTGTACCAGTAGGTACTGGTTTTAAAAACGAACGCAATATATTTCTCGTGATATATTTCGCATTACTACCAGGTCCCGACAGCCACTGATCTGTCGGTGGCGAAACGACTACTATACAGCTGTGTACCTTGTAATATGCGTATAAATAGTATCAATGTGGCGTCATTGCAAATTTGCTCGCCTGGAAGATGATCCGTAAGAAGTCCTGCGGTACCTACTACCTAACATATTATAATCGCTTATAGGTTGTATGTACCATCAAAATGTGATAATATTATGTCGTAGGAGTGTAGAGAAAATATCCTCTTTTGAACGATTTTATAATGCGATTTTTCTATAAATCATTTATTATATTTAGCCATCTAGAGCTGGCAGTCATATAATATTATATTATTACATAGGCGAACACTTATAACGAAAGCGTCACTGACGTTTAGGTATTATAATATATTTTACTAGCTGATCCCGTGCACTTCGTTGCCCGTTAAATGTACCAACTCTATATGACTCAAATTTTATAATAGATACGATTTATTAGTTTATCACATACCTACATTATAAACAGGACTGCAGTCGAGCAGGGTAGACGAAAACGTCTCGATTTCGTTACTTATTTACCCTTTGTGTATACATAAAACGGCAAAATATTCCGACGAAGTGTTATCGCACATGTATTATTTCAATTTTCGAATTTCCAAACAAACCGCTTTCTGTGTTACGGTATTTATGTTTTTTTTTTTTTATGCATAAGGAATATGGATAGGTGAATTAGCAGGATTCTGTTTTTATTTAGTATACCGTGTAATATACAAGATTAATATTCTTGGTAAATATTTGTTGACAACTGAAGTCATAATAAGGTTTGAATCAGCTGATTTGTCGAACGCTACAGCAGCTCTAACAATAGCTTTGGCCGTCATCGATCCTCCGGTATTATTATTATAAAATATGTTTTAATTAAAAACAATGAAAAAAAAATTATTAGTGCGTTCTCCGAAAGCCGCTATTGTTTTCAAAAAGTCAAACTATTCGCATAACATTATGTATATAATATGTATAAATCAAAACGTCGTCAGTCACAGCGACGTGATAAACGCGCGCGTGCGCGTGCGCGCTCGTTTGTATAAATCTCACATTTTCGCAATACGTGTAAAAATTGCGATTCGGATTTCGCGAAAATCCTTGATCTACACGCGCGCACTACTTCTGCTGCTTTTCTGTTACATGTACACGTATGTATGTATATATCGGTTACGTGAACAATGGACATGACCTTAAACAGAGGAAGGATAAAATTTAAAAGGAGAAACGAAAAATAAAAATCACACACACACACACACACACACAGAGACACTATACCACGCGCGACAACGACGTTTACAATTCGGAAATTTAAATCAGCAGCGCAACACTCCACCCCCCCCCCCTCCACCCCACGGACAGCACTTAGACGGACACAAGTCTGTATAATATTTGCGAAATCGCATAAACAAATTGGGAAAAAACGAGTCAACATGAGGACATGTGGCGGTGCGAAGAGGGATGGGAGGGTGCGGGGAGGTCCTACCGAGTGTATACCTGTACATTATATTATAATACAATTTCTGCACGCCAAAAAAAGGAATAATAACCTCGGCCTATCTTTTATTAGAATCTGCAATTATTCAAGTACATCCGCGTTTTGGAATCGAAATTCGCCTTGTAATAATAGGCGAATTTTTTTTTTTTTATTATTATTATTCCTTCACATATTATATCGAATCTCCCCCGTGGTTCCAGATTTATTATTACTCTCTTTTTTTTCTACTGTTTTTGCTTGTTTCACAGCACCGCGAGTAGTATTATAGTGCGTGTAATGTGTATGCAGCGCACTCCTGCTCAGTCTCTGCGCGCGTTTATTGTCTCTTACATAATATGGATGCCTAAATATACCTATATATATATAAGTATACGTATACAATGCCAAAAGTAATAATAAAATAAAAAAACATGATATAATAAATATTACATGCTTATAGTATACCAATAGGTACGCATCGACGGATTTCGGTTCCCCGCAGGAGTGTAAAATTCAAATTGTCTTGGTGGCGTCTTCTCCGCGATGAACCTAACCCCTTTTTCGCACAAATGAATCATAATTTACAATAGTATGTAGGTAGTTAGGCTGCAGGTGATGTTTATAAGCGGAAAAATTAGTAGTTGTTACTTTTTTCTTCCTTTTCACGGGACCTATGGGAATATGTATAACTTAAAATGTAATTCCTCTAAGAATATATATGCGCATAATAATTATTATTATTATTCACCCCCGAAATTCAAACACCAAAGATTTATTATTTTTTTGCGTCCTATTTCAACGTAATTATTATTACAATACCACTGCCGCAAAAAATTCTCTCTCTCTCTCTCTCTCTCTCTGTCTCTATAGTCTCCTCCCGTCGACATCGCCGGCCGTCCCCGTGTGAATCGTATGCAAATGATATCGTTATGCCAAGCACATGCTGTGTGTGTGTGTATGTTTTGCCGCCGCATCGTGTAGGTATATAGAAGCATATAACTGCCGTACGTCACGAACGTCGTTGCCGGCCATTGTTGTTAAAATAAGGAACGACGATTGCACAATCTCGTAACGATATTCGCATTCGGTTCTTATAACCGAGTGAAATGCGAAAAATTCAATCCGCGCATAATTGCTGCCCACTATATTATTATGTAGGTACGGGCGATGTTAACACAATTTTGTTCAATTATACATATGGATACACATTCCGATTTTATACAAGGAAGAACTACTAAAATCATTTGTACGATGATTATTTATTTATTTTCACCTACCTACCTATTACACATGTCATATATGTGTACTCACACTTGGCAGTTGACACGCGCCAGTTTAATGCCTAATAATAATAATAATAATATAATATAGTTAAAGTCAGTGTTGCGTATATATAATATAATATATAGTATGCAGCGGACGTGACGAACGTCTGTGTCTATGAAAAATTCGATATTATCTCATCATAAACGGTGCAATAATATTATATAATAATTAATAACGATTTCTTTCTGGTATATGGTTATTATAACTTCCGTTTAAGATTTCGTTCTGAGAAAATACCATAGGTACCTACGCGTATGATCATAGGTATATACCCTATTGTTTGATTGTTAAAACTGCACAATCATAATGTGACGATAAATTAACAACATATATAATTTATCATCCTCTTTTTGAATGTAACAACTAACTGTTAAATATATTTAAAATTACAGAAACCATCACCATTAATAGAATAAAATATAGGCAGGTAATATAAATATATTATACCTACACGCTCCACGCTCCACGAATAATATGATTTAAATAACGCTGTGTTTATGTATACACGCGCGCGCGCACTCATATGTATAAATATATTATATACAGTTAAGTACCTACGTGTATTTAACTGGGAAGAATTATTGATTGGAGTTTTGTATTCTGCGTATGTATATATTAAAATTGTATGCCCATTTATAACGCCAAACGATATCGTAATCATCATTGGGATTTATAAATTTAAGCAATATTGTAAGTAAGACAATTTTTGTTTTTCCTTTTACAGCACGTCTCACCGTCTGTCATCGTACCCTTGCCGCCGATACACAGGGACACGACCGGTACCACAGCTGCGATGACGTCACTAGGCATTCAGACCCTGTCACCGCACTCGGCAGTCACCACTCCGCTCACGGTGCCGACGCCGACCTACGCCAATGCCCAAGGTCAGTAAATTGGAAAAAAATAAAAATAAAACATTATATATATATATATTATATGAATAAAACCTCTTCGTGCGTTGCTCATAGTATATATAATGTATATGTGCGTCACATATTACATATGCAAGGGTTGAGCGTAAAACAATTTGTTGGTTGGGTTTTTCTTTTTTGGCAAACGCAACGAAAGCCCATAACCTCGATACCGGTATATACCATCACCACTACCATCACTACCTCCCTCCCCTCGCCCCCTTTTACTCGTTCCTCTCCGCCACCCTTGACCATCTATTTCGGTGCACGGGTGCAGAGGCGCGTGAGACGAACAAACGCGTGAATTTTCTCTTTTTCTCTCTCTCTCTCTCTCTTCGTTTGCTGTCCGGTGGTATTTGTGTCAAGCGATCGGCCAAAAGCCGCCTATCGCAAATGTCGTGTTTTCCGAACAATGCGGGAAATGCACAACCGCTGGCCGCATGTGAAGGTCAAATACCGGACCGCCTTTACGCTCTTTTATTCAAAAATAAATCCCAAAAGATCGATGAACCCGTTTGAGGAATCCGTCCACGTTGCGGTTTTTTAACGCGGTTTCTTTTAGCGAGTCTCTTATTTTAAACCTTGGCGGACGAATGGACTTTTAGTTATTTCATATATAGGCAGCTATATATTATATGAACGTATATATAAGGTATAAATTATACCACGTATTGCTCGGGTTGCTTCCCATAACGGGTGCGTCGTCGACTACTGTCCGTAAATCTCCCAAAACGGCTTGGTTTTAAGTAGAAGCATAAAACCTATCAAATTGCGTGTTATGTAAACCTAAATATTAGAGTAAAATTAACCTATTGTTAAAGTTAAAGCTAATAACATTATCTGTGTTTAAGCGAGTTTGCTTGTTTTCGGTATCTTAATAATTGTTATGCGTTTTCAATTTTGTGATATATTTCACAAACCTATACTATAAATATTTTGTTTAAATATTTAAAAAAAATTACTTGCACGCGTTTTGCGAGAATTGCGGAAACGAATCGGTCGATTATACATTTATCCACCATGATGTATCAGCGTTCAAGAACAATAATAATATTCATCCCACTTTCATGGTTATATATTGTTATTCGTATACTATTATTTGTATTGAAGATACGTACCGACGTGGCCGTGGGGTTGATTTGAAAATTACGGGCAATTGGTCTGGAGCATAATAATCTTACGTGGGAAATGTGACCTACTCAGTTAGTATGTATATATATAAATATGGGATGATGACGATATCGTTGTAACGTACTTAAGCGCGCTCGGTTAAGTTTCCACAAAAATGCGAGAAAAACGATACCGCGAACGTAACCCGATGCCTTTGTCTGACGCGTGTAATCGTCGATTGTTTTCTACACGAACCTTTTTTTTTATACTCCCCTCTCCCCACACGCACGAGGGTGTATTTTCCTTTCGTTGTTTTTTATATTTTTTTTATCGTCGCGTTCTCTCACCAAAGGTTCGCAACGGTCTTTTTCTTGTCGGCTGCGCGTCCGAGTTTGTATCGCACTGCGCCGAAAACCTTTTCGCTACATCGATACGCATGCTTACCGTACACAACGTTTTATTTTAATTTTATTTTTTACGAATATTTTGAAACTGTTTTATTTTCTTGGCTCGCACCGGTAACGGCGGCGGCGTCGGTATGTAAAGAACGCATCAATTGCTCACATTTCTTGTAGGCCCTCGCCGCCGCCGCCGTCATCGTCGTTATCGTCGTCAGCGTAGAAGTAGTAGTAGTAGTAGTACATAATATGTGTACATTAGCCTATAATACGGCATTTGTATCAATCTAAATTTATTAACAGAACCAGTTTAGAGCAATAAAGACCAATTGCTGTTTGCCCGACGTCGTTTCCTCTTAACCCGTTCCGCAGACGAATGGGAATATATAGTCGAAAAAAAAAATTAAAATAATAATAATAATAAAAGATGAAAACGGTAACTGTGAGGGAAAAAAAGAAAGAATTCGTAGACGATGAAAAAAGTATGTATTAATAAAGAGTTTAACGCGCATATGCGGGACTCGACAATTTAGCAATCAAACACAATAGCTCGTTTTAATGAACCGCTTTCGGACGATTTACTGTTTGCCCTAAGGTCCCATGTGATTGAGGTTAAACCGATTTTATTCAAATCAAAACCCGGTCTAACTAGATCATTTATATATGTATATATAATATATAACATAAATCATTACAATTTCAAAAAAACATTCACTCGTTAATTCTGCTGGTGAATTAGTCTTAAACGATCATTGATTACTGCACTCCCGTGCGTATATATTATAATATAACTACGGCTATAGCTATTGTAACTGCTTAAAATACTGAAATATGTTTGATTTATATTTAATATTATAAAATGATATACAATAACGATTAATGATGTACACAATAGTACGTACGAATAGTTAGATCCTACGGTATGATACGATTTAGAAACAACTCCCGTATACTGTAATATAGCCGTATATAGATTTATTTGTTTTTACTCTTAACCATATAATTATGCACAACTGCACAAGCATCAACATTTCAATGTTGAATTATTTTAAATAAGGTAAAAAAAAATCATTAATACTTATTACTTTTTAGTCATTAGTAGGTATATTATACTTTTTATAAATTTTTTTTCACTATTGTTTATTTTGTTGTCGAAGAATCTAAAATTTTATGTCACGATCTTTCGCAAATAAATGTTTACAGAAATATTTATACGTACACAACGTCGTGAGATCTCATGGTTTGTGGCAAACAAACAAAAAAATATAACTCATATAATTTAAATTATAATAACAAAACACGCAGTGAATTTGTTTAACAAATACTTCTACAAAAGTCGTGTATTTTTTTTTATATTTTGTTATGTACCTATATGGCTATATGCCGTATAAAAAATTCAAGAATCTCGAGAATGAAAATAAGTTCGAATGTTCGATAGTATAATATTTTTAGATTTTATGTTTTTGCTGTTACGTAGTAAAACACGTTATCGTCGGCCAAAAATAAAAAAAAAAAATAAAAATCGTTCTGAAATATTATTTCGCAACCCTTTGCGAGCATTAAAAAACATGTTAACAGTATTATTATACTTATTTCTAAAACGACTAATTAGATCATTCTCATAAACGAAAGGAAAAAATATTGGGTGGTCTTTATGCAAAGCCAGTGCAATTTAACAACTGTCCTTAGGTTAGGTATGTTTATAAGACCGTCAATATTGTGTATTTTATAAATTAATTTTATATAATGCACAAATATAAATTATAGTATTATACACTGTACATAATGTTAATTATATTATAAATGTGCACACAAGCGGCTGCAGGGTGCGTAATACACATACGTCATACACTCTTATTATACCACAAGCTATCGTTTACATGTCATCCTTACAACCAGCGCGAACCTTGTGTGAATTGAAATCGAGCAAGTGTAAACAGACACGGGTGGGGCGCAAGGAAAAAAAAGACACGCTTGTCACTCATTTGACTGGAGGGTGTGTTTTTTTTGTGTCATTCCTGCGTTTTTCCCGAAAAAAAAAATGATATACATTCGTTTTTGTGTGCGTATAATAATATATAATATATATAGTGTATACGAAACACGTATACCTATAAACGAATCCCCATATTTCTTGCACCCTCAAAGCGCCACCGCTGCCACTGCTGTACACTACGACCGCTCACCGCGAGAGACAACCGAACATTATCTCCGGTATGACTTTTTCGACTATTGTTTTAACAAGTATATTATTATATACGAAAAAAAAACGTATACACAAGACTTATAATCACTAACATTAATAATAATAATAATAAAACAATAACCGAGCGCATATAAACAATGGAGTGATTTATCGGAATCCCCGCGACGACGTATGTTTTGATTATGCTTGAAGAATTTTCCCAGCGTACCTAATATACAATGCAGTCGGTGAGTTTTGTATTTGAGAGGTGGAGAGGAAATCCATTATCAATTGGTAAAAAAAATTGACTTTTTATTGATAGTTTTTCGATCGTCTGACGTCGTTTTCTCGTCGGCCGAATTTATTCTATAGGTGTGATATATCTGTATATACAATTAATATTATGTACACGTACATGGTACATCTCGAAGTTTGTATAATCGTATGCATATACATTATTTAACAATATAGGTATATAGGCAGGTGTAGATAACTGATAAGAGTTAGTAGCGACTAGCGAGGATTTGACAATGTGTTTATTATATGTAACAAAAACAGAAAAAGCACTCGTTTGGGTTTACTTGAGTGATAATATTATAGTTTTAAAATGCATTGGAGTGGTACAATGTGTGCAGTGCGAGTTCCTATATTAACTCAAAGCGTATAGTAATATTGTGTTCGCGATTCAAGTATTCTCGCGACCGGAACCGCATCATTTCTTTCGTATTTTTATAAACCGTTTCTTCCGACGAAGTGGTGTGTGATTTCCCACCTCCCCCCAAATGCTTAATTTTTTAGGCATTACCGTCACGCACAATCGTTTTTGTCTTCGTCTCCGTACGCGTATATTATTTATACATTTTGTTAGCTATACAACAGCGATGCATATAATATAAAAAAGAAGAATACCCACCAAATACTATACTTACATTATTATACGCCGAGTTAATTAAAAAATGTCACGTTAGGATATTTTTTTGCGCACGTACGCATCCACGGCGTATCACGGGCGGGCGCCTGGCTTATAAATAATAATAATATATTATTATATTAACAACCCGAAAGAATAATAAAAAAATAACGCATTCTTCACGTCGTCCGGCACGTACCTATAGCAGTCACCGTAAGTACATCGTAAAATGTCGCTAATTGTTATCGGCTAAAAATAATAATGTGCGTAGGTATATGATAAATTTATATATAATAATATATGTATATATTGGATAAGTGGCTCGCGTACGACGACCGGTGGATTTATAATTATTCTGTTAGTATGCTATGGGCGCGCTTCCTTGCAAAGCCGATTCGGGTCAGATATTTTGGATACCTACGGCGACTATGAAGAGTAAGTAGGATGAGGAGGAGGTATAATAATTATTATCGACTGTTTATAGGTAAATGAAGCTAAATGACGCGGCTAATATTTTTAACGGAGTGAATACTGTAGCAAATATTCAGAACAAATATAACATAATACACGCTATACCTACAGCCTATATAGCAGTATAATATTGAACGTGCAGATAATAAAGTGGGTATAGAAAAATAAAATTGTTCGTTCTTTTCCAGTATTATAATATTATATGGACCATGTCGCTTATAGCTCCCACTTTTGCCTTTAAGCAGTCGTGTATTTATGCGTATTCCATGTCCCGCCACCGCGACTTTGAACGGCGCAAATATCGGTTTACGCGAATGGAACGAGAAAAAATTAAAATAATCTCTGCTAGAATAACACCGCAGAGCAATATGTATAGCATATAAAATCTTATTATTATTATTATTATTATATTATTACTATACAATAGGCATATAATATATATACCTGCACCATTGTCGCAGATAAAATATTACACACGCAACGAAAATGGATAGTGCAAACACAAAGTCCGCGTACATTTACCGCCAACGTACATTTATATTATATATATAAATATATTTAGGCATCGTCTATGTCATCACGACCGTGTTCACAATGAGCGCATATACCTTTGCGCAAGTCTTCTCAGCCTAACCTGTGCGTATAATATTATACGTACATTTTATACTTACGCGAGTGATATTCAATCGCCTGGAGCATAATATAAGTTTTTATTTCATGATAAGCGAAAAGATCTTACTGTGACGTACGGTTTGCTGCAGTCTATATATTATATAGCGTTTGCATAATGTGATAACGCGCTATTGGATGCTATCGGTCAGTATAATTCTGTTATATAGATATCTTATGTACTATGTAAAAACTAAAAAGTGACTGTATAATAGATAACGGTCTCCGTAAAAAAATGCTATGTAATAATATTGTCTCGTCGTTTTTGGCCCGAAATCGGGAAATGACTCGCTTTGCGCATGCTTTAGTGTAACGCGTCTCGTAAATCGCGCGTAAATCTTAATATTAAAACACTGTGGATTTTCGTGTGATCTATGCACCACGGCTGGTCGTGATGATCGACAATAGACCGCTCATACAGAATTTTTCATAGAGATCGACATGACATGTTTAAAATTCGTACTCGGTGATGTTATTGTCATCATATTATATACAGGAACAACGGTTTTTTCATGCACAAGAATTATATAACCACGCTGAAAATTCCGTTACGGAGTGGAAAATATCGTAGTATAAACGTGTTATCATTACCTATTTAAAATCCCGGGACCCGTCGTACTAAATATTTTGATGCATATACATAATTTTTTTTTTAGATTTTTACTTTCTTTTCATACAATTTTTTACCAGGTAGAATATTATAATGAGCACGTTAACTTGAAGATTATAATATATTAAGTATACCGCCTTCGACGAAACCGGAATACTACTCCGGGTTAGGTGTATGCATATTGTATACGGTTTACTATAAATTAACAATAATGGCTGCTGTTATACTCAAAATGTCTCAATCCTATCCATGAGGTGGCGGCAGCGACGATATTAATACATGTACGTACACGGTATATTATACTCGTCTCCGTCTAATCGATTCGCGTACACCTATATAAATATAATAAACGTTTAATATTTTAATAATATCACGTCGATTTAAATAAACCATTATACTCACACCGATCGGTAAACCGTTTGCCGGACATTTTTGGCACCACTGCAACCGTAGCCGCTATGTATGATGTTATAAGTTTATAACTTATAATAATACTACCGTTTTTGCCCCAAGTCGCGCTTGTATATAGGTATTATAAGGTACCTATATATTATAATTATATTATTGAATGATAGGTATACATGCATTCGCGGGTGCGTTGTGTTGTGTTCGTCTTCGAATTTTTTTTTCATTATGTATATATTTATATAAAACCGACATGTGTTAATTCGCCTCGTTCACCGACCGGGTTATAATGTTAATTATCATTGTTTGCTATATATAATAACGTCGGAAACACAACGTTTGTCTGTTTTTTATTGTCCTCTAGTAATTAAGTATTTATGAATTCGTCGGTAATGCCCTTGGTTTTTTATTTAATTTTTTTTACGATACCGTTTCAGGCGCATGTAAATGTATGTGTCTGTCTGTTTTGTGTATGTGTGTGCGTGTGCGTGCGTGTGTGTGCGGGCCCTTTGTCGACCGAATTTCAGTTCGTATGTACACCTATATAATATATTATAGGTACTTTACTACATTAGGTACTGTAATAAGTAATAACTAATAAGTTAATAACTAACAACTACTAATAAATAATATATTAATATATTATTAATTATTATGTATTTGAAATTTGTTTTCACGCAATTTTTTTCTCGGTTTAATATTGTATTCTATTAAAAGCACATATGTGATTAAAACTGCTAATTAGAGTTAACGTATGTACACAAAACCATTAACTCGACAGTAATAATAATAATAATAATAATTCGATAGTCCGCCATTAATACAGTGTAAATATTTGACGTATTCGGCAGTGTGACGCCACGAGGCAGTTAATAAAACCGAAAAATTATTCCGTATATGTTCGTGTTTCTTTTATTATTATTTTTTTTTTTATGCAATTAGCATTTCATAATATTTGAACGAGACTTTTACCTACTATTGTAGTAAATTTAATAAGCATCGTATAATTATTTAACAGTGTTAGGCATTTAAAAATTAAAAACTTATGATGATTAATTAATTTAATCAGGTAATTTACCATTCGTGTTTACCAATAATTTATAATTAGACAAATAGAAAAATATTTATATTTATAATCGATAATAACTATTGAGTACCTGTCGTTGGTATAAATATTTATAGGTCGCAAAATATGGTAATAATATACATAGTTATACCTACAAATGTATAATAGATATTTTATATTGATGGTTTTAAAATTATGTGTTTTATTTATTTGTTCGTATAAAATATGATTAATTAATCATACTATTCGATTAGAAGAATAACTAAGCCCTATATATATATGTTTATAAATAAAAAAAACTGAACAGAAATCAGGTTTATAATATAAGTACATAATTTAAAAAGGTTGTGTTTAATATTTCCCAATACTTTAAAAAAAAATGCAAAATCAACCAAAAATCTTAGTTGAATGAGGTAAGAATCTATTCAATGCTCGCCAGGCAGAAAAACTGTTAGCATTATATTATTATAATTTTATAATTATAGTCTTATAGTGAAATTAACTTTTAAAAATGCCTAGTTATTATTTTATGAAATATGCAATTTTAATAACGCAGATGAATGAGAAGGTTATAATCACAATACATATTATGTGATCTAGTGATAGCTCTAGCTAAATTGAAAAATACTATAGGTACATTATTAAGTATATACATTGTACATATTTCATAATATGCAGCAAATCGATTTCCCTTCAAAATCTACAATATATTTGCCACGAAGCGAGCGAAGCCGAGCGAGTGTCGTATACTGCAGTATCCTATCTCGTCCTTTTTTTTATTATTATTATAAAAAGTAATAGTTTTTATTTGATATATGTACTATAATAATATTGCGTACCTACGTTTGAATATCTGACGTAACGGAAATATATTGTAATATTTCCGTTAAATCAAATTAACATTAAAGTCTATTGTTTTCTGTGAAAACAAAATCTAATATGTATGAGAAACATAATGTAAGTCGAAGAGAAATCAATTTTCATTTCCGAGACTTTGTTGTGTATTGTCTGTACTCACAATAAACGTACAAGAATATCGATTATTTTTACCATTTTCCCTGGAGCGTGCCACAATAGATAATCAAATTGTAAAGTAAAATACACAACATTTTCGTTTCTCGATAAACACGCGCGTTTTTCTACACAAACATATTTTTTTTTATTCAAAAAAAAACAAAACAAATACAACGAAATAACCTCCGAACTGAGTACAAATTTAGTGTAGGTCCACATAAAAAAAAAACCTTTACCATATATACGCGTACCGCACACGGTAATGGCTTTCACCCATCGTGCACGAGGAATTCGAGAAAAACCTGAGGCGGCACGCGTGGGCAGTACAAAAAGACCGTTCGCGGCCACTTGTTAATTAAATACTATTAAAAATACTCAGTTGAAATACTATTAAAATAAACGCGCTCGCCGATGAAGCCCGTTTTCTCGGGCCACCGTCGGTGATTCCGATCTCGTTTTAGTCGTAAAAGAAAAATCCAAACGACGATAACAGTATTATATAGTATCGTATATTCGTACGAGTGAACTCAAAACGACGCATTAAATTAATTAAAACAAATTTGAAGTTTTTAAAATTTGCCACATACGCGTGACGCCCGCACCGGCATGGTATATTGCCCAATTATTGTGAAATTATATTTCAATTGATGTAGCATATTGTATAAAATACATAATATTATAATATGTGGAGATAATAATATAATAATATCGTGCGGGCTATTCAAGGCTGATCTTCAATAGAAAAACATATTTCGTTCTTCCACTGCGTGCGCATTTGTCGTGTTGGTTAGTATAGGTACCTACAAATAATAATAACAATATATTTTTTTCTCAACCTTTGGCTCTCTGATCATTTTTGTGTAAAATAATAATAATAGTGAAAACAGTGGGGAGGCGATGATTGGCATAAGCCATAAATAAAATCTATAATATTATTATCACACTGAATAATAATAATATAGGCGTCGGTTGCGACGCGCACCGACGCCGGTTCAAAACCTCGGCTGCGGGTGGCATTTTTCTTCGGGCAAGTCACGGTGTCCGGAGAGAAGTGTCGCCATCCCCCACCCGGGCATAGCAGATACCTATATGGGTGCCCACTAAAAAATCTGCCAGAGTAACAAATACACGTGTTCAAATCTACAGTACCCTCCCCCACAGTTAAAAACCACCCAATGGCCTAAGTTGCCGCGGGATAATTAATAAAAATAATAATAATAATAATAATAATATATTGAAATTTACATTTATTGTTGTTATTATTTTTGTAGCGAGAGTAAAAATACAAACTGCTCTTAAATACTTATCGTTTTATATATCGTAATTAGTTGGTACATATTATGCACCAAGCTATACCTAGGTCTGATCCTTTACCATTCGTGA
Source organism: Metopolophium dirhodum (assembly GCF_019925205.1). NCBI lineage: Eukaryota > Metazoa > Arthropoda > Insecta > Hemiptera > Aphididae > Metopolophium > Metopolophium dirhodum. The sequence goes on along the minus strand of NC_083561.1, from coordinate 7,978,563 downwards.
GTCGCGACGTGTAAGTGTTAAAAGGAAAAAATCTATATATCTGTCTGCCAACCGTGAGTTAATTATTGAAAAAAAACTTAGTTAGTGTACGCAGTAGTTATGGAGGTAGAATTGTAAACGTATTATTATTATCTATTAAATATACAATATAAAGAGATACTGCAGAATTTAGAATTTAGATTAAGGATTGGTTTTTGGAACTCGAGTTACGCTTATGCGTTCGGTTTATTATGTCCTACTTAATTTTCGCATCCGAATCAAATATAATTGGTACAACGACGACGTATATTTTTTTGATTCCAATAATCATATTAACATTGATCTTCTTGTATTTTCGATCAATGTATAGCAATATCCGTAGACGTAAAAAAATAAAGATTTAGCAATAAGTAGGTTTTGTCGAAAATTCGAGAACAAAATAATAGTTTATTTATATATTAACGATATTATAATATTATTATAAAGAGCGATACGCGAAATTAAGAGCTATTATCTATAATACTAAATATACTATAATGTAAGTCTTTGCACATCGCATCAAGTTTTCGTCTACGTCTTTATGTTGTTTATTTTTTTATTTATTTTTTCAACAGTCATAAACATTTCGTTAAGGTGTATATTATTATTAAATATTATATTGTGTACGAGTTATGTAGTGTACTTATATGTGTATATGTTTTATGTATTTATATACGTACACGTACGCGAGAAGTTTTCGAATTACTTATGCAAAATTATGTAAAACGTAAAATGTCATATTTCGATTATTTACACGTCGAAATACATTTCCAGTTTACACGTGTACCTATACATTTTATATTATATATATAAATTATAAGGTCGACGTGCTTAATATCATATGTAATATGTATACATATACACGTAGCGGGCATGGGTTCTATATCCAAAATGCAAATTATCACTCTCGACAGTCGACACATCCGTTTCCCGTAAACGAATTAACCTCATCGCGGGGGAGCAGGGGGTTAAAATTGTTTATATATTTTTTGTGTTACTGCCGTGTGAAACGCGACGAATAAGTAAAACTACATATTTTACGCGCAGCGTTCGATAAAAATTAAATTATTATTTTTTTGTTAGTAAATGATAGTAAACGAGACGTGCAGTATACCGTGGTGTTTTGGGCTCGTTGAACTAATAAAAACAGTTACGATGTACAAGTCTATACAGAAGAAAATAATTTTATTTCGATTCGAAATTCCGGCTGTGTTTACGTTATAATAATATATTATTATTAATATAACGCACCCGTCCGTCCGGCCGCCTGCATATTATTATATAATAAATACGCAACCAAATAGGTTGTACGATGTGTACATAATATTATATTATTATTATTATTATTATTATTATTATTATTATATTTAGTTAGGTGTACCTTGCCGTAATATATACTTTGGGTATAATATATTATGGTACGTTTTTAACATTGTCGTTATTATAATTACTATTATTTGTTTGCGACTGTGATATCGTACCTATTTATTTTTCACTCATCAATAATGTATACGACGGCGGCGCTGAAAATGTCACGGTTTGTGACCGGACAGCGGCGATGCGCGTGCGCCCCCCCTCCCCCGACAACCTTTCTGCACAGTTTGTCACTGTCATGATTTTTTTTTTTTTTATTCAATTTTTTCACTACACAGACATAAACTCGCGTTTACGTCTTACCGGTCGTTGTGACTTATGACGTGAAAATTCGTCATTACTGTGACGTCCCCGATCCGGTTCCAATGTTGCAAGTGCACCCGAATGTAGGCCGAAAATGTAGCGGAAATAAAACTTGAATTTCGCGTAATCGTATTTTATCACCAGTGAATACTATACACAGGTACGCGTAAATAATATTATAATATTATAGTGACGGAAAAACAAATACCTCTGTACAACGCAGCGACGAGTGCAGCGCACCAAAAACTGCGTCGTCGTCGTGGTCGTCGTCGTATGTGCGTCGAATAAAAAATATCGCGAATGTTTCGGATTCTTAACAAACAGAATAATATTATTATATTATTGTATTATGTACAGCACCTAAATCGCGTTACATTCATCGGCACGCCGTTGAATACAAACGTATTCGCGCTCGCGGATTTCTCTGTTTCGGACATGACGTATAATAATAATAATAATAATCCCTACACGAATGCGTGCTCGACGTAATAATGATATCGCGGGATAGGTATAACACTACTACATCGAATATTATTTCTTATCGGATTCAATTTCGCCGGACGAGCATTCCGGACTTCTTCCGTACACACTCCACACATACACACATAATATTATTAAACAAGAAATATATTTTAAATAAAAATATATGATATCGTGTCATATTATATACTGCAGGCATGCATCGAATGTTCGAATTTGTTGTTCTACATAATATACTATTACATACAATTTTCATTTTTCGACGCGACGTGGGAGTGTTGTACATAGCCGGTGTGGTATATATTAGTATACTTATAGTAAATATATATAGGTAGTATGTCGCGGGTGTGCGGCAAGACGACAAAGAGCAAAAAGGGGGAAGAAAAAAAAGCTCACGTATATGCCTACAACACATATTGTGATGTTTAGGTCCAGGTGGTTTGCAACCCCTTCAGGAAAAAAAATATTGTATTCCTGCAATACGTACACACGCGCGTTTGTCTGTTTTGCCCTATAAAACGCGTATCTTTATATATAGGTTAGGTTAGTAGAAAACGCATGAAATGAAAAAAAAAAAAGGGTTATGACGAGCATTATGAAGAGTGATTTTTATATTATTTAATCATATACGTATATATATATATATATATTAGAGGGTCGATTTTTTATAAAAAGGTCGAAACGAACAGAAAAAAATAAAACCGGTCCCTCCCGTTTCCCCATACATGTCGTCGTCGTCGTCGTCGTCGTCGCCACCGCCGTCAGCCTCGGGGGACCCCATCACGGTGTGTACACCTATGTTATATTGTATACGTTATTTGATTTTTTTTTTCCGTGGAAAGGATTAAGGACGACCGTTTTGTCGTCGTCAACAGTAGCAGCGGCGGTGGTGCGTTTCGCTCGCGCCTCGCCGAAAGAAATTAAAAAATTGTTACAATACGCAAAATGGCGCGACCCTGCAGTTTGTTACGTAAACAGAAATCGGATACGGGATTAGGGAATTTCGCGCTCCGTTATAATATATTATATTATATTATGTACCTATATAGGTGCATGTGGGGTGCAGCTAGAACAATTATTTCCGTAAAGGGGGTAACCGCGCGCGGCGTATTATATATCCGCATATTATGTGTATTATACATATATAACATACATAGGTAATAGTACGGTAACATACGCGTGTATTATATATTTTTATGTGTTCGTGCGAGTCGAAATCCAGTTGTGTTCACGGCGAATATGTACCTACCTATGGATCGGCGTGCGTGTGAAATATTATCTGTAGTCATATTGTTCCTAAATCGGGTAAATACTAAAAACAACGACGTGTAAGACACGGAATTGAGGTGTTTATTAATAATAAATCGGACCCGTTTGTATGATATTATTATTATATTGTCTTATAAACTGAACCGGACCGGGTGATAATAAGAATATAAAAGACATGTTGTCGTATCAATTTTAGAAAAATCATTATTGTCGTTACCTATATACAGATATTATACTCGTTAAATTAGTGTCCGATCCCGACCGTGATTATATTAGTAATAATAATAATAATAATAATAATAATAATAATAAGGCTATAACCGTCGTGTACATGCTTCCTATATGTATACAATATATAGGTATACGGTCAAACCGTAGACTCCCGACGCATAATAATAACATAATAATGATAATAATAATTTGTCACAAGTTTTTAAAACGTAACTCTCGCCTGACGACGAATCGACGATAAATAACTCGTAATAAAAACTAATGTTTATACTGGTCTTTCGACCGTTGTCGGCCTTAGCGCCATAGGGCATACCTGCGAGTAAAAAAAATACGTGTTAACACAAATATGTATATATTAAAAAAAAAAAAAAACGAATAAAAAACACACCGGTATTTGTTAATTCGACTTATAAAATAAATCAAACGCTGCGATAGCGTTGGCTCGAGTGTTATGTTTTTTAAACACGATTTTTTTCTTTCCAAATCATTATCGATAATCAATACAGCTTAAGAATATCCTAATAATATATTGGCACACAAAACTTACAATGATATAATATAGTATCGATAATGATGTAAAAAATCGAAACGATACCGTCTATCATAGTATCATACGCCGACATGCGCGTCAAATGTATTATGAAACGAAAACTTTACACCTTGGCAGCGTTTATGCGTTTCGACATAGGTCTGTTTGCATATTTCGCGAATTCGTAAAAATGGAGAGAAAAATCCGTTGCGAAACAAAATAATAATACAAAATATTATTTACATCTATTATACAATACAGTCGCGGTACAACTATGTATACTACCTATATGCATGCTGGTAAAACTATCGTTCGGATCCAGATCATGCGACTACGATCGGATTGCACAATATTGTATTCGCACTACTATTCTTTGTTGGTTTATTACATTTTTTTTTTTTACTTTCTATCATATCTCTGCGTTTTTGCTTAATCCCACGGGTACGCGGACCGTGACGCACTGGTCGAATAAAATGTTTACAAAAACCACACACGAGGAAAACCAACGAAAACGGGAAAGAAACAGCTTCGGCTGCAGCGAAAAGGTACACCTACCGCAATTGTAAAATGTATGATACTGTAATTCGATCATCTCGCGTGCGACGCGAGATGGAAAAAAATCCAATAACAATCCGAATTACAACACTTTTTGCAAAAATGTAAATATAATATACGAGCGTACAGGGTACAATATATAAATATATTATTTATTTATTATAAATTTAAACAGGGTATGCCTATAATGGATTAAATAATAATTACCATTTCAGTTAATTACTAAGTATCAGTTTACACACTTAATGACTTATAGTAAAACAATATAAAATAGAAGTTAATAGGTACTATATTAAAGATAACATAACATACAAAATATAATAATCATAAAATATGTATAGCATTGTTAAGATATACATAAAAAGAGACAAAATTATTATTACAACAAGCAATACAATAGTGTATTTTTCAACAATATTGTTATATATACGTATTAAAGTGTAGGTACTCAAAAAAAAAAACAACTCGTATACATGAGCGCATACCCGGGAGAAGTCATTAAGTCGCGAACGCGGGTGGTGAAAATCCGAAGGGGGGAGGGGGAGAGAGAAAGAAAAAAAAAACGTTTTCCTCGTTGTTTCTGGCACTGAATAGATAACGGATGCCCATTAATCACGACGAAAAAATATCACAGATTTCACTGCGTACAAAATATCTCCGGCGGCTGTGGCCTGTGTGCCGCATACATAGATATTTTCTGTTAATATTTATTTTACCCACATGTTCTTTTTTAGTGTATAATACCTACCGGTTGAGAAAAATATATATACAAAAGTAAAATAAAATAAAACGATTTCTTTTTATTTCATTCCCCTACTAAATCCCGCGTGCAATGTATATACTGCATATATATATATATTATATGTACACGGAGGAGTCGTGCCCACACCTCTATAAGCGTTTCGGTTTATGCTTCGTCATGACCTCATATATGTCTTTAAGACACGTTTCGTACAATTCAAATACCATTATCGTGTCTTTTCATCATCATTTTTAAATTTTCTGTAAAAGGACGTAAAAAAAACATAGTGTTTAACCCGTGAAATCCGTATATATATAGTGGTAAAAATGGTATTTTTTCATTTTTTTTTTTTTTTTTTTGTTAAACCATCCCTTTATAACGCGGATCCGATGAATTATGAGACAGAATATGTATTTTTTATGTGTGCGCGCGCGTGTGTGTGTGTATCGCAGGTGACACCGATACTAAATGGATTTGTGCCCGAGGTAATTTTCTGTACACCCACGGGAAAAATGATACGCGAGAAATTCGGTACGCGTGTGTTAGTGTGTATCGTGTGCATAGGGGCGAAGACGGGCGGACAGTAACAGCAAAAAAAAAGACGCACAATATTCCCGTACACAATAATATAATAAATAAAGCGAGTTAAAAAGAAAACCATCCGACGGAAGCTATAGCTGCACGCATGCACGCACGCATATATGGATATAAACTTATGTATAGTACAACTAATATAACTATTATATAAGTATATTTAATTTTTGTCTGCAGAACTTCGGCCTATATTATACACTATCGACTATATATAATATTACAGTATAAATGTCAAGTGTATATGTACTATGGTATACTGCATGAGGAATATTATGGCGCTTGTATGGATATAGCTTTTAACTCGTGTTGTATAACTTAATATTTTACTATCATATTATATTCGTATATTTACAAGGACGCCGCGACTGCAGTTCGCCCCCGTAATTATTTGCAAACGCGTGCACACGAGTATACGACCCTGCCCGCCGAATGTGATGGACGACTTATACAAACCCGGAATTTTCACGAAAACGGTGGGCGTTTTGTTTTTGTTGTTTCCTCGTGAAAAAAAATATTACCGAAGTACCGACAGACTAAACCGATTTGTATTATTGAATCCGGCTTGTGTACGTATAATACTATATATACAAGTGGAAAGACGAATTCGCTGGATAATCAATTTTAAAGTCGAAGAGGGACGTGAGACGAGTACTGGGGGCTGGGAGGGAGAGAAATGTTCAGAAGTCGAGAAGAGTGGATAGGAGTAAAAAATAAATAAATAAAAATAAGAAGAAAGAATTTCCAATAATATCAACAATAATCGGTTACCATGGTGATTGAGTTTTTGTGAAACGTCTACGAGGCCTGTGCGTTTAAACTTTTTATTATTATTATTATTATTATTTTGTTCCAGTCAGTTGTACAATAGGTACTCGAACAATGGCTAAAAAGTTTAAAGTTCGATAATGTAAAAAAAAATACCTGGTTTACTCGGAGATCAATAGTTTTCATTAGAACAATAAAACTATGTTCATTATAACATTCTTTCTCCGTTTCTTTCTTTATTTTTTTTTTTAATTTGCGTTGTGTCGTCTCGCGACCAGATACGAGAGAGACGACCCGAACATGCGTATTTAAACCGAATCTGATAAGTTTTCAATTTCGCGCACAATATGGGCTATTGGTAAAATAAAAGGGGAAAACGGCTATATATCGAGCCTGAATAGGTGCTTGGCGGTGGTAGTAAGGGATGGATTGTGGGGTGGTAGGGCGATTGTGAACTTTCAATCGAAGACGTTGCGACACGCCGATGATAACGAAATATTTCGTTGGCCGACGGGTATTTTTTTTTTTATAAATTTCAATTCTTCGCATTAATGCTGAGTGACGCGCAGAGCATGAGTTCGCTAAAAAAAAAAACGTAGAAAAATACTTTATCACGATATATTGGACCCAAAATTCTCGAACGATCATAATACAATACATAATATATATAGGTACTGGGGTCAGATTTTGTCATACAGCCTATGTCGGTGTTTGATTTTTATAATATTTATTATTTTGGGGTTTTCCTCTAAAAAAATACTTATATTATAGTAAATAAATCTTTCGAAATAAAAAAAAAGTGGGTAGGTATTATAGTGGTACACAGTATAATATATACAATATTGAATATACATAATATAAATGTGTACACCTACATTACGTACAAATAGTATTTATGATTATTGCCTTTTTCGTTTATTTATTTGTTTAATTTTTTTCTTCTTAACTCGTAAACCACTATCCGTGTCAAGGGCGGTGTGAAGCATAAGACGCGCGTACCTATACGAGTGTGTACATACAACGAATGACTTGCAACTGCCAAGCATGCTACTGCACGCGCACAATAACGCTTTTATATTATTATTATTATTATATTAGGCACGTTTAGTCTCAGGGTTTGGTCTAGTTGAGTGCGTGTGTTTTGTCCCACGTGATTTCCTTGACGTCACTCGATACGATCGCGCAATGACAAACCGGGAAAATCAAATGCAAAAATATTTTAATACACGCGAGTCTTAATAATGATTGTTATCACGTAGATACTTGTTTCGTATCGTGGTGATTAGAAAACTATTTCGAGTGTACGACTTTTATCAAATTATAATACGGTGCAACATTGTTATTACGTCGTCGTTTATTGGATTTATGGAAATTAATTTGGTTGCTGGGAATCGGAACAGAGCAAAAAGATGAAAAAAAAAACGTCACGTATATTAATGTAGGTAACGAAAAAGAATAAAATAATAATCTTACGAAACCGACAGTGTAAACTCCTTAAAAAAATATAACATATAACACAATGTAGCGCGATTCCCTTTTTGATAAATTTCCCTTTTTAAACATCACATGTTTCATTGTATTCGCGGTATTTTTTTCACAAAAAGACGGTGACCTTTTTTTCTTTTTTTGTCGAAAGGGTTGGTCTCGCTCGGGAAGGATTTATTATTTCGTTTCTACGCGCACCTGGACCACTGCAAGTCTACGTAATTATGGGAAAACAGTCCGGCGCGTCTCTCCCGGTTGCGTGTGTCACCCCTTTCGCCCAGCATCGGGTTACGCGTCTGCCACCTTATATTTTTTTTCCACAAAAAACCATTCTGCAACTTTATATTATGTACTGTTATTATATATTTTCGTATTACATGCGTACAAAGAAAGGTTTTTTTCGGGGTAAAATGAGGTGACACGGACAGCTCGGGTTACCGGGAACACAATGATTTAACCCTATCCGGTGGCTTCTCGTATTGTCGTTATTGTTTTGTTTTCGCAATATACGGATTCTTTATAGAGGATTTGAAAAATTCGCTCATTTTTCTCATGGCCTCGCTGAGAACCGAACGGGTAACTCGACACCCGGCCTAAGATGACTTATAAGTCGCGTGTTTTAATACATTAACAATATATATAATAAATATACTCGTACACATTACATCGTGTTATAAATATATAAATTTAACTTTACTTTATTTTCTGCAGATAACGGAATATCAAAACGGTCTTTGAGTCCGTTGGCGCTGACGACCACCAGATCTGAATCTCAGGCAAGCGGAGTTTCCTCGATCGCTTCGGCCCTCAATAACGTCACAATGGTGTTACAAGGGGCTTCGTCCACCGTTGGCGGCGGTAGTGGAGGTAGCGGGTGCTCAACGCCGACCAGTGGCGATTACTCACGTTACGTGAGGAGATTCAGTAGCTGTCAGGAATGCGGATCAGCCCGGTGCAGAGATTTGAACTACAGGTACGGCGAAGGCTTCATTCATGGCGACTCGCCTGAAGTGCTGTGCAAAACAGTGCAAGACAGTGTAATATTATTGTTATTCGTTTTGTTCTCGCAGAGAGCACTTCCATTGTCTTGACTGCAATTCGAGAGTGTTCGTCAAGAAAGAAGAAATGATCAGACACTTCAAGTGGCACAAAAAGAGGGATGAGAGCTTGCAACACGGTTTCATGAGATACTCGCCTAGTGACGACTGTTCGGACAGATATCAGGGATGCAGTCACAACCGCAAGCAAACACATTATCATTGCATTCAAGTGAGTAGTACCTATAACTTTAAAGTGTAATTATATCAATACGTCAATAATTTACATTATCGTAATTGTTTTTCGCAGGGCACCTGTGATAAAGTATATATAAGCACGTCCGACGTGCAGATGCACGCAAACTATCACAGAAAGGATTCAGCCATAATACAAGAAGGGTTCCAAAGACTTAGAGCCACGGAAGAATGTCGGACACCATACTGCGCGTTCTACGGTCAGAGAACTACTCATTTTCACTGCAGACGTGATCACTGTCAGTTTACGTTCAAAAACAAAGCTGACATGGGTGAGTCTCATTAGTTTAAATTTTGTAATTCATATATTCGTATAACTCGTAAACGATTAAGTTGGTCATCGTTTTCGTACGCAGAGAGCAAGATGGAGCTTCCATCTCTCCCCATCTAATTTTAAAAAAGTCTACTGACCTGATCGTTAGGAATTTTTAGAATTATCCGGTCCAACAGTATCAAAACTATCAAAAAAAGTTAAATATACTATGAATAATTTAATATTTTTCTTAGCTGTATTATATAACCACTATTTTGTGGTTTTTAATATTTTCGACTGTTAGTAGGTGGTTATAATATTACAGTAAAACTTCCATAATATAACAAACTTCCATTTAACAAGATTTTCTGTTTGACGAAATATTTTTATGAACCAAACCTAATTAAAATCAATTTTATTTAATTCTATTTAACGAAATTCTCTATAACACAAATTGTATTTGTTTCCCGTCAGTCTTCGTAATATGGAAGTTTCACTGTATTACATTATGGTATATAGAATTATACAGATTTCTAATATCGTATACATATTTTATAATAATATTAATATAATATCGACCAATATGGGTGAAAAATACAAAGCTCGTTACTCAGCCAGTTCACTGATACATGGAGGTCTGTGGAACCTAACCTATATATTATTATTGTAAAAGGAAAAACTCGTATCATTATTTATTCGTATATGAAAGGCTGGCCAATATGTTGCCCCCACGTGCAATGACGCCACTGTTTGATCGCGTGTTTTACGTAATACATGACGCATGTTGGTATTTTTCCAGAAAAACATAAGACCTATCACATTAAGGACGAACAATTGGCGAGAGACGGGTTCAAGAAGTTCATGAAACCAGACCCGTGTGGTTTTTCCAACTGCCGGTTTTCGCAGGTGTGTAATCACATCCACTGTGTGCGGGACGGGTGCAACTACGTTCTGCACTCCAGCGGGCAGCTACTGAGCCACAAGCGGAAGCACGAGCGCAAGGACAGCGAAATTGCGTACCGAAAGTTCAAACTGGCCCAACAGGCCGTGATGAACATGGCTGGAAGTGGCGGCGGTGGTGTCGTCGGCGGCGTCGTTGTTAGTGGCGGCGTTAGCGCCGGCAACCCACCGGACCAGGTTAGCGACGATGAATGGGTGCCATGGGACGGGAGACGAGTGGCTCACGGTGCAACGGCCGCGGCAGATTCGCAAATGAACGAGCTGTCGATATCACCCAGCAGTTCGCTGCAGTTCCTCCACCAGCAGGCCAACTCATTGGCCTCTCTGTCCGCGCTTGCTGCGCAGGCCGGCGACGCGGCCAGCTACAGCAACAGCTCGAGTGACGGAGGCGGCGGTCCCATGTCGCCACTGTCCTCTACGCCGCGTGCCCCGTCCAAGATGATCGGTGGTCACGGGTTCTTCACAGACAACTCGTCCACCGGTGGTGCGGACGGTGGGTCGCCCGAAGATGTGGAGATGTGGCCAAGATACCTGACCCGGTTCAAACCGAACACGTGCACCGGTGGATCTGGTTGTGCGATGTCCGATACCGACCATTTCCACTGCAAAGAGCCCAACTGCGAATCGCCCGTCAAGTAAGTTAATATCGTGTGAGCAATAATCCAGAAATATAAAGGATACTTTGAAAATATTTTTAAAATACTATGAATATACCTAGTATAAAATATAATAATTTTTAAGTACAAATACTTTTTTTTCAAATTTACTTATATTGAATACGTATTATAGTATTATGACGTATTTATGTGCAATTTAAATTTGAAATCACAATTCACAAAGTTACTACAGAAAACGTATTATTTTGTTAAAAAAATTTATATATTCAATATCAGCAAAGTTTTTCAATACTTTTAGTTTTCTGCAACGATAGTTTTTCGTAAGATTAGATTATAATTTATAGGTTGTGGTAATGTACAGTAGGGATTATTTTGACACAAGACGAATTTTGACTGCTGTGTCGCCTGAATTGTTTAATATACAATTGTCCTATAATCTAAACATCCGTGATTGATATCGTTTTCAGGACTCAAGACGAGGCCGAAACGCACGCTCGTAACCACGACAACCAGGAACGGATCAACGAGAGTTTTTACCCAGGCGGGCCGGCCTACTGTCAGGACACGTGCACCAAAGACCAGCATTTCCATTGCGTTTTGGTAAGTACACACTACACAGTCATGGATTAAACGACATGACTCACTCACTATACACACACAATACGCGACCATAGTACCTTATCAATAAAGTGGAAATAATAATAATAACACGGGGTGCGTACGCTTTGCAGGAAGGATGTTACGAGGCGGTACTGCCGTCGGAACGCGGCGAACACATCAAGAGCCACGACATCCCATACGGTCAGTACAATTCGTTGGACGCTCTGTTCAGGAGGAAGCGCGGCCGACCACCAAAGAACCGGGTGATCGAAGTATGGAATGACTATGCAGGCGGGTCCACCGGTGATTCCCCGCAGGCCATATTTACCAGTTTCAAATTGCCCAAGCCATCGCAGTCGTCGGGACAGTCGCAACAGTCGGAAGATGCGGAAGTGCCCACCCAGACCACCCTGGTAAGACTCACCGTGACGTAAAAAAAAAAACGAAGATACGCGATATTTATATGCATATCATATTATTGTAATGGCATTGTCGTGTCATATTGTGCTGCACCAATAGATGTGGTTTTAATAGATAGGTTTTTTCATCCGATTTTCGATGCGAGGGTTGGGGTCGTGTTTTGATAGTTTGTAGGGGTCGGGGCCCAGGCACGGATCCAGAGTAAAGATCTGGGGATGGGAGGGCACCGATTTTTTCACAATACAATTACAATATACACTTTATTTTTATTTCCAATACTTAATATTAGTATAATTTTAATGTAATAAATAAATTATTGATTATATTAGGTATATATAGTTCTAAATTTCTAATCCATAGACATCATATAATACATATATTATATGTCTAAGGTACTAATTATAGTACGTATAGTAATTATAGAATTATAAAAAAATTGGAGAAATATTATGTCTGGGGGGGTTCTGTCTCCCCCCCCCTCTGGATTCGTCACGGGGTCAGGCAGGGCATCACGTTACGACGACGTTCTCTGACGGTTTTTATTCTATGGCCATATACATGAAAAAAAATACATACATATTCTAAACACATTCCACGAGATGAGATTGTTCATAAGAAATACTAAGAATGTAATTGATATGTTTAAAAATGTACCTATGTTAAATTGATAATTATGCCTTTTTCGACTGAAATATCGAGTTTTGGCCATATAATGTTTCTGGTTTTTTTTTTTTTTTTAATTTTCGTATCTTCGTATCGTAACCACAACGGGTGAAAAAGAAACCGTCACTATTTTATATAACATACATACGTATGAATAAAACACAATTATATTATATTTTTTTCAAACGTTTTGTTTTCTGAGATTCATAAAATATGCATTTACGTCCTTTTTCAGGAACAACACTGTTTCGAGGAATATCGATACGGTTGTCCGGACAATCTCTGCAAGTACACCAGTGAAGGCGTCGCGTTGCACTATCACTGCCGCCGGCCCCGATGCTTTTTCGCCACAGACAACGACGAAGAGTTACAAGCCCATTCCACCCATTTCCATGACAACGTCACCATCATGGAAGGATTTTTGTTCTTCGACCGATCGGTCGACTGCCGGCTGGAGACGTGCGCAAAGTGAGTACAATTACAACATAATTATTATATTATATAACGACGGGAAAAAAATAAATAATTAGCCCGAACCCCTGCAGCAGTTGATATTATTATATATCTAATAATAATAGTATATATAACACGCTGTACGCCATATACCTACGTGGTTCGTTATATTTTTATTTCACGGTCCGTTTCAATATTTTTGCAGTAACACGATCAATAAGCATTTTCACTGCGTGCGAGCTGGATGCGGTTACTCGTTCACCAGATACACTCAGATGGCTCAACATTTATTACAACATCAGGCCACCGCTGGTTTGCAGATATCTGAGAAATTAGGTAAGTTCGCACTAAACGTTCAATAATATTGTAATAAACAATTTGTGTTTACCAGTATTATTACGGAATAATAAAAACAGCGTATACCTATAACCATATAATAATATAACTCGCCCGTCGTTTGTCACAGAACCTCAAATCAAAGAAGAGATTTTGTCTCCGGCGAGACCCCAAGCCACCCCTTCGCCGTCCGATTCAGCTACCAGCCAACGGTCGACAACGGGTATGTGTTTTATTTTTTATTTATTTCTGTTTTAAACGAATTATCTTAGCGTAGTATTTTTGTCTTGATTGTTTTTTTTCTGTCTTGTTCAAAGTGGTGAAGGCTTCGGGCACTTTCTACCCTATGAGCGGCCTATCGAACGCTAAGAGTTCCTCTCCAAATTTTTCAGACCCTGCAACCCTGACAGGTGGGTCATGCAGAAATTATTATTATAGTTATCATTATTTTTTTATTTTTTTTTTTTATATATATATTTATATTATTTAGAAATTGATTGTATACGATATACGCATATTACGTATTTACTATATATATATTATATATTATATATTATACCCACATATTATTATAATTTATTAGCTTCGCTTTTTTCGGTGGAAGTGATCGAACATTTTACACGACTTATTATTATTGTCACACTATATATTATAATGAAGTCGAAAGACTTGATTGTGCACCATTCGAATCTTGTTATTAATTAGCTAGTACTGATTATTAATTATTTAAGTATCGAATTAAATTGCCAATATAAATTTAACTACTTTAATAATTAGTAAATACTAATGGAAATATTGTTTGTGCATTATTTAGAAAAACCGAAAACAGATTCCAGTTTGAGTATCGAACCGGTCGTGACTATTCAAGTTTTACCAGAGTGGATGAGTTTAGAACGGCATGAGAAATACGGACCCGAACAACCCTGCAGCCGCGCTTTCTGCAAGCTCAAACGAAAAGAACATTATCACTGTAACGCGTGCAATCAGGTAAATACAAATATAACAAAATTAATAATGGTATATTATTTTCGTATACCCTGTAGGACGTAGGTATATTATGTCGTGATAGTGCCTTTATACGCTACGGACACGCGACGGCGAGGTCCTTAGACGGAAATATAGTTACAAACCGTTTATTTTGGTATTTTAACATCGTCGCCACACACCACTAATGGTGGAAATTTATCGGGACGCCGCATCCCGAACGAAAACTTCGGCATAACTTTGTACTTGTACTTGAGCGTGGGATTGTATGCCTGCGGGCTCGGCGATTGGCCATTCATCTCGTTGGCCAACAGAGGGTTTTCGAATTTCTTCGACAGACTGTATTGGGGCGCTTTCGTTTTGTATTTGTTCAAAGGCACCGTTTGATATACCGGACCGGGTGATTTGATGTCTATGATTTCGTCGATTTTCTTGGCCAGCGTAATCTTTTTGCGCGACAGTGTTGACGGCAACTTGTAAACGTTGGACCCAGGGTTGACGGCTCTCTTAAACAAACATATATATGCACACAATAATAAATCAACCTTATACATAAGTAGTCAATTACATATAACATACAGACGAATAATATTATACTATTACGCGATGGATCGTACAAATTAAAATTTGATAAGACGAAAAATAACAACTATAAATCACATGTGTATCTTATAATATATGAGCATATCGGGCATATTAAAAGTTTAAACATTTTCACTGCCACAATCGGTATATGTATACATTTTAGAAAAGTTTTATATTTATAAATTTCTTTTCATTTCGAAATCTGATTAATCTTCGTTTTTAAATAAATGAAAATTCCCAAATATACTTCCATGCTAAAATATTTGGGGATTTGTGGTACACTCCACTCTAAAAAATGAATCATGATATAAACTTATCATTAAAATAGAAGATATTTTGTCCAGTTGCCAAAAGTTAGTCAGATTGTGAGTCTCACCTGTAGCTGACGTATAGTAGGTATATACCTAAAAACTATTAATTATCGAACTGGGTGTTCAAGACTGACATAACTCAAAAAGTACTGTTTTCAGGGAAGGACTCGATTTTAAAATTTGATATAATAAAAAATCATAATATTTTATGTCATGACAGAATTACAGCTCTTTAATGATCAATATTTGACTAATTTTTATTTCGTTCTTGAATTGAAACTGTTTTGAAAAAAGGAAATCAATAGTGGAATATGTACCTAGTTAACCAGATGTGTCCACATGGCACACCTAGTAATTTAAAATTAAAATAATTATAATAATAGTATATTTTCGACGTTACGGGATCTGGGTCGATTATCCGAAACAGCATCTTGGGTACCGGACCATTGACCGGGACTCTAGGCTTGTACGCCGCCGGTCCCGGGTTGTCCATGTCGCCGTCGAAAGGCAGTTTCTTGGCCATGCTGTACCGTGGCGCCATGGCTCGACCACGGCACGTCAGCTGTGCCAGATTGTACACTACCGGCCCTGGCCCCTCGGTCTCGTTGCCCAAGTCCAGTCTCTGGTGCATCGAGCACGATGGTGCACCGGCTACGGTGGGCAATCGGTTCAGGCGACCCACCGTCGTCCGGGCCCCGTATGCTGCAGGTCCTGGGCCCGCATCCTCCGTTCCGAATTCGAACACCTTGCGGTCCATGTATTCCGGACACTTTTTCATGATAACGTATAGGTATAGGTGGTTTTAAAATTATTTTCGGCAGACAATTTTTAGTTATTCTCGTTAAAATGGAACGTATATTAAAATAATATAGTATAATATTATGCACCTATAAATATTGTGTACCTATATACACTGTGTCGACGTGGAAACGAAAATTTACGAAACCAATCGTTTTTTGTGTATATATAGTTACTACGTATTATTATTTTGATATAATATTTCAACAACGGCGCGTAAAAAATTATTCGGCCGGAATTATTCCGTCTTTAAAATATAAACGGCAATACGGGGCACATTAAACGGTTTCAATTCTAATCAATTTAAGTGCGCGCACATTTCACACTATCAACTCCTTGCTGATTAAAATTGATGATGGCGTGAAAAAAAAACACTCAATATTTGTAAAGAAACGGAGGGTATCCGGTTACGTGTCTTGAATTTCGCATCAACAACTTCGTTAACAATAACGAAAATAACAATCTCGTGAGAATTTCAAGCACATTAAATAAAAAAAATAAACTTTTTCTGCAAAAAAATTGTTTTTTAAGGAAATAAAAGAAGGGAAAAAATAATTTTTTAAAAGAAACGAGTAGGTATTAGTAATCGTGTAGTAGTAGTAGTTTTAATCGATCGTGCGGAATCGCTTCCGAAAAGATGATTAATGATGCGACGACAAAAGGCGAATATTATGGAGAAAAAACGCACCCGGCTCGGTTTTATTATTATCATTATTATTTTTTACCCGCCGCGTGTAACGCCGCCGCCGCCACGAGAAAATCGATAATCGATCAGCATCAATGTCATCGGTTTCCGCGGCGTTCACCCCTTTTCGTTTTTTCACTTCTTTCGATTTTCGTTCCGGCCACGTATATACGTACAAGTTGCGATAATTATTGTCGTCGAGTCCCCGGGAAATACGCGCAGGGTGCGCGTTTCGTTTTTATATAATATATATATTTTTTTTTTTCGTTGAACATATGCAATCGCGAATGACACGCGTAACGAAAGAGTTAAATGATTGACGACTCCGGGACAATTATTATGTACGCGGACCGCGTTCGTAGCCGTTTTATTTATTTATTTTTTCGCACCACTCGTTCCTTTTCCGGGTGTTAATTTTTTCGGAAACGGAAAAAAAACGATTAAAAAACTACGGGCGTATTTCCCCTTTGGCTCCCGCCGAATCGCGCTGCTAATGATTTCCGCCGCCGCCGCCGCCGCCGTTTTCCCAGGGTTTTGTGTGTTGTCACGCATCGCGCGATTTCTAACGGCCGGGCAACAAGTCGCTACCACTACCGCCGCCGCCGTCACCATCGCCACCACCACATCACGTGTCGTATTCATACATACATTATTATCGGAAAATGTTTACGTGATAAAAATAATTTTCATTGCTTCCGATTGTTTTTCAATTATTATAGAATTTTTCGATTCCACTCACTCTCCCAGACTCACACCTGTATAATAAAATAATACAAATAATAATTATAATAGTAATAATATGTGCAGTAAAACGTGGCTCGGTTTACTCATTTTAACGATATCCGAGCGAAAACCGGTCGATTTTAATACTCGGACTTACTATACGGCCCCTCTCGCGACGTTAGCTGCACTCCACCCGCAATCCGGACGGTGTTCAATGTTCATATTATACATTTCTTTAATCGTTATTCGTTAAATTATTCATTTCGTATTGCTTTGCGTCACATTTATATATATTATATAATATATATTATATGCGAGCAGACTACCTGCAGCGTTCAATAATGATAATATTAACGTGTTTCGGCCGAGTCTGTTGTCGTTAAATCTGTCAAGTCGTCTGCAGAAAAGTAAAAACCGTGTAATTGTCGTTGAAAAACCAAGACACTATCAGCAACTGGGTCGTTATAATTGCTACGCACAGTTTATTCACAGCGGCATGTAAAATTCCAGTGCGCGTATTATTATCACCTCTCTCTCTATAGTTCTACTGCTGCGCAAAATGATGTGGACCGTATGGGTCTTATAATATGCACATATATTTATGATATGATTATTATTTATTGTTATTGCTCGTACGACGAAGACTCGCTCGTTGCAAAAATAAATAAATTGACAAAAAACAACGAGAAAAACTGCTAGACAGATAATACCTATATACCTATGTGATGTGTTAACGAAAAACGTGGTTAATGGTCGTTTTTTTTTTTTTTTTTTATTGTCGATTTATCACTTTTAATTATTTACGTACATTCTACTTTTATATTTGTTGCGATCGATAATTCCCAACAACGAAGACCTGTAGTACGCCCGATGCGTGCGTTTAATAAATAATAATTTTAATATAAAATCATACGCTGCGCGTAAATGCAGACAATAAATATCATTACAACATAATATAGGTACCTCTACTATATAATTGCCGATGTGACCTTCAATTTTTTTTTCGTTTTGTCTTTTCGTTTCGTTGTTCTTTTTTCGCGCTGACATCGGTGCAATAATATCAATACTAATAACAACGTGTCCTGGGCTGCTGGGCGTGATGATATCGCTCACGATAATATTCACGTTTATCGTACTGTATAATACGCCACGCAATCGTTTGTTTCCGCCGATTGGTGGATAACGCACTTCAAAAAATAATATATAATAAAATAAATTACGACCAATCGATACAAAGAAATTATTATATGCCACGATCGAGAGGGTCTTCTCTGCCCGCAGGTCATCGCCATGCGAAGTTGGTATTATATATAAAAATATATTATAGGCATATTATTATAATGCATGGTTATTATTTTTACTATCGATATTATTATTGCGGTATACCGAACGTAAAGCCTTAAGCTTGGTATAGGAAGTATGGTACCGTAATAAAAATAAAAGCTTTTTTTCGTTTATATATTTTCATCACTCGATAAAACTTTACACATTTATAAGAAATGGCTCGCACAAATTTCAGACATGAAAACTATTTATAATATTGGTACATTAATCGAAGCCAATCAATTTTTTTACCTACAGAAGCCCTTAGCTGCACTGAACTCTTTTATACCTATCTTATATTTTATATATTATTCGTGAAGATTTCGTCAGTAGGTTAATGATAAAATATTAAATGACCTACGCTGACACTCGTTATTCATGAGTAAAATACGAAAAAAGTTACCAACAATCGATTTGGTATATAGTTTCGAAGACATTTACTTTTCTTGTGATTTCGAGGAAATAATATCATGCACGTCGCTGGAAAACAAACACGTGGCGCAACCTGTTGGCGTACAACAGTGGAATGCCCTGCATTACCCTACGCTTTGTTTCACTTGTATTGTATTTATAAATTCAGATCGGAGTTCGTTTACCCGCCAAACCTAGTCACTTACCCGATGTAGCGGAAAAAATAAACTATAAGCACGTCGTTCACGCCCACGTTTACCCAGTTTTGAGATTAAAAAAATATGCTTTACGTTATATGGATAATAATAATAAATTATACATTTTTATATAGGTAGTAATCGTACAAATAGTATAGCATTTAATAAATTGCCGTGATAACGAGCAAATTGGAAACGTGCGCGGCTGTAGACAGCAAAAATGTTTAGTTTTTACGCGTCTTCATCGTCTCGTCCTTAATTTACTCGTTATATTATATCATATTATATCCGTGATTGCCGATAATATATCATACACGAACGAGTCAGTCTGCGTGCAGCAGCATCAATGAATTACTATATATTATAATATCAATATTATTAACGTCATTAAAAAACGACTATCTATCTTTCGTTTTTTTCAAGGCTTTTTCGGAATTGGACAAGCTCAAGCCGCACATCATCAAGCACACGCCGGGCGCCTTGCCGACGTTTATGCAAAAAACCGAGAACATCAATAACAACAACAACGACGATACCGAAGAGATCGCACAGCATCCACCCGGTGAGAAATGTTTTTACAAATATAATTATATCACCCGAAAAATTATAGCCGGTTGACCAAAAGTACATATTATTATATCCTCTGATAGTAAATATTCCTGAACAACTTGAATTCAATTCGTATTTTAAAGGCTAAAACAGTTCTATTTATACCAATATAGTAACTAACAATAATTATAATATGTATTTACCGCATGCTCGCAGCACTGACAATGATGCCGATCTCGGGCGACAGCAACTCGGCCGCCAGTATGCCGCACTCGCCGTATACTAATATACCGGGATTCGGTGCAGCCATGGCAGCCGCTATGGCCAACCAACAGTTCGCGTCTCTGATGACGTCCCAAGGGTTGCCTTTCATGCCACACGCCATCCAAGCCATGTACTCGTCTCCGACCAGTAAGTACCTACACACCAGTGCAACACCACACAAACATAACATAATATTGTCTTGATTACAATAAATAAATATATGTTACATAATACTCATTTCACCGGCCAGTGTGTTGGTGGTTTTTTTTTATATCGCACCGTAAATTCAGTAAACAAATAATACAATCCGAATATGTGACTGTCAATTATTGCTGGTCCGAAGACCCTAAAAAATCCCATGTCATATGAGACCCACCACCAAATATACAGGAGTAAAACGTTGTAACGCTGCAGTCTCAAACGTCGCAAATACAACATGCATTTTTAGTTTTTAACTCGTTTTATCATCACTCGATACTGTTTTTGCCCAATCAACGCGCATGGTGTGTGTCCGTAATGGGCAAAAATGTAGATTTGACAAAATTATGGTCACGCGGCGTTTCGTATAGGCTATTCAATAATACATTGAACTGTCCTCGGACGGTCTGGTTTACCGATGTTGTACAGCTGATAGGGTTTAAACTTTAAATAGTCATCAAAGTACGACATGATGTAAGTGAGTGATAATAAGTGAGATAAATCCGGTGTTATATAGTCTATAATGAGTTTATTATATAATATTATACTACATGGCCAAATGCGATATAATTGGCATAACTGCAAAAATGAACAATATCTGTTATATCAGTAATGGTTTTTATATAATATGTATATATTTTTTTACGGTGGACAGTCAAAATTGGTATTTATAATAATTTCAAATCCGACCATCGCGACCCTCACCCGATCAATATACCAACAATATCAACCTCGACGTTAATATAATAATATACATTGTGATAATACGATAAACATATTTAGTAACGCTCCGTTTTCCGGATTTTATAGGCCTGATGTTCGCTCCACCGCCGGGCTTCAACCACCACCAGACCATGTTGGCGGCGGCCGGCCACAACGGGCTGCTGAACCACCATCGGGGCGGCGAGGCGGCCGGCGGCAGCGACGGAACAGCCGCCGCGGCGCCACATCACCACGTCAACCGGCCGGTGTCGCCGTCGCGTGACATGAGCCCGGAAATGAGGAAGGCACGCGTCCAGAACTCGATGCGCATCCTCAAGGACGAACCAGTTCCCGAGGGATACCTCCGGTTTCGATTCAACGAGGACTGTCATTACGCGCATTGCGGCTACAGGGAGCACCAGACGCACTTCCACTGTATGCGCCAGGACTGCGGTTACAGTTTCTGTGACAAGACCAGATTCGTGCAGCACACGGCTAGACACGAGAGGTACGTTCCGATAACGTCGTAATAATATAGGCAGAGCTTGTTTATGATTTAAAACCTTCTCCGGAGGTTGTTTTACTGTGTACGTGTCAGGTATAGAGCACGTCCTAACCTGACCTAACCACGACGATGACATATTATGTCTTGGCGTTGGTATCTATATTAATATATTATTAATTTATTATATTTTATTATGCCATATGCCCGTATCCATATTATTTACCCATACCACAGACAATTCGTCGACTAATATTATGTACAGTGACAACGAACACGAAAAGATGTTCTTGGATTTTGAATTTTTAAACATCGAATAAACATGTAATGATATAAATATTATAATATATGTAACCAATATTTTATTTCATCGCGATTTAAAAATAAAATATTAAGTCCCCTGCCCCCTGGATGACTCGAGGCGTTGATTAACAAATGATACACAGTTTTGGCTGAATATCAAAATAATATCTGAGGAAAAACAATTTTCAGTGCAGCGTTATTTGAAATAATTGTGCTCTGCCTTTTGTTTGTATCACGGCCATTTCGCACCCTCTGTTTTGATTTTACAATGCATTACCCCCACCCACATTTTCAATATTTTTTTTTTTTTTGATTCTTACCAAAATAATAAAATCATATAATTCGTTCGAGGATAAATAATGTTATAAAGAGATATAATAATTATGCTTACATTTTATGTCTTTTTTTGTACTGTGTCTTTGTTTTTAGTTTAAAATAATATACTTATACATATTGTTTGGCATGTGGTGCGTGTACCGTTTATCTGACCTTGGTTTTCTTTTTTCGCAGACTCGATACTCTGATGGGAGGCGATTTCCAGCAATACAGGGCCAACGTGTCGTGCGGACGAGCAGAGTGCACTTACATTTCTGCCATAAGTGAGTACACCTTTTAACTATGTCCATTATTGACCTTCATGTTATAATATATCCTACATAATTGAAAACGTTTTCGGCAATAAACCTGTCTCCCGTTTCCATATCATAGTATACCTAACCCGTGACGAAGTCGATGCCCGTTATTATAATCACGTTTTTGTTCTCTTCTCCCGCTCGCCGCACATAGGTACCGGTCAGAACAAGGCATCGCACTTCCACTGTCTCAAGTGCGAGTTCGTGTGCACCGACACCAACAAAGTGGTGGCTCACCGGCGCCAGCACCAGAAGCTTGACTCCATCATGGCCGCTGGCTTCGAGAAGTTCACCCCGGCGCAGGCATGCGGCCAGCCCGGTGGATGCGTGCACTCCGGCAAGCAGACACACTACCACTGCTTGAGCTGCCAGTACGCCGTGCTCGGCCTGTCCCAGATGACGGCCCACAAGTACCGTCACATGGAATGATGCATCACTGCACGATCGACGGGTACAGATCAGCGCACGTCTCACACACTCTCTCTCTCTCTCTCTCTCTTTATATTATGTATATATCAGTTCCTATATAGACATATATATAAATATTATTACAATCATATTATTATGTACGCGTGTCGATGTCTATAGTATATAATTATGCCAATAATTCGTTGTTGAAAAATATTATTGTTACGATAGGTATAGGTAGTAGGTACCTATGCTATACGTCTATACGAAATGGATATAATATAATAACATAATATTATGTAATCGAATTTTTAGTAGGTATATTTTCGCGATGTATATTTCTTTTTTCGTTTTGATTTAATAATTTATTTTGTATACACATACACACAGGGTGTACCTATATATATATATATATTTACGCGGATCAGTGTCGATATTATGTATATTATGTTACATACTATTATTATATTATTATTATATAGGTATAGAGAGAGAGAGAGAAAAAATATTTATATAATTGTAATTTATATTATATCATACCATTTACCTAGTATTACCTACACTCAGATATATTATGTGTGTACACTGTACAGGTATGATAGTATCATCATTGTATAAACGCTCAACCGTAGTAAGTCGATGGCAATACATGTTTTTAATGCTCTGCGACTATGTCGTTGGGGGTGGGCGGGTGGCCGACACTCTCTACTCCACTCTTCACAACACACACACACACAACCCCTAGACCCTAACCATAACCACGGTATATCCGTCGTGCGTGATCACTTATTGTACAGCGTAGGGAGGTTTAACTCTGTCCC
Source organism: Metopolophium dirhodum (assembly GCF_019925205.1). NCBI lineage: Eukaryota > Metazoa > Arthropoda > Insecta > Hemiptera > Aphididae > Metopolophium > Metopolophium dirhodum. The sequence goes on along the minus strand of NC_083561.1, from coordinate 7,954,228 downwards.
ACGACATATCATAGACCTATTATATTATGACCACAATATTAAACACGAGTTATATATAGCTATATATATATATATATATAATTTTTTTTATGAATAAAGACTCTCCGAGTCGATCACTATCTTTATTATTATTATTATTATTATTATTATTATATTTTTTAAAACTAGTCTCGCTTATTATTTCTAATTATTATTATATTATTAATCATCTTTTAACAGACCAAGTTCTCGTTTTGTAATATTATTTATGTATATATTATATTATAATATACACTTACCTATTATATTATTATATTTTTAATCGTGTAACTTATTTTTGGAAACCGTTCCTCCCACCTCGTTTGGCGGTTTTATTATTTTTTTTTCTTTTGTGATATTGATTTATTATTATTATTATTATTTGTATAAACACCCCCAAAAAAACCGTGTACATAAAATATTTAATATATATCATATATATATATATATATATTCTTTATATAGACTACTGCGAAATAATATAAATAATTAAAATAACATACATGGGTGTGTGCGCGCGCGGTCAGACAAGAACACGTCGTGCGAGTGATCTACATAGTACCTATAGACTATAGAACTATGTAAATATTAAACATATTATTATTTATTATAATACGTACCTACCTATAGCATTATATTATATCGATCAACCGAAAAACTCGATTACATAGACTTAATATCATATTTTAATGCCTTGCGTAGTGCGTACATATAACAATATTGTATGATTTTCGATAGTGTCATTGACAATGACTCATTGTATTGGGTTTTTGTATATTATATAGGTACAGACATATTATAATAGAATTTAGAATTCAAAATAAAAACATATAAATCAAACATGCAAATCGTGTTATCATGAATATTGTTATATGATATTTTATTTACGTTAGTATGCAACGTTTGGAAGGAGGGGGGGATTGCTGGTGCGGAAGTCCGTTGCCGAAACTCGAGGGTGCGCAAGGCGTTGTCGCTGAGTGGGAGACGGATAGAATGTCAGGAAAAATTTTGCCTATCTGGCGAAAAGAAATTGTATCGTCGATCTGTTTTTCCGGTTTAGGTACACCCCCAGCCATACCTATTTTATTATTATTATTATTATTAGGTACATCATTTGTATTGTAAATTCTCTATTGCGCGATTGGCGATTGAAGTCAACCACTCGCCACATCATGCCGTTTTATGCATCTCCCCTCCCCCCCTGCTCACCGAAGAGTGTTTTGTATTATATTTATTTTTAACGCGGGAGGTAAACTCCCCTTCCCGACCGAGGACGAGAAGTTGAGATGATCGCTGTGGATTTTTTCGGAGGGGATACAAAAATGTAAACGATGAGAGAGCAAAAAAACTGTTGAAATTTAAACATAACATGATAATATTACGCCATCACGGACGCAGCAGTATCATACCTGAGCGATAATAATTTTGATTTTTTTTTTACAAATATTGTGATAGAATTTTTTTCGGTATACATTCGTATTGATTTTCACGGCTGCCATATATATATATATATATATATATATATATGTATATAATATATACAAATATTATTTTTCAACTAGGTACTGTGTTTAGATTTTTATATAGTTAATAATAATAATATATTGTGTAATTGTAATAAAAAATTAAATAATTCATTTGAATATAAATATTTATATACTATTATGGGTTAATTAGTGCCTTAACACATTATTATTATCAGTTTTTTTTTGTATATTTGACTTTAGATTATCTTTACGACGGTGAGTTGATCACAGATATTTGATTGTACAATCTTTGTTTATTATTATTATTATTATTATTTTTTTTTTTTAGATATTATTTAGATGGTAGATTTTAAGTATGATTTTTATGAGTTGGTGTATAATAAATTTGTGAATTGAATAATAAAAAAACGAAGAAAATAAAATTATTGAATAAAGAATTTTTTTAATATCAGTGTATAATAATATGCATTAATTGCGTATAAAAAGTTACATTTTTTTTCCTGAATACTTAAAAGATTTAAATGTTTTATGAATATTGAATATAAAAATGAAACATGAATCTTAATAATTACTTATAACTGTATACAACATAAAATATAAATAATTAATTAAAATGCATAATGTTACTTAATACTATAAGAACTCACAATATTTGAAATATTGAGTCATTTAAATAAGACACAATAGTATACAAAAAAATTCCAATGTCAAGTTTGATTCTTTATTTATCAAGGCAAAATATAATGTCCACTGTGGTGTTTTTAAACGAAAGGTTCTTGATCAACTGAAATCATAAAATAAAAATTATAAAATTAATATATAATTAATTTTAATAACTACGCATAATATTTTGGATTTGTTTAAGCCAATATTAAGCCCAAAAATAATTTAGAATAAAAACAATGTATAATAATATTATACTAACAACTAAATTATAGAACTTATATTATATATAACTATTATTATATTTCGAGACCACAAATTTATTATTATTTTATCTAATGTATGATTATTATACTATATATTATGTGTTATTCTAATATTTGTTGAGCTATAATAAATATTAGGTTGATAGCTAAATAAAAAATATATAGTACATACATATTATATTATTATATATGCAACAAAAACCATGACACAGCCACATTATTTTCCATAAGAAATTTCATTCGATTTAAAAAAATCTATTAATAAAGGACTATTTTACATTGGTATGATACAAATATTTGGGTAATATTCAACAAGTAAAGTATTACAGAAACTTATGCAGGTAGATATAATTTAGTAGGCACACATTTTTATAAAATATTCTCATTACCCATTAAATATACAATCATCTGAGATTGATTAATAATAAATTGTTTGGTTATAATAAAATGTTTAAAAAACAAAATAAAAATACTAAAATACTTATTTAATACTAAAAATATAGAATCTAAAAGTGAAGTTCTACATTTACCACTGAACTACTGAAGTAAAATATAAACTTTTAGATTGTATAGAAAAAATCTTCCTCATCTAGTCCCTTCTACAAATACATTTAACAAACCTTTGGTGTGACAACCAAATACTGATTCTTCCTGTCGTGAAATAACTCCATAAACAGTTCCATCAGTTTCCTTTCATATACTTTATCCATGCCCTATGAAATTAATATCACTGTATGTTATTAAATAATTATTTAATATCTTAATCATTATAGTTTTAAAAGTCTACAAACCTGATTAATTTCATCAACAATTCTGAAAGGAAAATGTGTAACTTCTTGAAGGGATAACAAAAATAGAGCTGTTGTCAAAGCACGTTCACCACCACTTTGGCTTTTTGCATCTAATAGCCTCAGGGAAGGAATGTCATTGCGAAATTGCACCTTTATCAAAAGCCCATATGCTTGGAAATCGTACTACAAACCAACATTTGGATGTAAATCATAAATTATAATTATTGCCAAAAAGAAAACTGGTATAGAATATTTACCCTCGTTATGCCAATGTCCAAGTCAATTAAGCCACTACAACCAAAAGTATTGAGAAATTTCTGAAAATTATTACACAACAAGGCAGTAAGTTCTTGAATTTTCGGTAACCATTCAGAGTGTAATCTTTCAATTTCATGTTCTTTGGTTTGAGCGTTGAGGTTTAAATTTTCCAATTTCTTTTCTAAATTCTTTATTTTTATTTTACGTTCCTTGTATTCTTTTATTAACTATAGTATAATCAACAGAAAATATAACTAATGTATTTAATTATTCTAAATTAGTTTTTTTTTTAAACAAAAAGTTAACATTTGTTCTTATTTTACCTGAGGAGCATTTGGATCGATATTTAGACAATTGAGTTTGGCTTTTTTCTCAACAATTAATACATCTAAATCATCAACATCACTCTGTTCTATATTTTCAAATTTTTCAATCATGGGTTGAAATAAAGTTCTATCGTATGGAGACACTCCATTAGTCCAAAATACAGCTATATCTAGCATTTTCTTGAATTCCGATTCCAACTTTTGTATGTACTTCAGGTAATCGCTGAAATTGCTCTAAGAATAAAATAATATGAACCATAAAATAAATTCAACTAATCAAACAATTTAAATTTGCAAAAATCTTTACCATGTTAGTTACATAGAGAGTCTTTAATTGCTTCAAAACTTTGTTTTCATCTTCCATGTCAACACAACAATTGCTAACAACAAAGGCAGAACTCATCAGATATATCATACTAGTTGAATAACTGTCCAGCATCGCAACAACTCCATTCATTGAATCAAAGTACTTATTGATTAGTTGCTAACAATACAAAAATACATTAACAATCCGATAAACAAAGTGGTGAATGATTAATATTTAATAGTTTATAATAAACAAACCGAATTTTGGCTTAATAATTTTGTGGATCTTTCTTTTTCTGTTTTAAGTTCACTTTGTTTGAACTCCATATCTTTTACCATTTTATCATAAGCTTGTTGCCTGTTTTGAAATTTCATAAAACTCCCTTGTATTTCTTTTTTCCTTTCAAAAAAAGGTTGACGACTGTCTTCGGCAATTCTAAGCTGATTAATAATATCAGTTTGTTGTTGAACAAAATGTTCACAATTTACTCTAGCTTCTTCTTTCCTAAAAAAAATCCAATAACAAAATCAAATTTAAAACAAATTAATTGATTAAAATTTTAACATTACAATAAATGTTCGAATTAAATTTAGAACCCTAACAATTAAAATGTAAATATTTTTTCTGTAATGTAACTAAAATGTATTTAAAAAAATTAAGCCATGTGAATATCAAGTTGAATTATAGTTTTTCTAATTAACTTTATACATAAAATAATAATAATATACAACAAAATTAATAGTATTATCTTCTTTGTATGACAAAGTTTATTAATATTTATTTGTTGTTTAAAAAATTCAGATATTTTTGTCAAATGATAAGTTTTGAATATAAACGGTTTAAGTTTAAAAATACAGCATTTCTATTTTTCTTATTAACACATTTTAACTAGGAAAGTTGTACTGTCTAAGATTTTACAAAAATAAATGAAAAAATCATAAACTTCTGAGCTTAGTCATAAGAATTATAATAACAATTTACTTGGTTGTCAGAGATTGAATCAAAATTGAGTCTACAGAAAACAGCAAAAATTGTGCCTCAGTTGATATTTGAGTTTGTCGTGTGATTTTTTCTCCCGTATAGTTTGAAGTTCTTATACTAACTTGATCATTACCTGTAAATAATATAGTCACATCAAATAAAAATACAGATAAACATAATAAATATCCCAATAGATACTCTTGATTTCAATTTTGTTGAATTACCTGCAAAAAAGAAGCCAATATTACTGGGTAAACTCTGCATATGATTAAAAACTTCCTTAGAACCAATAGGAATATTTTGCATGTCGTAACTTCTAGCTAGATATCTCCTTATGACAGGTGGTGCTTGTATCATGTCTAATGCATAAGTATGGAAACCAAATTTTCTGTTTCAAAAATGAAAATATTGATAACTTAAGTTTGTACACAAATAAATCATTAGACAAAAAATGTTGATTTAATAACATTATTATAAATAATACAAAACAATGAAACTTCCATATTACTTCTAATCTCATGGGCAAACAAAATGTGTTGATAGAGGAATACAATAAATAGAACTAAATAAATTTGTTTCTCAAATATATTTCGTTAATAAAAAATTTTGCTAAATGAAAGTTTCCCTGTAGGTATAATAAAATTCATATTCCTGAATGGGAAACAAATATTTTTTTTTTTTGACATTACCTTAGTCATAAAAAGTGTATAATTTCATTTAGTTTAGGAATATTATTTAATATATAAATTGGCAAAACTATTTTAGCATAAATATTTTATTTACAACCATCAATATTTTATGAAGCAGTTTGATAACTTACCTTATACTATTTATATCATAATTTGGTGTCTCGTTAACTTTAAAATTGGCAGGTGGAGCTGAGATTGAATTAATTTTTTTCCAATTCTCTTGTTTTACTATTTTATTAAATGTAGTCAGATCTTCTGCATATTCAAAAACAAATGCAATCATATCACGATAATTAACAATATTTTCTATGTACTTGGCATTTTTTTGGTCACGTACTTCAATCTATAATTATTAATAATTGTACAAACATATAATATTATAATTTTTAAAACTAAACAAATGTAAGTGTATTATTCAGTCTACGCCGTAATCCTACTCCATCACCGCTAACTTTTAACCACAAACCAATCGCATGGAAGCCATCCGTCAAGTACCTTGGCGTAACGTTGGACGAAAGATGACCCTGGTGGCCACACCTATCATCTCAACTTCAACAGGCCTATCAATGTCTAGGGATGCTCTTCCCTGTCTTAAACAGAAAGTCTTCGCTACAAAAAAAACTTTCCCTACTTATTTATAAGCAAGTACTACGTCCATTAATCATTTACGCCTGCCCTATTTGGGGTAATTGCGCACACTTATCTTAAATAACTGCAAATATTTCAAAACAAAGCTTTAAGAACGATAACAAACGCTCCATGATTCGTAAGGAACTCAAACATACACAAAGACCTCAAAATTTCAACTCTCTAAGACCACATCAAGCTCACGGCTGTGAGCTTCGAATCCATCCATAAGTCAACAGGCTCAATGCACTACTACATAAACATCAGACCACCTCCACAGCGCCGTCTCAAACGAGGTCGCCCACATGACCTAATTCCTCAAGACACTATCTAACTTAAGTCTCTAACTACTGTTATCATCTAACGTAAAATTGTAATTTATTTATCGCACTTAATACGCCAAAATGTATTTTATCTTTCATCTCTAGGTATAGATAGCGAAAGCTAGGAGTACCTTATTGTAATAGTAATATAAAAAAAAAAAAAAAACTAAACAAATAAGAAATAATTTTTTAATTAAAAATACCTGAGTGAATAATGGTTCAAATACTTGTCCATGAAATATTGAAGATTTATCGCAGTTTCTTAGCCATTTTATTGCTTTCCACATTTCCGGAAACTTTCTCTGCAGTAATTGATTTTTGCCATCTTCTTTTCTTTTTTCACGTTCAAGTTCTTGATCAATGGCTTAATATAAAACACAATCAGCTCAATACAAATTAAATAAATAGTTAAACACAGTATAATATAGGTACCTCTACTATATGAGACTAAAATAACATCTTATTTTTATTTATAACATAAAAATACTAACCATACATTTTTTCAGTTAGACCTCTTAGTTTGTTTTTAATACTTTCCAAATTGCTTTTCACAGGGTAAATATTTGCATCGATATTTTTGATTTTTTTATTTATTTCGTTAAGTTCCAGTTTACACTCTGTACAAGATATAATTTACACGTTTCAGTATCAACAACATAAAATATTCAAGACTTTTTTTTTACCTTCAACATTTAATGTTTCATTTTTTATACATTGTAACTTCTCTTCCATAGATGATATGGACTCTGTAAGGTCTTCTATTTTGATTGAATTTTTTTTAACGGTTTTTATTAATTCATTTATATCAGATACATGACAATTGGCAGCTCCAACTTGATTATTAAGTTTTTCAATTAACTTAAATACTGCATTTGCCTAAACCAGATACATTTTCATAGATCATTCAAAATATTATTAAGATAGATTTAATTAGTTACATTCTGAAGAACCACATTTTTCAGATTAATTTCTCCTGACTGTTTCTTTTTTATTCTATCTCTCTGCTGATTAATAAGAACTAAGGCATCCTTATTATATTTTTTTGACTCTTCAAATTTTTTTTTTTCCTGTGAAAGAATAGTATGAAGATTAACATAATATACAATCTATTCACTTTTAATAGTATTGACTTATAATTTATAATATCATTCAAAATAATATAATGAATCATTCTTAATGAATATTTTTTAGTACATTAGGTAATAGGTATAACAATTTTTATATTTTTTAGTATAGTGACTGATCCATAGAAATCCACAGTTATTCTGTGACGAACAAGGCCGAATTGGACAAATTTGGCCCACCGAGTTTTCCGTACATCACCAGTACACCTACAAACTGACGGCCCTTGGGTACGTTCTTATTCCGTGCAAAGTTTTTTTATTTTATAGTCTTCATTTTTTCAACTTTTAACTCTTTACACTTTTTTAGTCAGCGAGGCCCCTCATGACTTGAACAGCCCACCAAGTTTTACTCGGTAACTTGCCGGTCCAATCCCGGCCCTGGTGATGGATCTAACAATGTTAACACATAGATAATCTTGCCCGAGGCCATAATTGTATTTATAATGTTCACAATAAGATGAATAGTGGCCATTGATAATAGTTAATTAATGATATATATTTTATTGTTACTGCTGAAATCAATGTTAACTTAAAATATAAATTTGCAGATTATCATTAAGTATTTTCAAGTTTTTTTTCTTATGGTAAATAAAGCTTCAACTAGAAAGATTTTTAGCCTACATGAACTTAATAACTAGAGAAAAATATTAGTATACATTGTCCTTATTAGAATGTTTGGGAAGATTTACAGTTTATGTTTTAAAAAATGTACAATATTCTCTTCGTTGAGGGCTTGGTGAAATAAAAGAGGGTTATTTTGGATTTTACAGGATTCAGCACATTTTTGGAATTCAACACATTTTTGGGATTATCATCATTATTTGCTTTCTATTAGGAGTTTTCAAGTTTTATAAATATTTAAAATAATATTTTATAATAACAATGAAATTCTGACTGAGGGGGCATCGAACACAACTTAGCATTATCTCACTATATGCTGTATTGCAGGCATGTCAAACACGCGACCCATGCCTTATTTTTGAATGGCTGCAACAACTATATTAATGGACGATTTCTTGTTAAAATAAAAATTTTTAAAAATTATACAATTTTCATTTTATGTTACAACAATGTTCGAGAACATTAAGTAACAATTATATTATTATCAATAAATTGTTATTGCCCATATAGTAAACTATTCAATATATTTGGCCCAGTAAATACTTTGAGTTTGACATGCCTGCTGTATTATGTACCATAAATATACAATATATACATACACTAGAAATTTGTTGCCAAGCCAACATATATAAGGACCAACATCTTTTCTGTAACACAACCAATAATTGTTCTTCCAACGATTTTTTCTCTGTGAATGAACTAACAATTGTTTCGAGTCTATAAATGAACAGTTTTAAAATAATATTAATAGTACATAAATTAATACGTTTAGGAGGGGTCGAAAGCAGTGATTTTCTGCCTTTGGTCCAACACACCCGTCACAAGAATTTAGATGTATCCTATTTGCAGATTATTCTATACTCTATTCAGTCTATTCCAAATAACATCAGGCTTCGGCTTCACGGCGGTCGATTTGTGCGCATGAGCGTGGCTTTGTTCCCGTGGCAGCGCCTGATGCGCCGCCATAGTGGGGACGGCATCTGACCGTCGCAGAACGAAAACTGGTCGCCGCCGAAGCCTGATCTTATTTGGAATAGAGTATAGTGAAGCGATAAGAATTCTGAAAACATAGATTTGAATTTGTCGTAAAGTCTACTTGAAACAACTTTCCTATGTATTTGAATTTATACCATCAAATCTTTAGAGGTTAAATTAAAAAATACATTAAAAACTTGTCATATTTAAATTATTGGAAGAAAAAGACATAAATATGGGAGACTATTTTATGTGGACTTAACGACAAACGGCGGCTGACTGAAACTTGTTTATTCTCACGCATTCCCACTACAAAACATATAAGCTATGCGTGTTTTCTCATGGCACAGGCTTTACTAGATGAATTAATAGATTGGTAATAGCATAAATCTAAATTTCTGTTGCGCAGGGGCGAAATGGGAAAAAAATTCAGGCCAAGAAAATAAATTTCCTCCAGGCTATTCAACATTTTTATCTCTTGAATAGAAATTTTATTTTATTCAAGTATGTAATGTATTTTGTATTTAAATGTATATAGTTAAATAATAAATATAAAAATACTATGCATAGGTATGTATTTTATTGATAAAACTAACTTTAAATCTAAAATATAAAATAGGTATCATAGGCGCAAGTAGAGAGGGGGCTTGGGTGGACTTCAGCCCCCTCAGAATTTCTTAAGTCCCTATACATTTTATTAATAATTTGCTTATTAAAAAAATGCTAGAGCTAAAGCCCCCCTAACTTTGAGGTCTAGTTATGCCTGTGATAGGTATACAAACCAAAATATAATAATCTTAAAATGTTTTGCATAATATATGTTAATATTTAATATTATGCTCTAATAAAATTAAAATAAACACACCAACTTACAAAGAACAATCTAATTTAGCTTTAGATGTAACTTTTAATTTAATTTGTTTTATTTACCTATAGTAATAATTTGTTAAATAATTTGGTCTTTTCTCCAACGAAGTTAATTATTTCGTCATTTTTGATTCGTATTTTTTTTTCGATGGACATTAACATGAAAGTTTTTAAGTGTTCGTTGCTCATCGTAGTACCATACTTCTTAATCGGTTTTTTATATACTTTAGTGTTTAAAATGATCTTTCACACTCAACTTGTGTTACGGCCTACGGGTAATGTCAATAAGAACTGGTATGCTAGGCCACTAGGCAGTAGGCACTAGTCCATCATACTGTATTCTGTTTAATAGGTACTCTGATGACAAAATAATGGAAAAACGTATATTTGACTCAATAGTCGCGAGGCGATGATTGTGTATGATTGTGTTGTCGTAGAGCTTCGGCAAAAGTTATAAAAATAGACAGAGGTTACAGAGGTTTAATTATTGTCATGTTTTTTTTTCTATCTATACTTCAGGCCATTTAGCTTCTAGGCCATCGGTATTTTTCCCGGTATGCCACCCCGCCCCTGGTATTCCATGTGTGTTAAATAGACAGTTCACTAAGTTTCAATAACCTTAAAAAATAAACGCTTACTTTAAATTTACAGCAATCTCTAATCTGATATTATCTTGTAATTTCTTTTGATCACTATCATATGAAGTTATGCTAACAGCAAGAGTTTTTAACTTTTCAAAATTGTTCAATAAGTCTTGATTTTCTAAAATAATATAATACAAGTACTAAATAAGTGCCCTTTTATCAAACAGTTATAAACTTACCAATACTTTGTAAAGCATTTATTAATAAACCTTTAGAATCTAATTTAGAAAAATCTTCAAGTCTGTCTTGTGGTAAAAACTGACATAAGTTGTGTACTTTTATGTTAAAACTTTCAACAACATCAGAGTACTATAAATATAATAAAAAAAGACAATATTCATTAACCTAAAATTGAACTTTTTTTAATAATTACTTTTTTTTTTGAGACTAAAATACTGTTGACATAATAGTGACAAGTATCATTGCTGGCAAATATTGTTCTTCTCAAATGTATATTTTGATTCGATCTCTTATAAAGTTCTATGGAAATATCTGCTACGGATTTGCCTAGTTTTACAAACTGACTGACCTATAAGTAGTTTACACATAATAATTAAATACAATGATAGAATTCACAATTTAAATATATGCCTTTTGTCAATATTATATTAATTTGTTCTTAGTTGATGAAATAACTACCTTTTTTGCATATGTATTAATATCTTTTTATCTTTTTGATTTTATGGACATACTTTGATGAAGTACATATTTAATATTTAAATAGAAATTATGTACTTTGGTAAATATTTTTTATTTGCCAGTCAAAAATGATTTAATTAAATTGTGAGTATGTCATAAAATTTATCGAAACTAAATATTTAGAAATTATGATCAATTAGGTTGATTTAAATTTCAACCAACTATATACAGTGAAAATGCAAATTGTATCAACAAATTTAGTATGGGTAATTTAATGGGAGTAATAAGTGGCCATCATTGATTATATTTTATACTATAATTGCAGTAAATCCATTCTATATTGTTAACCATTTTTTTTTTTTTCGTGCATATTTAACTTAATATTTTAAAAATGTTCTACAAAATAGTATTGTTTTTTATCATTCTACACTTAATATAATAACTACGGTTATATTTATATTGAACTTATAAAAAAAATAAGTATCCACAGGAAAATCCAGTGCACACCCAGTTTTCTCTGTACCTGATCACGCATTTCCCATGTTATTAATTAATGAGAGACAAATGAGTAAGGAAATTACCAGATAATACTTCAAGTTGTACCTAAAACTATACTAACTTTGTCTCCTCTATTTATGTCCTTTGGATTACCACCAAATCCTAATATGAGAGCTGTAATAATTGACGATTTTCCAGAACCATTGGGCCCAATTATTAAATTCAGTTTTGAATGTGGAGTATATGTAACTTCAGTAAAAGTCCTGCAAAATCGATAATATTTGTATCACGGCTTATTAGGAACCTATTGCTTAAAAAACTTTAAATTTCTTCAAAAAGCAATAAGTATAATTGTTATTTTTTGGTAATTGATATTAGGTATTTATATAATTATTGTAATACTCTTAACTACACATAGTAGTACAGACCAATTAAAATACCTACATTACAACATTTAACAAAAAAAATAAATTACTTCTAAACTACTTGTAAACCGTATAGAAATTTGTGTAAAATAAATACTAATTTGTAATAGGTAGGCATAATACAAATTCTAAATATTCAAGAAAGTGGTAAAATATCACTTTGTTATTAATTCATAAATCAAGTAGAGGTTGTTTGGATTTAATCCACGATCAATGCACGTAGGTTTAACGTATTCAAACTCCATCCAGTGACCAAATGTAAAATCAGTACTAATTACAAAATACCAATTTTCAATAAGAAAAAAAGTAGCTAAAAGGTAGCATTCTACATTTAATCAATAGGTAACGTTAAAGGTAACGCACTTCATTTTAAAAATGTAGCAATAATGATAGCGAGCTACTTTTTGGAGGGAGTAACTTTTGCGTAAGTGTTCTGCGAAAAAATCCGGTAGCGTTCCAACCACTGGTAGCTAGGATACAAAATTTAAATCTGTATGAGTTTAGTACAAATTATTTTATACAATAAAATATAAATACCTAAAATATATATTTAAAAAATAATAAGATAAAAATGTAATTGCTAATTAACTGAAATAAGTACAATTATTCACACAATCATAACTAAATTAACATTTTTACAGGCTTTGAGGATGTAAACCAACTCACATGAAATTCTTTAATACTACTTTGACAATGGAACCGTCGACCTTGTGATCAACTTTACGTCTCTTGCTTTCAACTTCTGAATCGTCACGGCTTCCAGAACTTGTTGCGGAGTTATTCATTATTACAAATAAGTACCTAGTTAGAATAAAAAATATTGAGGAATGTAATTTACACTTGACGTACTTGTAAAAAATACAAATGCAATACAAAAGTATAATCAATCCATAAAAATATAATAATATATACCTAAACCACGTCCAAACGAAAGGTCAAGCACAATTCGTATTAAGTATGTATATTTTTGTCGAAGCGGAAAAATGATTATGTATCCAAATGTAAGAATTATTAAAACCACTACGAAAAATATTGTCAAAAACTCGGACGACGTACACCGGTATTAACGAATTAAGAATTACTCAATAGCAACAAAGAAAACTTTAGATACTCGGTTGTCAGCATCGAAAAAAGACTGCTAGTACTCGGTAGTCACTAGTCAGTAGTCAGTCACTAGTCACTATTATAATAATAGAATAACAATCGTCATTCGTCAGACTCGGCGGCACTTTTGTCCATACCCCGGTACCAAACAGTCCAGGTGAGGTTAGGTCAGGCTTGGTATCCCATTGAATTTCGGGAAAAGTATTGTACCAAGTTTCAGGCGCTCAAACGGTTGTAAATAGGTAGTCAATAATAGTTGTCTAATCCAAATTCTACAAGTAAAAACTAAAATTGAATTGGTGAGCTGCAGTGACTGATGATAATTGATAACGCAAAATGGCGCGAAAATTTACAAAGCAGTGTGGGCTATTGGGGAAACAAAATAACAAAACGTGGTCTGGTGGAAGTTAATTATACCTTCCGATTCGGCGGGATATATAGATATAGTGTTACGTCGATTAATTTACTTTTTCTATTTTTTTTGTAGTAAATTAATATTGTTCTCAAAACTTTATACTCTGATATAGCTGACTGTATACGTTGGTAAGTACAATTTCTACTAATATTATCAAATACATTAAAATACACTTCACTAGAAGCAGTTGAAGCAAAACGTATACGGAATATCGGGAAATTACATACAAGCCGATACCCGATAGGCGATAATGTTTATCCTTCAATTTATTCTCCGGACTGGTGGGGTGACCGCCTAACCTATTTTTACGGACAAACCGGCGTAATTGTACCTAGCTTTGTGAAATAATTCACATAATATATAACCTGCAACCAAAGGCAACCATTAATAATAATAAATAAAAAAAAACTTTCGATTTCCACCGTGAATCTTAAGATCTCTGTTTAACCACCTCTTTAAAAAGCGAGCATCAGAAAATCCTTTCTTATTGCATATCTAGATCATTAGTGCCTAGAGGAACCATAATATTCCAATTAATATCAAGTTCTTCCGTTTAGTATTTTAAAACCAATAATATTGTATATTCAAATAAGATATTGCTTGATAGATGGCACCACTATTATATTCTTACAACCCCTTATTTTCCCCTTTAAAGATTGAATTTCCAAAAATCCTTTCTTAACGGACGCCTACGTCATAATAGCTAGATGCCAAATCTATCTATATGCCAAATTTTAGCCAGATCCGTCCTGTGGTTCCGCCTAGGCGATGACGAATCCACTCAAGACAAGTCATTTTATGTATAGAGATTAAGGTATAATATTATCTTAATAGTTAATACTTAATTCGTGGTGGGTAGTAGGTACATGCCACATAGCCACGATTAATGATCGTGTATTCGTGTACAATATTATCAAGTCACCAAAGTAAATGAATATTTATTTGTTAAAACATACACATGACAACATTATTTTAGTTTTGAGTTGTGACAACCCTATTATACATTATTTAGACATTTTATAAAAGATTCTTTTGTTTGATGCACGGACGTTACATACGTATGTACATAGTGGTGACCACAGACACCCAAGTCCCAGACCTAGAGGCGAGAAGCCAGTGGGCAGAGGGCGACAGTGGCGACTGTACGCCAGACTGTGGTTCGTCGAGTGATGCAAGTGAGACACTGCCTCAAACGTGTAAATAGGGGAGGGGGGTTAGGGGCTAAGCCCTCTAAATGCCAAACGGCAAACGCTATTTCTGCCTTCTCAAAATGTATACATAATATAAATAAAATATAATACATATTATGTATACATCGAATGGTGACCATTCGACCCATCTGATTTAATTTGATCTGTAGCTGTTTTATTGTGAAACAAAATGTAGTGATCTGAGATCTGAATATTATTCAATTATACACAAACATATTAATCAATAATCTATACATATATACATTAATCTTTAAATTATATCTTGTGTTTCGTATAGTCCACGGTCTCAGAACAATACGAAATGCAGTGTTGGGTAGCAACGTAACGCAAATTTCAAATTACTGCAACGCAATTACTTTTCAGTAGGTAACGCAGCAGTAATTTCATTACATTTTACTTAAAGTAACGCAATCGTAACAAAATTACTTTTGAAAAGTAATTTCTATGAAGTAACGCACTTTAACGCGTTATTTTCCACGTAATTAAAATAATAGTTATGAATGATTACAAAAACAAACCGATAGGATATCCCGGAAAAGTTAAAAATCAATTATATTTATATTTTTGATTTTGATAATAGTTAACAGTATTACTAAATATTCCAGGAATAAATGTTATCACTTTATTATCATAAAGAAAAGAGTTCGGTTTAAAAATAAAATTTAATACAAATTAAGGGGATTTGATAATATGATTTTCTGTTTTTGTCTAACACACGCGCGACATAGTATTTTAGAAATGTTTTTTCCCTAACATTCCAATTGATCTATTGAAGCGATAAGAATTCTGAAAACAGACTTGAATTCGTCGTTAAGTCTACTAGAAATCGACTTTCCCACATTTTTGAAATCATCCCCCAAATTCCAAAAAACGTCATATTAAAAAAGAGTATTTAAACATTTTTGTATTATAATTTTTGGATAAACTAAAATCAATAAAATTTAAACTCTAGTAGACTTGACGGCGAATTCAAATCTGTTTTCAGAATTCTTATCACTTCATTAGATCAATTGATATGTTTGGCAAAGAATCCGTCTAAAATCCTACGTCACGCGCGTGTTAGACAAAAACAGAAAATCCCCTTAATTATGATTTATTACCATGAACTAAGATATTAGTTTATGTTAGTTTATTTATGTTTATCTTAGTTCATGTTTATGACTTTACTATATAGCCCGCATGTAGGTGAGATGATTGTACATTAGTACATAATACTATAATAGATATATTATCACTAGGTCTATGATTGTAAAATATATGGTAATCGGAAAAAAAATCCCCGGAAAATAAATCTCCAGACTACAATATTACTCAAACCCACAGTCCACATGCAACATGAACAAATATTTTTTGAACGTTAATTAGTATCTATAATTACCATTTACCACATTATTAATATATAATTACAAATACGTATATTATATTATAATATAATAATATATTATGTGTAATATGCACATTAAATAAATTATTGTTTGATAATTATTATTATTATTATTATTATTATTACCTATATTTTGCATAATATTTTTGTATACTATGTTTTTAACTTCATTATTTGACGTATCGATCATTCGAAATATTTTTATATGCTATATTTGTGAAGTTGTTAAATTAATTAAGTTGAATTACACATAATATTTAGAACAAAATATTATTTATAATGTACGTCTATACTTTTTTTAATAATAAGATTTATAATTAGATGCTAATTAACGTTTAAAAAATATTTGTTCATGTTGCATGTGGTTGTGAGTAATATTGTAGTCTGGGGATTTTTTTTCCGGGATTCAAAATATATATCTAATAATTGAATCATATGAACTGAATATGGCTTAAAAAAAGTAACGTTATTTGTAACGCACTATTTTATTAATGAAAAAGTAATGTAACGTGATAAAACAATTTTAGTTAACACAAATGTAGTTTAAATAAATATATTTAAAGTTACTAGTAACGTAATTTCATTACTTTTTAAAGGTAATTACTGACGAAATGATAGTCGTATCAGCTGTATGTAATATCATTAATATGCATAATGCATACCAGTATACCACTTTACCACGATTAAATATATACTATATTTTAACACGAATTAAAATATTCGTAAAATGTTACGTTATTTTCGTAGGTATATTACTATATTATTATTATCTAATCGTAATCTATCGTAATATTCGTAATTCGCAATGTACATTGTATAAGGACGAGTGCTTTTGGAGCCTTGGAGGGAGTCGAAATTGCCGACGAGAGGGAAACCGAAAAAGAAATTGATACTACCACGGTAGTCGGGAGTTGTGGAGTACGGACTACGGAGGCGGCGCGATTCCCACGGTAATGCGGTCGTGTGTCGTCGGCTATCGTCGTATTATTACTATTATTTTTATTTTACTTTTGCTATAATTTATTATCTCTCGACTACAACTCGACTCTCCGTCTCCTCAGTCCACACAACTTGCACTTCCGTTCCGGGGTCCCCTACACACCTTTCCAACGTCGTCACCGTCACTGTCGTCGTCGCCGTCGCCGTCGCCGCCGTCGCCGTCTTCTCTTTTTTTTGACGCGCGTACACTTCGGCGCACGAGTGCACGACGTCCTTGTCGGTGGATTAATCGTTTGTTATTTTTTCTTATTATTATTATTATTCACCATCCGCCTTTAACAGTGTGTTCAAATTTGCCAGTATAGTCATAATAACAAAAAGAAAAAAGTCTATTATCATTAGTTCGATCACCTACTTCTGACCCACCACCATCACCAACGTCGAATTATTATTTATTCATTTCCGTATTTAAGTCATTCACACTAGGCGTCTACAAATTAGTCACTTTTACCAAATACCTATTGTATCACCTCTGTCGTTCAGACACTCGTTGCGCATCACCTGGGAGGGCCGACGGACCTCCTACAACCATCGAGCTGATTGTAGGTACTGGATTAAGGACTTCAAAAGTCAATTATTTCGAACTTCGAACTTTATTGACATCGGTTTGGAATAAGTAAGTATTTACCTACCAGTCGTTCAAGTGTATCGGAACTCTCGTATAACGGCTCGGACTAAATATAAAATGCGCATCATTATTGTTTTGGGCTCTGAGGCTTAAGGTCACATACTATCTCACCTTATATAATAACAGCACTAATACACGTTATAAATTATAATCTCAGTCCGATAGCAATTGAACTTTGTTGCACCATTTATGGCAATGGGGGCTGATGTCATCATTACTATGAATTTCCAATTTCGTTTTTTTCAGGTGCTGTTGTTTTAACCGGAATAATATAATGTTGTTTATACAACACTAATAGTAAGACAACATACCTAGTAAATTCACTTAGGTATGTCACGCAAACAAAAATGGAGATCAAACCCTGATAATGAACAATTGGATGATTCACCTATATCACTTACTATTGAAACACTAACAGGTACAGCATTTGAAATTACTGTGTGTCCAACTGACTATATAAGTTCATTGAAGTCGCGAATACAACGTGTTGAAGGTTTGTACTGTAATAAAATATCTACTTGTCTGTTCTGTGGCATTCAATATTTCAGTAATTATTACCCAGGTATACCAGTGAACCAGCAACATTTGCTCCTAGGAGAAAAAATATTATCTGACCATACAACTATAGCTAATAATAATCTTCATGATGGATCAACATTGCGATTGGTATTGTCCTTACAAGGGGGACCCATTGGCACTAGCCGTAGAATGCTACCCTTGGATAATGAAACCATTCGACAATTGGTTAATCTAAATAAGTAAGTAATATTATATTTACATAGTTTAAGTCTAATAATAAACAATATAAATTATACCTTACTGTCAAACTTATAGATGACTCAAAATATTGAAAAATAAAAAAGTAACCTAGGTGTATATAAAACTAGTAATACCTGTAAACTTAAAATTATTATTTTCTTAAGTAGGTACCGATTTTTTTTCACATTTATTTAAAAATATACCATCTATAAAAAGTATTTTTTTATAATTAATCAATTGATTAGAAATTAGTAAAAAATAAAATGGGTATGTACCTACTACAATAATTGTTGTAGATGCCTACTAAGTAGTAAACTATATCTTTATTTTATACGATCTGTTGACAGTATTTTTTTACCTAGTTATCAAGTTCCTTTTAAAATAAATCTGTTTTTATATTTATGATTTTTAAAATTCTAATTTGATACATTTTTCATTTGTTGTGTATCCTAATTCAGTATTAGGGTATTCAGGATAGAATACCATAAATACATCATATTATTGTGATATCACGATTACTTTTAATCGCTATTAATGATAAACCTTTTTATCATTGCTGTAACAATTTATACACTTAACAAAAGAATGTTTTGGATTTACAATTATGATTTTTTTTTTTAGATTTGTTTTCTCATTGAGAACTTTTTTGATGACATTTTTTTAATCAGCCCTGCTTAATGATTGAAAATCATATGTAGTTATTGTTTTGAAGAGTGATTGATTTTCTTCTTAGTTTCTCTAATAAAAAGCTTTAGAGAAGTATCCAGAAAATTATTTCTATTTTACCAAGCTTCTCTTAATTTTAAACCTATTGTTTAAATTATATTATATAATATTCTCTTATGTAATTTAACCTTACATAATTGTTATTGTTAATCTTCCAGAAAAGAAATATTGGAGGATGCACCTCCAGGTAGTAAGCTTGCAGTCTTGATATTTCGTGAAGGTGAAGTTATTAACTTACTTCGTGTTATTGAAAATAGTGATGGCTCTTTAACAAATTTAAAGGAATCCTCTAAGTAAGTGTTGAAATATTTCTGTATTCATTTTTAACAGTAATATACATAAAAAAAAATGTGTCTAGAAAAATATCTACAGTAGAATTACCAAAAAAGAAAAAATCTAAGCCATCTGTTGAAAATAATACAACATATCTTAAGATGATGCTGTTGAAACATAATTTAGAAACACTATCGATTTCATCAAAATCTAAAGTAAGTCTAATTTTGTAGTTTATTGCCTATTTTTACATTTCTTATTAACATTCTTTTAGTACAATGATGCCCAAATGATGTAGTCTGTTGACAATTTTTAGGTTGAAACTAAATATTTATTAATTTCTATTTATATTTTATGTATAATATTGGTGACCTGCATGAGGCTAACATTTTACAAATATGACCTTCCAATTATATATTATAATTTATTATTCATTTATTTACACTTGCAATTTGATATATTACATCTCAAATATTTTTGCAGATTAATGTGTTGTGACTGTTGTTAAATATATAACAAAATTCCAATTATTCACTATTTCTATTAAGACAAGTGCCTGATACCCAGTTTGTGTGTTTGTTTTTATTTTAGTTTAGTTAAATAATTGAAATCTTCAGTCATTTGGTATATCTCTTAAATTTCTTATTACAGTTTTAACTTAAAATTTAAATACTTGTGTTAACAAATATTATATTATATTCTTATGGTAATGAATTTCTTAAGATATAGGCAGTATGCAATTTTTTAGGCATATTTTACTGACATTTTATTGTTTTTTCAAACTTGTAAAGAAGTAGAATATAAAAAAAACACTACATTTTAATCATATATTTTCAAAATTGTATTATACTTGGTAAACTTCTTTTAGATTCTATGCATAGCAATTATATTAATCATATTTGCTTCACACCAATGTGTATGTTTTTTTTGTGTTTGTTTGAAAACACTAGAAAAAATTCTTTAACTTCGGAGAAGATTTTTGGTGGAAAAATGTATCTAGTTTATACTGTTGGGTTTTAGTGGAAATTTCCAATACTTTTAAAAATAATTAAGGATAAAAAAGTTATTGAAAAATAAAAATACTCAAAGCCAGTTTTTGACAAAATCTAATTATTTAATGATTTTATTTTTAACATACATACTTTTTATACTGGTTTATATTCTCATTATTATTATATAAAATACTATAACATTCATTGTTAGTTTCTTTGAGAGTTAAGGGAAAGTTACATGAATGATTTGTTTCACGCTCTACTTATTTGTGACTATTCACCTAATCTTATAGCTTTATTACATGGTAAGTTATTCTATATCTAATAAAATAACTTTTCCTATAAAAAAAATTTAGTTTAATTATGTTAATTTATAGTTTTAAATTTTAAAATATAACTACATTTACTTCTTCCAATTTTAAATCAAAGCTCCCAATCCACACCAAATGTATTGTGTAATATGTATTCTTTTTTTTTTGACCCATTATAACATGCGATCCAAATTTGGGGCTTTTCTAAGCTGTCCCGGATTTGCACTATACAAACACTCTCCATATGATAACCTCTGAATCTTGGTCTGTATCTGATTTCACACTACACTGACCTCAAAATCAAATCAATTCACCAAATAGCCACCAAGTAGATCTTTTTACTACATTCCCATACTAACTCATTAGTATTGCTAATAGCATCCAATGTACAACCCATCAACTCAATAGAAAATGTTGTAGAGATTTATTAACCTAAAATGTATCACGTTGGGTTCCATCACTGGTTAGTCTTCCTCCTCATTTTATTAACAGTTAAAATGTATTGTATACAAATCATATTTGCTTATTGTGCTATTCCAGCCCGATTGTAAATATTATTTCAAATAAAATATATTTAGGTAACTGACCACAATAATATTTCACCTAGCAATTAAATATACTATTATCAGATCTTAATTTATTTTCATGTATATTATATTAAACAATACTTTTTTTTATGAACAAAAATTTATAAAAATTTCCAGTTAAAAAGAACAAAACCTGAGCATCGTAAATCAGCTTCAGCACCAGAAAAATCACAAATGAAGACTGAAAAAGATAGTAGCAAGCTACATACATGGAGATTACCTATTGTTCAATCTACTCCGGTTTTGGGAAAGTATGTTCGTAGTGCTGAATTCTCAAGAATACCAGTTTTGCCAACCATCACAAGTACATGCTCGGATAAGAATGCAAAATCAACTACAACAAGACAACTTTGCCATATCATGAATGAACCTAGACATAGTGGTAGTACTTCAAGCATTGACAGGTAATTTAATTTACACCATCAAACCAATTACATGAAATATATACTTTAAACTTATAATTTATTTTATAGAGATTTGATAGTAAGGTAGAATATTTTATGTTTTTCTCCTTATTATATTTTTGTGTACTTATTCTATAGACAATTTAAAGGATTTCAATTTTCAATTGCTTTAATATTAGTATCCTAATTTAAGTGTATTTATAAAATACATAATTTAGTGTAGATATCCTTTTTTAAATTATAAATTTGGCAGTACCTATGTTATTTTTACCTCTGGGTTAATTTTTTTTTTTTTTGGAATGAAAAGGCTTTTAATTATCATGGTTAATTAGATGAGTATGACATAAAAATACATTGTTTAATTGTAAACAGTTTCAAAAATTATTTTTATTTTATTGATTTTGGCAATTTTTATAGCCTTTAAATACATTTGTTGTTTGTTATAATTGTCTATTGGTCTACTAATAATTTTGAAATCAATGAAATGGATAATTGTGTCTGATAGCTTATATTTATATGATATATAAATTATACAATATTATACTATATAAAAATGAAGTTCAAAATGTTAAGTCAATTAAGTATTGTATTCATATTTATTAAAATGATAATATAAATGTAATATATATTATTTATAAGTTATAACAATATTATTAAAACATTGTTCTGATTTCAGTATCTCCGAATCTGGTACTGATATTGATGTGTCCAGTACAGATTGGTCTAGGCGTCCTAGTAGTTCATCGTTGGTGTTATCCCATAACATCCACATAAATGTTTCTAGACAAGCATCACCGACTGAACAAATGACTGCCATGTCTCTATCCAACAATACGGGATTGGGAGCTATACATAGGATACTGAATAGATCGGACATGCCTATTCAACTTGATGATGATGAAGAACCTATGGAATCAGAAAGTAATAGAGTGGAAAAAAAATCTCCAACTATTGTACCTGAAGATCTGAATCAGACTATACCCGATCAAGTCGTTGAGAAAAAGAAAAAACGATGCGCTCAATGCAATAAGAAACTAACTATTAGCGCTCAGTACACATGTCGATGTGGGCTTACTTTTTGTCCAGTACATAGGTAAGTTAGCTAACTTTTAAATAAGTTTAAATTATTTAATTAATATTTTAAAATATATCTAATTTATACTTCTAGTATTAGTTAAAAAAACATAAAATTTTGAAGCAAAAAGAAATAATTATTCATTTTGAAGTATAAATGCGTTATATTAGGTTCATTATTATTATTTTTAATTTAAATTGTAAATTATAACTTACTGTATTTGTATTATATTTCAGGTACTCAGAAACGCACAATTGCTCCTACGATTATCAAAAAAATGGTCGCAACTCTATTGAAAAGAACAACCCTTTAGTTGTTAGGCCAAAGTTACCAAAAATTTAATATGTTGGTTCAGAACGCAGAATACATAATATATCTTATTTGTAGATGTAACTTAATAGGTACTCGTGATTCACAAAACCTTTAATGATTGTCTGCATATTGAATTATAAATAATTATTAAAATGCCTCGTTGACCCATTTTTTCATAACTATGCAATACTTGTTGAGTACTTTAACTATATAATAATTGACTCAACATTGTTATAGAAGTGGTTTTTTAAGAGCTTTTTAAGTGTTCTAACACCAACTTACTAATATAGTTGTGTAATGTTGACTATCTTCCATTAAAGCAATTTATTAAACTTATTATAAGATACTACTCATAATATAATAATTATAATAATAAATAATAATACAATTATAGCATTTTTGGTTGTTAGAATTAAACTACGGGTAAAAATGTAATTTAACCAAAAACTTTGTATTTTTTTTTCCTAAATGACCTTTTTTGTTTGTAAATTTATGATGCCTATATTTATGTTTGTTATAAGTTTATTGGCTCTTTAAAATATCTGTAACCTGATATGACAATAAGACATAAGTGGTGTATTGCAATGAATGTTGAATTAGATTTGAAATTAAAAATTAGTTTTATTTGTGTTAAAAAAAATAAAAATACATGCATATTATCTTTATGTGCACACAAAACAACTATTTATTTTATTTTAATTATAAGCAATTAATACAATATATATAGAATATTATACAGCATAGATTTTGTTCTGGGTAATACAATAATTACGCCATATTTCATATTTGTGAATACTGAAAATGTCTGTTACCACAAAATAAACAAGCATAATTTAGGAATGGCGGAGGAAAATCAAATACTTTATTTGTAGAAAAATAATTTGTACATTTTTAGGTGAATTCAATTAATTTACTATTTACAAAACTAGCAACATTATTCATTGTTCAATATTATTAGTAATTATTAGCAGAATTTGTTAGTAGGAGGTATATAGCATTTTTCCAAAAGATCTTCTTATTGCGCGGATTTATATCATGTGTAAGGTCTTTGGTGGGGTGGAGTGCTACAAATTTTGGGGCCAATGTCGTACGCAGGATTTTTAATGGGGAAGGGGGGCTGAATTGAAACTTAATTACAATTTATTTTTATTTCGCCCAGTCTAATAATTTTATAGGTTTAGATGAGGTATTTAAAAATATTTGTACAACTTTGACTTCTTAACTTTTCTAGTAGAAAGAATGCTCTAATCATAAACTTCGATGGAGATTTTAGGGAGCAAATTGGATCTTAATGGAACTTTGGAACGTTGAAATTGTAAATTTTTTTTTGCTGACATCTTGATTTTTAGGACAGTAAAAGTTCTTTGATTTTCTACTTCAACATCTTTTCTGGTAGGAAAGTGAATATATTTGGTACTTTGGGGGGAGATGAAAGTATAAATTCCTAGTAGTTTTCAAAAGCACCGGGAAAAACCAAAAAAAAATTAAGGAAAATGGGAAATTTCACTCAAAATCGATTTCATTTTTTTGTTGTAAAGTGTAATTAAAAAAAAACAAGTTAGGAAAGCTCACTCTAGGATCGTTCTAAATTCCCGGTTTCTAAACATATGTATATTAATTTAATAATACAACACAATGAATTATAATTCCATACACAATTCATGTGTAGTAACTAGTAGGTAACTACAGACATTTATAACAATAAAATACCTATTAATATCAACAATCGTAACTATGTATCTCCTGCTAATATAACGATCGGACAGACACAACGGGGATATTGAATATATAATATAAGCAATAAGGTGTTCTTAACATATGTTAAGAAACCTAAAATGATCGTCATTGGCGCAACTAGGGGGGAAGGGATGCAAAAGAGTCTTTAGCAGTGTTGAGAAGGAACTCGTTCCAAAAGGAATAGATTCCTGGAACAATAGTTCTTTTTCTATGAACTAAGCTTGGAACTTCCTTTAAAAATAAAGAAAAATGAACAACTTCTTTTTTTTTTGATGAACATGAACAAAAATCACAGTTCCTTTAAATTTTAAAATATTTTTCTTTGCTTCAAAGTGTTAATAAGTATAAGAAGTAATTTATTTACGTTTAAATGTTTAAATCATTAATTGTTGTTCGTTCATGCCCAACATTTTAAATAAAAAAAATTATTATTTTAAAACAGCCATTTTTTAAATAACTTGGTTAAAAATTAACGTAAATCGGAACGAATTTATTTTTTAGATGAACTAGATTTGGAGTAAGTTCCCTTTTTGAATAGAACGAGTTCGTATATTAAGAAATTACCGGGGAACAGAACAAGGACTTTTTTTAAAGGAACTTTCCCAACTCCTAACACTGGTATTTATATGATGTTTCAGATATTCTGTAAGAGGATATAAGAGATATAAGAGGCACTAAATCTTTCAAAATCGGTATCATATGCATTCGTAATAATTGATTCGTACAAATACAGCTGTTCGTATACGGTACAGGGGTCATGGCTCGACTGAGTTGCTTGGTAACGTATAACATGACAAATACGTTTGGATTTGGACGTTGTTTTTGTTGTTTTCATCAACAAGGTTTTAATGATTTCGGAAAATGTCCATCGATTATTAGTTTTTACCTATTTCGTTGATGTTTAGAACATTTTTAGATTCTGAGCGAAGCGATGAATGTATTGATTTTACAATGATGTGTGTTTTTTTTTTTATTTTTTTTTATTTTTGTGTCTGTCATCACCTTTTAGGACAGTAAAAGTGCTTGGATTTTCTTCAATAGTAACTTTTCTGATAGGAAAGTAAATCTAGTTGGTACTTTGGGGGGTCAAAAGTAAAAATTTCCCAGTAGTTTTCACAAGCGACGTGAAAAACAAAAGAAAAATTAAGGAAAAACGCGAATTTTTCGAGAAAATAGATTTTGGTTTTTGGTGTAACTCTAAAACAAATGACCGTAGGGACATGAAATTTTGACTGAATGTTTATATTAGCATTTTCTATACACGATAAAATTTATAAAATAATTTGACTCGTTTTGAGCTGTTTACGGCCATTGTCAGTTTTCAATTTTTTTAGTTTTTTTTCTATAAATATCAATAAAATTTTATCTATTGGGTAAAAAAGCTTGACAATTTAATAGAAGGCTCCTAGGTTATTGTTTCAAAGGCAGATGAAAAAAATTAAAAATCCTTAATCACAGTTTTTATTTATAAGCATTTAAAGTCCAAATCTTGACAAAATTTAATATTTATTTTGTAGTTAAAAATTTATAAAATGTTCAACTTTTATAGCTAAGGATCGAAAATTTAAAACAAGGCTCCACGTAAATATGTTATATATAAATTACTTTATTCACAATAATATCATCAAATATACTTGGTAATATCATATTCTGACTGACCGTTTTCGCTCAGAATCATTTTTCTTATACAATGATATTATATCATTGAATTCAGATTTAACACCATCCATTACAGTGACCCACTTGTAACCTACTGTACAGCAGATTGACATCCACTTACACACCTTTTTTTTTAAACTTTAATCAGCTATCTCAGGGAGACCCTTGAATAATAGTTCATTAATTAAATAATTATTATAATTTATAAGTAATTTTTTGTTTTTGATATCAGAGTAGACTGCAGTCTCCAGCATATACTAAAAGATTAGGTATATACTTGTAGTACTTACTAAGTACTCATAATTCCTATATAATTTCATAAGAATTTTATTTTTCTCAAAACAGAAAGGACCAAGGTCTAATTTAAGAAAAATAGAAATTTTATAACAGCCTCCATACTGTTACATTCTACTCTTATAAGGGAGTAATACATTTTTTTTTTAAATATCGAAAATAAATATTAAATAGCTAAATTATTTTTATTCATAAAAACGGCACATTATTTTGTAGTCAAATTAATTTCATCACCTATTATAACAACTTATTAGTTTTTTGTTTCACTTGCTCGTATTATTTTTAATATTATATTATATTGATTGGTTTAATGTAGATTGGGTTCATAACATTATCAATTGGACCTATTTATTTTTTGACATATTTTACACAGGCTGTTAACCTGATGCAACCTCGTTTTCCGTATTATTTTAGGAACATTTTGACCCCATCCTACAGGAAAATATTTAGTAGTAAAATACCAAAAAAATCAAAATTGAATTATATAAAATCAATTCTATAATATGTAGGAAGATACCTACATAACTAAGGAAGATACCTACATTAAACTGAAAAATAATTGCAATAAGAATGTTTGAAAGATTGTTTTAAGAACACAATATATTCTCAAATATACTTATAATCTTCATAAAAATTATTCCATTATGGCATAAATTGCCTAAATTATACATCATTAATGATTATAGAATGATGTTTTTGTTTCGTACTGTTAGTAAATTTGGTATATTTATGACAAACTGAGTAATGTGAGTTTTTCGTTGAGCTCTAATTGGGTCTTGGTCAATTGAGATAAAGTAATAACCATCAACAAATCCTAAAACAAAATAAATATACATATATATATATAATTATTAGTTCTATTAAAATATAGTTAAACAAAGAATATAAATGATTACCTTAACATTGGAATTGAACATTTCTTCAAATCGATCGGGTGTCACATGAGGTACACTGTGCATCAGGTCAAGCAATATACGACCAATGTGACTGTTGTCCGCTGCATTACAATCACTTGATGCCAACACTTTATCAATGTAAGATAAAACGACCTCCAATAGATCTGAGATTTTTGATGATGCCTCTTCAATTTGTACCAGCTCAGCGATTGGTTCTTGACATTTTTGTCCAACAGCTACAGTTTTCTGGCACAAGCTTACTAAAAGAGAACAATATTACTATAACAAAAATAAATATTACAGCAAAAATTATGAAAAGGAAATGTAATGCTGGTAGTTTTGTACAATAAAAATCTAATTGTTTATTATAATTTTTGAGTTTACTCGGGCAATAATACTTTTAATTTAATACTTGAGAAATAGGTACTGTCTCACTAATTTATATTGGTATTTATAAATTATAATACCACTACAATATTATAGATATTGATAGTACCATTACTATTGGTACTACAGATATTTTTAATTATATAGGTAATAAGAAAAAAATGACAAATGTGTATAAATATTGACATACGTCCAACTGTTTCAGGTTGATAGCATGTAACTTCAATTGGTACATTAATAAACATATTCCCAGTTTTACCTCCAGGAACACCAATTTGAGTACTGTAATAAAATATAATAAATTAAATTGAAGTACCTAATTAAATGTACACACAAAATAGCAACAGCTAAATACAGTTTCAAAAATTAAAATATCAACATATCGCTCACACTTGCTAGCATAAATTCAGTTGTAATTAATATATTTTTTTTATCTAAACTTAAATCAATAACTTACCTAACGTATGCTTTCAAACCCATATTATCGTTTTTCAATGTAGTATCCAAAGTGATGTGTACTGGATTGTTACATTCCATCAAGTAATACTCGTGTATGGTTGATGAATGTGTAGTTACCTCATTACCTGTAGCCCACCATCCAACAATTTGTTCAGATCTATTGACCTTTTGATTCATTTTGAACATATCTGCTGCATATACAATATCAGCTTCAACCTTAAAATGTATAAAGCATTGCAAGTTAAACAATCAAAAAGGAGTTTATGAGAATGTACTAACAGTGTCTTCATATTCTTTATGAGGGACACCAAAAGAATTGGTCACTTCAACTACACCTTTGTCGACCGTACCTGGAATGTAAGAAATTATTAATGACAGGCCAATTTGTATTTATTTTAGTTTATGCACTTACCCATCAATGTTCCAATTACTCGATGAGCATCGACATTCCTACGTTCATAGGCATCCACGATTTGAAACAACACAACAGGGTGTACTTTCACTTTCAAATTTAACGCCATTACAGTAGACGCAGTGGCTATTTTCACGTTAAACGAGGAAGTCCTTTCTGGAAGGCGAAGCGAAAAGAAAAACAAGACCACACAGTAATCACTATACTAAGGAAACCTGACAGTATAGTAGTATACTAAAGTAACTTCGGTGAAGTTTTTTATTTACATTTTATTTTATGGTTATGTCAGTCGATCACGCAACTATGTTACCTTGTACGTGGTTAAATATCAAATTGACGTGGTAACTGACAACACTACATTGATAACAAACTAATTGATAATAATCAAAAGGTATATAATTAATAGTTTTTTTATGTTATTAAAAATGTTCATTAAATTGTATAAAAACTATTTAATTGTATGATCTTATTGAAGTTTTATTAATTTGGTAACTAACTCAATATGTTTATTTAAGTGTTAAAATGTATTTTTGGCTTTAAAAATTTGGATTTAACTAAAAGTGAGTGTTCTATTTAGTACAAAGGTACCCACTAAATTCTAAATTCAATTTAGGTTTGAATAAAAATATTATCTTGTTAAAATAATTATGGCATTGATGTTACATTAAAATTAATCATTAATATCATACCCATAATTTTGATGACAAATCTATGCAGTAAATAAAAATTGAACGTAGGTTATATATATACCTACATTTTATTTTCATAATCCATTGAGTAAAATGCCAACATTTTTCTTTCTTATATATTATGAACAACATGTCTAAATGTTTTGAGTTATGATCAAACCATTTTTAAAATAAGTAAAGGATATTAAATTTCTTATGGTCTCCAGATACAAGTTAATGATTAAAATATTTTTGTACCATTTTCATGTTACATTAGTTAGGTTTTTATGTGTGAAATAACAACAATTTAAACATGTATATCTTAATTTAGAAAGTAATAAATAACTTAACAACTTTATAGTAGGCTAATAGGCTTTAATATTGGTTAAGACTTAACAGGGTTGGTCCTTAATCACCATAAAAATTATTTTTTTATATAATTTTTTTAATTAATTGAATTTTTGTATTTTCTATTTTGTTTTAGGTGTTTAATAAGGAATCCTATTTTACAAAATAAAATGTGTCTATAATTGTATCATGTTTGCAAGATTATAATAGGTCAAAAGACTTAGTAATGTTATCAATATTTCTTGAATAAAATCTTACACAAAAAAACGCCAACGAATTAATAATAAAACTAAAATTATGACGTCATCAATTCGGGATAAACAAATTGCTGCGTTGAAGCAAATGCTCAACTTAAATAGTCCCGAATATAAAGATAATGGTTCAGAACCAGTATGGAAAGTACTTATATATGATCGCCGTGGCCAAGATATCCTATCACCATTAATTCCAATTAAAGAACTACGAGAATGTGGTGTAACATTGCACCTAAGCATTCATTCTGAACGAGATCCCATTCCTGATGTAGCAGCTATTTATTTTTGTATGCCAGAACAAGATAATCTCGACAGAATAGCTCAAGACTTTCAAAATAATGTATATGAAAAATATTATTTAAACTTTATCTCTGCTATTTGCCGTCAAAAACTAGAGGATTTGGCTAGTTCAGCATTACAAACTGAAAATGTAAGCCATGTACATAAAATTTATGACCAATATTTAAATTTTATTTCTTTGGAAGATGAATTGTTTATATTAAGCAATCAAAATGCTCAATCAGTATCATATTATGCATTAAACCGTGCAGATGCGAAAGATACCGATGTAGAAGTAATGATGGATGATACTGTTGATGGCTTATATTCAGTTTTTGTAACTCTTGGAACATTACCTATTATTCGCAGTGCTCGTGGTAATGCTGCAGAAATGGTAGCCGAAAAATTAGACAAAAAATTAAGGGAAAATTTAAGAGATACTAGAAATAGTTTATTCTCATCAGAGAACTCTGGAATTTACAATTTTCAACGACCTCTCTTGGTTGTACTTGACCGGAATATTGATATGGCAACGCCTCTACATCACACATGGACTTATCAAGCGTTAGTACATGATGTTTTAAAACTAAATTTAAATAGGGTTACAGTAGCTCAAGAGCAAAAGAAACCAAAAACTTTTGATCTAGATCCAAAAGATTCCTTTTGGACGACTCACAAAGGAAGCCCTTTTCCTACAGTAGCAGAATCAATTCAATCTGAACTGGAGCATTTAAAGAATTCTGAAGAAGAAGTAAAACAGTTGAAAGAATCTATGGGTTTAGACGGCGAAAGTGATGTGGCTTTGGCCATGATGAGTGATAATACTGCTAAACTGACATCTGCTGTTAATTCTTTACCACAATTATTAGAAAAGAAAAGATTAATAGACATGCATACAGATTTAGCTACGAGTATTTTATCTGTGATTAAATCGCGACGTTTAGATTTGCTGTTTGAATTTGAGGAAAAAGTAATGAGCCAAGCATCTTTAGATAAGCAAATATTAGATATTATAAATGATACAGAAGCTGGAACTGCTGAAGATAAAATGAGACTTTTTATAATTTATTACATCTATACACATTCCATAACAGAATCAGACACAGATATGTATTCATCAGCTTTAGAGAAACAAGGTTGTGATCTCAGCCCACTTAAATACATTAAAAGATGGAAAATGTTTTCTAATATCACATCAACACCAAATCAGTACGGAGGTGGTACTAAATCTGTTAATATGTTTGAAAAATTACTTTCTCACACTTCCTCATTTGTTATGGAAGGAGTAAAAAATTTAGTAGTTAAAAGACACACATTTCCTGTGACTAGAATTGTTGATGAATTATTAGAAAATAAACAGTCATCTGGCACATCAGATGAATTTCGTTACTTTGATCCAAAACAGCTACGTAGTTCTGATGGTTTTAAGTCCAAAAATAATTTTAGTGAGGTTATAGTGTTTATAGTTGGCGGAGGCAATTACATTGAATATCAAAATTTATTGGAGTATGTAAGAAATAAAACTGTGTCACCTGGTATACCACAATTAAGAATTGTCTATGGGTCAACTGTAGTGAACAATGCACCGGAATTCTTAGAACAGCTGTCATTATTGGGTCAGGAATTACACTAATTTTATTTATAGTATAATGTGTAATTACCATATTTTTTTTATATTAAATTCATATTTATATATTTATGTAAAATGTATTAAGGTTCATTTACATTATAAGTGTTATTGTAATTTATCAAAAAACAAATTTTAAAAATTATAATAGATAAAAAATATTATTTTAACATGATTTTGAATACTTTAAACCATCAGTTGTTTAGGGTTTAATATAACTAGGGTTGTTAAAGATCAATTCAATATATTTTATTCAAATTTTATTGATTTGCATCCAATTTATTAACTTTGTGGTTTTTTTTGGTACTTGATTTTTGCAATATTATGTAAGGTTAACACCTTAACAATTATGGTTGGAAACAGAAAACCCCGGGTAAACAGGGTTAATTGTTATGAAAGTAAATTATCGGTGATATTTTACAAGTGTGTTAGACAAAAACAAAACAAGTGGGTACGACATCCTCTTAACCAGACTAACTGCTATAGAAATTAATTAGATTAACAAATTTTTAAATTTAAAAAAAAAAACCAGGACAGTTGTTCTGCTGTTTAGTAGGTGTTGAATTGAACTTTGTCATTGAGTGGCCACTGTGATGGATGAGTTAAATTATTATTCATTGATAAATCATTAAATTCAAAAGATGATTCTGAACAGAGATTGGAGACAGTCAGTATTACAATATATATATATTTATCTATAGTAAATAAGATAAAATGAGACTAATATAATATTGATATAAGTAATATGGTAGATTGAATTAATTTTTCCCAAAAACATCACATTTATTATATTATTAAATATAATGATACATTCATATGCAGTGTAGCATGATTAGTAATTTTTACTAGTTTGGTACCTATATAAAATCTAAACCCACACATTTCATTATAATTATACGTGTACCAAGTTGGGGAATTAAAATAAAACTAATATATACCTTTTGTGAAATGAAGTATGTATATAAGCTTAAAGCTTTGTAATATATTAAAATAATTAATACATTTAAATATATAATAGTAAGAAATATTTTAGCCTTAGTCCTATTTCTTTAATATTTAAGTCAATTATTAATTGACTGTATCTTACAATAATATCAGCTGAACCAAATAAAAATGGTATGCAATAAATTGTACAGACGTAGAGTAATGATTTTTCATTTGCAATATGGGTACTTTTTTCAACTTTGAACTACTAAGCTAATGAAAATTAAAAGTATTGGTTTTACAATGATGTAGGTTTTTATGTTTGTATCTGAAGAGTAAACAGAAGAGTGAACAGAGCCATCATGAACGGGAGGTGTAGGGGGTGTCCCAGTGTCCCATCCCTCATTCGTTAAAATGTACCTATGCTTCAATTGGCATATTGATACATTGAGTATTTGAGTAGGCACTTGGAAATTTAAAATTTAAAATAATTTTATAAAAATCACTAAGTACGAAAATACAAAAATGTCATCATAGGTACCTATATTATAATTTATAATAATATGAAGGTATACAAGTTAATTTTCCGATTGCCAACTGGCCAACACAAATACTATAATAGTATATCGGTAGGTATATTGATGTATTTTATTATACGTTTATGTCTTTTTCCTTCAAATAATAAGATATTTAGATATATGGATTACTTCATGAGATAATGTCTAAAATTAAAATTCCATTAAAAAAATCCCGGTGGACTGCTTGTGCTGAAAGAGTTAGGGATGTAGAGAATTTATTAAAAGCTATGGTTGAACGTCTTGATGAAATTCATTCATTAAACTATATATAGTAGGTATGTTTTGATAAAGGAACAAGATACAAGATCAAAAACACTTGTTATTCAAAATTAAATACTCTCTTTTGATTTTTTTGTTTCTTTATCGATTATGAAAAATATTATGTACCTACTAACTACAAACTGAAGTATCTTAGGGGTACTGAAACTCGTGCAGCAAAAAATGTATGTATAATTTGATGCAACAACTGTAATTGATAGCACAATGAAAACGTTGACAGAAATCAACTCTGATGATCACGCAATGGACAATTTAATTAATAGTACTAAAGAGTTTGCCAACTCACTTGGAGCAGACTCGGAAGCCGATTTTAAAAACCATCATCGCAAAATATTAGCTTCTATAATTTTACGAATTGATTCAATCAACTATTGTAATGCAACAGCCCAAACTGAATTATAACATTGCGTCTATTATAGTTCTCGATAACCTTTTTAAACCAACAACAGACAATTTAAAATCATGTATTTCTTCTATTCAACCATTATTTCTATTATTTTCTCAATCATTTAATAAACGCAATATTTCATTGGATTATGTAAAAAAATCTATTTCTTCATTCCCACCAAGAAGTGTAGGTGCAAATCTTCAAGATAGGTAATTATTTAGTTCAAACAGTCAATCTAGAAATATCATTTAGTTTGTTACAAGAAGATAAAACCATGACAAAATAGATTTACATTTTGTCATGGATAAAACATTATTAATTAATTCTGAAAAATGCAGAATCATATTTTACCATGACGTACTAATCAAATTTGTCGTTTGGCCTTGACTTCTCCCGTAGCAGTTGTTGCATCAATCGAAAGAACGTTTAGTAAACTAAAATTGATTAAAACATATCTTAGATGTTCGGTCGACAATTATTGCTGATGAGTGATGACTGATGAGAGATTAAACTCTTAAATTGTATTGGGAGTAGAAAAATAGATTGTTGACTAATATAGTATAAAGTTTATTATAAAATAATTAATATAATATGTATTGTAAGATTTTTTGTTGGTAAAAACAAATATTGTTTGAATAATATATAGTAATAATTATATTATATTATCAAATTATAATTTTTTGTATAGTAAACATACAAGTATTATAATTTTAGATTATAAGCGGAGCGATGAATGTAAGTAGGTAGGTACTACTGATTTTTCAATGATGTATATTTATTTATTTTATTTTTATATTTTTGTGTCACACCACTGTTTGGGATAGTAAATCTGCTTCAATTTTCAGTATCTTGTTCGATGGGAAAATTAATCTAGTTGGTGCATTCGGTATTTCGGTAGGTCAACATGTAAAACTCCCAATAGTTTCCAAAAGCGCCGAGAAAAACAACATACAAATTAAGGAAAAACGGGAATTTTTACACAAAATTGATTTTGGTTTTTTGGTGTACCTCTAAAACAAATGAACGTATATACATGACATTTTCACTGGTTTTCTATAGGTACACTATAAAATTTTCAAAATATTTTGATTTGTTTTGAACTGTTTCCGAACTTTTTTAGTTATTTTTTCTAAAAATGTCAATAAAATTATATTTGTTGGATAAAAAAGCTTGAAAATTTAATATAAGGCTTCTAATGTATTGTTATAATGACATTTGAAAAATATTAAAAGTCCATGGTCACAATTTTTTTTGTAAGCATTTAAAGTTCAAATACCTATAATAAGACAAAATACCTAAGAATCACGAAAATGTGCTAATTATTTTGAGTTTAGAAATACATAAAAAATTTTAAATCTAAGATTCGAAAATGTAATACAAGATTCCTCATATATTTGTCTACCTTTATCAAAATAAAAAATGTCTACAAGAAAGTCAAATTAAATTTTTATGAGTGTTTGAAGTTCATATTTTAACATTTTATAATATTCACTCGATTTTTCAACTTGCGATTTTCTTATTTTATTGTATTTCAAAAACGAATTACTGTAAATACATAAAAATTTCACTGAATGTTTATATTTTTATTGTCCATATACCATTAATCTTTAAAAATATGTTGACTCGTTTTGAGCTATTTACGGACATTTTCAGTATTCAATTTTTTTAGTTTTTTTTTTTCTATAATAAATAATAATTATAAATAAAATGTTATTTGTATGGTAAAAAATGTGAAAATTTAATACAAGGCTCCTGATATATCGTTCTAATAGCAGTTGAAAAATATTAAAAATAGGCACAATTTTTTTTGATAAGCATTTTAAGTTCAAATTTTGACAAAATGTATCAAATTTATAATTTAATAAATTTATAAAATGTTCAACTTTTATAGCTAAGGATTGAAAATTGAAAACAAGGCTCTCAAGCTCCTCGTAAATAGGTTATATATAAATTATTTTATTCACAATATCATCAAATATACTTGGTAATATCATAGGCTGACTGATCGATTTCGCTCAGAATCGTTTTTCTTATTCAATGATATTATATTTGAATTCAAATTTAACACCATCCATTACAGTGACTCACTCGTAACCTACTGTACAGCAGATTGACATCCACTTACCCACCTTTTTTGTATTGATCATATTATATTACTTTATTTGTTTATGTATATAGGCATATTATAAGCATATTGCATATAAGTAGGCATATATCCATATAAGTAGGTATTTAAGCAACGTAAAATACAAGTTAAATGTTAATTTAAAAAAATAATAATACCTTCCTGCGTACCTATTACCATTGATTGTAAATTCTAGTATTTATAATCAATGCTATTACGTACTACAAAAATAAATATTGGATTTTTAACCGAACTTTTATTCTTTAGTCTTTAATTCCATCGGGCTTTTAGGTTGAATACATAATATTTTATCAGTGTTAATAAATAATATTTGAATAAAATGTTTACAATAATATTAAAATATTAAAATAATTTTATGTTAAGTGTATACTACAGTTGGTAACAAAGTTGTACCGTCAAAAGAAAAAAGTACACGTCGTGTGTTTACACTTTACTGTTTATATTGTTTATAAACAAGGTGGTCATAAAGTAACAGGTAGATGATAAGTATAGGCCTACCTATTCTATAGTATTGTAATTTGTAACCACGAATCATGATTTAAGTATTTCTTAAATCGTGCCACGAATTAAGATATATTCTATAGATACATACTATAAAGTATTAATAGATATATTAATTCGTGATTATAACAAAAACTAGTGAAAAATAAAGTGCTCTTCAGTTCTCACACCTCAGTATCTCACCCCATGAACAATTTTATGGCTACGACACGTAGGCACTATTAAAAATATAATATCAGAATATCTATTTACTATAATCGTAAATCTTGGTTGAGTGATATAATTTCTGTAAAAAGTGTATGCAACTCCAAGGAATATAATATAAGCGAGCGCAGACTAGATTAAATTAAATCGATTCTGTGCTATAAGTTTATGATCAAGGGTGTATTTATACAATCATAGTAGACCTATAAAGTAGGTATAAAGATAGGCATACGCATATTGCCATATTATTATCTATATTGGTCTATGGATACAAATAATATATTATTCAATACACCTTAGTAGTTGAGTCATGAGCACGATTTAAGACACGGTCTTAGAAGATATTTGAGGTATATCTTAAATCGTGATCTTGAGTGAACCTATCTTGGTCCGTAGTGTTCAATGATAATAATATCACAGAATAAAATAAAATTGATAAAGAATAAAGGTTATCGTTATCACCATAGTGTTTCTAGATAGTAGATACCGATATTGTATTATTGTATCGTCGGTCAAATTTCGACTGCATATTGGTTTAGTGAATAATGTTTATTCAGTTTATTGTTTTTACAAATTTTTGCTGTGTTTTTATGTTCGCCAATTTGCCATCTGTTTCGTATATTATACAATGATGAAGTCTATAAATCGAACGTCAGTAAAAAACATTATTTGAACATACTTACATTTGAATTTTCGACTGTTGTTATTTAGATTAATTCATCTTGAACTATATTATAATATTATGATATTGTCATATAGAATTTATTCGAAATTGCTTATTGTTTTTTCGTTAAACTTTTGCTATTCGCAAGAGTTTAAAG
This sequence comes from Metopolophium dirhodum, assembly GCF_019925205.1. Classification (NCBI taxonomy): domain Eukaryota; kingdom Metazoa; phylum Arthropoda; class Insecta; order Hemiptera; family Aphididae; genus Metopolophium; species Metopolophium dirhodum. Next base: position 7,915,658 of record NC_083561.1, on the reverse strand, counting down.
GATTCGATGACACTATACTGTACAAAATAAATTGGCCAGGTAAAGATGTCACTGACCGATTGGTGAAGGTAAGTTTTAAACATTTGAAAATTTGAAATAAATATTTTAGTAATACACAGTTGTAATTAAGAATAAACAATATAAATATAAATTCTATGTTATTGGAAAACATACTATTTATTTCTTGATTGATGTCTAGCCCCCAACAAAATTTGAATTGTTGTGACATATCTATGGTCCACCTATCCTGTATAATGACTTCATTTCAGAGAACAATACTAAAATCATAAACATTTTTTAAAAAATGTGCAAGAGTAATTTTTTAAGAAGTAGGTAGATCTTTTGGAATTTTCTTGAAATCCCCACTACACATACAATTCTAAATATTATTTTTGAGTTAATTCTTTATAATTTGAAAATCATATATTTATATTTTAGTTGCCACCTTAATTATAATACTTATCTACTAATCTATTATCTACTGCCTGGTACATATTTAAGAGGGGTTGATACAGTGTAAAAGATACAATAAAAAAGACTTCACAAGTAAACTCTCAGGTCTTGTAGAATTGTGGGATTTTGATAAATATTTTTTCATCTGAAAGCAGAAGACCTTGTACAGACTGCCTTGAAGTCTGATTTTTATTTTATTTAAAATAAAAAATAATTTGAAAAAATAGCTTAAAATAGTTTTATTTTTAAAGACATATTATAAAGTTTGAAATTAAAATATTGAAACACAAAGTTTAATGTGATCTGTATAATATTACCCTCTATTAATAATAAAAAAAAATTTGGTTGACTACAGGACAGGATTATTATTCCCGTTCTGTGGATTTTTATAGACAAAATAACATTGGCACCAGGCACCTTAATTTAAATTCATATGACCAGTGACCTGACATGTTAACACCTGATGACGATAACTTACTGTTCATTTTTCAGGAACAAGACGAAAACACGTTAAATGTAATAACAGCAATTGGTGAATCATATCAGTGTTTTTTACCAAAGCAAGATGAAGTAAATAAAGAATCCGACACAACTTATAATGGACCTAGCCCATTGGAACTGTTATCACCATTATTCACAAAACAAGCTTGCTCTTATAGAGTAAGATATATTCTATAACGATACTCAGTTTCATCTAAGAGTTAACCACTTTTGCGCACGCAGACTGAGCCGCCAAACAGTGCCTAACCCCCCTTGCAATGGCTATGTGTTCTGTGATTGGCGGACAATCATCGCCAGCAATTGTCGGTCGTTGGGCACCAATGTTAAAGCTCTCACCAATGTCCGGATTGTGTTGGGGATGCGTGGAAAAAACGTGTTTTGGTCATCCGAGTGGTTCACCCTTAGATGGAACAGAGTATACAATTTAAAATATTTGAATTGCAATTTTTTTATTAACAGGTTGATACTTATTGGATTTATGAGGTATGCCATGGGCGGCATGTCCGTCAATATCATAACGAACGCGAGGGGAAGACACAAAAAGAGCAAGAGTACTACTTGGGAAAATGGAAAATGTTTGATGGTCTTAAATTAGGTAAACTAATGTACAAAATAATTTGAAATTAGACAAATTAATCAGAAAATGGTATTACCAGAATAAGGTGTAATACGATATTTGTTTAAAAATAACCAATAGTCACACATATTGTGATAAGTTACTTCATTAAATTATGTGGTTTTACAGAAGAGGAACTGAAAAGATTAGCAAATTTAAATTATCCAGGACCAACAAAGACAAGAAAAGTTGATGGTGTAAACTTACCCTATTTTGAAATGAGCATGTCTGATGGCACAGTTTGTGACCTCAGTGGCCGGCCAAGACAAACCAATGTCTTGTATGTTTGTTATCCTCAAAGTAAACATAATGTGTTTTCAGTAAAAGAAACATCCACATGCCAATATGAAGTAATCATTTTAACATCCTTTTTATGCACACATCCTTGGTACAAGTTAGTATCCATTATTCAAAATTAATAAATAATGTATTCAATATTATTTTTATAAAACTAATGTTTCTGTGCTATTATGTTAAGTTAATTTTTAATAATTTAAATAGGCCACCAAACAGTGATGAATTAAATATTGATTGCCTTCCAATCGGTGATTCAATGAGTAAACCCCACAACTTGAAAGTCCTTCAATCTGATACATCTAAATTGAAAAAGCAAATAAAAATGCTAACTGTAAGTCTTAACTTATTTTATTTTTAGTATACATTTTGAACAGTTTGCTTACCAGTTGCATGTTTTATATATTATTTTTTATTTTTGAAAGTATTTTTATTTTATTATTTTTAAAGGATCCTGTCAATAAAAAGGAAAATTACATAATTGCTGTTTCAATAGATAAGGTTTAATATTTTAATTTTTAAATTATCTCGCTTTCCATTCTGTTCTTGATTATTTTTCATTTTGAATTTTATTTATAAAATAGGATATTAAAATAGTAATATTTTCTTATATATTATTAATTATTTATTTTTCAAGAACGGAGAAACCAAAATACAGGTTAAAATACAACCAAATAAAGAATCAGAATTAAATTTGTCAAAAGAAGATTCTTTATTAACGCACTCCAAAACACCAAACAATGAAATTGAAGAATATGTGAATGGAGATTTATGTTTATATGGAGTAAGCAAAAAACAGCATAAGAAACACATTGTGCAATGGTCTCAATAGTAATAATGTATATTTATTATAGGGTTCTGGTTGGTGGAAATATGAAATATGTTACAATAAATACATACGACAAGTGCACAAAGAAAAAGGAAAACCGGATGAAATTGTTGTTTTGGGAATGTTTAATATAGATGAACATATAAAATGGGTATCTGAAAATCCAGAGAAAAAACCTAAACTTGATGCTTTCGGCAAGAAACAAGTTATATCTCATTTTTACTCTTCAGGATCTGTCTGTCAAAAAACTGGTGATAAACGAGAGACTGAGGTAATTAATAAATATTATTAAGTATTAACTATTCAACTGTCATCATAATGCTTAAATTTTTTTTAGGTACGGTATAAATGTGTCAAAGGTCGATATAATGAAGAATCAGTAGCACTTTATTTGTTGGAGCCAAAAACATGTAAATACATCTTGACAATAGAATCACCGTCACTATGTGATTTAATTAATGGGCCAATGGATGAATATGGAATGTTCAACATAAAGCCACTTTACGACATAGAAAATATAAAAATTAATACTCCATTTCAAACTCAAATGTTAGATAAAACAGAGGAATATTCTGAAGAAAATAAAAAAAAAGATACTAATCCACCTGTTGAACCAGAAACTGAAGTATCTAATGATAAAAAGAAAATGGTGAAAATTGAGTTATAAAGCATTGCACATTATTAATGTTTGTTTATATATTTTGTTTATTATTTATTAACTGCCAAATAAAATGGGTCCATATACATCATAGTTTTACTTGAACTAGTATTATTTAATCTATATAGTACATGATGTGTACAATGCTTGTCAAGTATGGGTCGATATTTACACTTCCTTGATTTTTAATTTTTGGAGAATGAATAACTGTATGTATATATTTTTTTACAACAGGAATAAATAAAATTGTATATTAGAAAGTGTAGAAATGGATCATTTTATGAACCGGAAAGCTTTTTTTTTTCAAGTATTCAAAATTTGAGTGGTCTGTTTATAAAATGTTAACCTTTTTTAATACTTGAGTTGTACCAAGGGCACCCCACCTCCACATTCACAAAAAAAATATACTAACATTTTTCATTAATTATTAAAAATCAGCATTGCAAAAATGTTTTTAATTTAAGTGCCTCCCCCCCAATATACAAATTCTGGCTTTGAGTCATACTATTCTGATGAAACTCACCTCATAATTTTTAGCAGTTTGGGGAAAAAAACACTTTATATATAACTAAATATTCCAAATTTCCAATTTGTTCTATGAATTATCAGAATTATTAATATTCTATTTTATTAATCAATAATTATTTATCACTATTTTCAACATAATGTATTCCCTTCTTTAATAAGTTCAATATAATAATTTATTTTTGTACTATTGTATCATATTATTCCTGGATTTTACTCTTGAAGTTTTCAAAAATCAGACTTTTTTTAATTCAATTAAAAATTGAGAAAGTAAAATATTTATGAAATATACACATATATTATGCAAATGTATAAATGCGCAATCGTACAAGCTATAAAATAAAAGGTATGGTTTAAAATAATGCATATATTTTCCAAAAAACCCAAAAAAGATGAACAATTTCTGATTCTTGTACTAGACGGTTTAAAGTAGCAACCATAGAACCACGATGTGCATAGAACCTTCGACCATAGTCCATAATACTAGTTTATAGTTTATACGGTCGAAGCATAGAACAATAGCAACCCTGACGCACGCATCGCAGCCTGTGGCCGTTTAATAGTGCCACTCATTTCGGTACGTTTTTTCATGCAGGCAGCCCATAGAGTAATATTACTCTATGAGGCAGCCGTACGAGTTTGATCACCTTATAATATTCTAGTCTTCTAGGAGTTCTATGCTACAAGCGATTGGCAATACTGGTAAGTCAATCGGTCGTTCGGGCACTGTAAAATCGTTGATAACATTGATAAGAGGTCAAATAAAAAATACATATTTTTACCTTTGCTAAGTTTTTAATTTTTTTTTGGGAAGATTAAAAATGAAGCCCATTGTGGATTATGAAGTGGCAGCCACTGTAGATCCAACTCCAATAAAATTGTTGACACCAGGGATTGATTTCCAAAAATACCACACATCATGGTTGGAAGACAAATGGTTTCCTTTCATGGGGTTCGTATTGGGTGCGGGTTCAGTCTGGTACACCTATACAATTAATAGAAGGCCATTTTATTCTGGTGAGTCTTATTGTTATATTAAACGCAAACTTTATATGTATTTATATTGAATAAATAATTGTTGTATAGGCATACATGTAAAGCTAGGCGCTGGAATTGTTGGCGCTACTGCCCTCTATTATTACAAACAATATAGAACTTCATATTTGGCAGACAAAGATGCCATGTACAGACACTACATTCAATTACACTCTGAAGATTTTCAAGCTCCAGGTTTGTAATTTTTACTATTCAGTCAATTACCACCCGAAAAACAAATTATGTGCCACCTGGTTTTTGGACATATTAACATAACACTTACAGGGATTCAAAACAGATTATTTTCGTACTAACATAATGATCAATCTAATTACAAAATATGGATTTTTATAACAAGTTTGGATTCTTCATCTTGTGGTATTAAGTTCTTACAGGTTCAAAACTAATTTGGACATTAATTTATCGAAATTTGACTTAAAAAATGTTGTGTACAGTTTGGTATATTCCACATATAACCATTCTTTTTCAAATAATTATATTGTAAAAGGTTTTTCGTACCTAGGATCTAAAGTAAAATTATTATGTTTTTCAACATCAAAGTTCATAAAATATTTTGTTTTATACCTAAGTCTTCAAAATTTAAACAAGACTCCCCATAAGTTCATTTTACTGGAATTCAAAATAATGGCTTAAGGTAAAATAACATGCTCATGGCTCATCATAATATGGCAAGTTTTATAAGTTTTTTATTTTAAAGCAATTTTTGGAATTTTTGGACTTTTTTGAAAATGTTAAAGAATAATATATACAATTTGATAAAAAATCACCATATACCTCTAACATATAATATAAACTAAAAGGTCAGATAAATGAATGATTATAAAAATATTGTAAGAGTGGGGGAGGGTATAACATATGATCTTCCCCCACTAAAACCCAAATAATTACGCTTATGACGTATACATGATATGTGGCCTGGGTAACACATTTTCCTGGCCTTAATTTTTCTTCAATGCCGTCCCTAACTATACCTATTATATAAAAATATTATGTCATAAATTACTCAAACTTGCATATTCCTCAAATCATTTTTGTGATACATTAAAAAAAAGTATCAGATATCTAATAAAAACTTTTTTGTTCCAGAACGCAAGAAAGTTGGCGAATTATTCAAGGAATGGGTTCCTGTACGCTAATTACTAAGAATTTACAAAATTAAAATTAGTTAATCAGAGATAAATTTTCAAATTTTAAATTGTTGAAGTGTAATATGAACCTTTGAATTGTAAAGAAATGTAAAATGTATGCCTTGTAGATTATTTTTACGTACAGTTTATACAGCTGTAATAAACCAACAAATATCTATAGTAACAATTGTTTATTATTCAGCTATTAAATTAAAAACTAATTTTTTTGAATTCTTATTTAACATAATATAAGTATATAACTTATTTTAAAATAATGGATATCGATTACTATTCATTATTAAATTTAAAAAGACATTGTACCAAAGATGACATACATAGAGCGTATGCGAGTTAGCTAATTTATAATTTACAAACAATTTCATTAACATTATTTACTACAATTTATAGATTTGGCAAATTAGTAAATAGTCAAATTCAAAATTGTTGTTTGGTTATGTTGTGTGAAGCATATGAGGTATTATCTGACCCATTTCGCCGAGCTATATATGATGAATATGGTGAAGAGGGAATTAAAAAAGGTGTAAATACCAATGAATTGTACATTGGTCCATGGACCTACCATTGTGATGTGAAAAGTACATATTTGTAAGTAACATAGTCAGATTTTCCAGTGGCATAGCCAGGTTTTTTTTGGGGGGGGGCTGTTAATGCATTTACACAGGGTTGGTTTAACTAGGGTTTCCCGTAAGTCATAAGTTTAGAATACTGATGTCAAAGTTTTATTTTAGGTTTCGGTTCCTGTACAGCTTATAAATTTGTATTTGATGTAATTGTCATAGACCATTTTTTGAACATTTCGGCACCCTCCCTGGCTATGCAAGTGTGATATTCATAGGTGCAATTTGAGTTTTATATTTAGAGGAGGAACTACAATTTTTTTTAAACAAACCTATAGCAATGCACCCCAACACTTATTGCTTAAATTATATTCTAAAGACAGTGGCTGGTTTGATACAAACTACCTTGTTATTGCTATTATTTGTATTTTGTTAATATTGTCTATATGTATATAATTGAAAATCATAATATTAAAAGGGGTAAAGTAGGTAGCAGCTTTGCTGTACAGTAGGTGTTGAGTAAGTCACTGTAATGTAAGTGTTAAATTTGAATTCAATGACAATTCATTGAACATGAAAAACAATTTTGAGCAAAGATAGTCAGTCAACTAATATTTTAGGAGAATGGTTGAATTAATTTTTGCCAAAAACATTGTACCAATTATTATATATTATTATTATTTTTATTATTGTAATAGGTAGGTATTTTTTGGGTTAGGTACATGGTAATGATGTTGCCGATAATCTGGCCAAATCCACATCTAATCTACCCTTCTCTTATTCATTACCCCAGTCTGATTACAACCCTTTTTTTAAAAGTTAAATCTATGGTCTTTTCACTGGAATAACATCTGCAAATTTGATTTGAGATATAGATATATTAGACCCAATATCTTCAAAAAACTTGGTTTTTTTGATTTGTGGCGGGTGTACAGCTGATTTTGAAGGGTAGTGGGGGAAGTTAACCTTTATGGATAAGCCTCGCCCCCTAATTTGTGACTATGATGATTTTAGTTTCTCAACATTTATGAAATATATTTGACTTTATTTTATCAAAATGTACAATTGTAGAGAGTATTGTACACTCAATAATCCAATAACTAATTTGTTCATTAAATCAAATGGTTCAGTAGTTATCGATTTAAAAAAAGACAAAGGTGGACCGGATATTGTAAAGTTGCGCCTTCAATTAACATTGAACGAAGTAATTTTGTTTGGAAAAACTTGATTAAATTTTGTATATAATAATTAATTAGCAAATCATTTTTTAGATTTTTAATGGATCAATAAAATTAGTTGAGCTTAAAAGAAACCCTAGTACTCTTTGTGATTCGATATCAAATAAACTGCAAGTTCTGAAAATAAATATACCACGTGGATTTCCCACAGGAGGAACAATAAAGTCTGAGGTATCAAGGCCAGACATCGGATATAACAATGTTAAAAGTATTGTATATTTGTATATTACATGACTGAAAATGTGAAATGAATGGACGATAAGTTAATTTTGAGTAATGTATTGAATAGCTGTATACATATTTACCACGGAGGATTTACCCCATAAAGTTTTCAAACGAGATAATATGAATTTAATTATGGTTCAAAAGGTTTTGTTGAAACAATTATTACTTGGTATAAGAATTGTTATTAACACATTAGACCACAAAGTATTAAGAGTAAATATCACGGAAGTCATAACGTAAGAAATTAAATTAACTATTAATTATTATACCTACCTAGTTAAATCATAGATAATAAAGTACCTAAGAGAACGCGATACCCACATGCGTTGTTTCCGTCTTACAAATGTACAACATGGTAAAAAACTGTTTTGCGCGGGATAGAACCACTCCCTTGGTATTTAATTACCAAAATTCCACAACGGATAGGGAACAGCGTTATCTGGGTCGTAGCGTTTTTATTATTTGGATAACATAAATAAAATTAAAGTTATCAGTTTGAGAACATTGGGATTTTTTTTGTTTTTTTGATTTAATTATTAAAAACTATTGGCAAATGCTAAAAAAAAATAAAAACGCTCTGAGACAGATAAAATTGTTCCCTATGCGTTGTGGAATTTTGGTAATTTTACTATAAATACCAAGGGGGAGTGGTTCTATCCCGCGCAAAACAGTTTTTTTGCCATGTTTTACATATTTTGTAAGACGGAGACAACGCATACGGGTATCACGTAATTTAATGGATAGGCCACCAGATGTTTCAAGACTGATAAAAAAGTGAGGCGATTTTTATTATATATATTCGGTAATTAGTATAATTATAGGTATAACCACACAATATAACGAATAAAGAATAAGTGATAATTCGCCTCAGTTTTCCTCCCCTTTCACGACCCTCCATGAACACGACCTCACTTGAGATAAGCATAGTCGTGACCTATCCATTAACCATTTCTTTATTGTCTATGAGTTCAATAGACAAATAGACAATAATTTTACATCCTCAAAATTAATTATTTTTCAAAATGTTTAGGCAAGATTACGTTAAAGTAATCCACAATGAAGGTATGCCTGATATGAATGATCCATCAAAACGTGGTGACCTAATCATCCAGTTTGACATAATTTATCCGCTTTATTTACCAATTTCAGATAACACATTAATTTGTGAATCATTAAACGACAAAAAAATAAATACCTAAATACTAAGTAGTTATAATTGTTTTATGCTAATTATATAATTAGTATGATCATATTATGTTAATTAAATTTTATAAGAAAATATATTATTACAAGATAATTCATATATGTAATGAAAATTATTTAATTATATTAACTTTTTAACACAATTTAATGATAATAAAAATCTACCTATTGGTTACTATTGCGACATAGCCGATTTTTTTACGTTCATTTATTGTTGGGGGTACAATCAATTGATGGGTTTCGAAATTGTTATGCTGTAATACAATATATTTCAAATTAATATAAAATATGAATAAAATAATACCATGTAATTAGGATGTAAAAAAAATAATTTTTCGTAATTTTTCTTAAAAATGATTTTAAACTATAAAAAATAATTATGGGTTATGACTTATGAGTTATCCTTATTCCCTGATGTAGTTTTCGTAGCAAGTTCCTTTAAATTTCCTATTGATCTTTTAGTTTCGATGTTGACAATATCGGACAAATGAACATGAAATCTAGGTAAATTATTTAAAATGAAACATTCATTTGAATGTATTCTGGCTTTACTTTTTTTTTAAATTTTTAAATAGCTGTTTTCGTTGTTTTTACTTTCAAAATGACTTAAAAAAGCCTTATGAACTAGCATATTTCAGCTGCCTCTTTCACTTTTATAAATTCTAAAGGCATAATATTAATAATTATTTTTGTTATTAACTATACAATATACACTAGATTACACAATCTATCACAGTAAATTGAAATGCGTGCACACATTACCTATATTATTACTGCAGGAGCGAGGAACAACATATTTGGATTTCAGATAGATGACATCAATGATAATATTTATTGTCATGATATAATCCTTTATTCCTATATCTATAAAAAAAGGTGTAATAATGATAGTTGTACATTTGTACCTTGTTCAATATTCTGTTATTAGGGCTGACGGTATTGAAAATAATTTTCGGTATTACGGTATTGATTTCAATATCGGTTTGAAACGGTATACCGAAAAACCGAAATGGTACGGTTAGGGCTGAAGGTATTTTAAAATTATTTTGGTAAACGGTATACCGTAAAAAACCAAATGAACGGTTTTAGTGCTGTTTTCTATTATAAATTGTAGTATTATAGATATTATAGTGTATAATAAAGTATATAATGTGAAACAATAAAAGTAAAAAATATCGATACTAGTTAAATTGTATTTATTATTTCGGTATACCGTACCATATCGGTATTTAGGTATACCGTTTATCAAAATAATTTTAAAATACCGGTATACCGAAAATACCGTCAGCCCTAGCTGTTATTCGACGTATATCGCAACATATATAGGTATACATATAACTTGTATGATATAAGTTATAACATAATATATAATATTGTGTGTAAGTATATTATACCATTTATACCTATATAATGATTATCGCCCATTTATACACATTATACATGGCGACATGGCTTTCTTAGACCAGTATTATACAAGTGTCAAGTCTTGCAACAAAAATATACCATAACCAATTTTTTAAACGACCGAGTGATTGACGTAGGTACTTTTTTATGTTGCACCGAAGTACTTAAGTAGGTACTGAACTTCCTAGTGAAACCTCCATTTGGAGTACAGAGGAGTACTTGGTCAAGAATCAAGATCGATTTGATGCATTTTCGGTTAAATCATAGAATACATTTATTTCTTACTAATCCAATAATCCATAAGTACTTTTGATCTTTTTTATTAGACCGATATCTTATTATATGGATTGCATTCAGTACTTGTCGGCCTTCGCTCGAATTGGGAATTATGAAGTTGAGGAACTCAACCGCCTCAATCTAACAATTCAAAAACTGCGTTCCAAGTGCAAAATTACTCAACACAGACCCGCGGGCCCCATTCGTAAATGTTGAATACTACATTTCAGCTTAGTTGTAGCATTTTAGCTTTATTATATTCCAAATTTAATATTTTTGACTATTTAACAATAGTAACATGTAATTGAATAATGAATATGGATTTATATTTTATAATAAATTTATATTCACCTTATTTTTCCCAGTTATATTTAATATACATTCAGATTCAGTCACTTAAAAAAATTATTTTTTCATATTTTCATTATTCCTATTTTGATAGCAATAATACCTACTACCTAGGTAAGTACTACGTACATGTTTTAGTAGGAAATAAAAAATTATAATAATTATCAGTGACCAGTGGGCGATTTAGGAATGGAGGGGGGGGGGGAGGCAAAGCAAAAAAAAAAAATGAGAATACAAATTATAACATAAATATTGTCAATGTGAAACCAATTAAAAAGAGCACCTCTAAGGCAATTTTTCAACAGCTGTAAAGGTACTGATTATTCGTAAAAATAAACGTCGAAATATATGCTGGAACAAAAAAGATATTTTTACATTGAAATTGGTCTAAAGGTTGGGAACACACGTAACACGTTTAGGTAGGTACACATTTTTTCAGAAACCAAAAATGAATACAACGTTTGGGTACATCATGTTTTGAAAATAATACCACGTTTGGGTACCAATACGTATAGGTACACTTTTTTTCTATTTTATTTTTTAGAGTCTATTAGCGTTACCCAGGAGACACCACGGGAATTTTCAATTCCAAAAACTTCCTATTTTAAAACATTATTACATTTAATATCTTAACTGAGCAAATATTTAAAAAAATAATAGTAAAAAGTATTAAATAAAAACAAAATTACCAAATTTAATTAGATTAATACATTGTGTATTTGTGTATATTTTAGTGATTTCATTTATCCATTTGTTATAATAGTTGTCTCCTTTATCAACCTTAACAAGGTTAAAAGTGCCAAAACACACACAAAAAAAAAATATAACATTAAGACACAATTTAACAACTTAGTTTACTGTAAATTTACAATACAAAAAAGAGCATCACAATAAAAGAGTTATTTAAAATAATTTTATTTTGTTGGGTCACCATTTTCATCAAATTTTATTTTTTTATTTGGGTTTTCCATATTATGAGACCTACGTTTCTTATCTTCTGGTGTCCAAAGAGCATGATCGATAAACCTTTCAGCAGCTTTTTTATCAACTCTTAGCATATTTTTTTTGGCCATAGCACCTTTAGCCATATCCATAGTTGATTTTACACGATCCAATTCTCTTTTTATATTATGAGAAGTTGGATCAACACCATCCAATCGCAGGTAAATCCAATACAAACTATTCAATGCAAATGCAATAAGTAGATCATGCTTAATTTTATCTTCCACTGACAGAGAGTTGTAATCTAAATCCATTCGTGATTCTAGTAACGTTTCAATATCTACAATTGAATGGTCCAAATTTTGAATGCTTGCAACTAACTCTTCATCTTTGAGTAATTCTTCATCCAAGTCTAATGTTGCCATTTTAATTTGATCTAAATTACAAAAATTGAAAATAAAATAAAAAGTTTTATTAATTGCACATTTAAAATAAATAATAATAATAACGTATTATACTTTTAGATCATAATGTCATCATAAATTATATAAGATACACCCATATTATTGGTTTTTTTTTTGGTTGACAAAGGTTTAAGATGAATTTTTGGTATCAACTATCAATTTATTATGTTTAGTGAAAAATACAATCATTAATAAAATTCTTATTTCATCTCATTTTATGTCTGTATAGATACTGTAGCATTTCTCAACCGTTGGGTGGACAAGTCAATTTGTGAGGCGTCACAAATAGTACATTAGGTTTTTAACTGTAGGTATAAACTATGTGGGCCGCAATAGATTATCAGATGAACATTTTGGTCTCTGTGCTAAACATTTTTAGAAGCATTGGTTTATTGTATGCAAGTCACAAGTACCAATTTAAACCTCGTCACATTTTAGTAGGTGATATATTTAATTTCATCTTTGAAATTAATGTACTGACTATGATGATACAATAATATGATTCAAATGGTCTAATGAAATATCGTAAATTGTTAAACTCACCAAGTTCGTAGCCCTCGGTAGATGGACAATGGTTTTACCGACAATTTCGGTAAAGCCGGTTAAGTGTGAAATGAACCTTAGGTAATTTAATAATATTACAATTGATGCCCGACTCTATATTCTACTGCATAGTGCATGATATAACATGATATCATGACGTTCTACTGTGTATGGGTTTTTGAAGCTAAAACGTGGGTTGAGCAATGTTTACAATCTGTTATCAATATTATTGTGATAACATAAACATAATTACAAATTCATAAATTTAATGTAGTTTTCACCATGATAAATTAGGTGTATAATATATTAATATAGTATATACTATATACCTAATATATTATAATTTATCATGGTTTTCACTACACTACACTACGCTCTACTATAAAATCTGCTTATTAAGCGTATGCCTTTTACTAATAGTATTTATGCATGTCCGATCCAGTGAATTGTTTACCAAACGATTTAAGTCTATCACTCAAGTATCTATTTATACCATTAATCAAAACCATTTTATGAGGTCTTTCTGAAATACTCGAATTATTGCAACCTAGTTCGTTAAAAATATTATGATCAAGACTTAATTTATTGCTATAATGCTATATAAATATAGAATATTTTTGAATTTTGAATTTTCCTTTGTAATTAAACAAAAAATGATAACCTTATAACGACTTTAAATAATAGAATCTTTATGTTAGCATTTAAATTAGTTAAATTCATTTATATTCAATAACGTTTCAAGTTTTCAACTACCTATAAATTATAAACGCTGTGTCTATTTTTTTATAAGTACCCGTCACCCGGGTGGCGTATTATCATTATTCTATGAAACCCCATAGTGCCACGGCGCCATATGGAATACACCCACACTCATTGGTTCATTTGAAAACCGCGCGTAAATATAATACGAATTATTAACAATTATTATCAAAATTATATAATTCAATAAGAATATTAATATGTTTTTAATTTATCTATTATAATTTTAAACAATACAAATAAAAGAGGAGTGTTTCTTTTTAATGTAGGAGTGCAGTGAGGTTATGAATTAAAAAATAGCAGATTTTGCCACAATGTAGATTTCACTACTTTGATAGGCCGACTATTTTGGAAGGGAGTTTGGAACTTGACCTTTTTTTACATTTTTTCACAAGTTTGATATTTTTTACAAGCTTTATTCAATCTAATATTAAAAGTAACAACACTAACCCAGTGATTTTTAGCGTACGGGCAAAGTGAGCATTATAAGTCGAAAAAATTAAAATATTTCATTGACATTTTTTAAACTGATCAGTTATACGTTATATTGTCACCAATCATAAAAGTAACTAATTTTTGTTTAAAAAAAAAAAAAAAATATTAAAACTATATACAAAAATTATTTAATAATAAATATAAAGACTGTAAGCCAAAAAAAATTTCTGGTTAGGGAGTTTAGGTTTGCCTATCGGCTATAAATTACTTATAAATATATATTTATGCTCGTTAGTATAAACCGGCTATGCTTGGGAGTACACTGAGTAGTTGTGTACTTACTATATAATTAAAAAACCTGGAGATTATAGACTGCAGTCTCTAGTTCGTAACTATATATTTTTTAAGTGTATTTTTTTTTTTTTTTTTTAATTTTTTATTTACAATCTGTTACATAAAATGAACAATAAGTAAAATAGATAAGTGAATAAAAGTGGCTTGAGGAAAGGACAGATTTAAGAAGCCTTCCAGTGAAGACACTTTGTCAGCTATTTATATACATTTCTATAAGTTAACAATAAAGTTATAAATAAAATTAGGCAATTAACTAAATTAATAAGTCCCGACACCACCGCCTTTTTAGTCTTTTCCTAGGATTGTCGGGTATGTTTGGTCGACGCAAGTCCTTTGATTAGGGGATTATCATGGTTTTTAGCAGATAAGTTAAATCGTCTATAAAAAGTTCTAGCTACATCGCAGACGGGTGAGATGGCCAAATCGTTATGTAAGGTCTTGTTGGACACGTAAAAAGGTGCTTTAGTTATAGCTCGGAGCGTTTTGGATTGGAAGCGTTGAATACGGTAAGTGTTTGAAATTTTTGCAGGGCCCCATAATTGAATTCCGTACGTCCACATTGGTTTAAGATAAAGTTTATATATTAGAAGCTTGATTGGTAGTTTTATGTGGTTGGAGGTTAGGAGAGAGCGGAAAAGGCGAAATCGATTGTTTAAGGATAGCAGTTTGCTGCGAAGATGAGGAGACCATGTGAGGCGTTGATCAATAATTATACCTAGATAGCGAGTGCTCTGCGCGGTTGGCAAGATTTGCTCATTTAAAGTAATATAGGTGGGCATATTCCCTTCCTATGAGTGAAGGTACATTGTATGGATTTAGATTCGTTTATTTTCACGCCCCACTCCTTATACCATTTTTCGAGGAGGGATAGGTGTTATTGGATATGCGAGGAAGCAATGGATGGATCATGACTATTGGTTAAAATAGCTTTGTCATCGGCAAAGTCAGCGATGAGGCTAGTGGGCTGCAGCGTGGGTTGATCAGATACGAAAATATTAAATAACAGAGGAGCAGTGACTGCGCCCTGGGAGACTCCTGTATTTATGGGTTTTGGTGAGGAATTAGATGAACCATAACGTACCGAGAAGAAACGATCTTCTAGGTAGGACTTGAGTAGAAGATAATAAGTAGACGGTAGGATGAGTTTCAGCTTAAATAAAAGCCCTGCGTGCCAGACTCGGTCAAACGCTTGTAAGTGTATTAAAAGAATTACATTTTATCTAATTTTTTTTTTACTTCTCATAATGCATTTGCTTACAGGCTCTCGCGTCCCCTTTCAACTTTTTTTTTTATAAACTTGACTTTTTTTGATCTTATTATATAGTTTTTTTAAA
The DNA here is from genome assembly GCF_019925205.1 of Metopolophium dirhodum. Taxonomy (NCBI): domain Eukaryota; kingdom Metazoa; phylum Arthropoda; class Insecta; order Hemiptera; family Aphididae; genus Metopolophium; species Metopolophium dirhodum. Next base: position 7,899,496 of record NC_083561.1, on the reverse strand, counting down.
CATTGACATTCAGCTAGGTGCCATCTAAATTTTTTTTTTGTTTCCTAAAGTGCATTTGCCTGCAGGCACCCACACCTCCCTTTCAATTTTTTTACTATGAATTTAACTTAAGGTAATTTTTTTGTATACACTTGAATATTGATAACCTGGTTCCCTAAGAATAATCCTTCTTTAATGAGCTAATTATTGTGAATAGTTATTTCTGTTTAAGAATCTGGAGTTGGTAGTTTGCTTTTAGATTCTGAGTGGAACGATGAATCTATTGATTTTACAATGATGTGTTTTTTTTTATTTTGGTGTCTATGTAAAGTGTACACGATAAGTAGTCGAAATAATGCTTCGATTTTCAACTTCAGTATTTTGTTCGATGGGAAAGTGAATATTGTTGGTGCAATCGTTTTCAAAAGCACCTGGAAAAACGACATCCAAATTAAGGAAAAACGGGAATTTTTACGCAAAATCGGTTTTGGTTTTTGGTGTAACTCTAGAACAAATTAACGTATGTACATGAAATTTTCCTTGGTTGTTTATATTTGCATTTTTTATACACGATAAAATTTTAAAATATTTTGATTTGTTTTGAACTATTAAGGAACATTTTCAGTTTCCAATTTTATTAGTATTTCCAAGGCTGGGCATTAACTAGTTGCTTTTGGCTTTTCATTAACTTAACTGTTAACTAACTAAATTTCTTTCTTAATTAACGTGAAATTAATGAGTTCATTTTTAATTTTTAGAAGCAAGTTAAATTAATTTATTTTGTTTTTAATTTTATAATATTTCACCATTTCGTTTTCATGTCAAAAAATATGTATCGTAAATTGTTTAAAGTTAAAAATGTATATCATCGGAATCTAACTTATATAGAAATAGTGTATGAAGTATTTTACACTTTATCCCATAATTTAGTTTTGGGTTGGAAAAAAATTAAGTACGCTAGCGTTGTATAAACAAATTAACTTTTTTTAACTTAATAAAAAGTTAACAAAAAGTGTGTATTAACTTTTAACTTAACTGAGTTAACCTTTAGTTAAATTAACTTTTAACTTTCAACTTTTTGTTATTGGTGCCATATTAACTTAACTTAACTCCAAGGCTCCTAATATATTGTTACAATAGCAGTTGAAAAATATTAAAAAGGCATAGGCATAATTTTTTTTTATAATCATATAAAGTCCGAATTTTGACAAAATTTAATAATTATTTTGCAGTTAAAAATTTACAAAATGTTCAACTTTTATAGCTAAGGATTGAAAATTCAAAACAAGGTTCCACGTAAATAGTTAAATATATAAATTACTTTATTCACAATAATATCATCAAATATACTTAGTAATATCATAGGCTGACTGACTGTTTTCGCTCAGAATCGTTTTTCTTATTCAATATCATTGAATTCAAATTTAACACCATCCATTATAGTGACCCACTTGCAACCTACTGTACAGCAGAGCGACATCCACTAACCCACTTTTTTAAACGCGAGTTCCTACTGTATAATTTTTTCTAAATTTTATTTTGTTTAGGGATCGGTATTATGATTGCATTGTGCTGTTGTTCTGGATATTATATGCCTTTGTCCCAAATTATTTAAAATATGTATAGAGATTATCTACTGGAGTTGTATTCGGTAACGATTTTTCATTCAATTTTTGGTGCAAGAGAGCTATTTGATATTGAATTGTGTATTCAGAAGTGTTAAGTAATACAATTTGTTCATTTTCTGGCTTTCTAAGAAATATTCGATCTTTTTACCTCAGTTAGTCAGTCTCTCCTATATAATGTAATGTGCAGTTCAGCGAAGGTTTGCTGATTCTTTATTGGGCGTCCGTCATGCGCAGTATGATTATAAGCCCATAGCTACCAGACTCGGATTAACATCTCGCAGACATACTCGATCTCCAGTTTCTAAAGAACATTCTATCTTGAAAAATCGGCACACTCACACTCCTGTGTTTATTAGTTTATAACTCCTCAACACACTGTTCGACATATTAAACACTTTACCATTCCACTATCAACCACAAACTATATATTAAGTGAACCCATATGGAAAAATGTACATCAAAAAGACAATTTTTTATTGATGGATTGATTAATGTTAAATTAATTGTACTTTATTAAATTAAGTACAATTATTGGGCATTTCGATTTTAGAATTTAGATGATAAGCAGATATATAAAACTTCAAAGGATTGATATTGTTATTATTATCAGCTCTCGTCCACGAAAACAAATATTCATAAATGTATATGCAGGAAAAAAAATACAGTTCAATTTAATTGTTAATTATAATTTATAATTAAGTAAATGAGTCTTTATTTATCTTTCTAAAAAAATTGAATTATAACTAGTATTAGTATTACACACTAAAGTCCAATCGTAAAACTAAATTATTATAGGTACTAAGTCTTGAATTAAAAGTATACATATAATGGTACTTATATTGTTCAAATGTTTAAATACTGTAAATATTTAATAGGTTTTGATTAAAACATATTTTTGTGTACTTAAGCAGAACAAGTACAAGCTGCCAAGATTACAATAGTAAGATTATCATTTTTAAATATTAAATCTCCAACATTGAGAACCTGTACTCTCTTCTACTGACTAGTATATAAAAATAATAATTAAGTTTAATTTAAAAATTATAGAACTAATCATAATATTGTGTATTCATATATATTTAATATCTTTATATCACAGTATTTTTGCGTGTGCTCGTAAAAGATTTCATTTTTTCGAATCGACTATTATCTGATCTCCTTTAACTATGTTGTAACTGTATAATCTCTTGTTTGGAAACTTCATTTCTTCAGGACCAATAACTGAACATACATGTTGATCCATATAAAACACTCGCATACGGTGTGCTGGTATACCCGAAAATTTTTCAAATTTTTGTTTGAGTTCGTTTACGGTCTGATATACATCTAAAATATGTTGTTCGCATTTGTCACCACAAATAATCTTGACCTGAACTTTACTTTCAGGTGTCAAGTCTATATTTACTAAAGGATCAAGTTTTCCGTGAACTTGAACCAATTCATTATACCTGAAACATTTTTACATTAAAGTTAGTGATAATTTTTGTTTGGATATCAAAAGAAATGTACCTACAAATTAGCATAACATGAGCCTATTCATACTTCTCTACGATAAGTCTGTATTCAATCTAATGTATTATTAATAATAAAATAAATAACTTTAATACAGGAATATAAATATTCATATAATAAAATGTTCTTAGTATTGCAGACTGACAGAAAGTCTCCGCCCAGAATAATATGCAAAGATATAAATCTTTTATCATTGAATTCAAATTTAATAAATCCATTATAGTGACCTACTCAATAACGAGGTTCACTCGATGCCCACCATACAGCAGAGTTACCTATTTGCCCACATGTTTAGCTTTATTTTTACAAACTAGTAACTATACACTATTAACTCATTACATTAAGTTAAAACTTATAGCATCTTATAAGGCTATGACTTCTTTTAAATTTATAGTATTTGATAGTAATTAGTTATTACAATGTGAAAGTAATTATTATTTGACCAATTTCACAAAAATATTTTGATAAATCGGTATTATAAGATTAAAAATATAGGTTGGCAGGTTGCCATTTCTAAATCTTAAGTCGAAAGTGGGTTGAAATGCTCAATAACAAACATAAAACTAAAAACAAACCTAAGGCGGAAGTACAAAATGTTAGAATAAATCACATATTTAAAAGTACCTATCTTAGATTATCCGAAAAGTAAATACTTACGGAATAATACGTTTATTACTTATTAGTATTCATTGTTAAGACTGTACATTTTATAACTATAGATATTAAAATCTGTACCGATAAAACAAAATGTACGAGTTTAATATTTAGTAACTTATCTTTTTTTTACCTCTCTGGTCGTTCGCTTTCAGGCTTATCCATGTAATATCTTATTAAAAACCGTTCAGCATCTTCTCTATCATCAGCTGTAATTTCTGCTCCACCATTCAAAGTTTGTATGCACGTTAATCGTGCAATCAACAACTGCCTGCGTTCGTGTTCTGTGTATTCTTGTCTTTCAGAGTTTTCCTAAAATAAAAACAATCAGTTGTCATTTTCATTTAAGAAATTAAAAAAATATAATATATCACTCACTTCGAATATCGGGCAGCCTTGTATCCTTAGGTATCTTAATGCAGGAAAGCGTCCCAGGATGTCAACGTCGTCCCACGTTCTAATTAAGGTTCTGTTTAGATTTAGGAATCTGAGATGTGTAAATGCATCGTGTGGCGAATCCAACGTCATATCTTTAGAGCAAAATGCCATGATTATAATAAAATCTCGCACATTTTGTCTTAAAACTCACTACAAAATCCACTCCCTTGTCTTGGGTAGGACAACAGTCCTAGGTGAGAATCCGGCGAAGGTGGTGGAGTCATAAGTGACTGCAAGGGACATTCAGCAAGCACCAACGATTCAAGATTTGGAAATGCTCGACCTAGTTTACACACTTCAGACCATGTAGACACAGGGTTTCCTGTAAACGTTACATTGCTTAAATTTTGTATTTATATTTAACAAGTAATTACAGGGAATTATTATATTGTAATTAATAAGTACATACTTATAGAATACATATTAAGGACTCTTAAAGTTAGGTATAAGTACCTGTAAAATGTAACCTTTTCACTGAGGGCATTTGAATATGTTGACAATGTTCGTCGTCATTCAAGTCGATAACGTCGTAATTATTCATACTCAAGTGTATTTCTTCGACCCTATTATAGGAGTATTTTGATGTAAATATAATTGTCAATCTTTTTAAATTGAATTAAACTCACATGGGTATTCGTTTCAATATGTGCCTAAAGCTGCGCCATGTAATATTCGTAGAATTCAATACGATACTCTTCAAACACGGATATGTTTCTCCAGTGTCGTCACAAATCTCAATAGCGCTATTTATATCAGAACTTAAATTGTTAAAACTTAGATTGGCGAATTTCAGTCTCGGCATAATATGTAATATTTTGAATATCTAAAATTAAACATAGTCAAGAATTAGTTTTTAACATAGTATCGTATCGTAAATCGAAAAAAAAAAATTAAAAAGAAATAGAAGCATTCCAATAGTAAAAGTATAATATTATGTACAGTAATACCCACCCACATTGCAACCTTGGAAACATGAAAAGGTAACCTTTACTATGTAATTATTATTTATTAATTATTATATATTATACTTATGCAAAATATGTAGGACTTACTTCACTCCATTTAGACAAACAATTCTGAGCTAAATCCAATTCTTCAACACCATGACATTTATCTCTCAAGTCGGATTCTTGTCCAGCCGAATCAATGTCACAGTCATTTAAAACCAATAAATTAGGTATCATATTCCTGGGATTTTTACGTGGCACATATATTGCTATAGGCATCTGATCGAATGTATCATCTTCAAAACATTCGTACTTCTCTACGATCGCTTCTAAAAGCGACGGCATGGCAACAACTTTTGTTTCGTCCTGTTTCGTTTAAATATCCTGCAACCAAAATAATATCTTTGTTTAATTTGTGTTCAACAACTATGTAATTGGCAAGGATCTGATAATTAAATTGTGTAATATAGGTAGTCATGTATTTTAATTAGTTTTTAAAATAGTTCAGTAAAAATGTATAAAGATGTTATTGATACAGTTTGTAAAGAGAGATCATACGGAGATCGCAGATTTAATATTTGGAAGGTATTTTATTGTTCCAACGACCTTACAAAAAATTATCTTTATTTTTTACGATCAACCAACATTAACCTAATACTGAAATAAACCTAATAACCTAGGATTAAATAAGTGTTTAAGTTGGACCTAACCGGTTATAGATGATGATGGTCCGTGTCCAAACCTTGATATACACTATATTGGTAAATATCGTACATTTCATGATGCACAAAGCATTATTATATTGATTTAAAACTTTTACTTAGGAGCACATAAAAAATTAAGCTTAAGTTGGTAAGTTTAATTTTTTTACAATTTTAGTTTGGTAAGACCGTTGTTCAGTGATTATAAAAACAGTGATACTATAATTTATAAATACCTACATTTCTAAACTAATTTCTCGACAACCAGTGGTTCATTTATTATTATAGTTGTATGTGAATGTATATATTATGGATACATAGCATATTTGCGTTGAGACTCACGAGGGGCTCTCAACGAGTCAATGAGCTATGACTTAAGATTAAAGTTACTAAGGCTTTCGTTAGAATTGTCATAGTGGTTGTAAATCAGAACCGGTTGTACGAGACCGGCTAGTTCACGTCCATTGTGCACACGGACATAGGGTATATATATATTAGGTATGGACGTATGGTAGATTACTATGTATAATCAATTGTACATATGTTCTATGAGTCTATGTAAGTATAATGTATGGCCGTATGGGTATCTCTATTACGACTCGACTTGTCGAAACAAGTAAGTAGAAGGGACTAGAAAAAAAGGCCGTCTTTTTGTAGTGTGCATAATTTTTATACAACCACAGAATTTCATTCATGCTAACCTATTTCGACTGCGTTATGTGTAGTAACTAGTAATGTATATAAATTGGCATAGTGCATAGTTATATACTTATATCTATTTAATTTACCTATATATATATATATATATATACATCCACATTATGCATACATATATATTACTATGGGTAATAATATATATTATAGTATTTACATAGTAGGTATTTCACAATTTTACATAATACATATACCTATATTATAACATATTTTTACTTATTAACTATAATAATTAATACCTTAGGGATATATATAATACTTGTATGTTTCCCAATTATGTTTTATTTCAAAATAATATTGGTCAAACATAATATTGGCTGTTGTATAAAATGTTGATTATAATTATTTAAAAATACTATCACTCTCTCATATAAATACCTATAAATCTACGTATATATTATTGTATTCTATTATACATATTACCTATCAAATCATTTATTAACTTAATGAATTAACCAAAATTAAAATATTTAAAATTAAAAGTATACCTAGTATACACTGTAGTATCGTTATGCCATTAATGTAACAATTTATACATTTTGTTACTAATACATTTTTTTGTTTTTTTAGGTTCTGAACGGAGTGGTGAATAGATTGGTTTTACAATGTAGGTTTTTTATTTTTATATTATTTTTCATGTCTTACGTCACATTTGGGAGCTGTAATAATGGTTCAATTTTCAACTTCGAGGGAAGTTTCCAGTAGAAAATTAGATCTAGTTGGTTATTTGAAAGGGTCATAATTCATCAAGAGAAAAAAATTCTCAGTACTTTTAAAAATAATTGATTCAAAATTTCAAGTTCAAATTTCAACAAAATATTATTTAAAATGTTATTTTTTAGTAGCAATTCCAAAATTATAATTTGTAGGAACTTGAAACTTTTGACACTATGTATATTGTTATTAGTTTAATGCAAAGACATTTTAAAAATATTAAAATTGTATAAGTTATACCACAAGCGTATTCACACCAGTCTACCGTACATCGGTATTGACTTATAATTTATAACTGTTATTAACTTATAATTATATATGTATAAGTTAATAACAGTTAGTACCTACCTAATATTATAATAATTACTATATATTATATTATTACAATATATTAATATAATATACCTAAGATTTCTTCTTAATAAATTTAACCAAAATTAGTTTTCACACCACATTACAGATAATAATATAAATATATAATAAAATATCCTTAGAAAAATACAGACTAAAAGACCTTCGCTCAGAATAGTTTTTCATATGCTATGATTTATCATTGAATTCAAATTTAAGACAACCCTTACAGGAATAACTCAATAAAAAGGTAAATTCACCACTTACTGTACAGTAGAGTCATTAATTAAATATATTAAGTATATATAATCAATGGTATGGTAGAATGCAGAGAACCCCGATTTTTCAAAAATTAAATCTACATAATTACATTCAAATGACACACAATATAGATTAGTCTCATAATACCTATACATAAAATAAATTATTTTGTTCACCATATTTTAAATGGTAAAATTGTACAATACAATTTTGAAGTATTACAAACTTAAAGCCGTTAGAATAAAAAATTGTACCTACCTACTCATTTCCTATAAACGTATAACTTTGCAGCCTTCGCCCTATATTTTAAAGAAGCTTCTTAAACCTAAATTAAATTGTAATAATAATAATCTGTGTAATAACCTAATAGTATATGAGTCTGTTATACGTAAAAAAATTAAACGAACTGGTAATGCTTTAGCATGAGAATATGATATATTCAAATAACATTTAATTTATTCGTTACCTATAACATATTTATCCTCGTATTTTTCCGCTATATCAGAATTCATATTATGACTTTTACTGCCTATATAGATTATAGGTAATGTATATATTTACTAAAATCGCATACACTATAGTAGTATAGTACCTACGCGTATAATATGAACAAAATCGTGATTTCAAAAAACTCGGTCTTTTATGCTACTCTTAAACCCGGAAAGGTACACGACCTGTGATCGGGTCAGGAACCTGAGTTGTCATTGTATAAGTCAAAGCCAGATGGCATCATTATGTGTACCTAAACGACTGTTCATAATGTATTTAGGTATACTGTATATCAAGTATAAACTAAATACAAGTCTTGTATATTAAATTGGTCTATACGTCTGTCCTCCTCTGCACTTTTCTTTGTCACTATATAGGATATACAACCAAAATTTGATTAATTTATCTTAATATATTGAATTCACTCATTCAAAAGTTGTACTCCATTCAAATTTGATTTATTGAAAATGGCAGATTCCTTAGTATAGGTATAGCTACAGTATATTATGATGTATAAATAAAACGGTAAATATGCGAACGTTATTTTAAAGAAATTCTTTGAGTCCAATATCTACTATTGTTAATTCATATATACAGAACAGAAGTTGGCAACCATTTTGGACTATAGGGTCACATTCAAAAATTAAAAAGGTTTCTTGGACTGAACAAAAATAAAAACGATAATAAGATCATAATAAAAACATGATTTTGGAGTTTTACTTGTTTATTATTTTATCATAATATTATTCTACATTTTGTATTGAATTATTTTTAATAATAATGAATACAACGTGATTAACACGTTAACATATTTCATTATATAATATAATCAGGTACTTGAGGTACCTATAAAAAAAAAAAAATTGTAAATACTGAAACAACTTTATAGTTATTTTTTTATCATTGCATTTTTGTCCTATAGTTTTTGAAATTTCATTTTAAGTTCATACGTTAAACAAAAAATAAGATAATAATAATAATATTATATTATGAAAGGGGCAATCAAATATATTACATCAATCAATACCAAATGCCAATACATTCATATTGATAGCTGTTAGCTAACAATCCCTATGTACTTTAATTGTAAACTTAAATAATACTGTCTGATCCCGTGCACTTAGTTGCCCGTTAAATGTACTTTGTTCAGTTGTTTATTTAATATTCGGTGTATGGTGTTCAAAGTTTAACTTAATTTTTCTGTTGCCGGGTATAAAAATTCTGATTCGCAGCAGTACATTAGCAGGTAGATTGCACCTGCGGTAGATCGCGGACCCCGTGCTGTTTGTACGTAAGTGTATGATTTAACTCTAAAGTATCAAAGTTATACCAAGTTTGTCGTTTTTAATTAATTTCACCTACGGTGGATTAATATAATCAATTAATACAAAATCCTATAAAATACCTAATCCGATGAATAAAAAAAAACCAAATTTTACCCTTTTTAAATTAGCCTATCTTCTTCCCAGAGGTCTAATCTACCCACAAACATTCATATATGTATATATATATATATTGATTATTGACAAAAGATAATAATACAAATTAACAAACATGCCCGATTAACCAATAGCAACCAATATATTATATAGTTAGATATTATAATATTATATTGCGATACTTTTATATAGCTATCATTCCACCTACCTATTTATTGAAATTTAATAAAAAAAACTCGTGCGTTCGGTTAAATTATGGTTTGTACTTTGGGCGTTTCAATTCAACGGTTTAACACTTAATAGTATCACAACTCACAAGTCAGGTACCTCTCAGGTAGTCTCTATCTATTATATTATTATATGAACTACTATTATTCTTTAAACATTAGTTTTCACCGAATCATGTTAAATTTTCCAAAAAAATAGCGTTACATCAGTTTTTTGCGTGAATAATACTGACGGAGAAACCGTTGACCAGAACGGTTCCTCATACCACCGCGTATTGTTCTTGGCCTGTGTGTAGGACAAAGGAGGTCTGTCACCCAGCCGGTTGGAAAAAAGCATAGATAATATAATATCTTATATTATCTATGGAAAAAAGGAACTCGCACGTCCGTTACCGTATCTATACTTTCGTCTTCCACGTGTCAACTCTATTTCTCTTTGTCTCTCTTTTTACACACACACACACACACACATATATATATATTATATATCTTATCATATAGGACAGAATAAAATACAGGTGTCTCATATCTGGTATACTCTAGTCTTCCACTACAAAACCATTGGAGTTTAAAATATAATATTATCAACTAAATATATCATTTACAATTAAAGCAGTATATACGTAATGAATAAACATTTCCACATTTGTTGTAAACTATAAATATATTTAGTATAGCGTATATTATATAGTATAAGTAGTAGTATGTGCCTGCTAGAATACTACTATTTTTTTTTATACCTATAACATAATACAATACTACCTATATACGATAGCTGCAGTATGATTATAATGATAGTCATTTTAATGTTTATTGTATAGCCACACCAACATAAAAATACAAATAACTGTTTGGAGAAATATTACTCTAATCAGTAGGTAATCAGTAATCACCATAAGATATAATTTATAACGATATGTAAAAATCATTACCATATTTCATACAATCATGTTCAGGAGGTACATTATCTTCTTGAAGAAATAAAAAAATATATACCCATATTGAATTTAGATCACATAAGACAGTTGGAATTTTACAAACACAGTTCATGTTTTAAATAAAATAATACATGTCATGTATACGCGCATGGACACTTCTATATTGTATGACACTAATGTATGAATAGGTCACAGACTATAATATAAAAAACCAATTATATTCACATAATGTACATTACATTTATTTAATTACAATTAATTAGTGGCTGAGAAATATACTAATCCACTTTTGAAATAAAATGGATGCAGCAATATGGCAGTATAAGTTCAATGATACTCTTAAAATATGTAAAATAATCAACGATGCTTGAAACCATATTAATAATTATACATAACCGTACCCTTAGATGGCTAAATGGGAAACTTGTCGTGATTAAAAAAGAATATAGGTAATATTATGATAAAATTATAAAATGATAATATTTTACTTATTGTATGTTACAATGACGCCCAAGAATAGGATGTAATGTATGATAATAATCGTTAATATTTTATAAATGAATTATTACTATACTACAATTAAAATGCAATTTTACTTATTGTATTTAAATTTAATTCGTGATCATTGTTAATTTATTTTTTATAAAATAAATGAATGAAATGTAGTTATATGACTTGCATTTACTATTTGTATATTATATTATGATAATCTTCTTAATCGTGCGGATTATTTACTATAATATATTTGTATTTATATTATTCATTTTACATACTGTCAACACGAAGAAAGCCCACTAGTGTTATCTTGATTGACATTTTCGTTCTATATATTTAGATACCTACACCTTACATAAAATATTTTAATGCTTGTGCGTATTTCTAAAGTATTTTACTTATTCAAATATTTATTTGAATCATAATGTTCTTTTAAAACATTTACATATAGGTAAGAAAACTTAATTTCACTTTATGTACTTTAACTATTTGATTTTCTATACGGTGTGAGTCTTTTGTTTTATTCTAACCAATTATCATAGATATATATGTGTGTAGAGTACGTGACAAATTGTCTGTTTGATATTTAAGCATGGCTGTCTCAAAGCGGTTTAAACATACGTATAATGATATCTTACTGACAAAGAAAAATAATAATTTCTTAATTTTGGTGTATTATAATATATTGTTTTCAGACAGTGTAAATCGTTAATTCTTTTAAGAATCATAAAATACTAATTTCCTTAATTAAGTGTCACTCAATTCTTAATTCAAACAACCGTATACAATCTGATTTGCGTGTTCCATTCATTTATAACAATAATGTAAGATGAGTCAGATATTATTTACAGGGGTAACGATCTTAAAATTTAAATACACGTCTTAAAATATCATAATAATACCTTATAAACTATTTTTTTAATAAAATGTTATTAGGTAGGTATTATTTTTTATATTGAAAAATCATTTAAGTATAACTGCGAATATCTGAGTATAAATACATATGATTTTTTTTAATTGATATTATAAATTCATTGTATTATTATGTTATTGTATCATTGTGTTATATCCTGTACACAAAATTTTTACTAGAACCAAATAGGATCAAAATGGTACTTTAGACTTTAGAGAGGTAATTTTTCGATTTTCTCAATAAAGGCTATAATAATAAATAATAAAAATTTAAAAATCCAGACTGATAAGCCGTCTCCGCTTAGAATCGTTTTTCTTATACAATTATATTATATCATTGAATTCAAGTTTAATACAATCAATTATACATTGTCCCACTTGTAACCTACTGTGCAGCAGAGCGACATCCACTTACCCGCTTTTTTATGGTTTCTATGGTGATAGACAAAACGTTGGAAATTAAAATCCCATTTTTAGCGGTTTTTCGTAATTTGAAGGTGGTTTTTCCCGTGGCATTATATATATCAATATATATCAATAGCAACTATTGAGAAAATCAAAAAATGATCTCTCTAAAGTACCATCTTGATCCAATTTTCTAAAAGATAAGGTAATATATGTTGAAATCTAAGTACTCCTTCTGATAGAAATTTTGTATACAGGATAAAAAAAAAAAACACCATTGTAAAACTATTAGCTTCATCGCTCCGCTCAGAATCTAAAATATACACTAATATAATCTATATAAGATAAAAAAATGTTTGCGACTGACTGTGTCTTTATGCATTCTCGAACCGTTCATCCGAATTCCGATTGCTATGAAATTTGGTACAGAGATAGATTAGACCTCGGGGAAGAAGATAAGCTACATTTTGTTATGAAAATAGGTAAATAAGAGGTTCACTCGGGGAAATTCTCAAAAAGGGATCTTGAGATTATTATAATTATTATTTTTTGTTTATAAATGGTTGCTATTGGTTTTATGTAGTTTTAATAATAATAGGTAGATTATAATAAATTAGTTAATAACTAATAATTGTATTGTAGGCGATTTATAAGTGACTCACTGACACACGTTGTCGCGTTAGTGTAAATATTATAGAATTATATATTTTTATTATCCATTATTATGATTTATCTTATCTAAATTGTCTACAAACAGAAGCTATTGTTCGATTGGGATGTTTACAGCATAATACTAATAACTATAATTTTGAGTTTTAACATACTAATTGCTATTATTTTAATTTTATTTGCTACCTACTGCCTACTAATAAATACTATTATAATTTATAGCTATTACAATTAATATTATTATTAGTTATTACATAACAGAACAATATAACATTGCGAAAGGTTACAATATTGTATCTGAAAGATTATATTTAAAATTAAATCAATGAAGGAATTATAAGAGCTGATAATGAAGATAATAAATTATAGGAAACAAGAATACATTAAAAGCGGAAGAAATTAATTAATTGAGTGGACTTATTATGAACTTAAATTTAAAATGAATTGTGATAACATAGGTATTAGAGATGGTTTCTAAAGGTAAATTTTGGTTTTTTGTTGCTTCTATACACAATTCTGCAAATGTTTTCATTTACAATTTAATATTTTAGACGTGCTTTAATAACTATATTTATTTAAGCTTACCTATTATTTGTTGTTGGTATAATTACACCTAACGTTAAAATGTATGTTAATAATGTCCTTTTTATTTAATTTGTACCATAATACATTTTTATAAAAACCTGATAATGAAAGTAGGTATCAATACGTTCATATTTTTACATTAAAAATAATAATGTGCTACTAAGCTGCAAGAGCATTACGATATTGTAACATATTACATAGTAACATAATAATATAATACCTAGCTGGTAACAAATATTACCAACACCGTAAAATAATCCTGTTCTTACGAAATCTACCGAAATTACGTAAATATAGTAAAGTAGTTTTTTACAATTTTTTACTGCAGTGTATTTTTTTTTAAATTCATAACTGCGTATTTATTTTATTTTATCTTATACGAACAACTGAATTCTTGAATATTAATTATTAATTATTATCAACTATAAATAGGCACTTAGTCGAAACAATAATTAAGTATATTGTTTTATTATTTTGTAATGTTTTTGTGTGTTGATTAAACGCGAATATAAAATCAAAAAATTAAATTATAATAACACATTAACAACAATTAACACGTTTTAGTAGTGATTTTCATTATATCCAAATAAATTAGTTGCAAAACATGTAAATAACGCACTCCTACTATTTTATCCATTGGTAACGTAATAGTTACAAAAATCTATTAATATTCACAATGTTTTATTATTTGTTCATCAATTCATCGTAAAACAGTTGCGCAACGATTGTCGACCTCTACATAATATTAATATTGTTAATGCCGCGTGGTTAAATTAAAAACGATCTACGACGCAAACCGACGTTTTGTGTAGATAAATCCTCGATCTGATCCATATTAAGTATATTATAACTTAAAAGTATTAACCTATATCATCTGGTCGGTATTCTTGGAGAAACGAAACGGTAGGTATTCTAATTTGTGGGTAGACAATTGGGGACAAGTATTAGTCTAGATGTGGTGGGTAAAAATCGTTCTCTCGAATGTACGTCCACGTAAAATCGCGGTGCCCGTGCAAAGTCCTGACCACGAACCGAACGGTTACCGGGGGTCGCGATGCTGATGCGGTGATATTTATTGAAATTATTTAGAAATGGTTGGCAACAACTTTGTTTTTATTTTTGGGGGACGGTAACTCGGTGTCCGACAGCAATGGAGTGTCATCATACTAATGAATAATTACTAATAAATAAATTATAATAATATAAACAAATATAAACAAATATAAAATAATAAATGTATAATAACATATTAGGTTTTTTCGTAAAGTTTTTCAATCTCGTCGACCTCGAAAACCGCGGCGGTGTGTTACATTATAGTATAAGTTGTACGCGTAATCGAATTACGACGTAATAATACTACTCGCTCGCCACCGCCCTCCCCCTCACCACCTACCAGTCCAAGCGCTCGCACGCACCGGAGCGGGTCGTGTAGTTATTATTGTTATTGTTCCGTCGGGCCCGTTGTCGTGTTTGTAAATAAAAAACAGCTGAACCATAGGGGAGAGGAGGTGGTGGTGGTGGTGATGGCCGGCGGGTGACCCAGTGGCGGAGGCGGCGGCGGTGGTTCGTCCTCTTCCCCCACGCGCAACCATCTACGACGAATAGTATTATAACGTACGTGTTGTCGTGTTAAGCCTATCGCATTTTCAATTTTCCTTTTGCATAAGTAAACTGAAGTAATATTATAGGTATATATAGTTTACGACCCGTTTATTAAATAAATGATAAAAGCTACAATGTTGTACAATTTATTAATAGAAATTTGGCTAATTATTGTCTTAATATTAATGTACGTTTATAACGTCGCAGTAGCGACTGCACTTATGAATTGTAATATTATTGTTATAATAGCAATATAGCATTATTGTACAGACTACAGAGTCATCTACAGTCGACACGGTCTATACCGCATTGTATATGACAAAGTACCTATATGTTCATATGATTAAAAAAGATTAAGTCTATACATTATAAATTATAATATTTTAAACTGAATAGATAAACAGTTAATAATATGATTAAAAATAAAATCGTTTTGCCCATACTAAAAATATTACTCACCGCGCCACTGTTTGTAATATCTATCATTCACGTATATTATAGCCCTGGAGGATCGAATCTCTCGTAGTATCCTGTGGACGAATTTAACCCTAAATAGCCTAGCTCAACCTGTCCCTCAGGGAATGACGCACACTTAAAGCCATCGACAATTTGTAATAACAGTCAGTGTTATGGAAGTATAGTTAAAATAATTAAATTATATTATGAAGTGTGTTTAAACATATTTATTTGTTTTTTATTTGGTTTGAAAACTCGGCCTGACCTTGACTTTGTATCCTCAGTCCCCTGCACGAGTCCCGGCACTGCGAAAGAATTCTGTTCTGGTAGACTTTGTGCGCCGCTGACTGCCGTTGTACATCAAAACGAAATACGCGAACGGAAGAAAAAAAACGAAATAATAGTAAGTTAATAGACAACAATAATGTACACTAGGTACTCCGAAATTATTTATATAAATGCTTTGGATATAATATAACGATTTCGAAGATCCATAAATTATTTTCGTTGGTATTTTTCTCGTGTATGCGCGACCCTAAGCCCGCGCGCTGAACAGACGGACTACTTGCTGTAGTAGTACAGCAAGCGACGACGAGAGGTCCGCGATCGTGAAGCACACTCTGTTCTTTTGTTCTTCGCGCAATCCCTACCACCGCGCGATTTTGTTATATCATAATAATATTGTATTATCGACCGCGCGGTCGATCCTGGCCGCTCGCAGCGCCACCGTCGATCGAAACACCTCGTGTCGTTTGCGTCCGTCCGTGGCTTGTCAACACCGAATACTCAACAACGACAAGACGTAACAATATTACCGTTCGACTACGAATACCGGAACACCAATAGCCAATAGGCAATATTATACATATTTTAGGGATCTGAGGCTTACTTTTTTAAAATACGGGACAATTTTAATTATAATTTACATGGGCGAAAACAACGGAACAGCCGAAGAGGCTAAGGACAAAGTCACACAAAAGTGACAAAACTAAAATTGTATAGATACATCTAGTGTACGTTAGTGAAGTTCTTAAGGTACCTTACTGTTTATAAAAATAAATGTCGGTTGCTTCTTGTTAGGAGGTAGGTACGTATAGGGAAATTATATACCTACCTACTTACCCATATTATAAAACAATGCAAATTAATAACTATACTATGGCACATTTTTGAGAACTAATATCATAATCATAAACTATAATTCAGAAATCATAATATTATTAATATTGTATAAAGTCAATAACAATGAAAAATAACCGAAATAGTAAGTAATAAATTCTAATTACTTATATTGTTAATGTATTATTGAATATTGATTAATGATTATAGGTACCTATATTATTTATCACAACAAAAACACTTCGTCAAATTGCGTGTAAAAAACAGCTAGGTAAAAAAAAACAGATCTTTAAGCACTTTAAAGATGTGATATCATAATTCATAAATAAATGCCAAATAAATTGAATTAAAGTACACTTATTTTGTTTCAATAATTTATTTACTTGGTGAGAAATTATTTTGAGAAGAAATGTACATTATGATATTTATATATTTACATATATAATTTCTCGCCAAGTAAATAAATTATTGAAACAAAATAAATGTACTTAAATTCAATTTACTTAGCATTTATTTATGATATCACGTGCTTAAAGATCTATTTTTTTACTATGCTGTTTTTTACACGGAGTTCAACAAAGTGTTTTTGTTGTGATATCACATTATCACCATTTTTTTAAAAAATTGTCAAGACAACAGTTTTTGGGAAATTTATTTTGTCACTAGGTAAGTTTCTTTTTTTTTATTAAATAAGTACTTTTCCTTATTTTTTTATTCTTTGTTTGTACACTTTATTTGGCATATTCATAATTAAATAATACCAATAGGTATATTATTGTAAAATGACAGTAAAATGACTCTGAGCCCCATTAGCGAAAACAGACAGTTTTATTAGTAAGTACAGGCCAAAATGATAAATATGAAAACAATTCTTATTACAAAATTAGCTATTAATTTAAATTTTAAATTGTACTATGTCAGTGTATGTTATCCAGTCAATACATTAGGTCAGGCCATGGTATCACTGGCCTGGACTGGCCTGTAGTTTCACCTATGCTGAGCACCTGAGCCCCAAATTAATATCATTAAAATATCCCCGAAAAAACATTTCGAATATACCCCCAAGCCGTCCAAATTGTTCAACTAGAAATAGTGTTGACAAACTCAACCTACTACAATATCATTGTAAAACGTAAATTACTATCGATAGTTTTCTCTTCTCGCTTAGGTATAATATATATAGGTACTCTAAAATAAAAAAAGGTAGTAGTTGTCTTGAAAATATTTATTTAATTCCTTTAAATTGTTTTATATAATTAGTATTTGTTATTTTACACATTCAAATGTATCTTAGAATAATATAAATATTAAAACATAGTTAAAGCCTACAATATCTCGACTAATATGTAATATAAGTTATACAACTAATCGTTTTATTACTCTTAGCGGGATATTTGTGTTTTTTATTTTCAATTAGCATGTTCATAAATTATAAAACCAATACAAGTCGCAAAGAGAATATAATATTATCATATTAATAACATAATATATTGATAGGTACTATACAAGACACGATATAAAGAGCTAAAGAGGTTAAGATTTTTATAAATTACATACGAACTTGAAATAAATTTATTAAATAATACTTAGTTACCTATAGTTTATTTGTACCTATATTTGGTTTTTTTAGACGAATAATACATGAATAAGCTATTTTGTAATGAAATTAATTATACGAAGAAAATCTAATAGATATAATATACAATACACATCTAAACAAAATTAAGTAGATACCAATAAATATTTATAAATAAAAATACGATTAGTGTGAAACTTTTCTCATCGCATAAATTAATGCTATGTTTACAGTTTTATTGTGAGTGGTATATTATAAATAACATAAAATATTCAAGTGAAATGTATATGTATAATCATTATTCTGTTCTTATGATTAATTTCAAATTCAAAGTCGTCATGGAAATTCGCAAGCAGTTTAATTTACTTCTCACCATTTTTACATTCAATTCCTGAAACTTCGTAACCCTGAAGTCTGCAATAGACTAAATAGTCTTGTATCAATTAATTCATAATTGTATGATGAAAATATTTAATTCTTATAACCAGTACCTACCTCCATGCGGGTCATTGGTCGCCCGGCTATGTATGCCAAAATAATTGATACCTACATTGGATCTATTACGCTAACAGCTGACTTTCTCCTGGTAAAAAAATAATGTAACGATCAACAAGTTGAGACGTAGGAGAACCTTTTTTCCATTTTGCAAACCCACAGTCATCGAATATTGCCCACGCGCCTACTTGTCGAGTATCGTATTTACAACCGGTCGTCCAAACATAATATTATTATAATAACGCTTCATATTATATTGAAATTATCTGATTTTCAATACTTATATGTTTTCAATTAAACCACAAAAGTATACAGTTACTTATTCACTATAGATATTAAATTGACACTTAACAATGTGTCAGTATAACGTTAACTGATTCAATGAAACAAATTTTGAAGAGTAATTTATTAATATACAATGTACTTCCGTAATTGTCGAACTTAATATTTTATAATTTTAACTTTATGGTGTATAGACGCATAGTTGAAATTAATATAATAGTAAGCCATTAACACAGAAACACTAATACACAATATTCTAGATCTAGAATATACTTGTAGAGTGTATACTGTATATAGTGTATACAGACTTTAGACTAAGATATTAAAATTTCATACATAAAGTTTTATTGTCATCTTTAAATAAATAAACTAACAATTTAATGTAAAATAATATATCTGCGTATTTTAATTTTGGACCTCATAAATCATCACATAATTATTAAAGGAGCTTCATATTAAATCAACAATTTTACACAATCATTCCACGGTGCAATGTGCATGGTAACTGCTAGGTGTAGGTACTAGGTAGGTATACTGATAAATTATATTTATTTTTCTTTTTGATTACTGACATTATAAATGACACTAACATGCAAAGGCAAACGAGTCATCTATTTTTGTAACAATAAAGTGATCGTGTACAATGTACATGCACTTATAGGTGAAGAGAATACCTACCACATTCTGGAATGCCAGTCCACCTCCACACCATCGACTTATAACATTAAACAAAGTGAATAAGAAACTTATTGATATTACTGTCGTATGCCCTCGAAAAATGGCTCTAGGTATCTAATATAACTTATTAGTTTAATTTTTAAACACTTTAAACTAAATTCAAATGAATCTTAAGTAACTGGTTAATTATTATGACATATTCCCGCATCACAATACGCTTTCGACTTTCGAATTTTATCTTCATCATATACCTATAGTATTAAACCATTAACATTTCACCACTTCACATATTAAAATATTTTATCTACTCCTTATACTTAACTTATTATAATAATAGTCTTAGGTCTTAACATTTAATAGTATTACTTTATAAAAAAAATCTGTATAGACCTCGATTTCAATCCATTATAAGTCTTATTATAGTTATAGACTATAATGTAGGTACGTCGTACATAATATATAGGTACTAGGTACTAAAACTCTTTTTTGTTAGTATATTTACTATATATATCTTATACAATATAGTGCATATCGCATGGTTATGACTCATTTGGTCGATTCAATTTTTATTGTTCCTAACTTTCCTTTTTAGATAGGTAAATATTTTTATTTAAAAACAAAAGGATTTATGAGAATAAAATACTAGTAGGTACCTATTTATAATCAATGATTTAAACATTTGTATGAAGAAGATAGAAATAAATTAAAAATGTAATCATATTTTTATCACATAATGATACTTACATAGTTACATACCTACCTAATGTATTACATGATTATTTTGTAAATGTTGGTTAAGTTCTTGGTAATACATTTAAAAACAATCATGTGGGCTATCCGTTCTGAGTCTATGACTAATATAAAAACATCAAGTCAATTTGTATTAATGACATAGTAGCTAATAGGATTTATCTATATGTTCCTTATTATAAGCAGATAGAATAATCAGAAGTCTTAACTTTTAAGTATAATAGAAAAAAATTTAAGACAAAACAACATGTGATTTCGATAAAAATACCCGTTAACTTTTAAAACTTATACCAACTTAATTTAATGCTGAACATATAACTACTACTTAACTTATATCTAAGACAAGGTATTTTTCCTGATAATTTTATGTTAGATAGTGGATATTATAAAACCGTTATTTAAATTACGAAATATAGAAGATCCAACTATAGACATATTATCTCTATCTATGGCATCACATTTTTCGAAAACACTTTAAAAAATAGTTAAAGCTAGATAAATATCCTTTTTAGAAGATATTAGTTTTTCATAAAAAAAAATAAATAATTTGTTGTTTTATAGACAATTGTATAATTTAGCAATACGATAGCAATAAATTAAATACCTAATCAATATATATATTACGTATGAGCATTGTTCTGTAATTTCAAGTAGAATAAAAAACTTAGTGACATAAAGTAGGGTATACACTATACATGTATTATATTATACATCATTACATGAAACATATTACATATATATTATGTATTTCAATATTACATAAATGTGTAAGATTATGGTTATAATATATATGCAGTAGGTACCGATATCACTACATATATCAGTATTCAGTATTCCTGAAAGTTAAATATAAACAAACTATACATTTACCGTAAAGTAAATGTCTTAAGGTAATTATTTCTTATTAAAACTATTACTAAACATAAAAAAATCGAATAAAAGTTTAAATTAATGAAGCCTATAATACGACCTATTGGCTGTTTGTTATACGCTTGATTTGTTCAACTATCGATATAAACCTTAGGGAGTGAAATACTTTATTGCACGTTTTTGCAATTGTATTGTTTTATAATCTCGATGACCTTTTGCATATAAATATATATACTTACCGAAAGTGCCCTGGAGCCAGTAAGAGTGTCTTATAGTTAACGGAACTATTGACTATTGATTGACCTCTTAAAAAATAAAATAATAACCGCACACTATTTATGACATAACTTGGCTGCACTAAACGCGCCAATAAAACGTTGTTACTCGTAGGTGGACTGTACCCGTATGACTCGGAATTTAACGGAAAAAATTTGAATTCTCAGACTTGACTCGCGTGACAAAGGATGTGGCGATAGTTGGTGCTGACTGTCGAGGGGAAGCAAGTTTCCATATCGGGACGAACGATGAAGTTGCGCCGCAATGACCGCGACCTTCGTGAACAGCGGGCGTGGTGCGTATTTTTTATATGTTATTATTTGTCTGTGTTTTTGTTATTTTATTTGCCGATGTGGCAGTGAAACGCCGAAATCCGTTTTACAATCAGACGCGTAAAAGCAGCCCACATTATTTCGCACACTACAGGTGTGATCAATAGTTTGTATAGTACCTACAATTTTAAATTATACAATTTAATTATTTAACCTTTATTATAGTTAACTGTGTAAAGCTATATAAAATGTACAAAATAATAATATACACTGTACACACCCCACTCGTTATATGTATCAAAATTAATTGTATACGTCCATAGTTGGACTAAAACATCTAAACCCAACTATATAATATACACATAACGTAATTTAAAATAGTTTTTAGTATAACAAACTGGTTAAAAAAAATTATAGACTATAAACATAACAAATATATTTTAAAATTTTTTTTTTTATTAGGGTTAAGGCTTCGATTACTAGGTCATTAGCCTGTGGTACTGTAGGGGAGGGTACTGTAAAATTGTTTACACGTGTGGTGTTTGTTTTGGCAGAATTTTTAATTTGGGCACCCGTAGGTATCTGCCATGCACGGGTGGGGGATGGCGGCACTTGTTCTCCGGACACCGTGACTTGCCCGAAGAAAAATTCCGCCCGCAGCCGACGCCTTAGTCCGCTCGGCCACTCCGTCCCCCAATCTAAATATTCTATTGATTATTATTGATACTCGTTAGTCATTATGGTTTCAATATACTCAAAACTTAAACCATTTTGTTTTCTTTAATCTATTCATTTTCAAATTGTAATCGTTTAAATGACTGATGGAAATAACTAATAAGCAGTACCCAATATTATCACCTAAGCAACAGTCTACTCTCTGTCGGCTCAAACGAGGACGCCCCCGTAATGTTCTTACACAATAGGTAACAATACCTAATAAAAATGAAAAACAACTATATAGCTAGGTATACCTACTTTTATCTAATATTCTAATTTTTATTATTAGTACCACATATTTTACTTCTTTTGTTATTATTAAATTATTCTTATTATTATCAATTTATCATTATATAATATATAGGTATTTTATATCAATTATTGTAATCAATATCTTCGCATCGGTTTACTTTTCAGTTCAGTTCCATTTCCCCAGCTCTGTCTATTACTATATTATTCCTATAATAAACTGGAATCCCATCATTTCCTTAAACTTAAAATTCGATTTCATTGAGTTAGGGACAGGCCCGTCGCTTAGGCACAAGCAAGTCATGCATTGATTTAGGACGGCATACAATTTAAAAGAAATCGAAGGCAACAAAATTAAATAAATATCGGTAAAGAAGAGCAGCATTAAAATGCTCACTTTAGGGCGGAAAATATCTAACGAAGTTAGTTAGGGACTTGGCACAAACTCGGCACCAAGTGGAACAAATGGCGCTAACGCGTAGCACAATCGAATGAAAAAAATTTCAAATTCCAATATGGTGGAGCTGGGGAAATGAACCTTTTCAGTTATCTAAATTGTTGTAATTGTTTGTAAATAATTATTGTTATATATATTGTTGAATAATGTCAAAAAAATCATTGATCATCTTCCATGTCAGAAAACTTTAATTTAATAAAAAAAAGAAGTTATTTTGTTGTAATTCAAAAAATATTAATCGTAGTAAGTTGAAATGTAACATTAATATTATTGATATTATAATTTTCTATACACAATTAAATTTATAAATATTTAGACAAATGTTAAGCTATTTATACCATGAAAGTAATCTCACCATTATACGGTATATACGTTGGTAGTGACTTGGCAACAATTCGTTCAACCTACCAAATTAAGAAAACAATCCTATACATATTATATAATATAAATTTTCCTTAGAAATTAATCCACACGTATCCTTTGTTCAACATCGTTTTATGTATATAACTTATCATTGAATTCACCGCAACACATCACACTATAGTTACCTATATATGTACAGTCGTACAGATATTACAGTTATACTGGCTATACATAAGGACGAGATGATACACTAAATTTATTCTTTTCACTCATCAGTAAAGTGATCTCTCCGTTTATTTTTTAAAAATATTATATGGGGATGTGGAATGTATTTTATGAGTTTTATGCATTTTTAAATTTTTATTAACTATCGTAATTTGTTGACTGTTTGTAATGTTTTAAGGGAAATTGATTAGATATTGTCCTAAATGGCTGAATAAGAATTTTAATTGCTGGCAGATTGCATGGATTGGCAATGTTATCCATTCACAACACATTACAAATTTATGCGGACGATATAATTGATGAATTTGCAAAAAAAAATATAGGAAATTACATTTTTTATTAAAAATTAGAAGTTGACTTTTCAAGTATTTTTTACACATTTTTCATAATTTAGTTTTTTGATCTATGAATTATTTAATTTTTCACCCTATTGACAAAGTAATACGATAAAAAATAAAAATATGTAGCTGGTTAGTCTTAGACAGTTAGACCCTATATACCAAGCTACCTACTGCAGTTTTAACGGTTGTACCTATACGGCTATACGCAGTATAGTGTAATTTATAATATACTTATATACTTGATAGTATATAATATATAATATACTTATATACTTTATAGTATATAATATATATAATACTATTATAGTATATACCTATTATGTGAACAGTTCTCGGTGATAATGAAACATAATAATATATTTTTGTTTAAAAAAAATCTAAAAATCTGGCGTCATTATCACGTATTATACTACCATCGATGATACACTTAATATAACATAGTATATAACGTTAAAAGTCGTGCATGACGTATATACATGAGTTATTTGCGCTCTCAAAATCATTGTTAGAGATGACCCTGAACTAAGAGAAGTAAAATAACACAGTCATTATATAATTATTTAATTTATTTGTAGTATACTACTATTATACGTGAAATTAAAACACTTTAACGGCGATTTTTTTTTTGTTGTAACGGGTAAAATGTCAACGTAAGGTCAAAGGATATTTTGTTGCAATCTGTACATCAAATTTTATGATTGTAACGTGATTCACACGACTTCGTGCTTATCGAATAAACTAACTTAGGTATGTGTACTGAATATTATTGTGTTATATTTGAATCACGAAATTCTATCTATAATAATTATTCTAAAATAGAACCATTTCATTGCCATTTTTGCAGTGGCGTAACTATAGGGCTAAAATATTGGGGGGCTGTAACCCCTAATATTACATGAAAAGTAACCTGTGAGGCGTTGCCCCCCCCATCCCCATATATATATATACACTTAATAATATATAAAAATAAATTTAAAAAAGGTGGGTAAGTGGATGTCACTCTGCTGTACAGTAGGTTACAAGTGGGTCACTGTAATGGATAGTATTAAATTTGAATTCAATGATATAATATCATGGTATAAGAAAAACGATTCTGAACGAAAACGGTCAGTCAGCCTATATGATATTACTAAGTATATTTGATGATATTATTGTGAATAAAGTAATTTATATATTTACTTATTTACTTTGAACTTTGATCTAAATTTTCAATCCTTAGCAACAAAAGTTGAACATTTTATACATTTTTAACTACATAATAATTATTACATTTTAAATTTGATAAATTTTGTCAAAATTTGAACTTTAAATGCTTATAAAAAAATTGTGCCTATGTATTTTCAATATTTTTCAACTTCTATTGTAACAATATATCAGGAGCCTTGCATAAAATTTTCACGCTTTTCTACCCAACAAATAAAATTTTATTGATATTTAAAGAAAAAAAAACTAAAAAAATTTAGAACTGACAATGTCCGTAAATAGTCAAATTATTTTCAACATTTTATTGTGTATGGAAAATGCTAATACAAACATTCAGTGAAATTTTCAAGTATCTACAGTCATACGTTTTTTAATTACAACAAAATAAGAAAATCGTTACACGATAAATCGAGTAAATATCAAAATAAAAATTTAATTTGACTTTCTTGTAGACATTTTTCGTGTACAAATTACCAAACGAACTAATCTAAAACTGTTTCTACTGTATCTTTTTTTTTTAATTCTTTGATCTGTTACCCACTATAAATATTATGTATCTATTATTTATAGTAACATGCTAATGACCAAGTTGTCTAAGCAGAAATTTTATAAATTTCAAGACCAATAAAAAAAAAAAAATTAAAAAAAATTAAAACTGTGACTTAGGATTTTTAATATTTTTCAAATATCATTGTAACAATATATTAGGAGTCTTGTATTAAATTTTCAAACTTTTTTACCCAACAAATAAAATTTTATTGATATTTGTAGAAAAAAAAAATCGATTTTCTCGAAAACAGATTTTGTGTAAAAATTCCAGTTTTCCCATAATTTTTCTTTTGTTTTTCATGTCGCTTTTGAAAACTACTGGGAAATTTTTACTTTTGACTCCCCAAAGTACTAACTAGAAATGTTACTGTTGAAGAAAATCCAAGCACTTTTACTGTCCTAAAAGGTGATGACTGCAGACAAAAAAAAAAAAAATTTAAAAAAAACACACATCATTGTAAAATCAATACATTCATCGCTCAGAATCTAAAAAATATTTAGTGACTCAAGTTTCATTTTTCGTTATAATAATATAGGTTCTGTTTATACATTATAGTGCAATGCATATACTTTAAAATTACGTATAATAATCGTACTAATGTACTGTCATAAATCGTTTCCTTAAAAACAAATATAGGCATACTGCTAATGATATTTAGTATTTATCATATTTATCATAGGCAGTATAAAATAATTATAAACTTTAAATAAAAATTAGTTTTATTTTTTTCCAAAAAAAAACAATTTAAAAAGTTAATTAATATTTTAGATAACAATTGAATATTTTTTTTTTTGGGGGGGGGGGGGGGGTGGGGGGCTGTTAAAATGTTTGTAGGGGCTAAGTTTAGTGTTATAATTTGTATTTATTATTTTCGTAATGTAATTGAATTTTAAAAAACGCAGTTACTTTTTTGTGTAATATACATATTTCTACTAATAAGTCATTCAAATAGTGGTACCTAAGCTATTAATCTATGCTTAAGATTGTCTTATTTAGACAACAACTAATTTACAAGCACGAAAAGTCATATAATATTATTATTAAACTTAGAAATCTAATTAATATTATATAACATATTCTTCAATCAGGCATTTTCTGCAGGTATATAGCTATTTTAAAATCATTTTTAAAGTAGGTTAGTGTTAAATCCATGTGGTATATCTACATAATTTAATTAATATTCGAATTTTAGATACCTACACAATTATGAAATATTGAAGTGTTTCAGCATAAATTGCACGTTTTCGAATGAAATTTGCTTACAGACTAATAAAATAATAGGTACCTACAAATTATTATCTCACCTTCTATAATTAATAATTGGATGGCAGTATAAAATCATTACCCGTGTAGAGAATACATATTGTGGATGTGCGTTGACCTAGTGTAAAATTATAAAATACCGGTTTTAAATAAAAAATGTATATCATAGGCATAGGCTAGGTGCATTAAATGACGGAAAATCTGTGTTTTAAGTTAGACTTAGATTATAAAATAAATTTGTTATTGCTAATACATTCAATTAATAATTGTTGAAACTGAATTTATTTTAAATCATTGCTAAATAGTTAAAATTATTGTGTACTATATTGAACACGAAGTGGTTTTCCTTTCATTTGTTCATTGTGGTCGTTAAAGTAGGGCAGTTATTAAAATATCAACCGAGTGCCGTAATATATAATTTCATCTTTTCGGATACCTTTAATATAGATTACAAATCGCATTTACAACTTTTACATAATAGTTTAGCTATCGTCAAATTTTATAATTTATTCTGTACTTACTACTAAATAGGACAATTAACCGTCATTACTCATTAGTTATTAGTAATCACATCAAGCTAGTTAAAAAGTAAAACAAATAACAATGGTTTGATTTGAACAAATTTGAATTGCGTATTCAAAAGTATTCATATTTGTAATAAATTATTTTATTTTTAAATATAATAAATGAACAATAATAAGGCAAGTAATGTAGCTATTTGAACATAATATTATTATACTTACATTTTCCTATATTTTGGCCAAATGCATTGTGATTTTTATTTCCATTCCTTATAAGTTATAAATGGAAATCATGTTTTTTATAGACAGTAGATCGTTTATAAAAAAAAAACCCACGTAGTGTATATTCTATAATATAATTTTCCTCAAAGAACTTCTAATTGATTAATTTCCTGCATTTTTTATGAATGTAATAAGTATCTAACTAAATATTGTATTTTACATACACTTAATAAGATATTATAAATTATTTATTTAATAAATTTTCAATTTTGAAATATTATTATACACCTATTAAGAGGATGTCAGCGCACTATTTGTTTTCTCTCTTTGACCCACGCGCAACATAGACAAAACGCATTTGCGCATAATCGTTTTTTTCTATGTTTTCAAGTAATCTTAGAGTAAAATCACCCATTACAAAAAAGATAGAGAATAATATTTTTGAGGGAATGTCATATCGATTTTAGATTGTATTGTTATTTAACTTTGTATTTGAGTTTCAAAATAAACAAAAAAATGTTGTAAGTTTAAATGATGTTTAAATTGTTTTGAAACAATATTTAGAGAAATTGATATGACATTCCCTCAAAAATATTATCTCTATCTTTTTTGTAATGGGTGATTTTACTCTAAGATTACTTAAAAACATAGAAAAAACGATTCTGCACAAATGCGTTTTGTCTATATTGCGCGTGGGCCAGAGAGAGAAAACCAATAGTGCGCTGACATCCTCTTAAGTGCTAAAGGTTTATAGCTATATTTTATATTTTTGAAATAAAATTATGATTATAGTTATTGTTACTTCTAAGGCGTAGTACCTATATATTATAAATTGTTAGGTGCTATAATACCTTTCAGCAAATTGTTAATAAATGTTTGCTTAGACAATTTAATAAAAAATAATGTATGAATAATAGTCATTATCCATTGGCTATATTTTAACCTATCTGGCTATCTAGATATTCATTATTTTATCGAAAAACAATAACGAATATTGAATAATAATCAATAATCATTTTGTGAAGTGTTTAAATATATTAATATATTATAATTTATAAGAAGTCTGGGAACATGACAGTACACATTAGTATACCTACTAGAATAGAATACGAACAGCAATAAGTAAGATATAATTTATTCGTTGTTCCAACTCATCATTGTAACTGGAAATAAGAAAAAAAAAATATTCTTTTATCGAATCTAGGTAAACAGTGTTTGTATGTTATTTTACATCTTTATTCAGGGTCGTTCTAGAGTTGTAATCAAAAATATATAGGTAAACATTAACACATGGTATAATAATATGGTACACAATGTCACGCACGATTTTCAACGGGTACTGCGTGGAATCGTTTTTAGCAATTGCACGTGGAAGTGTTATATTAAAACGAAACGTGATCGTACAGTATCATATTATGAACTGCGTTTATGTCGTTTACGAAATCAATAAATAAGTGCATAAGTACTGTTGTATTCAACGACTGAATAGAGAACAATGTTTGTTATTGTCGAGTATTGGCCGTGTGAGGGAAAAAAATAAGACCTGCAGCAAGTTCGAGGCAGCGTGTATATAAAGAGCACGACTTAATGCTAACGTCCATATTGATAAAAATATATAAATAATATAAATAAAACAGAAATGAAATTCCTGTTATAGATTAAATTTAAATTTTAAACTTATTGTCAAGTTAATTAATCCAAATGTCATCTAAAAATCACACACCATATAGGTAGGTGCTGAAGTATACACAATATTATATTGTACACACGGCACATAACTACATCAGTTACTGGATGTTGATAGTACTGAAACAGTGGCGTAATAGGAATTCGTCGTGGGGCGGAAAATAATTTTTTTTACACACAAAATACTAAATTTTCAAGTAAAGTGGTGAGTGGTTTATGTATATTATAATGGCTCTGGGGGGGGGGGATTTATCCCCCTCATCACCACCTGAATACGCCCCTGAACTAAAGAAACATGTTCACGGTGTAACTGAACAAAACGTTCTTGGCTGAGTATAATGTGTACGACTATTAAATCATGTATTAAGTCATCTGGTTTGCTTAACAGAATACAACTTATAGTTATGTATACCAGATTCAGAACAAAACAAATGACGAACTCTTTCAGCTGTTTAGTGAGTATACATTTTGTTGGCATAGGATACGATACTAAAAATGTAACATTAGAAAACATTGACCACAAGTCAAACTAACGTTTGCCAAGGTCATACATATTATATTTATAAACAGCATTATTTGATAACATTTATTGGACTTATGATAACTTTGGTATATTTTAGTTTATAAAAACTCGTATAAAAAATGTTCGATTATTATTTTTTTATTTATAATTCACTTTGTTTTTTTTATATATTTTTACGTTTACCTCTTTCTCTCAGACTTTTTTCTGTGTTGACGTTTTTTGAGACAAAAATTAACCACTGGTTGAGTCTCACACTTTACACGTTCCGTTATATTATTTAATGTATCGTAAAATGTATTAATTTTTACTGCCGATACTGAAGTAGTTAACTGAGCCAAGGCGAAAGTATAATATTATGATAATATGCTTTAAAATAATATATTCCCACAGAATTATATGTAGCACTCAACTTTCGCTTGATCATTATTTTTCTTTTTATATTAATACATAGTATGTTAGATGACAATATTTTATTATTTAAGTTATTCTTTATTCATTTTATAGTTATTGATAACTTTGTGGGGCTTGTAACTAAAAATATTTACCAATTTTATAAAAATAATTTATACTTAAATGATATGTAACTTATATTTAAATTTAAATCAGTTATTGTGTTACAGTATTCATTTATAATGTATAAATTGAGTTTAATATTCTCGAATAAATATTCTAATATTCTATTTTTTAATGCTCACATCATATCCACTACTCCTCAGAATATACTATTTTAAATTTTTTAACCTAAATTAAGATGAATTTTAATTATGTAAGGAGTAAGAAATAATTTAAATATTTAATATCATCGATATTATCATTTATTACAACACTTTAATCAATTCATGAACGTATTTATACATTTTTATGCATTTATTATTTTATTTTATATGTATTTTATGTATTAATACTAATAATTAGTAATATTTGTTCGTCTTTTATAACTTGCGGGGATCACATAGTAATTTAACCAAACCAGTCTCACTATTTGTGACACACACAATTTGAAAATAAACTTCTTACTATAAATAGCGAACATATTTTGAGGATTTTGGAACTCATTATATAATATAACAAGATAGTCTTAACGAGTAAGTTTATAGGTCATCTACTTTTACAGCTGAATAAATCCCCTGCCCGCTCGTCAGCACTCAAATAGTCAAACGACTATACCTACCTACAGCATATTATTATGGTTTTGCTCGTCTGTGTATTGTGTACGGGCCAAAATCCATAAATAAAGGTTTTTGCATTGTATTAGAAATGACAATGCTATAATACGACTGTATAGAAGACATTAACGTTTTTCTACGCTTATAGTTTCGACAATTTAAATACAAATTACGATATAATTATTATGCGGTATTATATTTAAAAATGGTCGACTCTATCATATATGCTATGTCCTGAATCTATGAATAATATAATCGCATGGGCTATTTTTCGTCATTTCGGTAAAACAGTAATTAATTTTTACCGACAGAAGAATACATTATAATAATAATATTGTGCCAACAGACCGTGTAGTGTAGTTTTTGTAGTCGTGCTAAACGTTTTATTTCATACAACTCGCGCGCCCGCCCGGATGACCCGATTTCAGTTGTATGGCTGCGTCGCGAGCGATGATTGCCAATACGGCGGCAGTGGAGGATCTCCTCAGACGCGATTGTTTTATCTACTAGAGAACACCTAACCACTCGGACCACATAATATTATAATATACAATATTTCACTCACAATAATGTTAGGTACGCTGTCGTGTGTCAAGAACCGTCTAATTAAGTCAGAAAAATGTGCTTGTTTTTGGTTTATTACTGTATTTTTATTTCTTTTTTTTTATGCGGAGGATAGAGACGAAGGACACGTAGGCTGCAGAACCACGCCACCGCGGTGCAATCTGTATACTACAATATAACATTATATGTTTATATTTAGGTAAATAATAACGATAACAACTTCGTTGTAACAATTTGTGCGTTGCGCAAATAATCTCATTGGCGTGTCGTTTTTATTGGCAACGGCGTTTGTCGGTCGTCTGGTAAGAAAAATGTTTCGAGTGGTGTGTTTTGGGTGTTTCTATTCCTGGACAAGCCTATATCTGAAGGACGTGCCCTAATTTTTTCCGGGACAAACTATAATTATAATTGATGATTTTCGTATGACTCACCTTTTTTCGTGTGTCGATCGTAATACGTGAAAATTTTGTGTTTCCTTTCTTATATTTTGTTATTTGGTATAATTTTGAATTCAATTTTTTGTGCTCTGCTTTACTTTAGTTTAAGTGTTTCGCTGTTTCCTCGGTAAATAAAATACAGTATACTCTGTTGTCAAACAAAATTAATCATTTTTACTTCATTAGATACATATTTATGTACCTATAGGTACTATAGTGACCGCTCCAACTTACTGAAATATAAAAATAATGAAACATTTTTTAGTTTTTAATATTATAGAAATAAAACGAACATTCTAAATAATCTCAACCAAACATTTATGTTAAACATAAGCCTTCGTATCCCAAAGGGCTATAATCTGCAGATCATCACTGTAGTCTCTTAATAATTGATAAAGAATATATTTGCACCTATATTTCAATTAAATATTTCATTCGTTAAGTTTGAAAGAATAGTTCAACTGTTTATCATACAAATTATTTTTATAAATTTATTCAGTGAATAAACTATAAATTTCCATATATTTACTTGTTAAATTACAATAAAATATTAGTGTTTACTGAATATATTATACTAAAGTAGTAGGTATCTAAATAATGTATGTGAAGAATATTTGCACTCTGATGAAACTGATTGCGTTGTACAGAAAGAGCTAAGAAGGAACTCACGAGTCCACGCTTGACATTGAATTTCGAAATAATAACAATGACTAAAAAAAAATTAATAATTTATATTTTCTTGTTCAATAATCGGCAAATGTATTAAATAATAATACTAATACAATGTTCTATTTGAAAAACCTATGTATGACGTATGTGTATGTGAACTAAATTTACATTGGTAAACTCATTACTATAATAATTGTAGTATTATTATATGATTCTGTTATATGAGGAATTGGTATTTTTTTTAAATGTATTTAGATTCAATTTTTGTCATTATTTAGTAGTTATTTTCATTAGGTAGCTAATTACATTTTATTTTTATTTCCACTCAGGTGATAATATATATTATTTATTAAACTTGTTGGGAGATATAAATTTATACCCAATGCTTTTATTGATGAACCAAATTTGTATTTTAGAGATTTAGATTTTGATACGTCCTGTTCCCGCATTACCAATACATACAATATTAAATCTATGATATGAATGTTTGTAATTTCTCATTTTCTACAACAACAATAAAATATTATTACCATAATAAAGAAATACAGATTTAACAACAAAATACTGTACACTACCCTCGGTTCGCTCAGAGGCGATGTCTTCACTTTTCGTTCCGTTTGACGGCCGTCAATATGGTAAAATGCATTACGTTCGAGCATCCTGCGTAGTACGCATATAATATAGGACATATCACATGTTATTATACACGGATACCTACGTTCAACAAATTTAAAAAAATCACAAAACCTATGTACAATGGTCATTGGCCGCCACGGACGTTAACTAATACGAAACACAAACAAAACCACCAGCTAGCGTCCATAAGTGAAAGTGAAAAACGTTGCAAAATCACGACCGTTCAGTTGTAGCTGGTGTACAATGTACATATAGCATCAAATAATAAGTGTAATATAATATAGGTATTAGGTACCTATAAATACGATCCAGTGCATATACATATGTAGTAGTGTGAAAAGAAATAATTTCCAGGACGCATACAATCGAGTAAAGGCCTATATCTTCAAGTGTGGCACATATTATTATGAAGAAGTTGTACTGTCGTCGTTCACGTATGAAAAAACTAGAGTTGATCGTTAATTATTCCAAACCTCAATAGGTAACAAATGAATGTGCATAGCGTAGGCGTAGCTCAATTGTATTTGGAAATGGAGTGTGAATTGATCGATGCTTATTACTTATTAGTTATTTCCATCAGTCATTTAAACGATTACAATTTGAAAATGAATAGATTAAAGAAAACACAATGGTTTAAGTTTTGAGTATATATTGAAACCATAATGACTAATGAGTATCAATAATAATCAATAGAATATTTAGATTATAAATGCAATTTTTAGTGTGATTATATAGGTGAGAAATTTGTGAATATTTGCAAAAAAAAATTTGAATAATGTTAATACATATTATATGTGAATTCTATGGGGCTGGCAAGACGTGGTTGCTAACTACCTCCATGTATTTTTGATTTTTCGGTGAAGGATGATTACATTTGGGATGGGTCTTGCAAATTCATGTGAATTCCTTGAATTAGCCAAGTATTTATTATACTTATACAACGTCATTTTTATGGATTTTACATTTGGTCAGTGCGAGAGGCTATTAATAATTGAAATAATTGTTGTACCACGCGTATGACTGTACTACGACAATTATGATTTAATAAATTGAACACAATATATTTAGTTCATAATTAGTTTAGAGTATTAACTCTCTTATGTAAAGAATTTTATTAAATTTTTAATTTACATAGTAAAATTCGTGTTATCAATTGAATTTCATACATAATAATTTTGAGATATTCGTATTTTTTTTCTAAGCAGAATAATTAAATTAAAGAATATCCTTAAGGTTATAGTCTATTTTTAAAATAATAAAATCCCTATGAAATTTATAAAAATAAGTAAAAACAACATAATAAAATAATAAGATTTAAACTAATACCATTTTAGCATCGAACTATTGCTACTTTGAATTCATCATAAACTATACATTCATTAAACCTTACAATTTTTTCACCTCGACTGTGAACTTATATTGTTAAAATAAACATCTAAAATATATTTTAGATCCTGAAATGTGTAACTTAAATGAATAGTATATAATATATATATATTTTCAGATTGCCAAGTTCCTGCACACTTATAATTACAACCATTCGCTCTGAAATTGATTCGTTATACCGTATGTCCGTATTTCAGTATGCTGATCGTAGTATTTTATTACTGATTTAAACTTTTATTTAAATTTTTCTTCGAGAATATTTAAAACTCAATGATAAATTAAAATGTTAAATCTAATAGCTAATACCAGTGACCATTCATTAAATAATAAGTAATATCAGAAATTTCATCTTGTACACCTAGCAAAACCTATAATAGTTTACATACTAATCATAGGCGCAAATTGACTAAATTTTTTGGGGGGACTCAAGCCCCCCTCCCCATAGGCCATACTGCTTAATACCACAGAATATAAAAATTAGTACTAACTACTAGATTTTGAACTGGGAATACTTGACGGACTAAGTCCCCCCAAGCCCTCCCCCCCTCTATTTGTGCCAATGATATTAATAGTATTAATAGTACTATTTAGTAGGAAATTCTATATCACGTGCTATAAACATTCATATAACTCATATTTGACACACAAGCATAAAACGCATAAACCATAAGGATCTCATATTTGACGCCAATACGTCACGCTATAATGTATGTTACAAATAACAAAATACCTATTTATGTTACATATTATTAAATTATTGTAAATAAAGACTAATAACTAATAAGTAATAGGTAAATTATTATGGATAATAAGGATTAGGTATAAAGTTGGAATAATGTTGTGCTATAATTAGCTGTTTTTTTTTCGTGAAACACTGTTATTATGATTTAAATTTATTCTATAAGTAGGTAAAAAAAAACAATAGATATCATTATGTATAACATTCATAATTTAATTTAATTTATAGTAAAAAAATAAATAGAACTTTGTGCGTTTAACTACATTTTACTATTAGTAGATACTAATAAATAATAATTTAGATAAAATCTCAATAATTTGAAATTTGTGGGTAAAAAGATTATCAAAGAATAAATAATATTAACGTGTAAAGAATATTTTACGACAGTCAATTTTTATTTGAATTATGGGAGTTTGATTTGTTGAGTTTGGTGTCACTTACAATAATATTCTATACTTAGATAAATAATAAATTACAATTAAGATATATAGTGCGGGTATCTAGCTACTGTTTTGAAAATGCGATTTTATAATCGAAATAATATGACCAGCTTCGTCAGTAGCACACTTTTTTAGTCGGATAGATATGTGTAGTCGATAAATTGTACAAACTCAAACCTTGAAATCGTCACGAATTGTTGGACTTGGATACGATTTTCCTATCTACATAGCGTCTCTTAAGGTGAAAACAACTCAGCTTCTAAAATGTTCAATCCTATTACTATAATAAAAGTTAATAAGATAGCAACACACAGTATCAAATAATACAGCAGTACGAACTATTGTTGACATTTAAAATAATATTTCTAACCAAAAAGGTATAAAAAAAATTGTTTACTTATTCTCATTTTTTTAATTTACAAAAGGAAACTATACCTACCTACAAACCATAACAAATATGCAATTACTATATTATAAGCTTAATCTTATAATTTCAAATATTGTAACTTCATATTATATAGCTATGGAAGGTAAAAAATAAAAATTAATGTAACTTGAGGTTAAATAATGAATTTATATGATTACTATAGACTAAACATGTATTACAGCGATTAATGAAACTTCACAATAAAATGTTATCATTTTTTTTTGTTATGTGTAATATGAAAAAAAAATCATCCTTGACGAACTTCGTGGGTACTCCAGCATACATATTATTTTGTTGTGTATTATATCATATTATATTTTCAATGTAATGATTTGTGAACCAATACATGCGTGATGCGTGTGAGGGTCTGCATGGGACACTTTGACCAGATGACCTAATTTACTATATGTCTATATAGGTATGTTATATTATGTGCATTGTATAACATATATTTCTTAACTCCAGGTTCATGACAGAAAATCGAATTTCAGATGGTTCATTTCTTAAACTTCTAACTAACAATTATTTCAGTTTTATTCTAAAAATAAATTAGCAAATTATATTGAATAAGTAAATGTAAATTACGAAATTATCAATAATTTGTGTTTGCATGATTGTATATAAACGTAGAAACACTAGAAACCAAGATAATATTCACTAAAATCAATGGTTACTTTGTTTTTTTTTAAATAAAATATTTGTATTTAATCTCCATTGGTCATAAATAACGAATTTAAAAATGGAGTGTCCACTCGCAATTTCTAATATTCCATTATTATAATATTACTAGCTGACACGGCAATGGCTATTGCCAGGTTTTTGTGATTGTTCAACTCCTTTTAGATCTAACACGCTTTGGAAGCAATGTCTTTTTAACTGTAAATTATATTATATTTTAGTTTATAGCCATCCCGACCGGCGTTGTCCGTGAGATTCACTTGTGATTATGCGAGCAGTATATTATCAGGCAAGACATAAAATAAAACATAAAAAAGCGGATAAGTGGATATCGCTCTGCTGTACAGTAGGTTACAAGTGGGTGAATGTATAATGTATTGTGTTAAACTTGAATTCAATAATATAATATCATTGTATAAGAAAAACGATTCTGAGCGGAGATGGTTTGTCAGTCTGGTTATGGCCTGTAAGTTGAATTATTATTATAATATTATAATTTTTTATTCGTTTCTATAGTGATAAACAAAGCGTTAGAAATTAAAATCCTGTTTTAGCGGTTTTTCGTAATTTATCGGTGGTTTTTCCCGTAGCAATAAATAACTATTGAGGAAATCGAAAAATTACCTCTCTAAAGTACCATCTTGATCCAATTTTCTATAAGATAAGACACTATATGTTGAAATCAAAGCACTCATTCTGGTTTACACTATTTGTGTATGACCATAGAACGTATGACTGTACTGTTTAAATATTATATTACTGAATATTGAATAAGTTCTATAATTGTATATTATAATCGTCTAATAAATGATTATGTTAATATCAAGGTTCATATTATTATCATCATCTACAGTTTTAAGCTCTTGCCATTGAACCACGTAAAACCGTGTACAGACCTCTCAGAATTTTGTTTTGTTGTTCATCAAAGAATTGATCTCTAAAGGGTGTATTTAACAAGTAAGAGTAAATTCTATTCATACTGGCATACTGCCATCACAAGTGTCAGTATTAAAACGTTAAAAATTACGACATAGTACAATATGACATATTATTATCCTTTGAAATATTATTTCTATTTTGTTTTTGGTGGGTCTTAGTGTTTTCCCATAAGCTAACATTCACTGTCCGCTGTGTTTGTGAATAAATATCATTATTTTTATTAAAACTCAACAGAGTAAAACCGATTTAAAAATAATTTATGATAAAATATTTATTTACAAAGAATAGAAAATATATAGACTTAAAGGGTGAGTAAATAGAAGTACAAATATAGACTTTATTATTTTATGTTATATAGGTACTGTTTGAAAAATAACACATAGTATCAATTGTAAATAATGCGACTGATATTTCGGTCTGAAATTTTCATAAATAAAATCAAAGAATGAGTTCATCGAGAACGCGGAACATATCACATATATATTATAATAATATAATATATATAGTAAAGGTACTTGTTCTTTCTTAAGTAGAAAATAATATTAACATAATATATATTATTTCTTGATAAAATATAAATGTTGTTTTTTCCATACTGCACATAATATTTTGTCCGCTTATATAAAATGACTGCGTCGTAAAATCGAACCCACGAGTTCACATCAAGGATATAGTAGTAACATACACCTGATATATTATAATATGTAGAACGTGCAGTGTATTCGTTGTAGAAAGAAATTATAAATCTGAATAACTGAATGTTTGAAAGAAACCATACTTATTATAAGAACCGGAAGTGCATTTAAATCAAATAAAGGCGTCATGTAATATACTATTATAACTAGAGCCACATAGAGAGCCAGGGAGGGTTATTGTGCACTTGTGCACAATAAAACAAATGAGTGATATAGAAAAGGGTTTAAAGGTAATAGGATTAACATATTATATAATATGTATAAGTAAAATTCATAATGTAAAGACAAGAGTTTAATATTTTTGCACTATTGACACTACGTGCCCCCTTTCTCATATAAGGAGGGTCTAAAGTCTAAAAATACTAATTTATTATTTCTGTTTTTGCAGATCTATAACGGAAATAATAGGATTATATATTATGCTTGAAAATTTGTGGTAGAAAATAAATTGAAAACAATTTACAACAATAACAATTCCATATAATATAATAAGTAATAACTAATAACATGTTAGGTAACGATAACAATAACTGTCGACTTGAATTTGGTCGACGGGTAGGGGTCGTTACGCGATTCTGCAGCGCTCAGATCGCTCAAAACTGTTGACGTCCACCACGACGGTGATGGTGGTGAGGGTGGTGTTTGTGGTGGTGATGGACTTGCGGGTGATGAGCGTGGTTTTCGTAGTGTACGTGTGCGTTGAACCCGTTGTGCTTGTCGGCCGTGTACGTTACCTTTCGGATACGACCGTCCGGCTCGACCAGGCTATAGCCACCGTGCACTACGTCCCCATCCCGTTCCTCCCACTGGTGTTTGTCGTCCTTTGTGTGCGGGTCTTTGACGCCGTATTTGAACGTGTACTTGGGTGGAGCCTGCAAATACGACGAGATGCCGATTAGAAATAAACGTGTACATATGAAAGTGGTGCAGCGAAAAAACTTTGAGGAAGTCGACGGAAGTATTCACCACCAAACAGATTTCCACGTCTCCGATGCCTTGAAAAAATTCTAAATACATCACCACAACAGGTGTCATTTGCAAAATTTTTTTTTGACATTCTGATACTTTATATACCATCATTGTCCATTATCCAACGATCATATTTATACACCTGTTCACCTAGCTTCAAATGCGTGTTAACAAAATGTGACGAAAGTCTGTTTAAAATGTACCCAGGGCATCTGCGTTTCAGCATTTTACTTTTGCAAAGTCCGAGTCACCAGAGTGTATTGACCCGATAATACATAAACTACCTAGATATATAATACTATAATGGCGTTTATAACTGATATGTTAGAAAACGATTACCAATTAAATAAAAACCCCGGAGGGATACAGTATACAATATATTTCCGATGATATTATTATTTTAAATGCTATGAGATTACTATATAATTATCATAACAATATTCTCGTTGTCCGAGTGCTCTTAAATAAGAACCCACGTCGGTTGTACATACAATGTTATACGTACGTAATAGTCGTGTCCGTGGTGTTGGGTGTGATGGAATATCGGATGGTAATAGGCGTACGATGTGGCGTCATGGGCCACCGTCAATGTCGTCAGCGCGCTCAGGGCGATCACAGCGATCTAGAAAATTGACGGTAAATCAAACGTTTTGCGATTGAAATTCGCACGCTTTCGCGGAGATGCGATGAAAATTGTGTTTCGTGCATTTCGCGTGGCCTGTCCGCAACGGAAAACACTGCCGGCAATCGAAATGCCCGAGACATAATATATTTTCAACCGAATCCACGCGATACAATAGAATAATACATATATGATGAGGGGGGTTTTTTTTTTACACAATTCATATTATAGTAATTTGTTTTTATTCCGTTGGTTGTTTAATATGCAAACATCTATCGTTATATTATATATATATATTATTAGCAATGTATCGATGTTTTATTTGTTTCGAGCTATCACTATAAACAATATTGTGTGTGACTATACAGGTAACTTCAATTTTAAAAAAATATATATTTTTATGGTTTATGAGACGAAGATATTATCTCTGAAAATATGTATTTGTACTCATACTATTCATAACAGAATCGTATAATATATAGTGATATTTATGACAATTTCAATGAAAAATATATTTTACTCCTTGTGCACAGTCAACTGAATTTACACGAGCGCGCGTTGTATAATAAATTAATAACAAAACATCGAATGAAATTGATCATTAATTGAAATTATGTTTATGAAGTGTATATTTAAATTTGGTACAAACTACATGGGTCACGTCTACATGCGTCTATAACATTAATTATTCTCAGCCTCGCCCAAAAATAATTTATTCTTTTGCCATACTAAATTTATAAGAAATTAAAAATTAAAACGTTTTATTTTCCAATAGATAATAAATATTATATTTGTGCAGTGTGGTACTATTAGAGTCGATAACTGTGGAACAGTTGTCATTTTAGAAAAATAAATACATCAATAAATAATAATAATATAGCGTTGAAGTTAAAAATTGCAACTTTATAACATAACCGTAATTGTATTATACATTTCTAATAAATATTATGTTATTTACTTACCTGTAACAAACAAGCCATTGAGAATGAATTCTCACTGTTCTTATACCAAACTGATTGAGATAAATTGATTGGAATAATTATTGCTGTTTATTCATCAAACACACAAAAACAACTGATACTATTGGGCTGAAATAATTAGTATTTATAGTTTATGGTTATATGCAAGTACCTATGCACCACCCAAGAGTTAAATTATGTCGAAATACCCGATTACCCGATATAGGTACGTTTGATAGGACCGTAATTTTGTATTGGTTCTGCGGTGGGTGCATTTACGGTTCATCAGTTTACTAAAAAAAAAAAATGGATTATAATTAGGAACATATTTTAGTATAAGGCCGTTAGTGGTTATTTATTCTGTATTTAACATTCGCGTATGAATGGTAAAAACGAACATGTTTACATATTATGCAATATTATTAACATATAATGACGTATAAAATAAAGGTAGGAAAAAATTACATACAGAAAAAAGAAAATCAAATGTCATAATAACTGTTGATATAAATGTTTGATATATTAATAACATTATAAGTGATAATAAAAAGTAATGTAATTCATTAATCATCAACATTATTGTACTTCTTCTTATTTTAACTCATAACGCAAGTCACAACTATATAATAATCACGTACTCCCGTATCTTATTTATATTATAATGTTTGTCCGTTTCCATTCTGTATTTTTAACTATATGACAAAATAATCATGAACTCAAAATATCATAATATATTTTATTCAGATATAACAATTAACAATTATTTATCAAAATACATAGAAAGAATTAAAAAAAAAAAAAAAATAATATCAATCACAATTTATAGTTTTGTATTAAACCTTTAAAGGCAAAATTTTTATTTTTATAATACAATAATTACATTATTTAATAACTGTATGCCATATGTGTATTGTGTATACTATATAGGTAAAATGTTTATAATAACACATAAGCATCTATCCCTATATTTTATTTTAGAGTCTAACTTCTGATCTAGTGACTTCATCAAAAGTTTCAGAACAACTATAAATGTTTTTTTTTAATTCGATTATAACTAAGGCAGAGAAGTTATAGGATTTGCATGTTTTATTCTGGGCCTCTATTTTATAGCAAACCAAGATATAAATATAAATCATAGCCCCCCCCCCCAGTTGAAATTAAAAATTTTTTTTGCATATTTCGTTATTTTGTGCATATTTCATGCATATTCTACATAAAAACTTAGAAAATTAAAATCTAGCGGGCCATAGAGAGCAAAAAAAGTTCATCGATGAATGGTTTACCAGAAGACCTAACGGGAAATGATTTAACATTTTATAAATATGCACCAGTAACATCAACAGACGTCGAAAGAAGTTTTTCTCGGTATAAAACCATACTCGCCGACAATCGGCGATCATTCGACGTAGAAAATATTTAAAACAAAATTAATTGTGCAATAGGTACAATGATTTTTATATTTCTTTTATATCTAATTTTTTTATTTTACTAAAATATATTTTAATTTTTTTGTGCATATTATCTTGCATATTTAATGAATTTGAATGCATATTTTCAATTTTTTTATGTGCATATTTTTTCAATTTTACCTCCTATAACTTCTCTGCCCTAATTATAACTTATTAGATATATGATCAAAAAAAATGATTATGGACCTATATCCAACAGAATTGTTGATGAATTATTATGCAACGGCAGTGGTGTCGGATTCCAGCGAAAACCAAATCGAGACGACCGTCCAGTCGGTGCTCTAGGACATCGTATCCATGGAATTTAGCTACGGAGACAATCTACATCTGGACACACCTAACCTAACTTAACCAACAGTGATATTCACTCGATTTCTCATTTAGCGGTTTTGTTTTTTATTGTTATTTAAAAACAAATAACTGTAGATACATGACAATTTTACTGAATGTTTATATATTCATTTTCTATATACCATAAAATGTTGAAAATATTTTGACTCTTTTTCAGCTGTTTACAGACATTGTCAGTTTTCAATTTTTTTAGTTTTTTTTCTATAAATATCAATAAAATTTTATTTGTTGGGTAAAAAAGCGTGAAAATTTAATGCAAGGCTCCCGATATAAAATTGTTACAATAGCAGTTGAAAAATATTAAAAATGCATAGGCACAAATTTTTTTTATAAGCATTTAAAGGTCAAATTTTGACAAAATTTATCAAATTTAAAATTTAATAATTATTTTGTAGTTAAAAATGTATAAAATGTTCAAATTTTATAGCTAAGGATAAAAAATTTAAAACAAGATTCTACGTAAATAGGTTATGTATAAATTACTTTATTCACAATAATATCATCAAATATACTTAGTAATATCATAGGCTGACTAATCGTTTTCGCTAAGAATCGTTTTCTTATTCAATGATATTATATCATTGAATTTAAATTTAACACTGAAATTGTCTGGGAAAAAAATTGTGATTAAGTAACTCCTTTTAGGTGTAATTCGCTGTGGCCGCTGTGCATATGGAAGCAAAATCATATTATATTTTAATTTTTAGCCATCCCACGTGGAGTTGCTCGTGAGTCTCGCTTATGGTTATGCGAACAGCGAACAGTATATTATC
Organism: Metopolophium dirhodum; assembly: GCF_019925205.1. Lineage (NCBI taxonomy): Eukaryota > Metazoa > Arthropoda > Insecta > Hemiptera > Aphididae > Metopolophium > Metopolophium dirhodum. The sequence goes on along the minus strand of NC_083561.1, from coordinate 7,854,823 downwards.
AGGTAAACAATCTACCTGCGTTAAATTGCAAACACAGTGAAGTGGGTGATAATATATAGTCTATAACTTTGTAGTTGAAAAAAATATTTATACAGTGCACCTAAAATAGTATTAAAGTTATAGTTGATCATCCCGGATTTTTTTTTTTTATTTATACATATATTAATATATTTTTGGGGTTATTTTATTTTCATTTATTTTATTTTATTTTTACGGACAAATCGGCGTAATTGTACCTAGCTTTGTGAAGTAATCCGCATATGTAACCTGCAGGCATGGACGCCCATTGGTGAGAAGGGGGGCAAGATAGGACACTCCCCCCCCCTGGACAAAAAATAACATGAATTTGTAGTTCAATAAATATTACCATGATAACCAAGGCAAATTATTTTTAAAATCACTTTTAAGATATGAAATAAGTATAAAAATACATATTGTTATAGTTTATTAACATCATAGATAGGTCGTAGTCCGTAGCCCGTAGGTACCTACATAAGATTATTTATCGCAGATAATTTGTGGTAAACCCATAAACATCACTTAGGTACCTATACTACAAATGTGTGATTTTGTGTGATACTCGCTGGTCTGCGAAGTATAAATCTATTCACATTTTTGCTGAAAACTTTATCAGTATTAAATCAGTTTTAGAAAAACTATCTCATAACAATGATTCAGATTTCAAAGTTAACACCACTACTCATACAAAAGTTCACCAACTATCATAAACACATAAACAGCAGGCTAAATCTATTGATTTACACTCGGTCCAAAATCATATTCAAGATTTATTGACTATATTTAATAATAATAGAGAGCAATCAGATATTGTTTTCAATGATATTTTTAATAGCTCCTTATACTTGGCAGAACAAATTGGCGCAGATATTAAAGTTCCACGTACTACATCTAAACAAAAAAATAGATCAATTACGAAACCTATTCTGCTGAACGCTATTACAGACTTTCTATCTTTATTCCTTACTTATAGATTCACTAATATCATCTCTTTCACAAAGATTTTCAAGCGCAAATAAAATAGCATTCTCAATAAGTCTACTGCATCCTATAAATATTAAAAAGTACACAATTAATGATTTCAAAGAAAAAATTAAGCTAATTAGTGATCATTATAAAATTGAAAATATGATAGAGGAATCTAATATTTGGTATCAGTATTGGATTGATAAAAATTTAATTGTGTGATGAAATTTCGTTTGTTGATTTATTGGTTCATCGCGAATATTATCCTACAATTTTTCAAATACTTAATGTTTTTATATCACAGAGGCTCATTGGTGAAACTAGCGGGGGTGAGGGGGTGCTTTGGGTCCTTAGAACCCCCTAAGTCAAAATTAGCATCCCCTAAAAATCGTTAGCTGTTAGATCCCATTGAGTCACAAAAAAACCTGGAGCTTAAGCACCCCCTAGTTGAAATTCCTAGTTGCGCCAATGCTGAGGCTACAACGTGCACAATAGAAAGATCGTTCAGTACATTAAGAAGAGTAAAAACGTGGCTTCGTCGACTACAGGTGAAGATCGTTTAACTGGGTTGTGTACTTGTGTATGATGAGCCTTCATCGTGAAAGAGTGAACATAAACAAGGATATTTTCATTCAGGATGTCATTAATATGTTTGGAATAATACGAGGAAATTTGCAGTTCTTATTTACCGATACGGAATAATATATTGATTATTTGATTTTCTATTTTTTCTATACTAATTAAAATGTTTTTTTATTCAACTGTATATATATATATGTATATATATATATATATGATAGTACAAATATAACATGCATATTTACATTCATATGTGAAAATAACATTAAATCTTTATTATCTTACATTTGAGATTTTTTTTTATTTTGACCCTCCTTAAAATTTTACCTATGGGTGCCCATGCCTGCAGGCTGCAACCAAAGGCAACAAGTAATAAACAAAAAAAAAGTTTCAATTTCCACCGTGAATCTTAAGATCCCTGTTTGACTACCTCTTTAAAATATGAATATCATAAAATCCTTTCTTATTGCACATCTAGAACATTAGAGGAACCACTATTCCAAATATCAAGTTCGTACGTTTTGTATTTTAAAACTAATGTTGTATATTTAAATTAGATATTGCTTGATAGATTGTTGCCTGCTGTATTCTTTCAACCCCTTATTTTCCCTTTTAGGGGTTGAATTTCCAAAAGACTTTTCATATCGGATTCCTACGTCGTAATAGCTCTCTGTATGCCAAATTACCGTAAGATCCGTCCAGTGTTCCTGGCAGGATATCAGTCTATCAATTTTTTCCATGTTGACCCCTTTTAACCCTTGTAGGAGTTGAATTTTGAAAAATTCTTTCTTATTGAGTGTCTACATCACAAAAAAGAAACTACTGTCCAAATTTCATACACATAGCTTCATCAGTTCCGGCTAGGCGATGATGAATCACTCAGGACAAGTAATTTTATATATACATATAGATATAAATAAAAAAAAACTAAAATAAGTCAACATTTTTAAATATTTATAAATAGCTGAAGTTATTAGAAAATGTTGACTTGAAAAAAAAACTAATGTAAATTTTTTGTGAAAAATTGAAGTCTACAATAATAATTAATATAATTATCTACCTATACATCATAAATGATAGTATTTAATTATTTTATTTATTTTGTGGCTATAGGTATTGCTTATAATTTATAAACATTGGTGCCGAAGTTTATTATTTAAACTGTTCTTGTATAATACGATAATTGTCTTAATACCCACCACGAAAACTGTTAACTATACTAATTGTAGATTGTATGAATTATAGATTTTGTCAATTACCTACCTATATTATGTATTTTTTATTTATTTATTTTTTATTATATTTCATTAACAGTTGTATTTTTTGAAATTTGAAAATAAATTTATTTTATTTTCACATTGGTCTTCTTGATAGTATATATAAATATTATTTATACCTCACATTGGCATAAAATTAAAATATAAAATAAACAATTTTTGGTGTTTATTGACTTTTAATTTTTAAATATTCAAATATCTAAGTTTCTTTTTGATTAATATTGCAACAGTATTATTGTTTACACGAGAGAAATATTTTAATTTTGTCATTATTTATCATACGTCTTTATAATTAGGTAAAGCACAAAATATTATCTATGTGCTTATAATATATAGGTAGTTAGAAATAGTTAATAAATTAAATGTTTTGATTTAATTTGTAGAGTTCAAACTTTCAAAGCGGCACAACAAAGATCCATTTACAGATTGGTGACTGGTATGGAGGTATGAAAATAAAAATATACTACATTGATATAACAAGGCAAATTATGCATTATGCATTTATGCAACGTTACATCTACACACTACGAGTAGGGTCCGTACAAAATAAATACTCTGTTAGACTTTTTGTATACCAAATAATATTGTAATATATTATACTTACGCATAGACTGCCGTGACAGAAAGTTGAAAGTCCCAACGAATAATATTTTTTGTAATTGGTATAATTGGTATACTTATTAAAATCGTTATTCTTCCTTTCATTAACTAATCTTATTTAACTAGTTATGTAAAAATTTGAAGTAAAAAAGCTTAAAAGAAATGTGTTTAAAATATATTTAAAAAACACACATTACCTATTGTAAAACCAATTCATTCATCGCTCTTATGATAATGTAATATATTGGTTTTTAACAATGATACTGTGTGAATTGTGAGATATTACCGCCGATCGTACTTAAATCTTCTGAAAGCACAATCATGATATCCGTAGTTGTAGCAAGTCATTTCACATTAATAGGTAATACCACGCTTTCTCTTTCAAGCTATATTCAGACTCAAATGAATTTTTACTGTTTTAAAATTGCGTTTTATAGAGAAAAATTGTTCACACATTATTGAACTATTATTTATAATATTGTATAATATTATATTTCAAACTAGAAATATTATGAGTTTTCTTAATTCGACTCGCTCTGTATTAGACATGAGTATATAGGTGCATATTATGTGAAAAGGGAAATATAAATATATAATAACAAAGAAAATACGAAGTATATCTATGGCCATACCTACATATATTATACCTATATATATTGCTTTATTGTTTAGGATATATTATTATGCTATTAAACTCCCATTTTTTCTTCGTTAAAGACAATATTTTTGAATAAATTAATATAAAACATTTTTAATTCGCTTTAAGGACATTTCTAATGGGTTTTACTACGTTTTGCATTGATAAAAGAGACGTGTAATTTTCTTCTTGATAGGAATATCAATTTAATCAAATTTTTAAAAATGTGGTTTTTTTTACATTCCCTTTCTATTTTGGAAGATATATATTATGCGTATACTGCTGATTTGCATTGGCGCAAATAGGGGGGACTTGGGGGACTAAGTCCCCCCAAATGTCGGTCTAGTCCCCCCAGTTGAAAATCTAGTAATTAGTACTAATTTTTATATTCCGTGGTACTAAGCAATATGGCCTATGGAAAGGGGGGCTTGAGTCCCCCCAAAAAATTTAGCCAATTTGCGCCTATGCTGATCTGTACAATTTTTATAAGGGTCCGAACGATTAATTTACACATTAAAGCTAACAACTACTTTACAGATAGCTTTCAATTTTCATTATTAAAAGTAAGCAATGAATATAAGTACTAAAAAATATATTATGTAGTAACTTTAACAGCCATCTAAAGGCAATCATGATATTTCAATACTTGACTGACGTTTCATTAAAACGTACATTCCATGTGTATATTGTAAAAATAATAAAAAATAACGAATTCTGTCAAACATACTCAAATATATATCTTGCGTACTGACCTTACCTTCAACGCACGTGACATGTGAAAGATCATTTTAACAGCTTAAACACATTAAAGTTAAAAACTAAGAGCTAACATTTTTTTGAAAGCACGATATTTCAAAAGTTATACAGATCGACAGATCGACTACGTATGAACGAAGACTAGGAAAGTAGCTATTTTAAATATTCACTGCCAGATTTATAAACACAGAGATGGAATATTGTACGATTCGCCAAATTTTGTGTATAACAATATAATATATACAGTACTTGTGTACTAAATAAATCAGTTTGTAAAATTGGATTATTATTTACTCTACAGCAGTCAGCAGTACTCAATATATAGCACCGGCTTAGTATAACTACTTAATATAGATTATACCAATGGATATAAAATATTATTATTGGATTCGTACGTAGGTACTACGGTGATTTAAACCGTTTAGTATTGCTCACTCCGTGTGTAGCATATCTTAAAATGTAAATTATGTAATACCATTGGTTAAATAACAAAAATAATCTTTAATAATAATGTAACATACACGAAATAATAATCAATAACAAAAATAAGAACAACCGCGGCGCCTATACATTCGCGGGACGAGTTTTCACTGCGACATAAGACCGGTGCATTTATTATGATCATTAATTTTTGGGTAAAATATCATTGTGATTTATCTCGCGGCATCTAGCTACAGGTACGTCATTCCTCTTCGTGGTGTCCGTAGTGTTGAGGGTGGTGGGCGTGGTGCACGTGGTGCACGTGCGCGTTGAATCCGTTGTGCTTGTCGGCCGTGTAAGTCACCTTGCGGACTCGACCGTCAGGCTCCACCAGGCTGTACTCGCCGTGCACAACGTCACCCTCGCGGTGCTCCGACTGGTGTTTGTGGTCGCCCGTGTGCGGGTCTTTGACACCGTACTTGTACGTGTAATGGGGAGGTGCCTGCGAGAAAATACAAAGTTCATTTATATTTCCGTTGAAAATAAAAAAAATCATTATTATGGATCGCGATGACGACGATTTAAGAGACGCGGTGTCCACGTGTGTTCTCTCGGGCTTGCAGACGTAGGTACAACGTCGCGAATTTTCAGTCAGAAGAATCCGTTTTTATACCGTTATTATAGTTTTAATAATATTACAGTATCTCTATATGCTCTCGTCGTTTTTTTCTTTTTATATTGGAATTTTATTGTGAGCGATAACTTTATAAGCATTTCATAATTTTAATATCGTTCATGTACTTATATTTGTACATACATCTATTTTAAGCGGCATTTAAATAAAAACATAAAAAACCGACAAGAGAACATGGATAATATTATATTGTTTCCTTTCAAATTTGGTTATAAGTCAATTATAAATAATATTAAAACTAACTACAGAAAATGGATTCTTCTGAACGCAAATTTGTCATGTATCGTACGTTTTTAAGACAAAATATGCGGTTATTACGTCATTATATTGAACGCTACAGGCCCGGCACAGGGAATATTCTACGGTTTTATGTAGTTGGAAATTTGGAAATAAGGGAATGCGGAATATCACGCATGGAGGAGACTTCTCCGACTTTGTCGTAGCATTTTTTCGTCTTTAATCACTGAATGTTATACAATTAATCAGTCAGTGTGATGAATTACTCGGTCCAGGACAAAGGTATATTATTACGAAGATAATGTGTTATATACTGAATGTAAGTATAAAGTATATAGTGAAGCTTATTTTGTGGAAAATATATTAATATTTAACAGTAAGCACTTACGTAATGGTCGTGTCCGTCGTGATGGGTGTTTTCGAATTTCGGATGGTAAAACGCGTAAGATGTAGCATCGTGTTCGGCAAAAGTAATGGCCACTAAAGTGGTCAATACAAGAATAGCGACCTGCGAATTTAAATACATTTAATTTAAACTGATAAAATCTAAATATCAGACATTTGTTAGTGTTTAATAACTAATAATAATACAATTTGGTTTGCCAATTGTCAATACCTATTTGTTTTCCTATTATTTATTGTAAAAATATACATTATAGTATTATACATAATATACATATTTATATATAAACTATTTTTAAGTAATCTAAACACGTAAGTACCTACAGTAATTTAACACATATATAAATGCTTCATACCATTTTAAAATATATAGTTTACTATAATGCCCGTATCCATATGCATAGTCAATTTATGTGTCACATATTATAAGACATGTTAAACTTTGTCATATTCGACACTTTGATTATGCATACAGCCATAAGTATGTTTAAAAAAAAACTGTTTAAAATGCTATTGGTAAACCAATATTTAATCGCAAAATAAATGCAAAATCTGTTGTCTATCAAGATTAGGTATGTTTTTACATATTATATTAAACTATAAATTATTTCATAATATTATATAGTTTCTACATAGCCGTGTAGATATCGCGGCAGGTACACTTACTTGTAACATAATCTTCACCATCTTGTTTTCGCGGTGATACCTTGATATGTCGATTTAAGAATGATGGACTATTTATAGTGTGTAATAACAGTTGAGAATGCTTGGAACGATCGATGTGAACTGATAAATACTCACCACTGCAGTCGGGTATTTATATGAAAATCGAAACCATTTTAGTGTTGAAATAATACTACCAAGTGTTTAGGTATAGGTATCTAATAATCGTTCGATAAGAGTGTTTAATGTGTTTTACTAACCTCTGCGGTTAGTTTACATTTCCGCTTCGGCAAGTTTGGTCTGACGAAAATGTTTTATGAGTAAACATTGTTACAGTAAATAATCATTCTTAATATTTTCGTCGGTGGCGCTAAGGTATGAGAGGTCAGCCGCGGTTACCAACAACACCGTCTCACCACAGCGTTGGTGATATACTCATTGCTTCTGCTCAGACTTTTGTAATATTCCGTTTTATCTAACAGTATGTAGGACATTCACAACTATATTTGGGACGTATAGTTTTACGGTCTCTGAAGGTCCACAAGACCAAAACCGCGGTTCAGGCGCGTCCTGCAGTCGTTTGATTTGGCCATTCAATTTGGAATCCCGAGACGGTTTCTGAATCTCAGTAGAAGTTTTGAGTATTGCCATTATATATGCAGTCCTGTCGACAACGTTTCGAATTCTCGATATTTAAATCTATAGAATTATTGTGATATCTGTTAGTAGATTATTATATTCACATCACTTTATATATATATATATATATATATATATATATACTAAACTAATAATAATACAGAAGCTAATATTTGCAATACTTAATAATAATTATTCTACGTAAATTATATTATGTCATTTCCCAGGTTTTTTTGTATTTTTTTATACCACTATTCGATGTAAATTAATAGTGTAACTGTGTAAGAATTAAAATATTAATACCAATTTCATATTTGCTATTATTTTTAATATTTTTGAATTTCTATAGAATTTCTATTTCTAAGACTTATGTGGGATTTTTATTAAATTTTTAATCTTATTGACCTAAACATTTATCAACACTTTAAAAAAAAAATAGAAAAACCATGAATTTAAAATGCCTTTAAATATATTAAAATTGGTCTAAGAATTAAAAAAATTCATCGAGTATAGATTGTGGGCAATTGGGCAAAGGAGATAGACGGATATACTTTACTGGATAGTATATGATACATATTATTATTAGTGTTTTCTTTATGTGGCAGGTTGAACTAATTGTTGTCAAATAAATACGTCACATATATTATAAATTAATCCAATACCAACGTACATTAAAATGGTATGAATACGTGCGTGGTATAAAATATAAATAGAATATGTATCTAAATATTTAAAAACTTTCAACGCGTTTGGAAAATTATAATTTAAGTAACAGTGGATTTAGGATTGGTTCAAGTTTTTACAATTAATACCTACTTTTTGAGTTAAACAAAAAAAACTAAAACCATTTGATGAAAAATCGTTATAGTTAAATAATGATCATTTATGAACAAATTTTAACTTCTGACATTCATAAAAAAATATTTGTTGAATTACGCTCAATTTTTTTTTATATTCTTGTAAGAAAAACTTATAAGGAACCTTGTATTAATTACATTTTTAAGCTTTTTTTTACCCAAAAACTCATATTTTATTATACGTAAATCGAAAAAAAATCTGATAATAAGTTGAAAATTATTTCATATTATGTACTTTAAATACTAAAATAAATTTTTGGTCTCTACTGTTATTGATTTTTGAGTTACAACAAAAAAATAAAATCGATGAACTAGACTTACTAACTGCAGACTGGTTTTACATACAAATTCCCGATTCACCGTAATCTTTTTTGATTTTCTTTGTTATTTTTAAATGTAAAAGAAAGGAATTTTTTAATTTAACGCCATAACTTACCAACTAGATACAATTTTATACCATAAACTATCCTCAAAGTTAAATATCAAAACATTTTTACTCTCTATAAGATGGTAACAGGTAAAAAAAAATAAATACAAATAATATTATATTAAATTTGTTGGGTATCTATGTTAGTATTTTAGGCCTTTTGACAATAAGTCAGAAAATCGATCTTCTATCATTATAAATTGAACATGAATTATTATACTTTATACAGATTACTTTTTGAATTTCTTAATGGTTTTCGAGAGAATGATTATACTTTTTCGAAAAGCCACGACAACATATCCATTTCATGAATATCCTCAGTCACACAGACTTTTATTTTATTATATAACTTAGTTTTATTTTTTCACAATTATTACTTTGACAAAACCAGCTTCATCGACATTATATTATAGATATAATATAATATGATATACCTACCTATAATTACAGTGGTGTAATCGTAAAAATATTCTTGGATATACATTAAATTATTAACTGTATGTGATGTGGGGGCTTTATCCCCGTCCTCTCATATCAATTAAAAATTAATAAATCTGTATACTTGACCTATTATTTTAGAGTATATATACAAAATGATTTTGAGTGAAAATTTCAGTTTCTCCCACATTTTTTTTGTCGTCCTGATTATTTTTAATACTGCTAGGCAATTTATTATTTTGACCAAGCTGAGAACCAACAGGTTTAAATTTATTATTTTATTATCAGAAGGAAGAAACCATGGTCCCTCATAGGTATATTTATTAAATATTTATCAATAATTGTTTTGAAATATTTTCGTGTTGTTGCAAATTCAAAAATAAAGGAAAATTACAATATTTATATATTACTTATAAAATATTATATTGGCAGTCATTGTGTGTACTGTGTAACTTGAGTATGAATAGTTCCATAGGTAAACTACCAGTTGAAAATATTTAAACTATATTATCCTTCTACATAATGATATACATATATTGCCTATACATAACGCCGTTCAGCAGTAAGGCCATGGTACCTATTAAAAGTAAGTCGATTTGGCTCTTTCTCGTCGTTCCCAGTGTTATACTCATAACTCATAGCCACATAGGTGCAATTTGGGGGGGAGGCTTTGAAAACCCGTTAAAGGGGTAGGTATATATGTTTGTCGATAGCCCAATAAAATAGATTTAAAGTTTTAAAAAAATGTCGATAAAAAGTGGAAAAAGTTTGAAGACACATTAACAAATGTGCGGTAAATTCGGTTTTGATTAGTTAAGTTGCCTGTAGTTAAAAAAATAAAAATGTTAGACCCCCCCCCCTTTAATTTCATAACTTAGGGTATACTATCATATTATGACGCTGCAGCCACCGCGTCCGGTCACTTTCCCACGGGACTCATTCGTATAGTGCGCGTAACCTAACCAAGATGTATATCGCATTGCTAATAAATTATTTAGCAATGATATATTATCCTAGACTTATCTTAGTAAGACCGGTTTAAAATTATCCCACATTATTCCGCACCGGGATAATAAACCATGTAAATCATATGGTCCAAACATCCCGGCGCATTATTTTTCACACCGGTTTAGTCTAGCGAATTTCTACCTTGTGCGCGCCTAACGACGACAGATTTATCTAGCATTGTTGGTCACACTGTGACGTGTACCAATCGCTCGCGATGATACCGGTCCGTCACTGACTGTCTCCGTCCGGCGTTACGATGATATCAGCGCTCGCCGATTGGAAAAGAAATAACAAAACGTTAAACAAAACATAAAATAAAAGTTTTATTCCTGGTGCTCCCGTGCGACGAGACACTACTACACGCACGTGATAACGTTGACCGCCGCCGACCGTACGACAACGACACCGTGACTTACGAGTTTAGGACCATAGCTGTTCCGCTGTTCACGTACTGCGCGGTTCTGGGAATTTCTGCAATTGTAATAATATTATTAATGTTAAAGATGAACAAGTTATTGAAACTTATAATTAGTTGGCTATTATTACATTTTCATTTTTTTCAGGACATCGTGCACGCAGCACGCTTGTCGCATATTCATATTGCCCTTTACACGTGAACAAACGATACCTCCGAGCACGAGTTCGTTGTCAATATTGCATCTACGTCTGACTGATTCAAATAGTACAAGTCTAATAATTGATCAGGGACATGGCAACGCAACAGTTCTACACAGTCACGGCTCACAAGCCTACAGCGGCCGTCACCAGCATCTCTGGTACGTGATTTGTAGCATTTAACCCAATGTTATGTACCAAAAGTATTTGTGTGCCCACAGCGGCTGGTACATTTTATATGTTGTGTCTCACACAACAGGTAAACACTAATGCTTCCAGTTAAAGTGTGGATCTGTGTTAACAACAGTTCGCTTAATGTCAATTAACAGTTTGTGGTATTTTTCTGCCCTGTCTGGTGGTTATGTGTAAACACATACCATTTCTCAATGTATTTTATACTGTATTCAAACTCAGTTGTTGTATTGAATACAATATCAAACAATCTTTTAACTTGAGTCTATCTGCACAATTCGTTCAAATATAAAATATTTACTAAGGAGTCTTGTTATTTAAGATACTCGCAAGTTACTCTACAATTGTCTTTCGATTAAGACTTGATAAATATTTAATATAATAAATCTGTTATGGCATTAGTTATTGAGTACTCTTTATGAACTTATCAAATATTGCTACATTTTTATTTGTAAAATTATTTATTTTATTTGTAATTTTAGCAAATTTCACATCACCGACTGATCGTAATCTACTTGTTGCAAGATTTAATCGTATAGATATATCTATAGTCACTGAAGAAGGTTTACAGCCAATCAAAGAAATAGCATTATATGGCAAAATTGAAATAATGAAAGTTTTCCGCCCTAAGGTATGACATTAAATTGGTGTATAATTAATATTTACTATTTAGCCATAATTAAACCTATAAAAATGACGATTTAATTTTTTTTTCAAGCATAAGGATAAAGACTTGTTATTTGTAGTAACTGCTCGATACAATACCATGATATTAGAATGTGTTCAAACAGAAAGTGGTGATATTGATATTATTACAAAAGCTCATGGTAATATATCCGATCAAATTGGGAAAGTATCGGAAATTGGTGCTATGGCAGTCATCGATCCTAGTGCAAGAGTGATTGGTCTAAAATTATATGATGGATTGTTTAAAATCATACCATTGGATAAAGAAGGCGAACTAAAGGCTTATTGTTTAAGGTAAAATTTATTAAATATATAAATAACTAAAACAAAAATCAAATTTTTTGTTTTTAAAGTGTATAGTGTATATAGAACAACAGAAATGTTATGACATTTTTTAGAATCTAAAACAAATGTTTAAAAAACATTTTAAAATTATAGTATTTTCCTTTAAACCAGAAATATAACATGCAATAATACAATATCAAATGTATTTTAATTGATGAGTTATCTTACATTATATAAAAAATTATATTTATTAATTTGATTCTAGGATGGAAGAAGTTGAAGTACAAGATATTGATTTTCTGTACGGCTGTGCTAATCCAACTATCATTATTATACATCAGGATACTATGGGCCGCCACATTAAAGCTAAAGAATTATCTATAAAAGATAAAGAATTTGTGAAGGTGCTTCATATTTGTTTTTCTTATTGCTCCTTAAATTTATCTTGTTTATTTAAATTGTTATTTGTGTGATTACCAGACTCCTTGGAAACAAGAAAATGTTGAAACAGAAGCTTCAATGATTATTCCTGTTCCCGAGCCTCTCTGTGGTGCCATTATTATTGGTCGAGAATCAGTTTTGTATCATAATGGTTCATCTTTCATTGCTATTTCTCCTCCTGTCATAAAGGTAAAATATAATGTATTTATTAAATAAATAAATGTTTATCATTTTTTTTCTTTTTATATTTGTAGCAAAGTACAATAGTATGTTATGCTAGAATTGATCCAGAAGGTTCAAGATATTTACTTGGAGATATGGCTGGACATTTATTTATGTTATTACTGAATTATGAAAAAAACCCAGATGGTACATTTAAAATCAAAGATCCAAAAGTTGATTTATTGGGTTAGTAATTCATTAATTAATAATTATAATATAGTTATAATCTTCATATTTAAACTTCTTTTTTTCAGGAGAGATTAGCATACCTGAATCACTTACATACTTGGATAACAAAATAATATATGTTGCCTCTCGAGTAGGTGATTCTCAACTTATAAAGCTCAATAAGAAGCCTGATCAATTTGGTTCACATATCACTATTTTAGATACGTTTATGAATTTAGGACCTATTGTTGATATGTGTGTTATAGATTTAGAACGGCAGGGCCAAGGACAAGTGGTTACTTGCTCAGGTAAGCATTAAAGCTTATTAAAAACAACAAAACGCTACAGAAATAATAATATTTTTACCTTCATTTTTCTTATTTAAGGAGCATATAAAGAAGGATCTCTTCGAATAATACGTAATGGAATAGGAATCCAAGAGGTGGCCACAATTGATTTAGTTGGAATTAAAGGAATGTGGCCTTTACGCGTTACTACTGATAGTCTTCTTGATGATACATTAGTTTTATCTTTTGTTGGTCATAGCAGAGTTTTAGCATACAGTGGGGAAGAAGTTGAAGAAATAGATTTAGAAGGTTTTCAATCTGAGTTACAAACATTTTACTGTGGTAACACATCAGATAATAAAATGGTCCAAATAACATCTGCTAGTGTTAGATTGATCTGTCTGGAAAGCAAGTGTTTAGTGAGTGAATGGAATGTGCCTGATGGTAAAAGTATCAATGTAGTGTCATGTAATGGCCATCAAGCTGTTTGTGCTACAGGTAATACTCTGTATTACATAGAAATTGGAACAGATAAAGTCGATCAAAAAGGGTATGAGATCATTCATATATTTTATTACAAATAATATTTGGTATTCGTGTAGTAGGCCACCTACCACTACATTGTTGGTGTAGTATGCTACCTACCGTAAAAAGCTACTTACCTACCAAAAAAGGTGACAGCTGTTTACCATTTTTACATACCAACCTACTGATTAATACAAAATTAATTAACTAAAATTTACTTGATGTATTGCTGATGATCATAATTGTCAATTATTTTATTACGTTTTATTATAATATTATGCTGAAATTAAGTCATCTCAGAAAACTTAAAAAAAATGTGTTGTGTATAATGGACTGCCACCATTCCTCTTATAATTGGTCTGACAAAATATGTTGCTTAACTCAGCGATCGAATGTTGATGGACATAACACAGACTAAAATAATTGTATTTCTAAAAGTAAGTTATTATGGGTCTTTGTGGATATTTACGAGCAATTTGTCAGATATTTAGTTGTATAAATGTATGATAGTTATTAAATAAAAATAAAACATATACAAGAGTAGGTATATGATATTTTCTTTTCCGGTAAATAGCATACTGCACGCATACATTTTTTTTGGTAGGTGGCATTTAACTCCAATACATATTACACGAGCGGCTAATATTCATTACTTAATTTTATATTTTATTTTTAACCTTATCCATAGATTTATTACATTAGAACATGAAGTATCTTGTCTCGATGTTTGTTCATTTAAAAATGAGTTTTACAAAAATTCAAGTTTGGTAGCTGTTGGTTTATGGATGGACATATCTGTAAAAATTCTTCAACTTCCTGACTTTGAAGAACTTGTTCGAGAGCCTTTAGGCGAAGGTAAATAAACAATTATTATTATTTTAATATAATAATTTTTTTTGATGATATTTTGTTCCATAGAAATCATACCTCGGTCAATATTAATGGTAACATTTGAAAATATTGACTATTTACTATGTGCGTTAGGAGATGGCAGCTTATGTTATTTCCATTTAAACCCTGAAAATGGGGTATTAAGTGATAAGCGTAAGGTTAGTAGCAATAGTTATTAATTAATATAATTAATTAGTAAGCAATAAATATTTTTACTTTAGGTCAATCTTGGTACACAACCTACTTTAATCAGAAAGTTCCAATCACTTGCTACTACAAGTGTATTTGCATGTTCAGATCACCCAACTGTAATCTATTCATCAAATAATAAATTGATTTTCTCAAATGTTAATCTGCGCAAAGTTAACCACATGTGTTCGCTTAATACAAAAAGTTATCCAGATAGGTAATAAACACAAAATTAAAAAAAAATGTTTGTATAAAATGATTTAATTTTGTATTAATTTAAAGTTTGGCAATGGCAACTGATACTGCTATTATTATTGGTACAATTGATGAAATGCAAAAACTACATATTCGTACCATTCCTCTCGGAGAAGCACCCAGACGAATAGCACACCAAGAGTCAAGCAAGGTATAGTTAACAAACAAACACTATACATTTTTGCATTTTTTACATCAAATCTATTTATTTAAATTTTAAATTATGTTAGTCATTTGGTGTAATAACAATGAGGATAGACGTTCACGAAGGAATTAATTTAGTCCCTGCTAGACCTAGTGCTAGTACCAGTGCTCAGAATATTTCTGGTGCAATTAACAATCGTATGCCAAATAATGCATCAGCAGTAAATAGCAATCAAGGACCATTAAGTATTGGAAGTAGTGAATATGGTCTTGAAGTTGAAATTCATAATATGCTTGTACTGGATCAAAACACTTTTGAGGGTAATTTTTTTTTATATATTTACTAAAAACTAATAATTTTTTTAATAAAATATGTTTAGTGTTGCATGCACATCAGTTAAATTCTAATGAGTATGCATTAAGTATCATATCAGCAAAATTGGGTGATGATCCAGCTACTTATTATATATTGGGAACAGCTGTTGTAAACCCCGAAGACCAAGATCCCAAATTGGGACGTATACTTATATTTCATTGGGATGATTCTTCATCAAAACTTACACCAATAACTGAGAAAGAAGTAAAGGGTGCGTGTTATGGTATGGCTGAATTTAATGGTAAACTTTTAGCTGCAGTTAATTGTACAGTAAGTTGAATATTCATTATTATATAGTATAATAAAAAAAAACATAGGCTATCACTAGGCCAATGATTTTAATACAACAATACTAAAAAAAAATTATAAACAAAGTTTAGAAAACTATTGATTTTATTGAGTAAATTTATTAATAAAAGTATAATCAAATTACATTTATTATTATTTCATGTCGAGTGTTACTGCTGGGCAACTACTCCCCTCACGTTTTTTCAAAGTCAATTGTAATCCAGCTCATATGCTTATTGTAACTATAATTTACAGATTGTATATATCCAAATAAATGTTTAAAAAAAAACATTTATTATTCAAAACTTAATAATAATTTAGTTTTTTTACTTTTAAATAATTGATACATTTTTTATCACAATTTAATTTTATATGTGGGATTTTTAGCAGGAATAAGTAACACAACTATTGATAAATTCTTTATGGATTTCACTGATTTCTCTAAATATTTTTGTTTTAATAGGTTCGATTATTTGAATGGACTGCTGAAAAAGAATTAAGACTTGAGTGCAGTCACTTTAATAATATTGTAGCACTATTTGTGAAAACTAAAGGTGACTTTATTGTCTGCGGTGATTTGATGAGATCATTAACATTGTTACAATACAAAACTATGGAAGGCAGTTTTGAAGAGGTAAGTTCTTAAAATTTATTATAAAAAAGAATCATACTAATAATATTCTAAATGTTTTACAAATAGATCGCTAGAGATTACAATCCAAAATGGTCAACAGCTATAGAAATTATTGACGATGATGTATTCTTAGGTGCAGAAAATGATAAAAACTTATTTATTATACACAAAGACAGGTATTTTAATTTTTTTATTTATTTTCTATGTATTTTAATTATTCACTTAAAATATTGAATTTTATAAATTTAGCACATTGACAAGTGATGAAGCCCGACATCAACTTCAAGAAATTGGTCAATTCCACTGTGGAGATCTAATAAATGTGTTCAGACATGGTTCATTAGTTATGCAGCATTTCACTGATACATATGTTTCAGTTCAAGGCGGTATTCTTTATGGTACTTGCAGTGGAGCTCTAGGTAATGTGAAAATATTTTGAACAAACATAGATTAGTTATTTAATAATAATATAATTTTATAAATTATTTTATTAGGGTTGGTGACACAGTTGACTCCCAAAATGTTTGACTTTCTGTCAGATTTAGAAAAGAGTTTAGCTACTGTGGTTAAAGGAGTGGGAAAAATTAATCATCAATTTTGGCGAAGCTATCATACTGAAATAAGAACGGAACCGTCTGAATCATTTGTGGATGGAGATTTAATTGAAAGCTTTTTAGATTTATCAAAAAGAGAAATGATAGCAGTTGTTGATGCACTTCAGGTATTGTAGTATTTACTTATTACTTTATTAGTTAGTAGTTTAGTACTTAATGTTCATGATACAACTTTTATTTACTTGAGGTTTGAAGAATTATTTATATTTATACTGACATCTATTTTATAGTTGTATTTTTGTCTTGGTATATGCATTGATCCACTGTTAATTGATTTTTTAACTTTTCAAAAATGGTCTGAAACTAATTGCAGATGACTATTAGAGCAATAATAATTCTTGTCCAAGATCTTAATACAGAATATTATGTTTATTGTATTTATATTTACATACATATAATTAATAGACACATGCTGTAAATATATTTAATCTATTATATTATATGTAATTATTTCCTTAAAAACAAAATATATATAAAAGAAAAAAATTTTAATTTAAAACTTAATTATTATCAAAAGTAGAACTGAAAAAAAAAACAATCTACATGTTTTTTTAAAATGAATTAAATTCAAGACTGTGCTTGCAAAATTAAATTTTAAATAAACTTTATAGTAAAATTGAAATTTACTTCTAACCCCTTCTATTTGATTAATATGTGCTTCAATATCAAAATACCTTATTTTGTTTTATCAGTTGCTTAATTTTAGTTTTTTTTTCATGTCATTAATAATGATAGTTTATTCTATAACAGATGAAATAGTTATCTTGATTACAATTTATTAGGGATATGGAATTTACTGGTCAAATTATGTAAATTGGTGCCTACATTTTATTTTTGAATGTGTACCCCCATTTTTACTACATGTCTCTGAAATTGTTCATAAAAAACCTTTAAAAAATGTGTTAACACAGTTTGTGTAGATATTTAGATTAAATAATAAACTAACACTCAACGTAAAAAAAAAATGCATGCATTATAATTTATTTTTAACAGTACAATTTACCAAACTTACATCTCTAATTTTATGTAATTATATATAATTTATTTATTCATCTAACCAATGTAGTTAGTTATTTAATTATGACTAGTATTATACATTTTATATTTCAGGGAGCCTACGATCATGAATTCAAGAAAATTTCAAAAGACACTAAGGTCAGCCTGGACGATGTCATCAAACTGGTTGAAGATTTAACCAGAATACATTAATTGATAGGTACTTAATTTGGATCTTTTTCTTTTTGGGTGTTTCTTATAATTTATTTTGTATTGAAACACAATTTTTTTAATGTACAAATCATGTATTATATCTTTCATTAAGTTAGTTCAATTTTATTAATAATGGTATTTATATGAAGTAAATTGATGTACTCAGATAAATATTTTTTATTATTTTGAGCTGCTATTAGTATGTTTCTTAAGTCCATAATTTTTTACTTAATTTGATGACCATATATCATGTTATTTTTTCATAAAATACTATCAATATGTATAAATTCATTTTTATTAATGATAACTAAAAGATTATTCATTATAATATACTCTATTGATATTTATTAAAACTTAAATTGTGATTATCTATAAGATTCATCAAAATTGAATAAATATGTTTTGAATGGCTGATGTATAAAAATATTTGTTAGTCAATAACCGAACATATTTAAACAATTTAGATATGCACAAAAAAATTTACTTTCTTATAGTTTTTAATTAAAGTGATCAATTTTACATTTTTGTGTAAAACATTCAAATGTAGAATTTATACTTTATTGCAGTGGTCAGGACGCTACTAGTATTTTGTTGTGCGCTAACGCTACAGCTACTCCCACCCCCCCCCCCCCAAAAAAAAAAAAAAGTAGCTTGCTATTGCTACTTTTTTTAAATATAGCATGCTATTTCTAACGCTATTGTCTAAATGTAGCGCTTTACTTTTTCGCTTCATTTTTAAAATGAAAACTTGTGTTTGTAGTTTGTATTGATTTGACATTTGGTCACTGGACAGGACCCAGGACAAAAATTTCACTAATACACTCATCATTATCATAATATAAATAAACAAATATAATCATAATTGATATTTTAATAATCACCAATTAGATTGTATGTAGCGACAAAATAATGATAATTTTTGCCACGCTAACTGGAAATATTTAGCTCGCTATAGTATTTCGCGCTATCTAAGGCGTAATATAGTGACACTACATCAATTGCTACAAATAAAGTAGCGTGCTACAATTAGTGCGGTACTCCTGACCACTGCTTTATTGCCATTGTGGAAATAACTTCTGAGAGTCAAATTTGATTTGAACAAGGTAATCTGGATTCATTTTAACTCGATTTAGGTCTCATAATCATTAAAAATATATACTCAGTCTTAAACTTGAAACATTAACATTCAGGCGCTGTTATAAAGTCCTGAGTCTTAGACCAAATTCACAAAATATTGAACTCGGGCAAATGTAAATCCCACCAATTTTTGTGTAGGTTATTATATTATCAGGTAGATAAAAAGTGTTTATATTTGTGTACAATAAATGTTATACAATAATTATATAGAAAAATAACTTTGCCGATTACGATAATTAATAAATGATTCGGTCTTTTTGGGTTAATTTAGTATTACGCTTTATCAAGTTGGAACACTAACTTAATAAATGTATTACTGTCATCATCTAAATGATAATACTAAATAAATTAAACATTTCAGCAATATAAATGATGGTGTAATTAATTTTGTCCTTAAAGAGGGAGGGAAAATGTGTATTATAATCAAATAAATTCATTCATTCGGTGGCGCCGATCTATATTTCTTGTTATGGGGAAAAAATTCTGGTGTTAAACCCGAACCCCTTAACTACTTAAAAAAAAACTTCAGCTACTCTCGAATAGTGCATTGCATTATAATTGTGATATACTGCTCGGTGACCTGTCATACTTATACTATTATTGCCTATTCTTTACACTTACCATTATTGTTAAATTATAATGATGTTTAAATATTAAATACCACTAATGACTGATCACTTATTATCACCCACCCACCTGACCCAACAATAAATAGTTCTGGGGAATTTTCCCCAGTTGAGTACCCATGTAGGTAAAAACTACTACTAGGTATTAAATACTAAAATTACCTACTCAAAATGCAAAATATTTTTAAAACATAATTAACAGCCCTTTATTAGTAAAAGTAAAAACTGTTTCTCTGTCTTACACACATTGAATATAGTAAAACCCTCTCACCATATTTGCCTCATATCTTACTAATTTTTACTTATTAAAAAAATATATTATTAAGATTAGTATTATCTATGTTTTTACAATATGTCTTAAGAATACCAATTATATCCATAAAATTGTAAAATATGCTTTAAAATCTGTAAAATGTTGAAAAATGCTATAAAATAATTTGAATCAATTTTAGTCACAATTTTATGGAACTTATTTTGTGCTCACTTAACATACAGTACGATTGGCCAATGACAATGGTCAATGAGTGAATACAAAGAGCGGTCTTAATTAAGTAACACGTGTGCTAGACAGACAAAAAAATTGTAGTGGTGTTTTTGAGAGAACTACCCAATCAAAAATTCAAAACACAGAATTGATGAACACTAAATTGTATGTCATTCGGGTTTAAAAAAGGTCGTGGCATTTTGGATGGATAAGGTCACACGTCCATACCGCACTGTGGAGGAATCAATCAAAAATTGTACCTGTACTTGTCAAAAAATCAAGGTAAGAGATAAATTTAGAAAATATATACCTTCAGTACACAGTACACGATTAAATATTAAAAACAAGGTTAGATTAGTTTGGTCATGTAACTACAAAGCTTTTTCCCCTGTAAAAAATGAAATGAAATGAAATGAACATTTTTACATTTAGTAATAAAAAAATAAATGTTTATAAAATACGTTAAATAACTCCAAATTCCAATAACTGTTAATACTATTATAGGTATCGGTTGTGTAGGCGTTTTTGAACACGGCGTAACGTATAGGCAATATAGGTACTCGTGTGCACGTAATACAAAAATATATTATAATATTAGATCATCGTTAATTAATTAATAATAATAGGTAATATTGGTTTATTATTTTTTTATTATCATTTCGCTACGGTGTCGATTGGCAGTTATTTCCATTTCCCGTGCGTGTTGTATTATTCCTCAGTCTAATTGCTATTACCTACCTATTACAATAATAAATAATAATTATAGTTATAAAAGCGTGCGCGATGTAGTAATAATTTTAATAACAATCATTAATCAAACATTTCGCGTCCAAACCACGCGTCATGTGATGTACGCGAAGTTGCTCCCCCCCTAAACTTGTGTTTTATTTCTTGAAGTTCCTGATGATCTACAAATTTCAAAATTGCATTTACAATTGTTTACAATATGTCCGAAAAAATGTCATAATGTGGCGGTGGGCTGATTTCGCGTACGCTGCCCTGTGTATATTATGTGGACTTTCGATTTTCAGCGTCAGATGTATATAACATTTAACTTTGTACATGAGCGCGGAAAATACGCTTCCTTCCCCTCCATGGCATACAGTCGCTGGGAGAGCATTATAATATATTATATTATTATTATTATTATTGTGTCGTGTCCGATCGCCGTGCTCATTCGTGACAACCGTCCCCGCGCTATTTAGTCGTTGCGAAATATTTGTGTATTATAATGCGTCATTATGATAGGGTCACCGTCACACGACGAGAATGATAAGAAAATAATATATAATACAAGCACCGTCGTATTGCTACCCTACCCATACCCTATAATCTATATGCCTTATAATATTATTATCTATGTGTCTGCAGGCGTATACTAAGTGTAATCTATAGATGTTATAATATATATTATGTATTTATGTACACATATATGTATTATGAGGCAAACCTTAAATAAAAATATTCTGAATTCGATACAAAACCCGCACGATTCCGTGTGCCGAGTATACGGTTTACTGCATTATAGATATTCTATATTTGTTTCCATGCATTTATATAATATATATTATGTATTATAGTGTGCTTATATCGTTTATGTCCATATATATATACTGCTATACTACCTGTGTTGTACCGCATTTGTGCCCATGTAACTTTTTGCTGTTCAATTATATTGTTTTTAAAATGTGACTTGAAAATCATTACTTTATAGTTTATTTTATGTTATAAATAAATATACATAATGATATTCACTGCAATCGTTAAACTGTATAATATTTCTTAATTCACCTGAATGCAAAATCAAAATTAATTTTGACTGTTCTTTATGCAATTTAAATTATGCATTTATGCTTATTTCTATATAATTTATTGGTATAATATACATGTTACGTAATTCGTCGTTCGCGTCCCATCATAGTTACCTAACAGCTGATTTATTATGTAGGTATCGGTGTCATCTATTCACTATGATTTTATAGTTGCAGGTATCCAGAAATAATCCAATAAAAATAAACAATTATATAAATATATACGTTTTAGATATATTATGAGCAATTATAAAATGTATATACAAAACAGAGTACAATAAATGGTCAAGTAAAAAGTATACAAAAATATTTCAAGTATGATATTATATGTTTTCTACAACATTTTTAACAATCGAGAAATATTATACCCAATATTTGGTATACAATTCTTGAATGCGTGTAAAAAATTAATAATAATACATTTGAATACATAGTAAAATAGTAGACAATTAAATAAAAAACACCGTGTAAAAAAACAAATGAAAAATGATTTCAAAGTAAAAAAAAGTTCCTCATTCTAAAGATATATTAAAATATTATAATTACGAAACAATATATTAAGCTATACGACCTATAATATAGGTACGTCGGGTTATCCGGTTATCGTGTAATAATTATATCGAAAAGAGATCATTGACGAAGCGAAGGGCCGTATAATATATAAATATAGTTTACTTGATTTAATGCGTGTAAAAAATTTGTAAAAATAATAATAGAATTATGCATATTTTAGCGAAAAATGACGATTGGAGACGAAAAGAATCGATATTAGTTGAGGCGATGTTATGCAGTTTAATATACTACGATCGTCGTACTAATATTATACCGTAACAGAGATACCGTACGAAACAGAAGAAAAAGAAAAAGAAAAAGAATATAATAAGACGTATAATAGGTATTAGATAACTCCTATGTACATGTGTTTTTTATATTTTTGATTTGGTATGGGTAAAAACTCTACTATTATATGCTATATAATATATTATATATTAACGTTATACGCTTATAAACGTATGCCTAAAAAAAAAAATTAATGCCTAATAATATAACGTATGGTAACGACCGCGGTGACCGACGGTTTACTGTTTGGGCGATTCGTTTTAATTGATCTCAACGGCGGTAAGCGTGGTGGTAGACTGGTGCGTGGGCGACCTGGGCTGGGTGATGGGCAGTGCCGGACTTGTGTACGACCGCGTTGAAACCATTGTGGTCGTCAGCGGTGTACGTGACTTTGCGTGTGGTACCGTCTGGTTCGACCAAGCTGTATTCACCCTTGACAACGTCACCGTCTCTCTCTTCCCATTGGTCCTTGACGTCACCGGTGTGGTAGTCCTTCACGCCGTAGTTGAAAGAGTACTTGGGCGGCGACTGCAGTGGCGATACAGCGTGATGGTATAGTGGGCCATTCCGGGTTTAAGACACGATAAAAACAACATAATATTGTATATGTCAATGAAGCGAAGATATTGTGATGATATTGTATACGCGGGGAGAGACTATAGGTAGTGGCTTTTTATTATGTTACCTATTCAACTCTTGGTGGCGATCAATTTTAGACGGTATAAAAGGTCCGAATCGGCAAACGTATATTGTATAAAGAGGATATATACACGATATTTGGTAAATAATATAATATTGCTACATGAATGATTTTTAACAAACTTTTATGGACGTCAAAATATATAAGAATATCACCAATAATTGTGTAAACATATATTTTTTTAGATTTAATTTAATTCAGATATGTAATCAGCGTGATCAGAATATTAATATAAATCAAAAAATTGTTTAAGAATGGGAGATTAGGGGGTTAAAGTCCATGGGGTTTTTCATTTTGAATCCACCACAGTTGATTATCATCGCGTTATTATATTATATTTTACAATATATGCATGATTAATTAAAAACTAATATATTATATTATGTATTGCATCACTCACGTAGTAGTCGACGGGTTTCGAGGAGTAGCTAGGGTAGTCGGTTTGATAGGTGCTGGCTGACGAGTATGCCGGGTACGCAGCGTAGTCATAAGACTGGGCATCTTCATAACCCTGGTGGTGGTAAGCAGCAGGTGCGCCACCGTGGTGGTAACCGATTGCAGCGGGTGCAACACCGTGGTAAGCGGCAGCGCGGTGAGCCAGATAGCTTCCGCAAGCCACATGCAACAGGAGAGCGGCGAGTGTGCACTGCCAAACGAACACACGAATACATTTCGATATTATTTATCAGAAAATGTGGATTTTCTATTTCTGATCGTTATTTCTCTTACAGTCTTACATTTATGCAGATAAATTGTATATAAAGCTTTAGTGCATTATACTTATTTGAAATACTATTTACAGGCATTGTCTATATAACTATAATTGTCATTATTCAACGAATGGACAACCACAGCGAATGACTACGAATTTCGACACGTCATCTGAACGAATATCATTGGTGCTGTTTCCACCCCTATACGTATACGTCGTATATAATAGCGTGGGGCACCTGAAGAATTCAGTCTGCGCTCATCGTGCATCTCGATATAAATATATAAGGCACCACTGCTGGAGGTATAATCATGATCGATATAATATGCAGTGTACCTACCTCCTACTGCAGCAGCGTATATTATTTATATATTATTTGTACCTAGGTATACGTTTTTTTTTTCAAGTCGACGACGGCGCAACGAGAAACGACGGACTACCTCTCGTTCGCGCCGAGTCGTGCTCGATGATCGGATCGCGTATATTATATTATATACACATCATTACGCATGGTGTATATCTATTTAAATGTATATACGGAATTTATTGAGTCGGGTGTGATCACGACCGCGTGTGTATATATTATATAGGATACGGTAATATGTATATATTCATGTAGATATTTAGCGCCGCCGCTGAGAAGCGCACACTGCACGCGTATATGTATACAGTATATAGGTATATATATTATGAATGTAATTATTTTTTTATTCCCTCGCATGCACGACAATGGCACGGCGGCCAAGCACGCACAATGGACGTGAAAAATGAACCCGATAATTGGGTTATAGTCGCGAGAAAACGCGGTCAACGTGGGGTTGCGCAATCGCCCGTCGTCGTCGCCGCCGATGATCTTTTATTAATTGTAACACGCGGAAAACCGGACGCATACGTATATTTATATTATATTGCAACGGTCACACGTTTATATATATATATATATATATATATATATATAATATTATGTCTTTAAATGTATGCGAGCTGTAATGGGACAGACTATAGCGCCCAGAGACCGCGTAACGCCGCCGCCGTGAGAATTCGTATAGAAAGTCGAAAATTATATACATATATATACATATAAATAATAGTATATACCTGGTATGGTGTCGCGTACAAACAATGCGCTCGAAATAATATTTTCCTCGTGATTACGAATTGAATTCGCTAATGATTGCGTATTGTATACATTATAAATATACCTATATAATATGTATACGTATGTATTATTTATGTGGATATTACACTGCGCGAGATCGTAAAACCCTTCGAATAGTGTATGATATATTATTGTGTAATAAACTAATAACCGTAGGTATATGTCTTTTGTATGCACAAAAACGAGTGAGGATTGAAGAATATAATATATGGTTGGAAAAATGTATGAAAAATGTATGAAAAATGTAAATGAATCCAGGAAATAGGTACATCGCATTTGTCGTAAGTGTACTTGTTGAACAACGCAGTATACTATTATATTTTGCAACGATAAAGTTTGGATACCTAATTTTTTTTTCCAATATATCTTTATCTTATACCAAGTAACAATGTCATTATTTATTAATTTATTTATTTAAATGGGAATATAACGTATTTCGGATTTTTCCGAATAATAGATCATCCCTTCAAACAAGAGCGGGCATTAAAGTCTCTGTACAGCTAATCACAATATATCCGTCGATATCAGTGATTTATATTTAATAGCCATTCTCTTAGGTACCTACATCATGTATTACTGTTTCAGATTTCCAAAATGCAAATTTAAAGTCGCGGTGCGATTACTCCACCAGTTAAGATATAGCAACATAGCATATATTATTAATATTGTAAGATTTAAGAATAAATACTATACATATTTATAGGTATCTTATGAAAATGAAATTGAACGTTGCTACATTTTAACATTGCAGATCTAAAGCAATATCAGTAAAATAAATATTCATTCATAAAAAGTTCAAATATAAAAACTATAACATTTCTGTAGAGCTGTCTGCAAGTTATGGAATTTAAAATAAAATAAACTTTTTATTATTTATACAGACGATAAAGGTAGGTACGAACATAGAGATTTTCGTTTTTAATGCAGCATATCTAGATATACAATTATAATTTAACTATTGAAGTATACCTATGTATTAAAAAAAAAGAGAAATAAAAATCACAAGATGAGTAACTAGTTAAGTGATATTTCAAATTTCAATACCACTAGCCGAGATCAGCTATTACTTATAACATTATTATACATTATAATATATAATATTAGAATATATATTATACTGACCTGTATGAACGCCATTTTTGAATTGAACGGTGAGTAGTAGTAAAGCACTGATGAAAAATAAAAAACAACGTTGAGAACTAGTTGTGACTGTTCTAGAACACTGTTGGATTCAGTATGATCTGTAAAGCCGACGGGACGGTGCATTTATACTAAAAGGGAGGCATCGAGCGTCCCCACGCTCGCCAGTCGCTCATTGGTCAATTGTCCATCCACGTGCGTCCGCGGTCGTTTTAGGCCGATGATATTATTATTTCTTTTTTTATCAACCATCGCGGCCACCGTCTCTATACAATCGCTCTCATAATAATCGTTTTTGTTTGATTATTATTATATTATTTATTTATTTTTGTGTTATTTTTTTTACAGTCGGCGTTATGGTAAAATGGCAAATATAAGATTTTTGCGAACCTTGGACTAAATACTTAGCCAGTGTCAGTCAAGAAACGTGTATTCTGCAGTATACATGTTATACATGCTATATGTCAGTGTGCAGCACCTGCAGTAATCATGATATTTTTTAGTGTTCGTACTTCATATCCTGCGTTACAAATAACTTAATATTTTTTCTTCTTCAGTGTAGTATAGTAAATTCGATTTACAAAATATTATCGAAATGAATGAGTTGTTGTTCAAACTTACATCTGTTTCCTGCGAGTTTAACCGTTCACGTGCGAAATCCCGTAAGTTTATAAATAATTCATATGGATATACTACTTTGTTAACTTTATACTTGAATCACTACAGAATTTTAGAAATATTATTTTCTATACTACCTATACACTCTCAGCATATAAAAAATGTAATAGTCCAAAAATTAAAAATTGAACATATTTATAATTAACAATTGATTTTTCATTTTTACATCAATAAAAACTATATTTAAATTTTAAACAGCATTTGAAAAACATACTCTATAATATTTATATTACATAATATATCTAATACAAATAACTAAATTTAATTTTTAAATGTAATATAGGATAGGTACTTATTATTATATTTAATATTTATTTAATAAGTAAAAAATTCTTAAATTCTTATAAAAGTATTTAGTAGTATAAAATAGTAGTATAAAATATATACAAAATTATTACAATCGGAAACTTATTTTACATTTAATTAATAATCTGAAAATGTATTATTTTATCTATGTAGTAAAACATATTTTTAAACAATTTTTAAAATTATTCTAAAACATATTTTATTAATTCTACAGTATAATATCTTGATTGTGATTGTTAAAAAAAAATACTAAAATCACACTTAAATTTAAAAATTACGAATACAAAATACAAATAAGTACCACATAATTTATAGTCATGTTGGTACCTAGATATAGAGAAATATCAATATCATAAATATAGGTAGGTATATCACTGCTAATAAAGTCTAAAATTTTTCAAAAACTAATAATTCAAATATGAAGTTTATAAGATTAAACTTCGATGACTTTCATAGTTAAAAATAAAATATTTGAAAATATTGAAATGTTTCCTTAAGAACTTTAAGCTATATAATGATAATACTTAATTTTTCATTAATTATAAATATAAATTGTGTCTATCTATAATTACTATACGTCCAACACTGCAATAGTATCATATATATTATATTACATTAAATATATAATTAAAATTGCATAATTGGTAATTTATCTATTGTATAAGTAAATTGTTCACGTTATTGTCTATTTAATGCAAATAATACAGGCCGTGACACATGAGTATAATATATTATATAGATTCGAATTCTTAATCATATATTTAGTGTCAGTGATGAACTCTTAAAAAGAAAATAAAGGTTCTATAATCCATCAAGGCTGTCTTGATGCCCATGTCAATATCTAGTTTTCATAATTTTATTGTGTTCTAAAAGAAAAATCGTCTTTGAGTTAATGTATATCAAGGTATTAAGTGTATTGTATTTACATTTGTATATAAAAATAGAAATTTATTATCTATAACAAATTGAAGGGCATTATTAAATTACTCTAAATGAAGGTCTCAATGTTTTGCACATATAGGTAGGTACATCTTAAGATAGTTCTTAATTCGAATATTTTTCATACAATAAAATACATCGATAAGAATATTTAATGATTTTTTGCATGACTTGGATACTTTATTGATAATGCTAAACATTTATGTGGTATCTGCTCAAATTAGTCAAATTCAATCAGAGAAAATAAATATATCTATGATTTTGATGATCGTAAATTTGTAAATATGTAAAACCATCTCTTTTAAATTTTATTTTTACTTTGTATTAATAATACGAATACTGGTATTATTATGGTATAATTATTTATGGTATAAATAACTGGTGTAAAAATAACTTTTTATAAGGAAAGAAAATTTAAATTCATACGCATAAAATAATAATAATCACAACCAAATTATATTTTAATGAGAACAGGCCAAGTGTCAGGTAACTGATGTAGGTTACCTATTAATTACAATATACACAGATTTAAACGAAAAACAATATTACGTGCATGTGTTAGGAGTTATGACTATCATTTTTTTTAAACAAAATATAAATATTCTCTCTTCCTGGAAAAAAAAGTTACTTTACGGAATCTTCGTAAGTTTTAATTATGTCATATATTATATACATAATAATAATTCGCATTATAGGAATATACATTCACTCATAAAAAGTAATAATAAGTTGGCCGTATTTTATATTTTCATGGGAATATTCCAATGTTATGAAACCATTTGACTAACGCTATAAATTATAATACACATAATAATATATAGGCACATATTATGTTTGAATAGTGTCGAATAGTGTCCTAGTAGTATACTTCAATGGACCTGACTTGTTATAACAACTACAAATTAAAATGTTTTCATATATAATGTCAATTAAAATATGCGTACCTATATATATAATATAAATAATATAATACACATTTTTTTTTTGTAATCGAAATAGTCCTATATAGTAGAGTTGAAATTCATCCACGTTTTCAAATTAAACAGTTGTACAAAAAAGTTTAAATAATTAGTAAAATAACTCTAAATAAGTTTTAGCCATGTAGCCATGTCCCATATAAAAATGTAAAAGTATATTCACAGATTTTAAAATGGATACCATTGTATGGTGTGTAAGTGTAAATCAGTAGTGCATAAACCGAATGCTGTCAGTTATTATTATGGGGGTTGAAGTGGTTGCGTACTTACCGTATGTCGGTGGCGTAGCTATGATTTTGTTTTGGAGAGAAGGGTTGATAATTTGTTACACATGCGGGAAGGCTTAACAAGGATGACTCCCAAGTTTGATATGCTGACCTCGTGTACTTGGTAAAAACTTAATTAATACTTAGTTATATTTTGGCCTTTGGCAGGCTTGCAGCAACCTTCATACGATTAATACGTGCCCATTTTTTCGTCATAGCTCATAACCATAAGTAATGCGTTCCCAGAACACTGGAAGCGTTTTTGAATTTTCCCAACATTTTTAAAATGGTGACAGCCTCTCAGATCCCCCTCTGGTGTATGTAAAATATTTGTGCATAAATTATGTTTGAGTTAAAAAGTTTAGGTATTCCATTGTTTCTATACAAGTTTAATAAGTACACCAAATTATTTGTTTTTTTCAGAATATGTATCGGAGTCCAACTCCTGGGAAGAATAATACGTATGTGCGAGTCATCACCTAGAATCTATGGTTAGTGGTGCATTCATTGCGGTTCCAGGACGACACATGCAGGAACGAGTATCATCACAGCCATCACGATGTACTGCGTACAATGAAATAAATATTTCGCCTTTGTTCATACATTATTTATTTTTTTTACGGAATTAATTCCGTTTAAAATAATGTATAGCGTTGCAGTATGACAGACATAATGATACCTATGATGAACATTAGTTTAGTGATTTACGTATTATTTAGACCACAACTATACAGTTATAAGTTATAACACTTATAAGTTATAACTTACGACTATTTGAAACCAATTTGTGTTTTCGTATGTGTCCGATTAAACGCTATTACACGTGAACGTACACGACGTATTACGTGTAAGTTGAACACACTTTTTCGTGTTTATTATCAACAACAATATATATATATATTATATATATATATATATACATACCTAGTAAGCATATATATATATATATAATAATATATGGGTAATAACATATACCTATATTACTGTATAATAATATTATGTACGAAGAGTTTCTCCGCAGTGCTCCGCGCGCGTGCGCCGTATCCACCTACCCATACATAATATATATAATAATCTGTCCGCGATCGCCGCCGACCGAAGAGGATGTCGTGCGTAGACACAATCATATTATTATTATATACCTGAGCCCCGGCATACTATAATATAGGTATTGGCAAATTTCCTCGGGAGCAGTATATAAAACTGGATTACGTGATTTCATTTTCGTGAAAACGTAAAAACAAATAATCGCGTTGCGAAACACCGGCGGCGCTTCTCGCGTACAATATAATATACTATAATGTCCATTACCTATATATATAGGTACAATATAGGTCTTCGCCATATCATTTTTCGTTCCGCGGCCGTTGCCCAAGTGTTGTACGCGCGCCGGCAAAAGGTTAAGGTCGAACGGACGTAGTATTATTTTTATTTTTTATTTATTTTTTATTATTTTCGTTACGTACCGCAGCCTAGACGTGAACTATATACATATTATGATATGTGTACGATATGCTATCCGATGTCCATTCCCGCAAAGACGTTTCGCTCTAATAATTATTATATTATTATTATTATTGCTCGGCCGTACGCGTACACACGACACTCGTATTATCCGTTTCATTATTATTAATTTTCATATCGCAGCTATACTCGTACATTATAATAATATTATGCGATCATAATGATTACGGTGTGTTTACATGGACAAATACGCATTGTGCCCGTGCCGATTGCGACACGACGCACTCCACGCCGCCGCCGTCATGACGCTGTTACAATAAACCACGAAGAA
This sequence comes from Metopolophium dirhodum, assembly GCF_019925205.1. Lineage (NCBI taxonomy): Eukaryota > Metazoa > Arthropoda > Insecta > Hemiptera > Aphididae > Metopolophium > Metopolophium dirhodum. The sequence goes on along the minus strand of NC_083561.1, from coordinate 7,822,613 downwards.
TTCAACTATTTATATCATAATAATAATAGCACTATAATAGGCATGCGTGTTGGAGTGTAGTTGCTGTATAATAATTATTATTATAACATGCTCGTAAGAAATTTTGTGTTTTTCGTCTCCTGCAGCAGCCCGCGACCACACATCCCGCCCGGTTAAAACGGGCTGGCCCGCGGTATAATATTATTATGACGTTGAACTGATATTTTTGTCCGCGGAAAAGTAAAAGTATTGTGTCGCCGCGCAGAGTGTAATCTCTGCAGCTTTGATTACAAATAATATAATACGCATTATTATAATCATTTGTGTCCACATGGTAATAAGACACAATTTTGCAGTTTGTACCATATGAGTACGACATAATGTGTCGCGCGGCTACACGGTCACGTATTTTACTGGTCGACGGTTAAACGCAATAAACATAATATTATATTTTAATGTGCATACATACGCACACACACATATAACTATATATATTTATATATATATTACATATTGTGTCTATAATATTATTTATTAATACGCCCGCCAATTATTATTATTAATTTCGTCTGTCGATGTGTGGTGTACTGTACTGGTGTGCATTATAATAGTTGTTTCATCACCATCGGATATATGACTTGAAATCAACAAATACGTTTTTAAAATCGATAATAGTCATAATATACTATACAAGCATGGGTATAATATAATATTATACATGAATACGATTATAAAATATAAAAAACGGATTTAATTCAGAACGGATATCATGAAAAATGGAACATAATATTATTATTGTATTAGTGGATTAATAGGTAACAGCTAGGAACCGGTGACGTATATAATAATGTAATAATGTATCTATATAGTTACATATTACTTTGTTGAATGACTGTCAATAATAATTATGATAACTAGTTTGAGTTCGATGTAATATCACATTTCATTTTCCTATGCTGATGTACCATCAACGAATTAATACTACGAAAAAATAATTTATAGTACCTATACGGCTATTATTGCTCATACCCATAAATCTATCATCACAAAACGATTTTCTCATTCGGCGTTTTGACCATGACAATTAAAAAATTACTTTTTGTATTGCGCTTGTAATTATATAATTATAGTGATGTCGGCAAGTCGTATAGGTATACTTTTTTTAAAATATAATATAATACACTATAGTACACGCTTCTAAAATCTTAAAACTCCATCGAACCATTTTAGATTTCAAAACCTTATAAATAAACAATTTTCCTTTTGACCTGCGCGCAGTGGGCAGTGACCACTGACGGACGGTTTGATTGCGGTCTGCGGATGATTATAATATCGTTATTGTATTCACTCGAACGTATACGTCAAATAATGTTTTTAAAAGGATTAGACCGCGCGGCTCTATATTATACATTTGCATATTATCATTATATACCTACTCGTATATATGTTTATTGTAATATATTTTAAGAAATCGTTTTGTGTCAACAACTGAACAACCCGAAACGGTTCAAGGTCTACAGACTCAAAGGTTCGTATTTACACTGCACTATAATAACTATAACGAGAGTGCAGTATTGTGCATTACATTATAATATGAATTCTCTCGGTCGGTCGCATTCCAATATCATGTTATATTAATATAAATGAACTGCAGGCCGACACGCGCGTACCCATGTATATAAAAGACGCTTGGACCACTCGGCGAGCAGCATGTAATATTATATATACGCACCTGCGCAGTGTTAAATAATAATAATAAATATATATGTACTAACACAATGCACGGCATATACAGCCATGCGAACATCAGATAAGACAGCTCCCTAATAATCATTGTATACATAATATATATTATGTAGGTATATACATATATATATATATATATATATACGTGGGGCCGGACGCGCGAACAATCGTGCTTCGCGATTCCTCCCATCCCAGCGTCGATCGTTATTACTTATTATTACATCCCGTCGACGATGTGTTCTGGAATATTGTTTATTTGTCAAAATAATAATAATAATAATAATAACGACTGTTCGCCGTTGCGCGAATGCTGTCATAAATTTTTTTTTCACTATTATTATAGCAATTTTCGTAATATAATTGATTGGATAGGATTGCCGACTGCAGCTCGTGAACCCCGTATTATTATATTATATTGTTGCCACATTCTTTTTCCAGCACCACTTGCCATCTCGACTGCAATACTGCAAGTAGTGTATCCGCGTCCATTATTATTGTACTACACATTATACCATATATGTCTGCCGAGGCCCTATATATGCCTCTATAATACTGACCGAGACTGGCCCATTACAGCTCGACTGCCATCAGTTTTAAATCGGAAGATTTTTAGTTTTCACGTGAGATCAATATTAATCGGTGTGCAGACACCATTCCGCAGTCTGGCCATGAAATCATGTTATGGTATTTTTCGATTACTTTTTTTCACAATACCTATGATCCTCAGATCATACAGGTGTGTTAACACCATGCCACGCTAGTATCTATTCGATATATTATATATTTATTCGAGTGTTATTCGACGCCGTGCTATTCTCTACAACGAGTCCATGAATCAACCACAAAAACCGTACAAAACAAATATTTAACTGAATAATGTGTTTAAAACTTGTTCGTGTCTCGTATTTGACGTAGGTATATAGGCTCACATCAATATTTAATTTAATATTTATATCGTAGTACAATTCTCCCTGGTATTTATATAGTTTTTTCAATAATACAAATATACAATTATATAGATTTGTAACAATTTATATACATTATACAAAACCAACTAGGTAATAATTTCGAACTAAATTATAACTAAAATAGTAGGTATTACATTACCTAAAAAACCAAACTTTTTTAAAACAATTTTTTTTAAGACTACATGGAATATACCCATTACACAATCACGGACTTTATAGAAGTAGATCAAGGAAATATGAACCACTTTAGATATTGATCGTAAAGCTTTAATTTATGATTAGTTAATTGTATGCAGTAAATCTTGTTCATAAATTTTGGGCTGAAAAAAAGCTATAGAGGTACTATAGACGCTTAAAAAAATCAAATTCGTAGTCTGCCTATGAATATACGAACGCTGATCAATACTTAGAATTCACGTTTAGCCAATTAGATATTATATTGTCTAGTTTAGTCAACGTTTAGTTTTGTAACAGACAAGAAGTTGAAAAAAAAATCAATATTATTATACTTTTAACTATCATCATAATCTACTCAATAATGTAGGACTGTTCGTTCACGAAAAACCTTTTATTATGCACCATGATCGATTGCATTAGAATCATCCATCATTATTAAATCTGAAGACATCTCGAACACTACCTACCTACCTAGGTACCTGTCTCAGCTTGACATCGTAATATTTATTTACAAAACAAAACGATATTTATCGTTCTTGTCAAACAAATTGTGCTGCATGGTTGGAATTTTATGTTATATAAATTATAACATGGACATATTATATTTTATATTTACATCATGATATATAATATATATATATATATAAACACAATTTTTTTTCTATAACTGCCCCAAGACATTTTTATATAAACGATACAATACATAATACAAAAGTAATACATAAACCATTGATACATTTGTGGTTATACTTCCATCAAGGTAGCCCATTTGCTTAGTGTAAGATACTTTAACTAAGTCGTGCGGATTCAAGAGTTTTAGGCGCCTATAATGTGTTGTGCGTCGCCAAGAATTTGATATACCAAATTATATCACCACATCAGTGGCACAAACTCACAATTGTATGTCAAATCGGTTTGAAATGATAGCTACGTATAGGAGACGTTTATTTGCCAGGTCTAATGTGGAATGTCTTCCGACTATCCAGTATATAACTTGCGCATTTTTCTTTCATTTGCTATCTTTTCTTGTAGACATGGTACCTCTATATTATATACACTAAACCATAGCCCCATATGTACTTACTCGTTTACGTCCACGTTTATGATAATACCGTATGAAGATAATTGGCAAACCCGTAATCATACTCATTATATTGTTTAGGTGCGTACATAAAATACGTTTGATAAAAACAAATTACTACAATTTGTAACAAATTCTAGTTAAAATATTGTGTTGCCATGTTTTTAATTTATGAGAACTACCTACCTATTACTTACGAGGTTCTGTATGTTACTTTTGAAAATCAGATTTTGAAAAATTAATATTTATTGAACTAGCTACTCGGGGCTAAATAAATTCGTGGGTGGTTTATGTTGAAATGAAATAGTCGTGATATTTATGTTTCATCGACGCGAAGATTAATTATCATGATTACTAAAGTGTATATTATATTTTCAACTATCCTGCAATTAATGTCGGTATATTACTACATTTAAAGTTATGGTATTTTTATACTTATAGTTATTGTATTCTGTAACTATAAAAACATTATTACTATTCTTTATATAATTTATTGTGTATCGTACATTTTTATTTATGATACTAAATACTAAAAAATATGGTAGTTTACTAAAATTATCTTAGTGAGTATTATGAGCAGTATATTATATTTAAATGATAACAATTAATTAAAATTAGTCGTATTATTTATTGAGTAAGTACCTACCATTACACTTGTGCACATCATGCTCACAAACAATCACACTTATCAACGATTACTGATGGAAAATTATTACGCTATAATATAGTGGATAATATGCTCTCTCAATCGGAATAAAAATGTCCTAATATAATATTATACATTTATTTACATGCATATACATACAGTTATAGTATAGAAGCCGGTAATTTTATAGTGTGTCTGTACGGCAATATATACTTATAAGTTATAAGTAACTAGTAAGTATATGAAGTAACAAGCCTCAAGTTATTGTTACAAAACCTTATACGATCGTTGTTTTTTCTATACCGTTGTTCAATAATATAAACAGATTGTATTATACATTTTGAATGGTTCACATATATATTATTATTTATAATAAACGCCGTTATTGCCGATCTCAATGGATAAATCTATTACTAAATAGTTTTCCTCGCAGACCGCACTGTCACCGTGTACTTATTATTCCTTTCGATTTATCGTCCCACCGGCCATCATTGTTATTATATTATTATTATTATTATACTCGCCCCCAAAATCATTTTGTCCTGGTAGTTGACTTTTCGTCATATATTTTTACGCAATTATCAACGATAACTAAGCCCAAAAGAGAACCCACCTACAGCCATTACTTTATTGCAAAACCATTAGGTTATAATATAATATATAATATATATATATATATATGTAATAAAATATTATTACAGTGTAATGTAATGTGCTATATTTTTTATTTTCTATTTCGTTTAAAACGAAATTTATGTAAAAATATAATTTCAATCTAATTTAGGAGAATAATCATATAATTTGTAGTATCATCAGATTCCTTGCAAAAAGTGTCTGTCCACTAACGTCAAGTGTAGTACCTATGTATACAAATGATTAATACCTAATAAATTATAATTAGAGGAATATTATGTACCTACTCACGAGTGTATACGGTATACACAGCAGATCGGATGTATGAACTAACGAGGTTTTACCAAAATCTGATAATATGGACATATTATAATAACTCATTATACAATGTGATCAGTTAAGTGTCTACACTAATTATTTCGAAGATATACATTTTTTTTTAAATTAAAATTATATTATTATTACGTATTTATTTGCAAGGTATTAAATTTATATTTATTTTCACATAATTTTATGTCATGGAAAAATAATATGTATATTTTTACAATTTTTTTAAGTTTTGACTTTTGAATGACATTATGGATTTTTATTTTGTTTTCCGAAGCTAAAGATTTTTCAGAGCATTTCGAAACATAAAAATTGAATTTCCAAATATTATTAAAATATTTATAATGTAGCCAATTAAATAGTTCGAAATTCTATGTTTATGTATCAAAATACTTTGAAAAAATGTTTTGCTTTGAAATATGAAATTTAAAATGTATCCTGTGATTAACAAAGTATAAAACTTAAAGAATAATAACGTCTTAAATACAATATCTAATAACGTAGTAACATTAGGTTCAAGCTACGACTACTTGATTTTTATTACCATACCATATTATATGTGTTTTTTATTAGAAATTATAGTTCCCATCATACGTCATTTTTGTTTATAAATTATATACATAGGTATAATTGGCATAATGTGTACATAATATATTCGCTCATTGTTTTATGTAAGAGTCGTCGTCGTCGTCGTCATACGGGAACCAGGTATTTCATATTATCTCATGAACACTGAAATTGCACTGATCCTAATATACAGAGACGATAATATAATATATAATATAATATTTTACGTACATGAGCACGCGGTGGTACAAAATACGAGTCTATTGTGCACATCATCGTGTAACAATTTAGACGTCGTCCGTTACGCAACTGATCTTGATATTTCAATTATTTCGAAAATCGATTTAATAAAACACACGGACACAATCGTTTAATCATTTCAACGGGTCTGTAGCCGGTGAACGTGTTGTGAAGCCAAAACCCGTGCCGCCACAGCGCAAAAAAAAATGCGTTATTACACCACAGAATTATTACTTACTACCTACATTACCTACCTATGTAATATTATTATATTGTGTACGTAGACGGGCAAATGTAATTGATTTTTGTAGGTATAGGTACCCACCGCTCGACCGTAAAAGTTAAAACGACATCGTCTCTGATGACGAAAAGAGAACGCCCTGCAAGAGACATATTATAATATACTATTATATCAATAGAATCATGACGGTATAAAACAAATGTTTAAAACATAATATTGACATGCATAATTTGTTTTATAGATGTTGATAAAAGATATAAGATATACAGTCGATATTGTGCATTGAATTATCGCATACGATTACAGTGACATGATAGTGTTATTATTTTACACAACTTTTGACTCTCGGACGTCGCTTGTCGTCGGCGTATCATGTATCGCGTCATATATATATATATATATATATATAATATATACATAAATAGTATATATATATATATATAAGCTATACACTTTTACTTTTTAACAAAAATACTTTTATTTCATATGCAAAACTGTAGTTACGCGTACATTGTATAGTACCTACCTGTGTATGTAGGTACTATATAGGCATATAATATACCCCGACACCTTTATAGTTGTGTTGCAGTTTTATGTAATTTAATTTTGACGACAATCATGCGAAACCCAATACTATATTATATTCAATATAATATATATTGTGCCACGCACAACATATTACTAAAGGGACATATTACGTGAAAAAAATAGGTCGAGCTCGATTTTTACATACACGTACCATTTACCAGTGGCACGTTTTTCTTGTATCCATAAATACTGTGTAGTTTTCAATTTTCGAAAGAAATAAAAAACACACGTTTGTCATGTTTTTTCGCGTACATAGATCGCAACTCGTATCAGCTTATACCCGCGACCATATATTTCATTATAAACGATAAACGATGTATAGTCTTAATAGACGATAGTACCGCAGCCATTACTGCTAACGTAGACCAACTACATGACTAACAGATATAATATATATTATTTTTGTAAATTATTGCCATATATAGTTACGCATAGCCTATATTTTATATTACAGCTGCGTGCATATAATATTATGTAAATAACTTACTATTTGTTAACTGCTGTGTAGTAAATATATTTATAAGATATTATATTGAATATTCCGTTTTACGTGGTAAAATAATACCAGCTGCACGTTACCGGGAGACACTGAATTACATTGGTAGCTAATTTTTGTGTTTACTATACACTATTCGATATATGACACTTATTTTATCACTTGATTATAATATAGGTATGTAACTATTTTCTGCGATGGTATTATTTTTTAGTGTTCTACTCGATATATTTGGCTTATGATTATTTTACACATTATATTACTATGTATAGACGATATAGATAGTCTTAGGTTCCGTAGCATTTAAACGTAGCATATATTAGCATATTACTATATCACATGATCTTTTATTTAATTAGATGAGAAACCCCGGAAAACCGGCAACAATAGCCCGAACCGTGCTGCAGATCACTGAAACTTCGATTCGTCGGTCTAGGGGCTGTCGGTGTTATTGTTACCAACACCGCAAGTGGTTCTTCCGAAGACTTTGGGGCATCTACGTCCGTGGTCAAAACGACCATAATATCGATGACTATACCTGGCGATTGCTGTTTGTCCGCTGTGCCGGTCGCATAGATTCGACGTCTGCAGGATTGTAACTGAACTAATGTAATTTAGCTTTCGATGTCTTCAAGAAATTAAAAAATCCTCAAGACAACGGGTACAATACAATGTTATTCCTAAAACATTTGTCCCCCTTTTCTAAAAAGTATTGATACGTCATCACTCATCATACATTGTAAAATAACGAGAATTCGTTTCATTTTCATATTTTTACGTTGGTTTGATAATATACGGATTTTAATACGACGGACTCGTTTTATACTTTTTTATCAAAACTATAATATTTTACTTATTTCTATTTACCTAACTGTGTTGACACATTTTTCCATAACATAGTTTTTCAATAATTATATTATTTATTCTGACGAGCATGCTCACATATTATTATTATGTCGTGATATAATTTGATCATTTAAGAGGACGCTACACAGCCATTTGTTGTTTTCGTCTTACTAGTCCGTAATTTACTAAATTTACGCTCAGGAGAACGCGTTTTAAAAATTAGAGTGAATCGACCTATTATGAAACTTGATGGTAAGTACATATCATCGGTGTTTGTATGTGGGTTTTTTACGATAGTTCAATTTTTTAGTAAATTATGGGTATATGATACAGCGTAAATTAAAAATGCTCATAACTCACCTTAAAACTGAATTAATGTAAAAAACACACAGATAATATTCTTTTAAGGTAAGAACCACCAGGTTTCATAATAGGTTGATTCACTCAAATTTTTAAACTAACTCAGCCAACTAGTGAAACGTGATCTGATGAGCATAAATTTGCTATGTTATGTACTTGTAAGATGGATACAACAAAATATATCTGTGAGGCGTCCTCTTAAATAATATCTTTAATATGTATACTGGCTGTGTTACTTACCTAGTTTTTGTATGAATTATCACTGTACCATTATTTTTAGAATTACTTATTTACATTTTGAAAGTAGAGTAATGTGTGGGTACAAATGAATTTATACCACCGGAATAAAAATTCTTATTGAATATAATATGCTATCGATGCTTTTTATGTGTTTATGAATGGAATTTCTACATTTTATTGTCAAGTGTTATAAAGATCGATTTTTATTTTTTACTTTTTATTAAATTACTATTTAATAGCGTAAGGCTAATTATAAGTGTAAAGCTTGTTGTTTATTTTTTCTAACACTCCAACAGATTATAATTTATCAATATATAGTACGGACGTACTCTGAATGACTGAATAGTTCAAATATTTCATACAAAATTTAAGTAGGTAGCATATTATAATATTTTAAATTATGAATAACAGAAAAAAAAGCAGAGGAAAAGGACAGCAAGTTATTTATAAAACAAATTCGCATCAATAGATTGGTATTAAATTATATTGTACAATTTTGATGATTTTAGGAATTTAAAGACAGATTTGATGTAATATTTCTTGTAGGTTGTCTGCAATTTAGAGGTAGACCGTAGACTCTGATGTCCTCGTAGTTTCGGCAGTGGCTAATGATATATTTGACCATGCGAATATATGGTGGGCTGAATTTCGCTTTTGGACAGTATTGAAAAATCATCATTTATATTTATATCCACGATCCTCGGAGGGGCGTTGGTGTCTTCTTGTCCAAAGGCCCTAGAAAAATCCTAGTATAAGTTTTTAAGTTAAGCTCTGATGCCCAGGTATCATCGCGGTTGCTCTGAGCACGTCTTGCAACTAAAATCATGGCATTTTTTTTTTTAGAATTAGACATTAAGACGGGTATAGGAAATGTTGAGTATGCTAATTGGACTAGATCTGAATGCTCCGGAAGCTAGCCTTAAGCCGGAATTGTGTACTGTTTCAATCATTTTTTCTGTGATGTCGACCTCATGTTTAGAATAGGGAACAGCATCCCTTGGCTTGTTGAAGTTTAGATGACAAGTGCGACAACCAAGTTAATATTTTCTACATTGTTACACCAAGATACTTGACGGTCGGCTTCCAAGGCATTAGCATATTTAAAAAAAATAGCGATGGTGGATTGCGGTTACGACGTAGAATGAACAAAACGCTTAGACTTTTGGAGGGATTTATTGATATTTTCCAATGACTGCACCAAGATAATATATTATAAATGATTTTGTAAGTCATCTGTCAATGAATATTTTCGAGAAGAAAAATTCGATACGTATCGATATGCAATAGTTGCGTACTGACAGGAATAGTTACGTACCGACTCGTATCGAAGTCTGAGTCTGATAAGGGTCCGGCACGTATCGTTTGTATAATATTGCATGTGTAGGTAACTTCATGAACGCTCTTGAACGCCAATTTCTTCCTTGAAAATCTTGATTGCTTCTATATATGTGGCAAGATTCAATGCGGATTGTACAAATAAGTACAAATATTTGGTTATAACTAGAATTAGTATAATATTAATATTGTAGTATTATTTTTCATTTTATTTTAGTTTTAACCATTAATTAATGATGAAAAACATTTTTTTTGAATGCATTGAATATAAAAATGTGTATGATATACATGAATAGATAATGATATAATGTGTATATTGTTTTTATATATTTAACGTTTAAGTATAAGGTTATTAGGATTAAGTATTAGGATATTAAGGTAGGAATTAATAAGAATTAAATAAACTACGATACACTAGATATAGTGTCTATACATATATATCCACGCACATAAAATTTAAATTATATTATGTTGGCTGTAGTAAATAAACATTAGTGAAATACCGAGCTGGCTAAAAAGTAAAAAGGAGAATAATATAATATTTAATATTATATAATATTGTTTATAATATACACTGCGTAAATATTTAATCGAATAGAATTAATTTAAATGTATCCAATAAGTTTTGATTTTTTTAATTTTAAATTTAATATTGAGTGTTTAAACTTAATAGTAAATTTATAAATTAGTTAAATTGTTTTTCCTCTATTTAAAATAATCAACACTGCAAGTCATAAAGTAGGTAAGTCCATATTTTACTGCTCTCCCATCTCACTGGTTATGATTAGAAAATGCATGAGTGAGAACGTTTTTATTTTTACTTTAATTTTTTACGCCTTATTAGTAGTTCTCAATGAGAATGCATTAATAGTTTTAAAATATTTCATAATAATATATAAGTTAAAATAGTTGGTGACGAGGATAGTATTTTAAATGCTATAATTAGAGCTCAGGAGTTGTATATTATTCTATATTATACTCTCGATTTATAGCTACACAATAATCAGTTTAAAAATCGAAAATTTAAAATGCATGTTTTGCATATTTCTTCAATTTTAAGGGAAAAGTGCATATATCTTGATCTTCATACATATATTAAATATTAATATATTATGTATATTTAATATTTTCTAAAAAATTTTTCTTTCTTAAGTGTGTATTTTAATAATAATATTTAAATAACTGAATAACTAAATTAACCATATTAATGTAGGTAGGTGTATGTATTCTTATCATCGCAATTGACTATTCATTTAACGACAACGGAGCGATGCGCACTTAATCTCTATGCACCTATATTATGTATTCCGATGTACTATTTTTTCGAATATATTTTTTTCAGTTCAATAAAATGTCAAAATGTCATAAGTTTTCTAGAATTATCAATAGTCGACATTCGTCGGGCGACGATTAATAATTCTAATAATTTCAGTGAACAAAAAAATAATAAGCCATCAATATAGACGGACAGTTTGTTAAGCCGTATATATTATTATAATGTAAGTTATAACACAAACTCGCACATTTCGTTATGGTCGGATTTTTCAATGAGAGGGGGGAGGGGGCTTGAAAATCAGTTACCGTTTTATTTTTGTTTTGTCCAGTCTAATAATTTCAGACGTTTATTCGAGGTATTTTAAAATGTTTGTAACTTTTCAACTTTTCTGGTAGAAAAAATGCTTCGATGCTCAATGTATGTTTTTGGAAGCAAATTGGACCTAGTTGGTACTTTTAGCAGGTCAAAATTGAAAATGCTCAGTGCTTTTTAAAATAATTGGAGAAAAAAAATGAAAATTTATTAAAATTGTTTGGTAACCAGCTTGGTTATACCATCCTCACTTGGATTGTATTTGATTAGTTTAAATTTTATTTCTATAAATGTCTTTAAAAAATTATTTATCCGGTCAAAAAGCTTAAAAATTTAATACGTAAGTTTTTATTATAGGTAAAATATTAACAATACAGAGGCATCATGGTTATTTTTTAAAACCATTTAAAGTTCAAATTTTGTCAAAACCACAGTTAATTTATATGACTAGACAATTTAAAACAAGGTCTTTCATACAAATAGTTCATACTTTTGCAGAAAATTACAGATCATTTTAGGAAAATTGGTATGCAAATACCATGTTTTTTCAAAAATGAATCATTCTGGTCAGATGTATATGAAATTTACGTCTTTGCTTACTATAGTTGACAGTTGGAACTTGATAAATATTTTTTTTTAAATAATATTATCCGGGCAATTTGTGGGAGGGGGGGGGGACTTCAGCCACTGGATTTATATGTAAGTACTTTCTATAAAATAATTATTCATATAAAAAAATCCTAACAATTTAATGCAATGGTTCTTATAAATATTGATCTTACAGCAGCCTTATAACATCGAAAATACATTTGTACTTCCATCATTTATGCAATACACCTACCAAATTAAAATTTTACAACATTTTAGTTTCCCATTATGGTGTAGGTACTTATACAAACAATAAATTATTATTCGAAAACACAATTTTGTATACCTATTATTATTTACTAAATACCTACAACTTATCTAAAAATAAACATATGAATACATTCTAAGTGCTTATAATATAAATATAATATTATATTATACTAGCTGATCCCGAGCACTTCGTTGCCCGTTAAATGTATCAACTCTATATGACTCTAACTTTGTTCAATTTGTTATTTAATATTCGGTGTATGGTGTTCAAAATTTATCTTAACTTTTCCGTTGCCCGGAATAAAAATTCTGATTCACAGCAGTACATTATCAGGTAGGCAATCTACCTGTGGTAGATCGCGGACCCCGTGCTGTTTGTGCGTAAGTGTATGATTATAGTGTATAATTCTAAAGCAGCGTTTCTAAAACTGTGGGTCACGACCCATTGGTGGGTCGTCAGTCAATTTTTGGTGGGTCGTGAAAAATGTTTTGAATTATATAGATTTCAAGAAATTTATGTTAAATTAATATTAAATATACTTATATTATTATAGTAATATAGTACCAAAAATAACGTGGATAATAAATAATAATTTGCCGTATATTTATTTATTACGACGGGTACTAATACGCCTCATTATTAAAAGTACATTATCTTTTAAAAATATATTGATTATAAACCTATAAAATAATAAATACCTAATAAAAGTAATAAACAAATTTTGTTCTTATATAACTACTTCTTGGAAAGTTAAATCACGTGGGTCGTGAAAGATTTGGGTCGAGGTACAAAAATGATTGAGAACTACCAAGTTTGTCGTTTTTACTTAATTCCACCTACAGTGGATTAATATAATCAATTTATACAAAATCCTATTCTAACCTAACCGTACTAAAATCCGATGAATAAAAAAGAAAACAAATTTAACCCTTTGTAAATTAACCTATATCTTCTTCTCAGAGGTCCAATCTACCCACAAACATTAATTTATATATATATCTAACTATATAAATACACAGACTATAACTATACAGACTAAACATTGGAACTACTTATCAGATCTTCTTGTATATATTATAAATGTCTTGATTTTTTTTTTTAAATGAAAGAGTATTTCACAGAGAAGGTTTATATAAAAGAAAATTTTAGGAAAATCCACCTGTGTATAATATATTTGTTGCTATTGGTTAATCGGGCATATTTGTTGATTTGTATTAGTGTCTTTTGTCAATATACATATAAGATCTGATAAGTAGTTCCAGTGTTTAGTCTGTATAGTTATATAGTCTGTGTATTTATATAGTTAGTTGGTAGATTAGACCTCTGGGAAGAAGATAGGTTAATATTTACAAAGGGTTAAATTTGTTTTTTATTTCATTCATCGGATTTCAGTCAGTTAGGTTAGGATAGGATTTTGTATAAATTGATTATATTAAGTAAAAACAACAAACTTGGTATAACTTTGATACTTTAGAGTTAAATCATACGTACAAACAGCATGGTGTCCGCGATCTACCGTAGGTAGATTGCCTACCTGATAATATACTACTGCGTATATCAGAATTTTTATTCCGTGAAACGGAAAAGTTAAAATAAATTTTGAATACTATACACCGAATATTAAAAAACGAATCGAACAAAGTTTGAGTCATATAGAGTTGATACATTTAACGGGCAACGAAGTTGTAATTATAATTATAATTATAATCTCAATAATTTTGAGATTTACGATAGAAATTGTTGTTTATTAATGGTTGCTATGGGTTATAGGAGTTGAGAATAATACTGATTTATTATTACGTAACAGGCCATTATTTATGATAATTCATAACTCCTTTGTTTTTAAAGTTAGAGAATCGATCAAAAGCCTTAAACCTTCTCCGCAATGAGCTTTTCAATTTAAAAAAAAAACCATAACGATCGGTTCAGTAGTTTCCGAGAACATATCACTCAAAGGTTTTCATTTTCACATTTATATATAAGATGAAAATTGAATCTTTATTACGATAAAAAAATCATTAACCTTGCATAAAAGTTCCATATAGGTTTTATTAAAGTTAAGTCAAATTAAAGTGAAGTTCCATATAAATTAAGGTCAAGTTCCACACATATTAAAGTTGAGTTCCATTTAAATTAAAGTTAAGTTCCACACAAAATAAAGTTAAGTTCCGTAAAAATCAAAGTTAAGTTCCGTGAAAATTTAAGTCAAGTTTCGTAAAAATTAATGTGAAGTTCCATATAAAATAAATGCTTATAAATAAAAACTGTGACCAAGGATTTTTAATATTTTTCAAATGTCATTGTAATATTATAGTAGAAGCCTTATATTAAACTTTCAAGCTTTTATTACCCAACAAGGTTTATTGACATCCATAGCTTAAAAGACTAAGAAAATTGGAAACCAAATATATTACTAAACAGTTCAAAACAAATCAAAATATCCAGGTTTCAGGACGACGTTTTTACAGCACCTGGACGTGGATTCGATTTTGTGTAAAAGGGAAAGGGGTAAGAAAAATGTAGGGAGAGTTCAAATGGGTACAAATCGAGTACAAAAAGATTAGATAGATCCGAAATCGATCGGTTGACTTCCGGTGGTTCCGGGTGTCAGGACGTTGTTACGGCACCCGGACGGGGGATTTGGTTTTGCGTAAAAGGGAGAGGAGTACAATTTTTTTATGGAGGGTACAAATGGGTGCAAATCGGGTACAAAACAATGAGATATGCCAGGGGAAGTTAATTCCTTTTAAAACACATTTTTGATATTAATTAATTCCTTTTTTTTCTTATAAATTGAAACTACTTACAAAACACAGATATTTAAGGAAAAGTATTTTTAGTAGCGTTTTATAATTTTAAATTTATTATTTAAAATAAATATTCAGAAAATAAATAACTTTTTTGCTAATTTTTTAGTTGCGTATTTTTTTTTTTCATGTATATTTAAACATTTTAGTGCATATAAGTTTATGCATAATAAAAGATTTTTTAGCGCATATTTGATTGGTTTTTATTGTTTTTAATCCATACAAATCCGCGTTCTACTATTATCATAGTACATGACGTTTAGTATGACAACCGACCGCTACAACAGTTATATCACAAAAAAAGTTGGTTGATTCTCGAGGAGGTATTGTTATTCCCGCAGAGTGTATTTTTGAGGACAAAATGACATCGGCACTTGGCGCCTTCATAAATAAATTACGATGTAGCTTGTACCTATATTGTTATACATATGTTTATACGTTTACCTAAATGTCTTGTCTACGACGCACTAAGCTATGGGTTTTGTTATAAATAATTTGGGATACCAACATTTTGTATAGGTACTAACTTAACCGATAATACGCTTAATTCATTGTAATTTTGACAATTTTGTAATGTTGATTCGGCTAAACCAAACTTTATATTTTCCCCAGACAATATATAAGTTAATCATTTTAGTATTGTTGTAGTCGAAGTGGTTTGATTGCATTTTCTAACGATAGTGAAGTTAGCCCCACCAACTCGTCCAATCGACTCCAAACCGGTGGCAATATTTTGCAAATAATTGCAAATCAAAATTGTAATTTTGGCGAATTTTTTGCCAAATTTAGTCAGCCCCAACAACTCGTCCAATCGACTCCAAACCGGTGGCAATATTTTGCAAATAATTGCAAATTGGGTTTCGTAATTACCAAATTGATACGAACGCCGCAAAAAGAAATTTTCGTTTGGTGGGGCTAAATTCACTCAGCCCCACCAACTCCTCCGATCGACTTCAAACTGGTGTCAATATTTTGCAAACTAATTGCAAATAATTGTAAGTTTGGTTTTGGTATGAATAATATGTTTAAATTGATTTAGACCGGTTCGCAACACCACCCTACTCCGGAAAATATGGTTTCCCGATGTACGTGCCAAAGTATTGACTATATTCAGCGAATTAATTGTAAATAGTAAATTACTAAAAGAAATTAATAACAATTATCTAAAATATAATGTTATATTTAAAAATACCTAATATTAAAAATAATTAATAAGATGTACCTACTCGTTAAATCAAAAACTAATAAAAATTATAAATAAAATTATATTACATTAATAATTTGTAAAAAATATAATACCTATTTAAAACTAATTAATACAATTAACGCATAAAATTATAAATAAAATGAATGTATATTAATAATTAATAAATATATAATATTCAAAATAATTAGTAGGTACAATTCTGTATATTAATAATTAACGAACAATATTTTTTTTAAAATGGCCTTTAATGGCTCAGAAATACTTTATAAAATTAATGTAGATATATATGAAATTAATAAAAAACATAATATTTAGTAAAAATTGATTAAATAATTAATATAATTTTAAAAAATCATACATAAAAAAACATTAATAAAATAAATAAATAAAATTGTATACAATAAATGATTAAAAATGCAACAGCGATTTATCATTTGAATCATTTCAAATATTATATTTAATATATATTTTTAGTCATTTTAATTTTTAGTTTTTATTCATAATTTTTTACACGTTGTTATTTATTTATTTATTTTTCGTTTAAATTATCTTAATAATTAAAAATAAAATATTTTTTATTAATTACTTTTAAGAACTACTATTTTTATTAATAAGTTATTTAAAAAAAAAAAAAACAATTATTCACAATGTTGAAAAAATTATGAATAAAAACTAATAATTTAAATAACATTAAACAATTTAATTATAAATATAGAGATTTTGTATAAATTATTATTAAATATTATTTTTATTAATTATAAATATACCCACATTAATTTTCAACATTTTTTTGGTTAAATTGTATTGATCATTTTCAAGTTATTTTTATTTATTATTTGTAAATATTTTGTTTTTATTTATTATTAATATACATGGTTTTTATAATTTAGTTTTATTAATTTACTGTTTTTTATTTATAACGCTAATTAGTCTTTTTAATTAATTTGTAACATGTTATTCAATATTTTTTTTTTATTTTAGTTTAATTCATTATATATGACATTGTAAAATATTTTTATGAATTTCAAATATGCATTATTTTTTAGTAAATTATTAACAAAAATTTTTTTTATTAATGAATTTTACTCTTATATAAATGTATTAATAACCTTAATTTGTGATTTTAATTAATTGTTTTTATTTTAAACTTTTTTATTAATATTACTTTTATTAATTGTACTTGATTTAATCGCAATTGTAAATTAATTTAACACATCGGAAATCATATTTTCTAGCGTAAAAGTGGTTTTGCAAACTAAGTAGTGTAAATCAATAAATATTGACACCGAAACCCAATTTGCAATTAGTTTGCAAAATTTGACACCAGTTTGCTGAATATAGTTGATACCTTGGCACGTACATCGGGAAACCATATTTTCCGGAGTATGGGTGGTGTTGCAAACCGGTCTAAATCAATTTAAACATTTATTCATACAATCATAGCAAAACCAAATTTGCAATTAATTTGAAAAATATTGACACCAGTTTGAATTCGATCGGACGAGTTGGTGGGGCTGACTAAATTTGGCAAAAAATTCGCCAAAATTAGAATTTTGATTTGCAAATTCTAAAAATCAATTTGCAATTATTTGCAATTAATTTGCAAAATTTTGACACCAGTTTGGAGTCGATCAGACGAGTTGGTGGGGCTGACTAAATTTGGCAAAAAATTCGCAATTAATTTGCAAATATTGACACGAGTTTGAAGTCTATCGGAAGAGTTGGTGGGGCTGAGTGAATTTGCCCAACCAAACGAAAATTTCTTTTTGCGGCGTCCGTATCAATTTGCAAATTGCGAAACCCAATTTGCAATTATTTGCAATTTATTTGCAAAATATTGACACCGGTTCGGAGTCGATTGGACGAGTTGTCGGGGCCAACTTCACCATCGTCATTTTCTGCAGTGGTTGACTGTTACTCTATGACTATTGTATCGTGGTTTTGATAGATACCTAACCAAAATCTACCGATATGGCGATATGGCTACATATTTATGCATAATAAGTATAAACAATTATAATAACACATACTGATCGCTTATTTTTTTAGGCACTCCCCGTCGTTATATTAATGTACGAAACGAGCGACAGCCGGTCCCATTGTGCTCCCGGGAACTTGTGTGCTGCAAACGTGTTTACATTAATTCCATTATAATTATTGTTATTATTATTATCGTGTCAACATATATTAACACGATATAGGTACTTACACTGGCACACACCGACACACAGTACCTTCATATATATACAATAAACTATACATATTACATATAAATACGCCCGTAATGTATACACAATCCATCGCTAATTCACCGCGGTGAGCTCATATAGGTGGGTAGGTACGCATAAATATCACACATTCAGAATATCATGTTTACCGGTATATTTCTATGTATTTATTTTTTACCAATGCTCGTACAAAGCGGCACACATACACACACAGACGAGCGCTATTGTAGATGTATAATAATATAGGCTCGCGTGAACTGGTTATTAACCTTTTGTGCCACCACCGATGACCTTCCATCATTGTGCGGGCGGTGAAAACTGTGTGAAGAAAAAAATCGGAATATACATACGAAAACAAAACGTATAACGACAGCCGAGGCACGCGACTTTGGGACCCATTATACCAGTAATAATAATAATAATATTAATATTTAACCTATATATGTGTGTGTACAATTTTTATAATGGCCACGACAGACAGACATCGTCGGTGGCGGAGTTCGCCTTGGATCTCGGCTTGGAGTCAATTGTGTGGCGCGCGCGTGAATCGTATAGACCACGCCGCGTGGCTATACTATATATGTATATAATATTATAATATATATGTCTTTCTTAGGAAATCGCCTCGTGGAGACGCGTCGTTTCCCACACGATTTTTCCGAAAAGACAATATGAAAATACAGTAATAACAATATCATGACATTATTATTATTACTATTATAATCATTATAACGCATTATCCGAAACGCGATTGTCCAGCCGTGAAACGGTTTCGTAACCGACGACTACGACGACGACGACAGATGAGGTTTTTTCTGTTTTTTTATTCGTTTAATGACTGAGTCGGTCGCCGCCGCGGTGGTGGTGGTTTTACATTCCTCGAAAACGACAAGTCACGTAGGTACCCATATAGTATAATAGATCTGTACGGTCGTTTCGAAATTGAAACTGTTTAATGTTTATCTATATCGGAAATTTATCCATTGACCTTCCGGACGTCAAAATAACGATCGACGTGTACGCTCGCGCCTGCAAGTTCAAACGTGATTCTTATATATTATTATGCAGGTACCAATGTTATGAAGTCATATCGACGTCGTATACGCGAATGTGCCGCCGAATGGTTTCGTTATTACTACTATTATTACCATAATTTTGACGGGCCGTGGGACGAAAAATCGATCCGTAAAATTGTTATTTGGTAACGATGACGTGATATACCTATAGTCTATATACCTACCTATAACAGCGCTGCCTCGTACATTAAAAATGTGAACGCCGTACACGATATTATTACAATGGTCCGGCGAGATTTACGATATTCATTTCTTTTTTTTTTACTAGTCGTACGCAAGGCCAAGTTCACAGCGTATAATTGTATAATATAATATGTAATGCAATTATACCGACCGGTGAAATGGACGAAACGCGTGCCGCGGTGTACGTTGGCGCACCGCCGCCGCGGCTCGTAGTTGCGTCAAAAGGGGTGTTGCATGTTATTCTGGTGCTGGTTAGGTTATGATATTATGTACCATGTACGCATACCTTATATTTTATTATTATTATACGTAATGCACGTTGGATAAAATTGATATACACGTTGATGATAATAATCATGATAGTAACCATACGGAGTCACGTCCGACACCGAAAAACGGCCAACGGTAACGCGTGGAAACAGCTTTGGTTAGACGTAACTATGACATAGTATATAGACATAGGTATACCAGATACCTATATTGCTGTCTTGCGGTATAGAAAAACCGTCGTATTTCTCACGTACGCATCAAGCGTTGGACAGGGTGCAATGTTTTAGAAAAAAAAAACGTCAGCGCGTCCACCTACAAATATAATATATACCATATTATGTCTACGTAAGATATGTGAAAATAAATATTAATGTTATACTTTTTTTATTACAGATTATGTATGTTAAATAAAATGCATGTACCTATTAACAATTATGTCGACCTGCAAACCTCGTCCCGCCGATATTCTTGGTTATCTTGGCAACTGAAGATGAAATGTGTAGGAGGTGCTAAAATTATGTAATTATTAGAGCGTTTTTTTAAGTATATAGAAATATTATTAGGTATGTTATGACTAGCATTCGATTCTTATAAATGGCCGTTAATTATAGTTACACTTATAAATAACTGATTATTGAGATAACGTTATTTCTTATATTTATTTATTAAATAGGTAATAAATACACACCATATGTACACACAGAATCATTCTAATAAAGTGAAATCATCGTAAACTTGTTGAAATATACCAAATCAAGCATTCAATTATTCTTTGAAGAATGTCCCAACATTCTGCATTGGAAATTTATCTGTTGTTGGTCAATCTCTGTTGACCGATATTCGTTTAAGAGTCGCATTATCGCCCGACCATAACATAGAAGTAGAGCCCTCAAAAAGACACGATAACGCGTGTGGAATCCATAAAAATTCTGAGGGAAAAAGTAAAACGAGAACAGTTCCAAGATTAAACAATAATTACGCCATTATTATAATTATATATACAGGGCCCCGGAGTCAGTATGTATAGGAGTGCGCACACGCGAGTGCATCGACAGCAATTACGCTGTTGTGCCTTCGGCCACAGTGTTAATGGCCTGAGGGGAGGGGAGGTTAATGGTCATCAAAATTAATTGATATACACAATTTACACGTACATAAGTGTACAATATATATGCGCATAGACAAACTATAAATGTGCGTGTCTGTATCCAAGTATGATATAGCGAGGCGTAAACACGCGTACATATATATAGTTTGTTTTTTTATTGTTTAACTTCATCTCGCCAATGCGAGTACCGAGATCGTTTTACCTTTTACGTTCTAATATATTATATAGGCTGTGGGTGATAAAATCGATTTAATAGGCGACTTAATATGGTACCTACGGGATTATTTTATTATTACTATTATTTTTTTTTTTTTTTTGTCATTCGAACGAAAGGATAACTAAAATACACATTCCGAGTGACCAACCCGCCAGTCTACCTATACGTGAGTATGTACATGGACAACACGCGGTATCGTTGTAACACAAAATACACATTTTAAATACACATCGTGCTCGCAGCCAATGCACTAATTGCTCTCCTGAGGTCTGTGTTACAATACATAATTCCATGGCTTTTCGCATTTTGTAGCCGTTGTTTTTACATTAACGCAATTTATACTTACAAAACTGACGTGACAATACGTTATATTATATGTGGTTCAGTCACAAGATTTAACTCACGCGTGAAACGACGACGACTAAGCGAAATCAACCGGCACGTGTATCTTTTCTTACTGCATAGTGCATAATAATATAATATATAATTATATCATCATACTATTACATTATTATTTCTTATACTACTTAGTAATGTTAAATCATTGTACCTATACTTTGAAAAATTATATTTTCTTTACAAATAATTAGTAATACAAGATAGGATGAACTAGTTCTTGCCAAAAACAAATCGAATATATTATTATATAATTTTATAGTTCATATAATATTTATGAATAATAGCTATTATAGCTGTTATTAACTTATAACTTATAAGTCCACACCGTAAAATAGTGTGAAAAAGTTCGTGGCATAATTATATATTACATTCGAACATGGTCAACTCGAAGTTGAAGAGACCGGCTAGAAAGTTCGAGTTATCCAATTATAAAAATTCTAGGGACCGTCGAAAAAGTTCGAGGTATCGACGATTTTGAGATAAAGAAGTTGGAGTCAACCAAGTTTGACTGTATATAATAGCTCCAAATTATTTAAAAGATTTTGAAAATGTTATTGTGTATAGTAAATTAGTAAATAAAAACATACGTAATGTCGAAAAGTTTCAATTCCTCACTAATAGTGTTTTCTTCAATTACAAAAAAATAACTAAAATCTTTTTTTCCGTTTTAACAACCAATTTTGTTAACATTTGAACTTTAAGTGTTTATAAAAATATTGTTTGCAGGTGTATTTTAACATGTTTAGGTTCCTGTAAGAAAAACTGATAAGAAACTTTGTATTCCAAATTTCCTTCAAAATGTTCATAATTTTAACAAAATAAGTAAAAAGTTGGACTTCAAGCTCTTATAAAAGTTCTTACCTTCTTATGTATTTTCAGTATTTTATAATTACGATAAAAACAACTTGAAAGTAGTTTTCTATAAGTACTGGGAGTTTTACACGTTTGACCCACCCCCCAAGTAACAACTAGATCGAATTTTCTACCAGAAACCACCCTCAAGGTTGAAAACGAAGCATTTTTACTGCTCCTATAACGGTGACATCAGATATGAACCAAAAACAAAAAATAGTAAATACACACAATCATTGGGAAATCTATAAATTTATCGCTCCGGTAGAATTTAAAACACATGAACGTTATTCAACAAGTGTATAAAATTATACAAAATACTGATTATTAATATTTTATCTAGGTAATTTAATTTCTAACCAGGAATTGACAATCGTTCGACCATAACAAATCGCAGAGTATACAAAATATGATAATTGTCATCAATATGTATACAAAATTATATGTTTAGTCATTTAGATTAGGATATTATGATTTCATTTTTCTGATTGTCTAGAACTCTAGACTCCCACTTAAAGTGTTTAAATTTTAAAAAAACTAAGAAGGTACATAAACTGTGGAGTTGAGACACGACACTCTAATAAATAAGCAAAACGAATAAGGTAATAAGTATATTATACGTTATATTTAAACCTATAATAGCTCAGCAATAACTTGCTTCTGGCACCAGTTGGCATCCTGATCTAAATTCTAAATAGTATTTATTGTATACATAGATAGAAAAAGTGAACAATGTATTGTTATCTACTCAAGACATTCAAGGACAGTGGTGTACTGGTGTGCCTAGTAATTTTCAATGGAGCCATGGAGGGGGATGTTGTAAATAATAATCAGGGTTGGGATTTCATAGCAATTAAATATTATGCTGTCTCACATTGTTCGCGATCCGACGTAGTTGGATTGCCTATCGGCCCGGCTGAGTTGCACTTACTGCAGCGAGTTACATCCAAAAAGAGTTGAATTATCACAATTTTTTCCTGTCAACGAAGTGTGCGGGATCAGCTGTAGTATAATAAATTAGAAGAAAAATGGCATACAAATTTTGTACAAATATATTCATTAAAAATACAAATCTTTGGCCTGAACTACGTCGGGCAGTCCTAGCTAGTATTACTATAAAATAACATAAAAAATATTATATTATATAATTGTTTATTGTTATACATATTGCACAAAAAATATATGTATAAAATATAAATATAAGCCAGGCTTAGGAAATTACAGACAAATATAACGAAATAGTATTAAATAATTAATACAGTAAACTTATAAGTTTCAACAGTTTTTTTTTATTATTATTATTAATTAACCCACGACAACTTAGGCCATTGAGTGATTTTTACTGTGGGGGTGTGGGGGAGGGTACTGTAAGTTTAAACCCGTGTGATTTTGGTTTGGTAGATTTTTTAGTGGGCACCCGTAGGTATCTGCTATGCCCGGGTGGGAGATGGTGCCTCTCTCTCCGGACACTGTGACTGCCCGAAGAAAAATGCCACTCCGTCCCCTCATATATATTATATATAATGCTCAAATGCTCAATAATTTTAGAAAATTAAAAAATGCATTTTTACAGTGGACATAAATATTAACAAATTACAACTAATAATAAACATCATAATATTATACACATTAATAATATAGTCACATAAAAGACATAAAAAATATAACAAAAATAAAAATAGTTTTATAGTTTTCATCAATAGGTTGATTTTTATTAACTAAAAATTAGAGCGATAATTCTTTATTCCTAAGTTTTCCAATTTGAATTTGGATAAAAATATTGTTTTATTTCTCACTTAAAAGTACGTCATAATGTTTGTTCTTCGTTCGTGTCAACTGTCAATGCACTATAATACTATATAATTATTTAAAAACACTCAAGATGCAATTGGGATGTTTCATTAACCACTGAAAACATTATTAATTAGTTATAATCATTAATCAGGATATGGAAATGGAAACAATGTCACTTTGGGGAGCAATCAGGTGATCTCCGGTAAAATATATTTCAATACTAGGTACTGCGGTTACTCGTTGACGAGAACCAAATCTATTAAATTAAATGGTATTAATTAATTAATTGTGTAGTTGTGTATATAATTTTTTCCAGTCTAATCCAATTTAAACAAAAATTTGATAACCATTATAGTTATTAAATTGTGTTCACGAGACAATAACATAAACGCGTATTTCAATATATGGGTGTGAGTAATCGTGTTTATACACTGCAACCGTTAAACAAAATAAACAATAACGAGATAAGTATCTTAAATGAGATGTGGTTGTAGGTCAAAAGTGTTACCTACCATTTGCCATATGTCTATTGAAAATATTCGAACCAAAAATATTTTTTTACCATAGCTCGATATTCTTGAAAAACGGTTAATTAATTAACACAATGAAAAAGCTTGTATTTTTGTACGTAAAAGATATATCCGTTTAGAAAATATAAATTCACCTAAAAAGGTGTAAATGGTAATAATCATTTTTAATAAGTAAGAAAAAAACACAAGACTTTTTAATTTTTTAGATCAGTCGACCGTATTAAAATTGCTATCGCACATTTACCTACCCGTTTTTATTTTATATATTTTATAATACAAACTTTTTCAACACACATATTATATCAAACACGCTGGATAAATGAATTTATGATTTACTATATTATTATGTCTTGTGCGTAACGCGTGGTTTATTGTCCGGCATAATGAAAGCAATAGTGTTTAGTTTTTCGAAGTGGTGCTTCAAAATATCACACACATGCATACGTGCATACGTGTATATCATTATTATTATTATTAACTTCTAAAACTCTTCAAACAACTCGCAAATAATGGGTAGTAATTTATCCATTAGTTTATAAATTAAGTACCTAGTTATTAAGTCAACAAAATAATATGATTACACAGTTAGATACGAGTGCTAGCGTAAAATATGAGAGATCACTTATGATCAGCAAAACAAATTTAAATTTATATTATAATGTATATAGGTTATAGGTATACCATAACGATTCAAATATGAACTAGATTTTGGGTGCCACTGGTTTCCCGTATATTTATTACCAGTGATCAATACACTTTTAACTTATATTTCGCCTTCACATAATTGCCATTATATAATATATGTTAATGTTTGAAGTGTTAACATGATTATAAATAACGTACACTTAAAACTGTAATAATTTGAATAATGTCGATCTTATTGTATGATAGCTCAGTGAGTAGTGACTACTAAGCCTTAAAGCCATAATTTCTTCTATTATCAACACGTGTTAAATACTAACACTTAACTCTTTGATGTCTTAAGTACAGGTATAATATCATAATTTATAATTATTGCACATGATTTATTAGACAATATGTTTTATATTACACAGTATAGGATACGTAGTTCCAAAGTCTAAACATCGGTGTCACTCATTCCCTAAGGATATTTGTTAAATATTATATTCAAATATTAGTATCTCTTTATTTATGTTTTTATGAATTTATGTAACGATTCTAAAAATGACTTCTTAACCTATTCCATACTAAAACATTTTAAAAATAAATACATATAGGTACCTAACCTATGCCACTGAGTCGTTGTTAAACAATTATTATTAATTTACTTATTGATTTTAAAATGTTACAATTACTTCTGAACTATTAGCTATAATGAAAAACGTTAGCTCCCCCCCAAATCAAAAGTCGTATTTGTGCCTTGTGGAATTACGCAGTGTAAATAAATATATATATAAATATACACTTTTAAAACTTTGGTGCATAAATTCCAAGCTTGATTCGTCAAGCAGAACCGTTGACTGTATTCCAATAATATGATTATTAATAGCATATTATAATAATAATATCATAAGCGTCTCTATATTTCTAAAACTCGGTTTTGCAATCGTAGGTACTGCACAAAACTCGAGTGATTGCATTCACTAGTATTCAAAAAATAATATTATCCCCCGAATATAATCGAAATTAAATTTAAAAAAAAAAAGTAATAATTCTCCTCGGATACCTACTCTGATATTAAATTCGGCTTAATGCGGCAATATAATATTATATAATATGCGCGTTAGTATCCGCGTTCTGCTTACAATTTTAGGCCCTGTTAATACTCGCGGCCTATTGATTTATAACAGTATAACACATTTTCCGCGTGACCGATCGCTGGTGAAGATATTATTGTACCTTTATACCGACTCTCATATTGTACCACTCTTTACATGTTATATACTCTCGAGGCGTCGACGTCGGTGGCTGCGGTGGCTGCATGGTATCTCGAAATCACGAAACACCACCACCGAGCACACGTATTTATTAATAGGTATATTATAGTATTAGGTGTACCCATTATATATTATATTCGAGAACAGACGGTAATTACAAAATATTATATGTAGGTACCCGATTATTACGTAATTGGCGCGATTGTCGCTGTTCCGCATTGCCGTTGCGCAATTTTGAGTATGCGAATTTGATTTTTACAACTCATTATATTATTATTATTATTATTATTATAATACTACGGTGTTATTATTATCACTAAACTAGTATTATTGTTATTGGTATTCAATTTTTTTCCCTTCTATAAATGCTAACAACATGGGTATTATATCGAATTATGTCCTTTATCCAGCCATCATATAAGTACGTACATATACATGTATAGAGTATTACTCAGTATACACGTCAGTTTTTTTTTAATTTTTTAAATAGTTTCATTTTTACATTATATTATACTATTACTGTACGCGTACACACACATAATAATATGTTATCCGTGTGCTATTTTGTTAATTTTATTTTCTTACAAACGGAGTGTGCACGATGTCATGCTGGCACTCGCCAACGCCGTCGATCTGACAGACACGGTGTAACGATTATTGTTATAACTCGGAGCGGTGTGCGAAGACTGCACGATCTAGGACTAAGAATAATAATGATAATAAGATTGAATTTCATTATTTCGACCGAAGACCCCACTCACCCATCGAACCACAAAACAACGATTCGGGTTTTTCGTTATTGTAACGGATTTCGTCAGCTTCCTAATAATGATCATAATTCTTATTATTAATTAATAATTTAATTTAATACAAATTATAAGCGAAGCGTACAATATGTCAATTGTCATTAAACGATTATACATATTACACTGTACAAATTCTAATGTATCCTAATAATTGTATAGTTTTTTTTGTTAAACTCGTTATACTAATTATAATTGGTATATGGTACCATCATATTGGATATAATATTTGGTATATACTATAATGATGTATTGATGCAATATCTCAAATTTTAAATTTATCATACTAAAACGCTAAGGTACATCATACATACTCAAATTAATACTTCTAAATTCAGAAATTCGATTTTATAACTAACGATCATTACCTAAGCATAATCATAAGGCTACAATATAGTAGTGCGATAATACACTAGTACCTACTACCTGCGTACATAACAGCCAACATATTATATTATGTGTTTTTTTTCTTTGAGCGAAATGAATTCAGTTTTAAGTTGCAATAACGATTAAAAATATATTAGACTTTAAAAGTTTTGTTATTAAAATACCTATCCTTGTCAATAACTTCTTGCAATATAAATCTTCATGTTATGATGTGTGTATGTTGTATGTATGTATAATGAATATATAATATAGGTACTTACACTAAACACTCCATATAGTACTACATATATAATAATATGTACGTACAATGCATTGTCACGTCACCACGTGAATACATATATTATAATTACGCATACGATATTGCAGTAGACAATCCGGTCGAACGCGCAGAAAACTCAAGTATTCAAACATAATAATGGTTTATATTATATATATATATATATATATATATATGTGGGGAGGTGCCCTAATTCACACGTGCTCGTGGTGCGAAGTTTATCTAAATAAATGTAATGTGGCCTTCAATAGATATCATAATATACAATATATATGTATTATACGGACATATTATGGTATATATACACGTGCGTTTTCAGTCTTGTCTTTTCCTCATCACATTGCTGAACAGCATCATCGCCGAAAACACTCGCCGAAAAAAATCCAGTCCTTCCGGAAAAACTATATACATATCATAATAATATTGTACATAATATCTACATCGAGTATTATTAGTCACGAACTAGTGCGTTTCGATCTATCGGAAGAATATGTATAATATATAAATAATGATACGAACCATTATCGGTCTGTATCCTGCACTGATTGGATACGAACTATTCACCAGCAATCAGAAAAAAACGTCGAAGTTAAAATTGATTTTCCAAACTGATTTAGAGCGATTTATATTATATTTTTGTCAAACTCTACGTTTGTATCGGCGGTCACCGGATATTATTATTCTGTGCACAACTGAGCATAATATTGTGGATCTTATGCTGACCAACGCATGTGTATATTAAATCTATTTAATTTTACATGATTTCATACAATTTGAACTATTCTTTTGAGTTACAAATAGGAAAACTTTAATAGGTTTTATTTCTAATTAACATTTAATCTGATAGTATAACATAATATCATATATTATTATTTATATATGAAATATGATTATTAAATGATTTAGGTAGGTACTTACTACTTACTAATTAGTATATTAATACGCTTGTTTGGTGTATTATTTGTACTTACATTGAGTGGAAATACTCATTGCAAAATCATGCTAAAATAATTTATAAGAATTTAAAGCCAAGGGTTAGTATTATGTAGTGTATATAACATTTATGACCTAGTTACGATAAAATGCTTATATTATGTTAAATTGTAGAGTATACCTATTCAATAGCTAGAAAGTCGATTGGAAGAAAAATGTATACAGTGTAATAAATAGTAAATATAGCTGGCTCATAAATACTTTTAAATTCAAACTAAAAATACTTTTATTAAGTATGTTCGTATGCAATACGTAAGTTAAGAAAATACGCGTGTCGCCTTCGGTACACCGATTGTATAACATTCAAAATAGTTATGCCTAGGTTTTAACTTTTCCGATTGTTTAACTTCACCTCTATAATCAACAACAAATACAAACTTTTTTATCTATATTATCAATAGCCACAAAAAGATATGATTAAGATATTATGCAAATTGTTGTCTGGTGTAGGAATAAAATATCTTAATTATTGCTCTGAAATCATTTAATTGGTATTTTAATAAATGTATGTACTCTGATAAAATTAAATATCTATATACGCCTTTAAAGTTAAAATAATCGTATCATATTACTATAATTGTATAAAAAATATGAATTATTACAGAAAGATTATTAGATAATAAATATTTTAATTGATTTCGTACAAACACATCATTGTAACAACACTGGTTAATCAAGTTTCAACATTTTTTTTTTCAAGTAACCTGATACACATGTGAAAAATTTAGACGTATACTTTTTTTAATTAATATTACAACAAAAATATAACGACTACTGTAAAAAATAATAAATCATGGCCACATAATTTTCCCACAAAAAGTGTGTGAGAAATGGTTTAATAAAATTAAGAAATTCATAGAGAGCGCACGTCTTATTGTTTTTTTTTTTTTTTTTTGTAATGATTATAATATTTTTCTTCCTCCGATACTATTTCGTGGTGATGGAGATAGAAAATATGAATTCTGCCCTTGGCTCACTTTCCACAATAATCATAAAAAAATCGAAAGCAATCCGATTTCGAAAATCTATGCTAAGATCAAATCTTTGGTACAAATCTTGTGATATTTTTGCGTAAACTAATATAGCTAACTTCTTAATACTGTACACACTCAGATTATTGTTTATAGAATATGAAAATTTGGTTAATGAACTCGATTACAGTAAATTCTGATAACAAGGTCACGTACGATACATAAGTAGTACGTATTATATATATTGTATATAAATATAATATAATCGTATATACGCATTAATTCAATTTAAATGTATATATATTATATAACATGTGATATATATTATATCAGGCGTAAATATAAGTATACAATGAATACAAAAATATACGTTTCAATGACTTTAACGGCTATTTTCCATTACACGTGAACGAATATATTATTTATTATACCTAAACACTATCACGCTAGCAATACGCTCTACCCTGTGATTAGTTCAATACGCCCGCGACTTCGTAGAAGACACACCTGTGCAGATGACTACAGAGTACAGTTAACATACAGACTTCTGAAGGCAACGGTGTCATTAATTGTTGGGAAATAAATTTGTGTTCTCTTAAAATTCTCGAAATTGAAATCAGACTACAAGTTGTGACGAGTTGGAAAAAAACAATAACGCAATAATTATCACAAATACTGAATTACAACAATTTATAATTAATAACTAATAATACTACCGTAATGTACCTATAATATACAATATATAGGTTAAATACCTAAGGGAATAAGATTAGTTTGATTTTTTTATTGCTCAATCAGTTGCAAAGAAAATGTGATTTATTTGAAAAAATCATGACTTTTGCCACAGAAGAAATCGTCGTTAACGATTTTCAATTATTTTTTTACGCTTTTAGTTCGGCTTGATCGTTGCAATTTTTCTAATCACAGTATTCAGCTGCATTATAGTGTGGATATTATAAGTCTTATAATATCTATGCATTATAGACAGAGACACAGAGCATATAAGTTTTTCAGACGTCATTCTATTTTTGCTAGAAAAAAAATCACATATATTGAGACATGAAACATTTATTAATTTTGTGGAATGGAAATTATAGTATTTTTAATTATTTATATACACTATAAGTACTAGGTCTACGGTGTATACATATAAGATATACGTACATAATGTATACGTAAGGTAACTTTGAAATGCGCGTCCCTTTAAAACGAGCGATAAAAATATACACCATATGGAAATAGTATACATATAATACTACCTATATGATATTAAATTATACTTTGTGTACAGTGTTCAGTCTTCGAAGAAATGTTATTTGATAATTATATCAGATAAAATACGTTTTAAAAAAAAAACGGCAAGCAGTATTACATAATGCCATCAACGATAACATGTATTTTAATAATTATTCAAATCACATAGGTAAATTGTTTGTTAAATTTAAACAGTTATTTAAACAATACACGTAGAAAGTGTACAGGGGCTTTAAATGAGATTATGAAAGTAGATATTGCTCAGCTCCTGAACGCGCTCACACTTACACGTCGTATACCTATTACCTATAATAGCATAATGTCATATTATATATTATTGTTATTCAATAGAGTTTTCGAGTTGAGATAAGTTCTAAGGAAATATAAAACGACCTCGGTACATTAATTTTTTTTAGTAATGAAACTAAAATGGAAAATTATGTCATTTGAACTTATATTTTGGTATAAATGAACTATTATTGCAATACCAAATCTCAACATTAAGTATATAGGACATCGGTAGATACCTAAGTGTTCTACATTTTATTCATAACTTTAATGTTATATTTTATGCATAGCCACATATAAGTAGTGAGTCATATATTTTTTAAGATACGATTTGATAATAATATTATAGTACTTTTTAATCAAGTTTCGACACTTAGCAATATCGAATTAACGTTAATATCGTTTTACTTATATACATGTATACAGATTAAGTTTCTTATATTATATTGTATTGTCTATAAACGGAATTTCAATAATCAAATGCAATGTTATGCATGTTTTTCAATGTATAATTGTGACACATTTTAATTTAGTTTAATTTCTAAAATAAATCTAATAAGTATGCATGTTTCAAAATCTTGTTGAAACTTAAAAGTATTACAAAATTAAACTTTTCATTAAATGAAGAAAAATTATGTAGAAAGAAATATTATTATAGGTTATACGTATATATCAACTATTATAAACTACCTACTGGCTACTACTATACACAATATGTTGATAATATCGATGATTTTTTTCATATTTCAAATAAACGATTACAACTAGGTCGGTATTGTAGGTGTTAAAAGATTTTATCAATATAATACATAGTTGGTAGTTACATAATTGGGTGAGGTTGAAAATAGAATTCTGATAGGTATTATAATATAGCAGTAATAGGATACATTACACGATGTTAATTATATAATTTCCTTTTATATTTGCTTACTTCTAAAGTTACTAAAAATATTAAATGTATTGTCATTGTTTTAATTTATATTTAAATAGAATTTGTTTTCTGTGTAAAAAAAACTCGCATTTACGTGTATAAACAGTATAATTTGGGTCAAAATAATCAACTGTGGATATCATAGATTCAGAAATGTATAGAATTACAAAATTGTACTTTATATTTTCATCAATGCAGTAAAAGAGAAAGGAAAATTTTTGGTAAAAATTCTAACTCAATGAATTGGTTCTCGATAAAAGAACATGAATGGTTGCAGAAATAGCTATTCGTGTGATTAGAATAACGACTACCTACCTACTATATAGTTCAAAGACCCATCTAAATTCCATTTCACGACTTCTTGCATTTATATAATTTATAAACACAATAAAAATCATTTGCTCTTTATTTTCTCCTACCAAAAATAATAATTAAACTGATTCGTGATATTACGGGTACCACTGTGTGTTTCAAATGTTTTAAAAATTGGTTGTTAATTATTACCCATTACGTAACAGGTCGTTTGTAATAAATTAAATACACACCTAAGTATATTGTCATAACTTATTATTCAAGTATTCGGCAATTCAAAATAAAACGGTAACATTTTAATATATATATATCCACTATATTTGATTGAATTCAAAATAGATTAACTTTTCAAATCAGTATCTTATAATAATGCAGGTGTCAGTCTAACGTGTGATATACCGAAAACTTGTTTTATGTAATTATGTTGCATATGACGATATGTATTATCCAGAATTAAACGTGATCAGGCATAATCTCGGTGAACATTACGCACGTATTTTATATCACGGTGAACTAACTATACATGCACATAGTAAATTGTTTATGTTTAAATGGAGAAAAAAAATCATCAAAAATGTATTTTGATGTTACGTCTTATTTGTTTCTAAAACAAACTACAAACAACATGAATTAATATTCCTATATTAATACATTAAAAACTATTTTAATAATTGCATCTCATATTATGTTATTGTGCCAACATTCTCCTTTTTGAATCACGTACATGTGTGTAAATCCGAATTTTGAATCGCTGAAATTATTTGAGTGATTACGTATCTTTCTACATTTTTTGGTTATTTAACGTTATTTTAACTGTATATTATAGCAATGGTCATTAGAAGGTACCTACATCATACATGTCCATTACTTACATCGTTAATGACGATCGTCGTCTACATACTATACGATAACACAGATTACAATATTATTATTTTATAGACGTAACGAACATGATTTCATACATCTTAATTAAAATAATTATACTTTGTCCATCGTTCATTTAAAACCATCGAATACTCCTTTCCTTATATTAATGCGTATGTCATATTAGGTAGGTATTTTTTAGTTGGTATTCTAGATGTGTGTAAAATAAGCTACTTACTAGTTACTGCAAGAATCTGAAGAATCAATTTCATAATGCAATGTTTATAATAAAATTATAATGTGGCCATGTTATCCGCCTGGATATAAATCATATAGGCAACTTATCTAACAATTTCGTTTTTCACTTGCCTAGGTACCTCCGTAACTTATTACGTTAATTAATGGTAATAATTCATTATGAACAATAATTATTAATAATTTAGATTTTGTATTGAATAATTATTTGGAAATTGATATATACGTATTTTCCACCCACGTATAGTATTACAATGTTTAATGGTGCAATTTTATTGTATTTACGGTCTTGGACTTTCACTAAGAACTATTAATATCTCATTAATACAATATAGAAACAAAAGGAAAAAGCTAAGCAAATTACTTAATTTATTGTTCACTATTCACATTTAAAACTATGTGAAGTAATTATAATAAGTTATTTCTAACTTGAACTCAAACGAATTTATGAGTTTATTTTAATCGTAAATACAATAAATATAACCAATAAATAATTAAAATTATATACGTTACGAAATATCATAAAAAAAATATGTTTATTAATTATTATATTTAATAACTTATTAAAAACTAAAAAGTATACCTGGAAAAAAGGACTGAAATAAAAATATTTAGAACGTGATTTATCTAATATTGGACACTCGTCTCACATTGCTCTCCTCGACATGTAAGAATGTAGAATAGTGCTGTTATATTATTATTAATTTGAAAAATTTATCGCATTCCGAAAACGATTCTGAGTATGTACTAGTAAAATCATATTTGCCAAGATACTTTAAATATCTGTACAAATCATCGAAATCATTTTTTATCTCAGAGTAATTACTTAGAACATGAAAAACCTTTTCAAAGTACCAAGTATAGTGTGGTAGAACTTGGAAGTCTTAAGGGTGGTTTTGTTATGTACCCGACAAAATAGCCACAGGAAAAAAATATAAATCCAATTCCAATCGGTACGTTCCAAAAAAAGTCTATTTTTTCTTATTTATAACTTAATTTTACGTTACAACAAGTTGACAACATAATATTATATTACCAAAATAACAAAATGATTTATAATAAAATATTCAAAAACAAATATTTTTATTTATGACTCTGTTCTGTGAAATAAAAACGATGATTTCTTTTCCAAATTATAAATGTAAACAAATTAATAAATTAGACAGCCCTATAAAACAACAATAATAAAAACTAGGATATTTCAATGTTTTAATTATTGAATCGTAGCCTGGAGCATATCCGCAATAAACAACTTTGGATTGTTAAATATTATTTCTATTCAAGAGAGATTTATTTAGACAGAAATTAAGTAGAAAGTGTATACTCATTTATATTCAATAATACCTATTAAATTACAGTTCAACAATTAAAAATAATACACTTGGCCTAAACCAAACGATGGAAATAATATTAAGTAGGTACCTACGTTTCTGTCATGTTTCGAGTTTGGAATTAAAATTAATTATACATAATTATTATAAAACGAGTAATTTTAAGTGAACAGTTTACAAAAAAAATAAAATCGAGTATTTAATAAAGTGAGTTCATTCGTGTCATTAATATATTATTATACATTTCTACGCATCATATATATAATACCTATATACCTATATAGAAAGTCATCTGAAGTCGTAAATTCATAATAAGAGAGTTTGATATTATTATATATCTACCGTTTAAAAAATATTCTATTTTTACCGGATTTCAACGTAACAGAAACATATAAATAGTATGATACATATTACATATATACTATATATCTATATACACATACTCAGAGATTATCAATCTTGCAATTTGATTTAAACATTAACTCCAATTTTATGATAGTTCACGTTTAAACAAACAAATAATATTATCGTGCGCACGATAACCATGATGCACAACACTTTCTCCAATTTTTATGATTCTCAATGATGGGCCACCATGGATTTTCTGAAAACATACACATTTTCATAATTTATAATATACATTAAGTAGCTGCAATGTGTAAACTAAATATTATATTACAACCAAAATAAATGAAAACGATTCTCTTTAAAATATTTGAAAATGTGCATAATCTTAAGCTATTCGCAAGTGTCACGTTTTTAAAACTAAACAAATTTTTTTTAATACAACACGTATATTATGTTTAACTGTTTTGAGAAGACTCTATGTAAAAATTATAAACTAAGTATACCCTAAAGTTTTTTTATTACAAATTACGTTCGTTTTGTTTTTAATCGACCACCAAATGTGCCTAGTTAGCATGATGTACAGGCATTGTCGGCAAGTTGTATAAGTATTCAAATTTATTGTTTATGCTTAAGTTCTGGTCCAACAATTAGCGAAGTGGTGACATTTTTTGACACTAAGCACACGTCAATACGTCATATCATTATATTAACCACATAAGATAATCACTGAAATATCCGTTCAATTAAAATTTAGATAATATTATATAATTAAGATTCTACTATATTACTTAGGCAGTACTCAGGAGTTACACTTCCATACTAAGGTGTTTAATCCAAATCGAACGTCAACGAACCTTTGTACCTTTTTTTTTTTCCAGTTTAATCGAGAGCCGGGGAACTGTTGCTCACATTGCTTCTTTTCTGGCCCCCATCGTTTAAGGTACCTTTGTACCTAGACGCTTACACAATGGAGAAATGCGTTACACAATTATTATTTTACTTATTAACACCTAATATATTATATTATATTCTATTGGTACAATCTATTGATCATTGGTACCACTAAGGGGGTGCAAAAAGTCTTTAGCACTCCCAAGTTCTAATTTAGCACCCCTTGTTTTTTTAGGTCTAACTACTATCATATTACTATAGTGAAATACCATAAATTTGATGTTTTTAAAATATGAAATATTATAGCACCCTACGTTTTAGAGGTCTAGTTGCGTCTATGCTATTGGTACACATTCTAAATATTGTAATATAGTCGGAGGTATACCAAACGAAAAAAAAAATTTCACGGAGAAGTCAACATCTTATTTCCAATTAACATCCACCTAAACTATACCCCGTGCGCGCTATCTTATACAGTTGTAGCCTGTTATATAAATATTAAATACACACAGTTTTATAATATTTATTATCGCACGTCACACGGAAAATGCACATCATGTAACCAATGTAATATATACGTGTCAACATGAAATGTCTAATACGCGCGTCTCATGAGGATATAATAACGATAACAAACGGCTCGGATCACTTATTATATTGGCGTGGCACTGCTGTGGCTCGTCGTCACACGAAAGTGAAATCTTCCGTGACCAGAATATTGAACGATTTTCGTCCTATAGATATAGGTGTACAATGTGTTCCGATATAACTAATAACTATATAAGTGACAAATATAATAATATATTATATATAATATATCGATATAATATGATGTATATACGATTTACGATAACACACACGCACAATACGCGATTTCGATAATTACGTAAAAAATAAAATGTTTATAATAATATCTAATACACAGTATATTATTGGCGCGCGCGTGTGTGTGTGTGTGTCTTTTTGTAAACGAAAATGCAGACAACGGAAAAATACCGAAACCGTAGGACGCCACTCGGGTATCGATGGAGAAAGTTTATGCTTTCTTCGTTTTTCTTGAAAACGACAAAAATCCTTCTCACCCCTTTCAATATAGCGGCGACGGTAGTCCTATACATTATGTACATCACAAAATTCAAAATTGTATATTTTATTTCGTTTTATATATAGGTACGA
This sequence comes from Metopolophium dirhodum, assembly GCF_019925205.1. NCBI lineage: Eukaryota > Metazoa > Arthropoda > Insecta > Hemiptera > Aphididae > Metopolophium > Metopolophium dirhodum. The sequence continues at coordinate 7,784,046 of NC_083561.1, read as the reverse complement.
TCATTGTTTCACTAATTTACGTATGAGTAATGTGTGGAATATACGTTATAAACGTGTAAATATGTGATATACTTAAGTGTATTTTATTGTCCTAAAGCGCTGCCGCCGAGCGCACTCACTCGTGCCGTTTAAACGGTTTTACGTAATATTTTTCGTCCGACTGGTTTGTTCGGATGTTATAGTTTCGTTTCGCTTTTCGCCGCCGCCGCCGCCGCCGCCGCTCTCTCGGAATTGACGAAATTCACCGCCGCCGGACTTGGGAACAATGATAGATATTATAATATTATAACGTAAAACGTAAACCGTTTGGGACCGTGCGATGGCAAGAAGATCCGGACGAAACGATTTACATTGTCCGAGAGGAGACAGAGCCATATTAATAATTATAGTCGGACTTTTTTTTCTTTCCTAAATTACCCACTGAAACTACAACAGGTAAATGGTAATTATAATACGGTGTAAACGCCGCGTATCAACCATCCGACTGCGTTTTGATGTGCACGTCCGGCCGGAAGTCAATGTTGTGTATGCTATATATAGTCTTATACTATATAAGGCTACGCCCGACTGAAGTTTATCATAGGTAAGGAAATAGGCATTAGCCGTGTATATAAATATAATATATATATTTATACAGGGTGATTCTTTGAACATCGAACACTCATATTAAAGTATATAGGTATCTTTACTTTTCTTTATAGTGTGGTTTATTTTTAGAAAATTAAGGATTCAACATTTATATATTGCCATTATGCGTTTTACCCTTACGATTGTACTGATGAATAACCACTTCAGATATTTTGTTATTATTTTTAAACGGTAAGTTAGCTTGAGTTTAGATAAACGCTAGCATATACACCATGTTTGTCAATCGCTATTATAAGGGTACTGCGATCACTATTGATTGCGTAGATGCGCAATGACGTGAATGAAAATAACGAAAAATTTAAATTAAATATTTAATATTAAATAATTCAAATAATTCTACAATAAAAATAAGGGAACACACATTTTGAGGGGTACATGTTTTCCCTGTTTCTTTACTCTTTATTTAAACAAAAAATGCTTGTAGCTTTAATTATTTACCTATATAATGCATCATCATTCAAGATACTTACAAAATTATTCTGCTTCAGGTTGCTTTTTATATATCAAAAGCCGCGATTATGCGAGGTTTATCAACAAATATCACAAGGATGGAAAAAATAAGGCAATAATGTCAAAATTTATGTTTACACAATAATATAGGTAGGTATATATTATGTATCTTAAAGTTTTGATAAAAGGTATGTAATACTAGTCGAAATTCTATGGATGTTAACTGAAATAAAAATAAACATCCTGTGTACGTGAAACAATAAAATATTAAATTGTCTACAAACAATAATTTGATTCCAAACGACTTGCGCCAATCTCCGCACAAAATAATTATAATAATATTATAGACTTGTATTATAGTTGTATACACGCAACTGTTTTTATGGTCCGTTTATTGCGCTGCAGACTTGCTATATAGTGTTGACCTAGGACACGCGCATAATCCCTCGTATAATAATTATATATGTATGTACGTTATTAAATATTCATTATATTATGCGAAAACGTTATTTACGACGCGTTTACGGCTGTTATAATAATTTCTAATTTGTTCTTCTCTCTGTATATACCAACATATTCTTCCGTAGTTATATATATATTATACTTAGTGTTAATCTTTATTATAGCATAGCTCCAACACTATAATATTCACTATACCGATTTCTCTAACTCACGGGCACCCGAATTTATTCTTACCCGTATTATCTCAAATATTACTATTACAAATATTACTACGAATATTACTACAAATATTACTATTACTAACCTAACAAAAATCTGACGTAACATACATTTATAACTTAAAAGTATAGGTAGGCATGTGTTTTGGTTTTTAAAAGTACGATACCATCATTAACCACGAAGACGATTAAATAATAATAAATTATGTTTTCCAAAATATGTTGTCTATATTTTTAACCTTTACTTTTCTTTTAAAAAGATATAAGTTCGGTTATTCTTGTCTTATTCACCTACTAATTATTAGTTTATACTTTGCGATAATCATTTGTGTAAAGATGGAAAAAAAATTAAGTGGACGCTATACCACTGTCTTACTCACGTAAGACACAGCAAATTTTCATTTACTAGTTTCAATAGTGTGCTAAAGTTTTAATATTAGGGTGAATTGACCTATTATCATACTTTTAAGTAAGAACATTATCTGAGCTTAAGCGCCGGAGATTTTTCAATATTTTAATTTTCAAGCGTGATATTAGCATTTTAAATTTGTAATATTTCACATAACCATATCTCGCTAGAAAATTAAAATATTGAAAAATTCCCGACGCTTATGCTCAGATAATTTTCTTACCTCAACATTTAGTAGTAGGTCAATTCACTCTAATATCAAAACTAACAGCACACTATGACACTATGCCATTATTAAAAGTAGCTAATAAAAGTTTGGTATGTCGTAGGTGTGTACGACGGAGACAACAAATTAATGGGTGTCGTCCTCCTAAGAGGTGTCACAAAAAAAAAATTAAAAATACAAAATTTGTTAGTCATCACTAGGGCTCGGAACTTAATGCACTTAAAAATTACTAAATATGCATACACGTATGCGCTTAAAATAGTACAAATATTCTCCAAAAATATGCACTTATATTTAATTATTTTACACAAAATTTTCATTTGCACAAATATTTTTTTAATTTGTAAATAAATAAAAGCAAAGTATAATAAAAATAATATATATTTTTATTTTTAATCATAATTTAAATAAAACAAAAAAATAAAAAAATAAATGAAAAATGTTCCTTGAATAAAAAAAAGCACTTCTGTCGAGTTATATTTATATACCTGAAATACATAAATACAAATTAGAAAAACCACCAGGCACCTGCCTAATTAAAAAGTATTTTAATTAATAATTAAAATGCATTAGATATAATTTTGTTCCTACCTTCAAAAGTGTTATATTGTTAGTTTTACTAAACTTTTTTTGATGTTTTCAAAATTGAAAGATCGCCGATTATCCACGAGCAAAGTTTTGTACCTTGAAAAACTGCGTTCAACATCGTAAGTAACATCGTATAGTTCACGTAATTCGGTGCATATTTGAAGTAAGTAGTATCGTCACCGGTCAAATCATCAGGAAGACCTTCCATTGAACTTTCTTGTCCACTTAATATTTTAGGAATATTAAGTATTGCTTTAAATCCACAATTTTTTTCCAATACATTATTGAATTTTTGAAATACCGCAACACTGATTTCACCCTCACGGTCGTTTAATTTATTTTGGACATATTTAACTGCAGATAATGCTTCGGATAGTGAAATATATTGTGTTTAAAGTTTCGTAATATATTCCGGTATAAATCCAAAATTTGAATGTATGTATACTAAATTAGCTTCCATTTCGGGTTCTTGAATTAACTGTTGAGCTTCTTTAACAGATATTGCATCTTCAGCATTAAGACTTAGTAATACTCTACGTATATCCTTATAATATTTGCAGTAATAGGAAGCTACCATTATATCCATGTACCCCATATAGTTAATATTGGCTCTGGTGGAAGTGGTATGGCTGGTGCTTCATTTTTAAATACTAAAACACGTGAAGGAGCCTTTAAGAACCCCTGTTTAACCCTGGAAATAAGTTTATCAACTTTCTTAAACTTTTCCCGTACATTTTCGGCTACTCAATGAATACCGTGTGCGAGACATGTTAAGTGTATCATTTTAGAATACACTAATACAGTGATTGAAGTGTTCGCCCAGTTGTCACAAACAATAGGACGTCATCATGACGAATTCTGTTTGGCCAGAGGACGAACATTGAATGATCAAAAAGTTTTACTATCGTTGAATAATTTACTTTTTCCAGAACTTCGGTTGTTAGCAAATAAGTTTTTCCCGGTCCGTCAGTATTTAAAGTTCCCATTATAACGTTAGCTACATATCTTCCTTCAGAGTCTGTTGTTCCGTCTTCCATCGATCGACACCCATATTTTATTTACTTTAATTTGTTCTCTTATATTTTTCATTGTTTCTTCAAATATGTCATTGACATAAGTTTTGCGTAGTGTCGAGTCACTAGGAATTTCTCTTGGCGTATACTTTTCTAAAAATGATTTTAATTGAGGATTACTTATTTTGTAAAGTGGTACAATAGTCAATAATGCTTTACACAAATCGGGTAAAAAAAGACACTTTTTCGGAGTATTAGTTTCTAGCTGTTGAATTTCAGAATTTGTGTTTTTTTTTTTTTCTAATAGCCGTTCGTCTATGTTTCTCAGTGTTAACGTGTTGAGTCACTACAAATTTTCGACCACTGTTAACCTTCACTTCACATAACTTACAGAATAAAATACTTCCATCGGTTTTGAATATATCCGTACCATATTCTAAAACAAAACTATTCAAACGATTTGTCGCAGATTGTTTGGTTTTCGGCATAATGAAATAAAAATAATATAAGTAGGTAATTGAAACAAGAACAACGACGCGAAGAACGCTCAACAGGTAACACGGACGTATAAGTCGGAACTAACAAAAATATCTAAACGGTAGGTCTATAATGCCATTAACAATAATCATTAAGTTATTTTCCTAGAAAAGTATATATAGAAAATCGTCGTATTTCGATAGCAGCTGTTTCTATTTTAGATTTGTATATATTCTATTTTATAAAAAGATATATAGATAAAGCTAGCTGTAGTTGTAATTTATAAATATATTATATTATATTAATCAATAGGGGAAAAACATTGTTTTTAATGTTTCCGTTATATTATATTAATCAATAAGGGAAAAACATTGTTTTTTATGTCAAATGGAAATTTTAAAAATAAAATACAAGGATATCTAGTAAGCCAGTAAGGTCTCTCAATATGAATGTATATATTTTTTTATTTACAAATTTTCATACTGAATCTCCATAAATTATAAAATATGCTCTTAAAAAAATTGTAAAATTAAGAAATATGCTCTAAAATCTAAAAATCACTAAATAAGCAAAAATATGCACTAAAAACTTTTGATATGTTTTTCATAGCGTCTTGGAGTTTCGAGTCTTCGATTCAATGGTACTATTTCAAAGAATTTATATAAACGCGTGCGGTTATCTACGATTTTTGTTACATCAGATAAGATAATAATATTATCATTATTATAATAAAAAGTTTATTATTGTATTCGAGAAATCGAACGTCCTACCAATGCGTGCACACATAAGCTGTTCTGCCCGGAATATCGTATCCGGTATTTTCCATTCGGCTCATCAGCAACACCACAATTTAGTGCTCCAGAAGTCCAGTGCCGTCCGACTGAGAATCGGATAATTGCGTATATATACCAATAATACTATAATATCAATGAAAGTCTGTCTGAACAAAGCCACTGTCCGTACTCAGAATCCATGGTATATGATGTATATGCTGTACGATGTATATGCTGCTGTTCGGTATGTCCGATTATAAAATTATTACTGTTATCGTCGTTATTAACTGGTGTGATATTTTTTTGTCCGTATAGAAAACACTTTTTTCCATACGATGTATTCACAGTCGCATGATAACATTATTATGTTATAATATGTTTATTAGGTACCTATTGTTACATAATATATATTATATGTATACTGTACACAGGATTTCACAGGAACGAAAATGTCTCATTGTATTTAATATTTTTGTGCAATTTATTAATATTCATTATAACTTAACAATATTATATAATATCATATTATAATTTATAATGATCTGAAGGAAGTCAAGTAACTAACAAGTTAGAAACACGTACGTGTTAGAAACTTTTCGAACGAGTCAAAATAAAGTCAAATTAAAAGGTTAATCCGATCGTGACAGTGACATTATTATCTATATAAAATAACATACAAGTACTGTATATACAATTAAAACAATTCGTATATTTTCATCACGAGATAATCAGCAGTATTAACTATATTAACATTTATCACCGTATACATACACGCACAGGGACTGGCAGTCTTCATAATTTTTTTTTATATTTTATATCTGGACATCTGGTACAAATATATATTATATTATATTTAATTTAATACCATCAGCACGTGCCACGTTAGATCAAATTTGTATTATTAAAAGAAGTATTATTTTTTTGAGTTGTAATGAAAATATGTAATGAAATAGATAAATTGTAGAAATCATAAATACATCACAAAAAATATCAAATTACTGTCATTCTTTGTAGACGTGTAGTAATATTAAATTTCCGATCAAAAACACTACGCCTACGGTCCGTCATTAAAAGTCATTTTCACCTACACCACGCACGACCATCCTAACTGCTTAATGTTTTTGACACTACGGCTGTATTGTAATCTATGGTAAGGCGAACTTCACGGCCAACGGCCAACACGACTTAACTGACCAACAAAACAAGTATTTAGTACAATTTTAGGCGTTTTCCGTGATCCAGTTTTTGCCTCTAATAAATATAATCAGATTTTTGTTTTGGTTCATACTTCGTATAATAATCGTAATGTGTACAATGTGTACATATTATAATATGTATCTATAGGTAGGTACATATGTTGAACTAGTTTTTTTACGTTTCACAAATTCCATTAAGATGTGATTTTGATTTGAATACTTTATGTCTATATGTATAGTCATAGTAGTAATAGTAGTGTCTTATATAGTTTATTTGATTTCTTCATTAAAATAAGTGTTCTTTTTATCTGATCAAATAGAAATAAAATAAATATAGAAAAGACGGTTTTTTTTAATACAATATGTAATTATTATCACATTGCGTTAGTGTTCTAGTTCTATCTAACGGAGCTTGCACCAATAATGACTTTAATACAACAGCTGTATGTATATTGAACGAGCCTATATTATTTGGTGTTTTATTCAAATGTTATCAAATCTGGACATCTGGGTGTGCGCATAATTGTGTAGGTATTGAAAACAAAAACACGAGTTTCATAATTTTAATTAAAATTTATTATTTCAAAAAACAGATTGCTGGTGAATGAAATATGAGTGGTATGTTTTGACTTTATAGTAATATAATAATATAATTTTATATCTGTACAGCTTTTAATTATATACACTGATTACTGAACGTGATTTGTTTCATAACAAGTTATTTACTACTTATTTGGTCCAAATAATTATTTACCAGTTCGTTTTATTTTTTATCAAATTAGTCGATCTCGTATGTCCCGTGTTACGCTCGACCCATGTTATTATTATCAATATTTATCATACTATAATATAGTCCTGTTCTTTAACCATCTATTTGTTTTAATCGAATTTAAATTTAAAACTAAAAATATACAACTACCAATCACCATATCATTGTTGTCCGATTAAATTAATTTTGAAACCCAAAACTAAATAGATTCTATTATGGTTTACGACGGTAATGAACAAAAAATGTAATCCAAGGCCATATCATCGATACGGATCTAATGATCTATAATAGTGACTACGTGCACGATATACAATTGTTACGTAAGGTCTCATCATATACAGTTACAATGGCTATTCAGCTATTGGCTACCAACTGGTCCCGATAAAACGTGCTTTAATATTTATGACCATACACCATCAGAAAACAATTGATTGTAACTCTGAAATAGATTTTAAAAAATAATAATTAGATAACATCTAGTTTATTGTTTTAATATTATTGACACTGATCTTAATCCATATTTGTTTTTGTTTGACGCCCGTGTAATTTGAGCTTACTTATTTAGTTCATCGATTACATATATTACTTATTGGTAACTATCGAACCAAAATCATCGAAACGGGTGATATGTACAAAATAATGTTTATATCATTATATATAATATACTGCAGTGTAATTCAATTTTGAAATTAATTATTCAAATTAATTCTGTTTTTGAAATTGCTGAAATGTTCTAGCTGAATTTTCCAACGGTGGGCATATTAATACGAATACTGGGGGGACATATACATAGAAATATAGAATTATTATAATATGAATAATCTAAATTTAATCTAATTAATATTTGATATAGGTACCTTATATAAATTATAATAACGTTTACTTATATTTCCAAAATAGTTTAATAAGTAGTACCTTAGTGCCTAAGTAGTCCATACGAACTACTTTGTAAACTATTTGTTTATATACTGTAGCAGATAAAGACATATATTATATTATGCAGTATGCTTTTTCAACGTATATGTAATATGTATACGACACATACGACATAAGCCGTTGTTTGTAAATTGAAATTTTCATAATAAACTCATATATTATATTATCATGTGTGTATATATTTATGGTACACGGATCTCAGGTATTGTCGTTTCACATGTTACCTGCAGGTTGTTAATATTTACTAAACGGCGAACATTGTGGGATTAACAATGAAAATTCACGATTACACCAAACTTGTTCACTTTTATAGACCAAATACCATGTACTTGACGATATAAGAGCAGAATGCATAATTATTACATAGAGATTACTTTAATATTATACAGCATGTCAGCATAAGTATCACGTGTGTCGTAACAGTTTTACGAAAAACAGACATCAAATGCGTTTCTCGTACCTACGTGTAGAATAGCAACAAAATCACAAGTCTTTTAGTCTATTCGTTTTTATCCTCGAATTTCTAATTTCAAACGCTTATAATAAAGATTGAAGGCATCCGCGTCTAACGACTAACAATAAATAATAATATATTTACTATTTAGGAATTAGATGTAAGCACTAAACATGTAATGTTTTTGACGAAATAATCGAATAGGTAGTCGATAATTGAATACACATTACATGAGTAATAATTTTGGTGCAAATTACTAACACTGTTTTCGGCTACCTACTACGGTGGATGGTGGTGCAAATTACATGACTTTATTTTGGTGCAAATTACAGACTTACGGTATGTGATTATGTGAACGAAATTTCTAAACTTCCTGCAGGTAGGTACTTTTATCACAGGGTGAGGATGAGAATATAAATAGTTGAACGATTTAAGTAATTAAAGTTGAAGATACGTATTTTATTAATGTATTATTAAATGTATTCCTCGCTGACTAGATTAACAAATGTTTAAGCAGGGGGGAATTGCATGCAAGTATCAGATATATCGTGATACTCAAATTACACGTACTCACATATACATACATACATGCATATTAATATTTTAATATATTGAAAAAATATATATATAAAGTTACGTAACGGTGAATCATGTGTGTGTAGCGGCAACAATTATCAAGTAGATTTTGAACATTTTCATGTAGGTACCTACATCAAATTGAAATTCAAACGAGTTTCTGAGTTTTTTTTTCTTTGTGTACTAATAGAATAATACTATAATAGGTCCATTATAAAAGCATGTTTAGAAAATATGTGGACTATGATGATTTAAAAATTATTTAGTAGGTAATTGATATTACATTATTAGTTATTACTTATTACTATATGTCTATATTCAACTATGAATATTATGCATTTTTTTTAATTGTCCGAGTATAATAAATAATAACTAATAAGTGTAGGGATAAGTTAAATATTAATTCATCTATTTAATAGTTTTATAGAACCATTTTTAAAGAATATTATCCTTAGTATAGTAATCATTTTAATATCTCTGAAACTACTGTTTAAAATTTTGATTTAGATTCATCGATATTTTTAAAAATTGCATAATAATTATTATAGTAAAAAATATCAGTTTCATTTGAAAAATTGCGTTGTATAATATTGTATCCGCCTCAGGACTCTCCTCGAATGATGTAGAAACTATAGATACTCTAAGCATCTGAACAAATTGTCATTAAATAACTGTATATAATTCCAAATATTGGAATTTGCAAAAATTCACTAGGAAAAAATGGTGGTTTCACTAATGAGAAATGTCTAAACAAAAATCGGTGGGAGAATATTATACGTCACAATACTTTATCAGTATATAATTTTGGTCTACTGCAGACTATACCAATAGGCACCTGCATAAACGTCCATCAATGAGCCGCAGAGTGCAGTTGCACAATATGTAATAATGCATAAATATTATATACACAAATATGCAACACACACGCACGCATAGTCCGACGCATCTATACATAGGTTATATACGCGTATATTATGCGTCGACGATTGTGCTTTCGTATCTATTATATTATATGTAAATAGTCTCGTGCATCGAGCGTTGGGTTTTCACGTCCGGTAAAAAAAAAAAAACGCGAGTTGTAAAAGCTCGACACCTCTGCAGCTAGCGGGAAATTCGCACGGATGAAGGTCCGAATGGACGTGGGTACGAGTGTATGGACGATTTACGGTCGCGTCGTGTAGTTAAACGTGCACTTACACAATATTATATATATATATATATATATACGTAATATAAGCGTATATAACATAAATTAATGCGTATTATATTAATATCGTTGGCCATTGTGCGGCGTGAATCCGAGATCCGCGAGACCGGACGAATGCGAACGACCGCGGCGTAACGGAAAAGCACATCCGGTCGGAAACAGGCGCGAGCGCGAGCATTCGTCTTCGTCAACTGAGTGCGCACGCACGCGTCCTATATACGTAACACAATAATAATATTAATGTAATATTATAAATAATTGTAATATAACGTTTCTCGTTAACGAAACACTCGCACCGTGATAAAACTAATAATAGTAATAACATAATATTGTGTACTATAAGTCGTATTACCCGCGTGGCATGTATGTTATACATATTATCATTATTATTATTATTATTATTATTATTATTATTATTATTATGTACACGCGCGCGAGCGAGCGGTGTGTATAATATACATTATTATATTATTATCATTATAATTGCGACCGTTTCTTCAATTCATCGAACGTATATAGTAATTATAATTGACAAGTGTGTACACGGTGCACAATATATTATACCGGTATTTATGTATACATACTACTATAATACGTGTTGTTATATTATATATTATTATTATATACATATATTATGTTTACACTTAACACCGCGTGAACGCGCAATGATTTATGGCGAGCACACACCTGTTATACATTAAATACCTGTTCGAACTGTAGCTGGTACCTACTTTTAATTGACCGCGGCCGGACGTCCGAATAGACATTCGGCGGTACCTGCACACGCTGTCCCGAGGCCTAATGAAATCGTCAAAAAGAGGAAGTCGCCGACCGAGCCCGCTATGAAATGATAATAATATATTGTGCATATCTATTACACATTCCGTATACACGTCGCGTCGCTGTACAAACGATTCGTCTATAATCTATATAATATTATATATTATATTATAATGTTCTGCTCTTGTACGACTAAGCGGAGGGGAAAAAAATGAAAAATAAATCGTTTTTATATATAAAACAATTAATATTTATTTAAAAAAAAATACATACTATATGCACATAAAACGTGTGTTTTAAATTATAAATACGCTACATTATGTACTATAAATACAAATAATAATTATATTAACATTAAATAAACACGAAAAAGATCAAATCAAATATTGCACTTCGTTACAAAGACTATAGTAATGTCCTAAATCTAAAATATTATATGATACATAATAATAATTAAAAATATTTGGTTGCACTAAGGTGTATAATATATAATATAATAATTGCGTATAGTGTTTTGTCCGACCAACGTTATTAATACCTATATTATGGTTCGTTTGCGGACATCTTTTTTGATTCGAAATATAATATATAGGTAGATTGCACAGTAGAAAAATCAAATAGCTCGTTTGGGGAAAACGTTGATATGTGAAGTGACGGCGAGAAGACGCATAACTCGACCGATAGAGAAAGCTAATATGAGTACCAAGTACGTGTTATTTTTATTATACATGCGGTTTTTTTATCTGAAAACTGGACTTTGTAATATATTGACTTCTCGTAACGCGAGGATAATTTCGTCTGTTAAAATAAAAGTATAAGCAACGCGATTTCGTACTTATAAGTTATATTATGATACATTATTTAGATAAGGCGGAAGGTAGGCTTGTGCCGTAAGCAAAACAAATCTTATCCTTACGATTAGGTCGGGGGATGGCGGGGAAAGAGGGAGTACTGTACACGCGACAATAATTATAAATTATTATTAATACGAGCAAAGTCTAAAAAAAATATCTTTTTTGGCAGGAAGACGGGGTACATATACAATAATATGTATGTAATTATTGAATTAAGCGTAATAGTTGTAGTCAGCGTACAGAGGTTGGCCGCCGTTGTTGTCCGCAGGTTCGTATTTGAGCAGAGTGATTGGCGTGGGCGACGCCGAAGGTCGGTCGGACGTGGCGTCAGCCGCCGCCGTGGCGTTGTCGGCCGGGAACAAAACGGGACCGGACTTGGCCGAGTCTGGAGTCGGCGACGGTGATGGGGACGGTGCCAGCGATTCGGCGTCGGGCGTCACGGCCGACGCGTAGTAATAATACTCGGGAGCGGCTTCGGCTTTGGCTTGGACGTCGTATTCGGCCGGCGATTCGGCGTAATACTGTGGAGCGGCGGCGGCGGCAGGGGCAGGGGCAGTGTAATATTTTGGAGTGGCTGTGGCTACGTCGGAATCCTGAAGCAGACGGTTCGGGTACGCCATGTAGTTGACGGCGGCCGCAGTGGCCGTTGGTGAAGACTTGCCGTAGAAGCCGCGGTACAGAAGGGGCGGTGGGTACTTGGACGGCGGCGCCTGCTTGTAAGCGACCAACGCCGGCTTGTGCTGCTGGGGCACCTGGTACGCCGCAGCCGGCTGCTGTGCCAGCGGTTGTTGCTTGTAAATCTGCTGCAGCGATAGTTGTTGCTGTTGCTGTTGGTGGTGTTGGACCTGCTTTGGTTGCTGGTGGTGTTGGGCGGGGTGAACGTTGTGGCCGCTCTTGGACACGACCGCGTTGAACCCGTTATGGCTGTCGGCCGTATAATCAACCGTCCGTATGGAACCGTCCGGCTCCATCAAGCTGTACGACCCTTTGACCACGTCGCCTTCCCGCTTCTCCCATTGGCTCTTCAGGTCACCCGTGTGCAAGTCCTTGACGCCGTAGTTGAAATGATAGTTGGGCTCACTCTGTGAACACAAAACACGATGTTGACGTATGAAGACGGTTGCAAACGCCGCGTGATACATATAATAAATTAAAGTAACATAATATTATACTACGTCACGTCATAATCATTATTAAAAACACGTGCTGCTGAAAAACTAGTCTGAAATATTTGTTAGTGGCTTCTGCAAATAGTTACTATCGCGTATACCTATTATTATGTATTAACGATGACCGTACACCGCGAATAACGACGCATGGAAACTATACGTCCGTCATCGATGGATTCATTAGATGGGTGCCCAAACGAGATTTACAGGAAACCAGCTCCGCTCGCGCACGTGTATACTTTTGATAATAATATAATATTATATGTACACGAGCCGTTCGCTTCCGTTGTGCAACAATACGCGGCGCTGCGGGTCTATATAATATAATATATGGTATGTATATACTGCACAGGTATAATTAATGTACCTATAATATTATTATAATTGTTATTTGGTCGTCGTCGATACGATGCGTATAATTTTATACTTATACGACTCGCCGATACGTTTGAAAACCGCCCCGCACGCGTTTCGTGTTATAAGCTAATTACAATTTTGATCTTGCAGCATTTGTTGTCTATCCGTTGTGAAACGAGCGAGTACACTCGCGGTCCGGCGAAGGACGTTGTGTTCGGGGGCGCGCGCGTGACGAAACAAAATAAATTCCACACAATATAGGTAGGTACACGGAACCCGTACGCTGCTATTTTTTTTTCATAGTGGCCTGGGCCAATCGCTCCGATTTTATGCGTCTATATTTTACGCGTGTAATGCATACCTACGGCATGAGAAATTCCAGAAATATAGTTATAACCGCTTATAACCATAGACTTAATACTCTTAAGGTCTATAATATGCTCATAACATAGGTATAAAATATACGTTCCGGAGTGTGGTACAAGGGGATAAGTGGTCACCGCTCGGTCGGATCTATATAATATGCGCAATGTCGCCTAGTAATAACGCGTATGTACGCGGTTCAAGCGGTGTACACAGAAAAAAAAAACAATAGGGCGCGACCATCGTCGCCGTGGCCCTGTCAAGACAAAAACAAAATAATGATATACCTAAAATGGTGTATGCGTGTGTGTATATCACGATAATAAAATAAGTAGGTACTTACGTAATATTCGTTTGGATCGTGAACGGAATGACCCGCTCGCGCGGCCACGGCGGCAGACAACAGCAACAGCGCCGGCAGATACGTTACGATGACCAACATGATGACTATACGGCGGAGGGAGGTGGCTGACGTACTAAAGATCTTGAGACGGTGACGGAAAAAAGGTCTGCGAAAAACACGCGAGAAACGACCGTTCAGACAGAGCTTTAGGAATTACATTACTTATAATATAATATCGTTTAATTATTTTTATCATTATATCGTTATCATATTATTATAGGTTTTACCCGCAGTATAAAAAACAATATTTATAAAAGTATTATGTAAATGTGTGTGCGACTTACGAGTGTAATGATATATTAGTCATTTACGGTCTGTTTGTTCGCGGACAGCTGACCGCCGCCGACCGTGCGACGATAAGTTCGAGTTTAAATACGCGTACGGCATTAATGGGGCTCTTAATGCATTATACATACGTACGCGCGTATATAATACTACCATAGTAGTAGTAAATACATATATATATACATAATATTGTATCACATGATTAAAAACAGAATGCACGGCGGAATATCGCGACCGCTTTATTTCGTCGCGAGTTTAATGCCGAGTTTTAGAGGACATCTCACACACGTACAGTTGTCTCCGTTAATACAAGGGCGTAACATTACAGCAAATTTATGTTCAGCAGTTCAGCTCGTTTAATATTGGAGTGAATTTACCCGTTATCAAACTCAAAGTTAACGACATTTTTTTTGGTCTGCCAGAGGTGTTTTTCTGATATTTTAATTTTAATTTTTGATACGAAATATAATATAGGTAAGCATTTTTTATTTCAAAAGTTTTCACACACACTCACACTCACTTGCTTCGAAATCAAAATGTCGAAAAAACACTTGTGACAAACCAGACAATAATTATTGTCGTCGCCTTACCCGTTACCGACCCTTAATTATTTAATAACAAGTAAATACACACACACGATACACTGCTCAAAGCTTCAAACACAGATAATGTTCTTATACCCGTGGGTTTCATTATAATGTAGGTCAATTCACTCTTCATAATGTTAATAAGCCGTAACAACACAAAATTGGAAATGCTGAACGCAATTGATGTATTTTCACGTTACCCATTCATCAGACGGAGACGACAACACGCCCGGGTGCGACGCGTCCTCTAATAAACGCAAAATAAAAACAAACCGTCTTCGAACACGTCTGCCGCGTGCGCGCCCGATATAATAATATGTATCATGCGGTGCACATTAAGCATCACAGCCGCGCGGTATAAATGGCGAGCGCGCGCTACAATAATATTCGTCACGGTCGCGTTGGTAATACAGGCACGTCCCGATCGGATAAGTTTATTGTAATATATTATATTATTATTGTATTATTATGCACACTCGTATATTATGCGTTTTTTAACCGTCGTAGTTTGTCACGCCGACGTGTCGTCGTCGGTCCGAGACGATATTTTTTTTTCAAATCGTTCCATATAATATAATATTATTATATTAACGACTGTAGTGAGTTATACACCAGAGCGCTGCCGCGGCCGTCGTCGGATTTTTACTGCCAATAATAATAATTATTATGCGTACAAGAGATGTTGGTCACGCGGATAACGCCGCGCCGTCGTGTTTTCGACTCCAAACGGATATAACAACATCGTTTATACGATTCATACAACTGTTATTGTATACAAATACAATACAGTGTGTACAAAGGTGGATATTGACTATAGTTAAAAAGTTCGTTTTTTTAAACTTACCTCGATGGTAGGTAGTCAAAGAATCTATTGTAACAACTTAGCTTTTATCATTATTATATTGTATTTTATTTTACCTGTACGCGGGGACCTATTCATACTATATTAATATTGTTGCCGATAAAAACGTTTCAACTTTAATCTCATTTATTTCATGTTTCGATATTCATAGCCACAACAGCTATAATAGATATTATGACCATCGTCTATAATTTGGCGTATTCCCGGACACCAGTATTATTTTATAGCGCATGTATATCCTGTATACATAATACAGTACAAGTAAGCAAGTTAAATATAATATAGGTACCAATTCAAACCTGATCTCAGTGTTATTATTTTTTTTTTCCAATTAAAATAAATCGAATATTATAACTTTTATGAAATGTCAAAGAATGATATATATGAAACAAAATTTAAATTACAATTTGTACGTAAGTATATTAGGTAAGTACACAGATGTATACTGTATACGGTTTCATTTTACTTAAATAGTAAAATGTTATGTAAATCCGAAACTGTCATAAACATGAAATGTTCACTGGAATTTGACATGTCTCCAAAGATAAATAAGTTTATAATGACTATCTAACGTGAATAAATGATCTTTTATCGTGTTTACCGTTACAAATCGATACGTTCCTCGCAGGAGGAAAATAATATATAATGGCATAAAAAAACTACCGCACATGATGGATGGATCGAGCATAATTATTATGTCCGTTGCATGGGTATATTATTATTATTATTATTATTATCTAATTGAACCAACAAAAATGTATTCGTTGGCACATAAACACAAAATAACGAGGTGTCGATGACATCCGGAATAATTTTGTCTATATAGTGAAAGTGCTTCCCTTCGTGGATATGTATGTATATAATAACGTACACACCTATATAATATATATATATAACAAGAGCGACGGAAATAATCCCAAATATCATTGTGAAATATCATAATAATTGTGGGCCATCATTCCGAGTGCATTATTTCACTGCGGGATGACCGCGCAGGTCTCGTTAACGACGGCCACTGATGACAATTAAAGATTAGCAAGCTAACTACAAACCAACAGCTATGTGCTTAAACAGTGCCTTCAATATATAAGTATAATGGTGC
Source organism: Metopolophium dirhodum (assembly GCF_019925205.1). Lineage (NCBI taxonomy): Eukaryota > Metazoa > Arthropoda > Insecta > Hemiptera > Aphididae > Metopolophium > Metopolophium dirhodum. The sequence continues at coordinate 7,766,882 of NC_083561.1, read as the reverse complement.
ACTGCATTCAATGTGATTTTATCGGACCATATTGTTGTATGGGATCACACTGCTCAAATAATTTTAGTTTTAAAATAATCCATCATAAAGCTCAACGAAACTACTTATAAAGAGCTTAAATGATACCCACCCGAATAGTGATAGCCAATAGCTGAACAGTGAACGTATATTATATATAATATGTCCTTTATATTTTATAATATTCATATTAAATGATTAGGTATTAAAAGAAGTTATCTGACACATCCTTCTTTTTTTTAGATATTTTAGAATTTTTTACTATTCAAACAATTACATTAAACTTGAACAAAAAATAAAAATATAAACAACAATATTTAAATATTTAAACCAACAGGTAACAGACAAAGCCCAAAGATTGTGATAAATAGTATTTTTATTTTTCTATTTTCTACCTATACTGATTTAGCATAATATATAATATAATAGTTAACAATGTGTACCAATTATGTTATGTTATGTAAGTACGTATATGATTAAATTGATCCGCTAAAATATAATCAAATAATATTTAAAAACTATACCTATGTTAAATGAACCTAATAGTACCCAAAAAGATATCTATACTGACAACAATTTCTACAAAAAATAACTTTTTACAAAGCACCTATCAAAACTTTTGTCATTTCTAATATATTGATGGTGAAATCTTAACTATAGTCAACTGACTATTTATTATGTTTTTATGTTGTTTTATTATATTTATAATGTAAACCTAAATGCTCACTATTTTATTTAAGGAATAAAAATATAAAAACAATAACTATTGCATTTATCATTTTTTTAAATTAAAGTAAGTTAAGAAAAATGTTTTAATATTAATCATGGGTACCTATTTAATTTGTATTCGAAACTTAAATAACGTACGTTTAGCCATAATCTTAGCTTATACTAAATGAAAAAAAATTTACCTAGGCACTTGAATAAAAATTGCAGTAGGTACTTATCTATTGAAAAACCTTAACGATTATTAAAAATTCATTGTATTAATATTAATATGTATTTTATTTCTATTTAGAATCGAATGAGAAATAAAATTAGAGAAAACCGTTTTCGAACTGTATACCTAGGTACGTAATGACAATGCTTATTGCATTATCAAAATAGAATTATAATTTTTAATTATTGATATGAATGGGTAGCTTATATTGTAAATATAAATCCTTACCTTAGTATTATATGGCTTGCGAAAAAAAAAATTATGTAACGTATTGAATACGAAACCGATCACAGACTTTTAGTAACTCGTAATGGATACGAAAACACACTGAACGCTGAATCGGTTGCACTGGACGTTTTAAAATGCTTTAGACCAACGAGCTGGACTTGAAATACTTCCGATTTCACTATATAGCGTTTCTTCCCATCCCTCTCTTATTTTTCTTTCTCTACGCGTCTCTCTCTCTCCCCCTATCACTCTTTCTCTCTCTTATTCAGACTCTAAGAAACGGCTTTAGTTTTATTTTGTATTTGTTTTACGTATAGTACAGTTATTATACACCCCCCACGCATGAGTATTATTATACAGCACAAACCACGTGAATTCCCGAGTCAATTGTTTCAGCATTAGAATGTAATAGATAAACGATAAACTTATAATAAGGTGAAGCAATTTTTATTCTTAAAAAAAAAAAATAATAATAATAACAATAATAATTTATAGCTGTAGCGGACATAAGATAGACGTATTTTAATTACTATATTTACTAACGTCTGATAAAAAATAGGTTCTTATTTTTTTTTTTATGCGTGCATATTGCGTTATGCCGTTAGGTATGGTAATAATGTCTATATACCCATTTAAATAGTAGTAAAATTGTTTTAATGAATTTTAACCTAACCTTAAAAGTTTTCATAATGAATACCTAGTTATCTGAATTATTATAATATTTATTATTTAATATTTTAGTAAATTTTTTACTATTTTTAAAGTTAATTATTTGTACTGCTATATCTACTAGTGTACCTACTAGTCATACAGATATTCTATAAGTGAATCACACATTCCCACCATAGATAAATCTAACACATAAAAAGTGTTATATTAGTATGAACTATGCTACTTGCTCATCTGCATAACTGATGTTATAAAACTGATCATTATATCAATGCCGCACATTCACACGATTAATGTAATTAACCTAAACATTTATAAATAAACTGATGTTACTATTGCTACCTATACCAAAATATAATTTATACCTAATATGACATTTTTTGCGATATTTCGCTAGTAACTTTTCAATTACCTTTATATGTACGATTTGTCGATTTGTTGGCTGTAGGCTGTAGCCCATAAGCGTAAAATATGACCCGAACGTCCAAACGTAAGCCAAAAGCGCAAAAATAAACATCCCATAAAAGCAAATAAAATTGTTCATGTTTTGTCTATTTGATTGTAGTCTTAGGTAAACTTCTGCTTGGTGTTTTTTTAAGTACGTAAATAAAATTATACATTGATGGGTGTGGATTGTAAAATTGGTATTTCAAGTGATTGTATAGTATTCTGGACTCTATTGTCCATTGGTAGTCCTTGGCTCGCTCAAAGGTGTGGTAAATATCTGCCTACATGTAATTTACAATACAATTCTAAAGCTATAGTTATCAAAAATTTCATTTGATATAAGTTTATACTGTTTATATTATTTTATACTGTATTTATTGTATATTTGTATAAAATTATCTTAAATGATTATTAACCGCCATCGTATAATATTACGATAAAATACAATGAAATAAAACTAAATTCAACTGAACTCGACTATGGTTGTTTTTGAAATAGAAAAATACACTATAATAATATGTCTATGTTTATATATCAGAACCAAATAAAATGAGCATCAATTTTTAAGCTGAAACTTGTATATTGCAACAGGTGAAATATTGCTTTAATCCAATTAATAAGGTACAATAGTACAAATCACAGGATTTTCCTAACCACATTCATTACAATGATATCCAAAACAAATTCATTTTACATGGTTAAAATAAATAAAATTATATAGTACAATATATTAATCATTACCTACACAATATATACAAGTTGTAACAGAAAGATCTGACAAATAAAAATAAAAATTGATAGGTACTATAGTTAAACGTATGACAACAATTATGAAAATTAGGTAAACTTAGTAAATATATCTGTCTGGAAATGACTAAAAAGAATATTTTGAAAAATGTTATTACGTTTCAAATTAAGTAAATTACTCCATATTGATATTTTAAAAAACTGTAAAAAATTAACTACTCAATACTTAAATACATTTTTTGCCATCAAAATTTGTCCAAAAATCAGATTTGCAAATTGGTTATTTGAAATTTTTTTGAAAATATTCAATTTTTATTTTCAGTACTTCCCAACTTATTAAAAAATAAACGTAATACTGTACTAGTAGCGTAAGCGTCTGTAAATTATATAATATATATAATGTTTAAATATTAATTAGGTAGAACAAAAGTTATTTCATTTGTCATGTTATTCTGTTATAGGTACCATGTATATATAACACAAATAATCTATAAAGCAACAAACATTATTATTCGTATGTAGGTTTGTACGTATAGGTAATAACCAAGGCCCGGATTTATAAACAAGTCCAAAAAATGAACAGTCCAAAAAATACCTATAGGTAAGCTACAAGTTTGATTTGTAATCAATAGATTCGACAAATATCCGAAATATAAAGTTTTATTTTGCATGTTTTAGCATATTTTGTACTTTTTTGACGTGTACTGCATATTTCTGTATTTTACGGTTTTTAAATGCATAATAGGTAATATTTTGCTTATTTTAATTAAAATAGCGTATTTATAGTTCATGTAATTTTACGAAGTCTTTTTCTTATCTTATCTGAGACCTATCGAGACAAGCGTAGTAGTCTGTTATTGAGTAAGTTTTAGCGAATCATACATTAGTCGTATTTATCGTGACGTGATCCGAGTACGCGAAACATTCATTCGATTTTATTTATTTATATTTAAAATGCCGAAAACCAGTGCAACTACATCTGGTAGGCATAAAATTAATCACAAAAATATAGTATAATTTTATGTAAACATAATATAAAAAAAGGTGGGCAAGTGGATGTCGCTCTGCTGTACTGTTGGTTACAAGCGGGTCACTGTATAATGGATGGTATTAAATTTGAATTCAATGATATATCATTGTATAAGAAAAACGATTCTGAGTGGAGACGATATGTCAGTCTAGGTATAAGACATATTATACACTTATCTATGGTATTAAAAAAAAAATTGACCTATAATAAATTCCAAATTAATCATATCACAATATCCATTAGGTACATATAACGCGTTATACATCAACAACAAACCGTGATACTATCATCATAATATATCGATGAAAATATTACAAATTAGAAGTTTCAAGTGCCCACGAATAATATTATACAATCACAACAAAATAACTAAAATAGTTATTCTAGGTTTTTATGTAATTTCGTCCAAATTTGAACTTAAAATGACTATACAAATAAACTGTGCTTGTGTATTTTTTAGATTTTTTGGTAACCGAATTATCTATTTACATGGAATCTTGTTTTAAATTTTCAATCCTTAGCTATAAAAACTGAACATTTTATAATTTATTAATTACAATGGTTGATAATTTTCGAGATTTTGATAAATTCTGTCCAAATTTGATCTTTAAATGCTTATAAAAAAAAACTGTGCCTATGTATTTTCAATATTTTTCAACTGCTATTGTAAAAATATATCAGGAGTCTTGTATTAAATTTTTACACTTTTTGGCCCAACAGATAAAACTTTATTGATATTTATAGAAAAAAAAACTAAAAAAATTGAAAACTGAAAATGCCCGTAAACAGCTCAAAAAGTGTCAAAATATTTTCAAAATTGTATGGTGTATAGGAAATGCTAATATAAACATTCAGTGAAATTTTCATGTATCTACAGTTATTCGTTTTTGAATTACAAGAAAATAAGGAAATCGGTACATGAGAAATCGAGTGAATATCTAATGTTGTAAAAATATGAATTTAAAACGCTCATAAAAATTTAATTTGACTTTCTTGTAGAAATTTTTTTTTTGATAAAGTTAGACAAACTTATGAGGAATCTTGTATTAGATTTTAAAATCTTAGATTTAAAAAGAAAATTTTTTATGAATTTCTAACTCAAAATAATTTGCAAATTTTCGTGATTTTTCCGTATTTTTTCAAGATTTGAACTTTAAACGTGTATAAAAAAAAACTGTGACTAAGGATTTTTTTCATCTGCCTTTGAAACAATAACCTAGGAGCCTTCTATTAAATTTTCAAGCTTTTTTACCCAACAAATAAAATTTTATTGATATTTATAGAAAAAAAATTTAAAAAAACTGAAAACTGACAATGTCCGTAAACAGTTCAAAAAAAGTCAAATTATTTTCAAAATTGTATTGTGTATAGAAAATGCAAATATAAACAACCAGTGAAAATTTCATGCATCTACGGTCATTTGTTTTAGAGTTACACCAATAACCAAAATCGATTTTGTTAAAAATCGATTTTGCGTAAAAATTCCCGTTTTTCCTTAATTTTTCTTTTGTTTTTCACATCGCTTTTGAAAACTACTGGGAAATTAAAATTTTGACCTCCCCAATGCACCAACGATATTCACTTTCCCATCGAACAAGATACTGAAGTCGAAAATCGAAGCATTATTTCGACTACTTATCGTGTACACAGACACAAAAATAAAAAATAAAAAAAAAATAAAAAAAAAAAATAAAAAAAAAATAAAAAAAAAAAATAAAAAAAAAAATAAAAAAAAAAACACACATCATTGTAAAATCAATACATTCATCGTTTCACTCAGAATCTAAAATAATGAAAATAAAAGATTTTTTTTAATCCAATTTTTGCATATTTTGTATTTTATATAGAGCCATTTAAATCTGGACCCTAGTAATAACTAATAAGTATCTCTCCCTTGTTTTCTATATATTTTAAACGTTACAGTCGTTAAGATTCTTCGTGTCTACTGTCGAAAAAAGATAAGATCTACACAAAGTTAACAGTACGATTTGCACATTATACCGAATTTATTGCGGTTTTACGTTGCACGAAACGTCGAAACATGTATAATGTCAATAAAATATATTTATTGGACCATTAACGAATATGGTTGTTTTTTCGATGTTTAGTTAATCGGTCAAGCGAATCGAGATTTGATAAGAGTATAATTTTTGCTCGTAATATAAAATATATACATAATTAGTGACCATATTATACCCGGAGGAAGTTAGTTGTATAGTCCACAGACAAAATTTCGGATTAAAATGTACGATAAGCAATGATTTGAAACATTTCTTATGTAAACTAATTATTATTATTACCACACTCAACATGTGTATTTTAACTTCCTTCTGATTTGCTTCTGATTGTCAAACGTTGAATAGAAAAACGCTTAAATATCGGTCACGAAGCTTGCGAGGGGCAAGCGCACAAAACGAACACAAATATATAGGTACAATAATATTATGCGGCGTTGTCGTGTACTCGTGTGTATTATGTATTAAATTATAGAACGTTTATAGTAAACAAATAAAATAAAATATTAATCGTATATCATTATCTATTTGACGAACTATCTATATAACTCTGTGCGTGTACACAATGATAGACGTCTATTATTGGTTTTTGAAACTTGAAAGACCTCTGTTAGAAATTTGACTTTATATTTTATATGGTTTAAATTTACACAGGAGATTCACCAAACATAATATTATGCTCATCGACTTTTTTACTTCAATAAAGCAGTCATTCAAAATCTGATTTTTGGCATTATTAAATATACTTGAAAGATCATATTTTCAAATTCTTAAGATTTTTTTATACTTAAGAAGTAGACACTAATAAAGTTTTTACAAAAATATTCCAATATGTTTTAAATTGAAAATTAGTTTACTTTTAAATCGACTATATATTCAAAATATAAGTTATAAAGCGTATTTAATTTGTACCTATATTAAATATAAATATTGCATATAGATAGTGGTCTGATGAATGATGTAAAAATATAAACTATAATTTAAAATTGAGGTTATATACCTATACTTTGTAGGATGTTTATAATTTTGAATGTTTTTTCAGGTTGTCCTTTTGTATGCATTCTTAGATGGAAATTAATTTCATGATGTCTATATTTAAAATATCAGCATTGTATTTTGCCACTATTTTCAAAATGTCTCGTTTTTTATTTATAAGTGCATACTTTGATATTTTTCTGTTTTTAAACACATTATAGACGGTTTTCGGAACAAAATTCCAAAAAAATATAAAAACTTATATAATTAAAAAATTTTAATTATAATTTACTTATAACACATTTAATTCAATACTATTTATTTTATAGATTTATCTCTGTATTTATTGCATAGTTTGTGTTCATAATTCAGCGCATACATATTTTTTTATTTTTAGTGCATAAACATCCTAATCCTACTTAGGTATAATGCTTAATATAATTTACTTTAATTAATATATATATTCGTATATGTATACGACCAAGTAGAAATGCAAGTTAACCTGCACTATCTCACTAACAGAATTTTTCCGTCTATAATACATCTAAATAGCTGTATACATACCACATATAGTTAGCTTATGAAAATACTTAGGATTAATGTATAAAAAGTATGTTGTGTTGTTAAAAGTTAAAACAATTATTTATTCATATTTCATTTCAGTTCTATAAGGTAAAATTGCATGCATAAGAGAACGCATATAATATATATAATACTACTCTATACGTACATAATAATAATTAATAAGTATACCAAGAACGTAATGAAAACGATGAGATACGATTTTAAGAAAATTCGTAATATAAAAGCCAGATTTAAAAAAAACACGTTCCATAACAACTTGGGCAATGAGCATACTAATGCACTTAACGAATTTGGTATAAATGAGGTTATTACCTACAGCTAATTATGTATGTCTACGATAACTCAACAAATAACATTGTTTCCAGTTATTTTACTCACATTTTTTTCACACACATGCATCATCAGTGAAAGTCATCGGAAGTAAAAATAATATTTTTAATTTTTATCTTATATTAATATACCTTATAAATTATTTTATATTATTATATTATGTGCGCAGTAAAAGTATTGTTTATAAGAGGTTTAATGATTTTTTTTTTTTTCTATCAACAAATTAGGTAGGTACTAAAAATCACACTTTTTCAGATTTCATTATTGCAGTAGTCGTAAATTAACCGACTCGTTCGGACGTTCAGTCAATAGTTTAATAATCATTAACCGGTTATTGGATAGAAATAGACGATTTTCATCATTTAGACCAGTTTGCGCGTAACGGCTCATTCGCGAAATTTAATTATCTCAAAATGCGGTGCAAACGTTTAAAACGGATACAAAACGCACCGTATAGGTGTAATAATATATAGGTACGATGCGTATATTCAGACAATATTATTTAGACGCATGGCCAAAGGGAATCGCGAAGAAACTTTCTTCGGCATTCGTATCTACCCATATGATAATAAAATATAATATGTTTCTATTTATTTGTATATTATAAACCTACACGTAATATTATAATACGCACGTGTAGATAACACGCGTATTAAATGTTTTACAGGCACTACGTATACTGCAGTATATAGACACCAGACAGTAGTCTACTATATATTCATTTATCCTGTATTTTGCGCATTTAATTAATTCGCATATAGACGTGCCTTACATATATGGGTAATTAACTATAATGCTGTATAAATAATAAGAGTAGGTGTTTATTATTCTATTGCTATTTGTTGTTATCATAATAATAACGTCGACCGTTTCAGTTAAGACTTTAATGGCATGCCTAATAATAATGGTAATGATAATGATAATGATAACGTTAAAGATAATGATAATAATAAACATAATATACACAAACATGCATTAAACGTGCATTAATTTCGAAAATCGACGAAGACTTTTTCTCGACGTCGGACTACCTTATATGCCGATTTAAATAAACGATAACAATAATCGCGAACGTAATCGCGTCTAGCGTTTCTCTAAATCATTCACCGGACATATTGAGCTCGGATTTGAGTTGTACCTATACCTATAGCTAATCTCTCGACATACGCAGCGGCCGTTATTTGGTGTACATCATATCATTATTATGTATAGTGTATAGGTATTTTATACGGAGTGGAAATGCATTTGAATAGCAACACCAAATTTGTACTTGTGAAAAAAATATACATAGATTAAAATATTTACCCACTTATTATTACAAGATTTTAATAAAAAAAATTTTGATTTTTTTAACTTATAGTATTTTTTTAGTTACAAGGTACCTATTGGTAACTTTGGTAAATTCATTAGGTACATTCAAATATTCAATACTCTATAAAAATGTTTGAAAAAATATTCTGCTTCTGATTATTAATTATAATGAACAATTCAAGTTTTTGTTAAACATTTTTTTCTCCCTTAATTGTGTTATTGGTACTTCCTACTTATAAAAACATATTTCAAAACATAAATAAGGAAAACATTTATTTTAAAAAATTAGTATGACTAAGTAAATGGATCACGCGTGCTATTATGTTTATACTCACTCGGCGAGCCACCACTGGTACTACACTACTACACGATAAAGATAACATAAATTTACTCTAATTTAATATATAATTCGATAACGAATAGGTACTGCCGGATTATCAATCATAATTGATATAATATAGGTATCCGATAAAAATGTCCCAATTATCCGGTTTTGTGGCCAAAATAAGCGGTGAACATTTACGCTACACAGTTTATTTTGTAATTGAAGAATTGTACCGATCAAGCGGTTCTCCTAATTAATCGGAGTTTCCTGTATACACAAACACACAGTGGCGTATTTAGTGGAGGGGGGATGGAGGGCAATTTCCCCGGGGCGCCAAATTCTGAGTCCTCTAAAGGGACGCTGTCGCTAGAGGTAATAACAAAAAAAAATGTATTTTTTTTATTTTATTGGATTTGCTGAGAAATTATATTAGTGATTACTGTATTTTTTTTATTTTATTGGATTTGCTGAGAAATTATACTATAGTGATAACTGTATCTTTTTTATAATATCTTTAACATTTCTATACATATTTCTAAATATAATGTATTTTATTATATTGTCATAAAAAAAGGCTAAAAACTAAAATTGTAATTTGTTTTATTTGATTATAAAGATTGACTTTTTTACTAGGAATAAATGGAGTAGTAATGGTAAAATAAAAGTGTTCTCTAAATAAGTGGAAGCAAAATAAGGGGAAATATACATTTTGGGTGATAACTTTTACAGGGCTTGAAACCGATTGAAAAAAATTCTGTTTCGGTTTCGATTTTGTATACCGGTTTCCAATTTTTTCAAAAAAATACCGTTTTTTAAATCATATTTTGGTTTCGGTTTTTTATTATAATTCCGGTATTCATTTTTTTTTCGGTTTCGGTTTTAAAGTTAATACCAATATCCAATTTTTTCCTGTTTTGGTTTTGATTTTGTTTTCGGTTTCGGTTTTATAATGGTTTATACCGGCTTCAAGCCCTACACTTTTAACGGAGAGAAAAAGTAAATTGTAAATTAGAGGGGGCTTAGAAAGTTTTTTTTGATAATGAGTAAAAGGAAACTGAGAAAAAATGGGCGCCAAAATGTGTGTACCTATAGGGCGCCAAAATCGTAAATACGCCTCTTGAAACACATAATACCGTAGTTTACCAGTTACCTATTATTATTTGTTATTTTACTGTCACGGTGTATTATAAGTTATAATTAACGACATTACCAGAAAATAATATAATAATATGTACATCATACATTACGAGTTTTGACGAGCAAGTATACGTAGACGGCGTAATAATAATTACAATTTACAACCAAATATGCTGCTGTGTGCCCGTATAATATAATACTACCTATAATAGTATAGGTTATATGTATATATCGTGTATGTGTATATGTGTGTTTTTCTTTTTATGTAATTCACGTTCACTCTCGTCCAAGTAGAACGAAACGATGGAATGTGTCCAAATTATTACTGGACACGTGCATAATAGATGACCAACTGATACATCAAACGTGAAAAATAAATTTGTTATTATTATCTTACATGCTTAGAGATCTATTGCTGTATACATATACGATGTATAAAATACATATATCCTCTATACACCCATCCTACCACATTGATGTACCTATACTAATTACTCGGTGCAGGTGTTCGTTTTGCACGATTTTGTCTGCAGACATATAAATGTCAGTGAACAATAAATATTATGACTTATAAATTAACATAGTATTGAAGATTTGAAGTTTTTTTCCAAAATCCAATTACATGCCTAGGATATGGTTGTCAAAATGCTGTAAATTAACACACATCAGCGCATAATAAATATCAAGAATTGTAATACCAAATTAAAACTTTTAACAATGATAAACCAACATATTTGAAAATAGATTCAACAATTTTATCAAGTTTTTACTTACGCTTGGGCAAACTAAGAAATTTTAAAACGCATCTCTTCGACAAACCTATATTTTGGAGATCTCTTTAGTCTTTTTACACGAAAAAGTGTTCATAAAAAACTCTATTACAAAACATAAATTTAAAAAATCTAATACATTTTTCTCTGAGTTCAGAATCCATAAAATATAAATATGCATAGGTATATCCTATATATAGTATAATATATGATACAAGTATATAGTAATAATGATATACCTATATATAATACGGCTATACTCATAATATGTTATAACATATTTAATGTTATTCCCATGTTATATAACATGTACATAACTCTCTATTCTTTGAAAATGTAAAAACTCGGATAAATTAATGGTATATGTATGTTTAGAATTCACAAATAATAATTATAATGGCCTAGATTATATTTGGTGCAAGACGTATCATGTTTGTAAGCATTGTAAACTTTAACAAATTGATTGGACTATAGATACTACTATTATAATATATACCTAGGTACACTTGCCCACATCATCACATTATTTCTCAATGACTATTATTTAATACTATATAGACGTCTATAGTTTATAGTTATAAATTTATTTTAAAAATCAATGAAACTAATTATGTACATAATATAATTTATTTTTAAACTATACGCACCCGTTTTATATTATAGGTTTGCCTGTATATCATGCCTGCTCTAACGGCATTTTACCAGGCGAATTATAACTTATATGTGTATGACTCATGACTGTAGATAAATTATTTACTTCCATTTTTTATCTTAGAAATATTTTTGAAAATTTAAAACTATTGATATCTCAATATTTTACAGTAACCTATCAATTAACAAATCCTCAAGTCTCTTTCGGTGTCCATAAATGTTGTATTTTTTTTAAACTGTACTGTGCCTATGTAAGTTTAATTATATAGATGAATTTAACTCAAAACAAAAAGTTTCACAGTATTTTAATATTTTCATACACGTCGTTTCCCGTTGTCCGTCAACAACTTCTGACGAGTTAAGTTTTTTACCTCAAATAGTTATCTTTATCAGTGCTCGAATTTGTGGAATCAGTGGGAAAAATTAAGTAGAGGAGCTCAATCCAACGATTTAAAAACTGCGTTCTAAGGACGCATTTATTCAACACAGACCAGTGGAGGGCCTTGCCCCCCACACCCCCCACGATCCTGCCTTACACACATTTTGAATTCCAAATAGGTATAATATATTTTGATAGCAAATAGCAATATCTACATCTTATATTGTTACAGTAGAATAAAAAATTAATAATAATCTACCTGTTTATTCAATATACTAAATAGATAACAAAACTGATAATGGACACATACTAGTTGCGGACGAATTATTTAGGTCGGGAATTATAACATAACAATTGCGGACACGAGTTTCGTTGTCATAATACTAATTGCGTACAGAGCTTTTTTTAATAAAAACCACGTTAGTTGTGGACACAAATATTTCCCTTCACCACTTTTTCAGGACTTAGGACAAGCTACCAAAAAAATTGCTAGGTGGGGTTAGAAATATTTGTGTCTTGCAAAAGAGCAATCGTTATTTTTAAAATGTTGTTGAATTATTTATTGTTTTAATTTTGTGGAAAAAATTGTTTATAAAATATTTATAGATTATCGTCATTATTTATCGTCATAGTTTTTATAGATCTTGTGGTAAAAATGTTTTTGAAACAGCCTGTATATCAAACAATAATTTCCCAACGTCCACGATCGCTATATCAAAAATAATAATAGGAAATTTCTTATCTTATATTTGTGTCCGCAATTCGTATGTTACCTTTTTAGATTTCGTCCGCAACTCACATGGTTTTTGTCACTTTGTCCGCAATTCGGAAACACCGCTGATAATTATTGTTTTTTATTCAAAAGAGACCACATATTTTGATAAGTATAAAAAAATTTAAAAATTTAAAAATTCAAAAACATCGATAAATTATAATCATAACTGAAACTGATAACATTTCATTCGGAACACGATTTAAGATAGTACTAGCATACATCAGTAGCTGTGCCTTAGATAATATACTTGTATATTATGTATCTATGATCTGTGAACTACTGACTATAGGACACAGGATGATATTATAATTAATTAATAAACTAATATCAAAAATAATTTTGATATGAAAAATAGTAAAACTTGTTATATATAATTGACATCAATTGAAATCCACATTTTAATAAAAATTATTTCGGGCATTAGTTTGTACCGTACCCCCGTTCAAGTAAAAAAAAGATGGGTAAGTGGATGTCGCTCTGCTGTACAGTAGGTTACAAGTGGGTCACTGTAATGGATGGTGTTAAATTTGAATTCAATGATATACCACTACTTGTGATGTAGTCTTTTTTAATTATATATTTGAAGCTTTTAAAGCTCATTCGCAAGTAAATGTCAGCTTCACTGACTTCTGCAAAGCTTTTGACCGTGTAGACCACCATATATTGCAATGTGTCTTGCAAGCAACTGGTTTCGGTGAGCCACTTTTATCGTGGTTTCGTTCCTTTATTGAAGGTAGGAAACAATTTATTAAAATTCATGGAGTCTCTTCTAATATACTCCCCATTTCATCTGGTGTCCCTCAAAGTGGCCACCTCTCCCCTCTACTGTTTTCTATATTTTTAAATAGTATTAACCATTCATTAAAGCATGCACGGCTCCTAGTGTTTGCGTATGATGTAAAAGTATTCTATCGTATCCACTCTCTGAACGATTGTCTTATCCTACAAGATGAACTGAATGCAATTGTTGCATGGGCCAACAAACTACCGATTGGAATATAAAATATGTATAAATTATACATATTTCCAAAAAATAATAATAGGTATTACACAGTCATTCACTCATTTGTTATTTAACACGTTGAACGCAGATATCAACTCGTAAGTGACACGAGTAACTGCAGAGCGCCCATGGTCGGTGTCAACGGTGGTGCTTAATAAATTTTCGTCAGGAACGTAAATCCAGGAAAATATTTGCCAGGAGTTATTATGGATATAAATTGATTTTCCAAAAGGTGCTTATTCTAGTTTTTTTATTCATAAAGGGACATATTCCTGGAAAAGGAACATTTTGTCCAAATTCACTTTCTTTAAACTTAAAAATATACTGTATACTCTATACAGAATAAGAACAGTCTTCGGCGGCAACCAGTTTTCGTTTCGCGACGGTCAGACGTCGTCCCCATACGTCATGCGCTGCCACGGAACCAAAGGGGTCTTTATTTAATAATTATGGCCTTGGGTGAAGATAGGGATGCCTGATAGCACTAGATTCGCACTTGCCCCATTTCCTCTCAAACATTTCTGCATTCCCACCAGGACGAGCGTGGCACACATAACTTTAAACCGCCCAGCTCCGCGTCACCCGCCCAGCGAACACCTGTTCGTTAATCGTTTCCAGTCCATTCTATCTTAATTCTTGGTCCGTGATACAAACTTTGGTGAGATGAGTTGTAAGTGGCGTACCAGGGTCTTTCTTACGGAGGGGGGGACATATTCTCATCTACTCTTAAAATATAAATTCTTTAATATAAATCTCAATACAATTTTAAAGCTTGAACTTTTAATACAAGGCTCTTAATATAAATTTACAATGTCAATTGAAAAATGTTAAAAATACAGTCACCTTTTTTTTATAAGCAATTAAATTATTAATTATTAATTGCATTTATTAATTAAAGTTCAAATTTTGACAAAATACTTAAAAATCACGGAAATGTGCAAATTATTTTGAGTTAGAAATTCATAAAAATTTATATTTTTAAATCTAACATTAGAAAATCTATTACAAGATTCCTCATAAGTATGTCTATCTTTATCAACTACAAATATCTACCGGAAAGTCAAGTTAAATTTCTATGAGCGTTTGAAGTTCTATTTTTACATTATAATATGATTGGATATTTTTTGGATTTCTCATGTAACGATTTTCTTATTTAATATTTTGTTGTAATTCAAAAACGAATAACTGTAGATACTTGAAATTTACACAATATAACGTCTTATCAATTCCCATACTTATTACTATTGATAAAATGTTCAGAATATTTTGACCCGTTTTGAGCTGTTTACTGAAACTTAACTGCGTCATCTTATTTAAAATGCACAAATATAATAGCAATCGCCAATCAGTTAATTTATGTAATTTAATAAATGTAACGCAGACTAATAACCTTGTAGTTGATACCTTTCAAAATTAATAAAAAAAAAAAAAATATCAAAATATTTTGACCGATTTTGAGCTGTTTACGGACATATATAACTTTTTTAGTTTTTTTTCCTTATTTGTCAATAAAATGTCATTTGTTGGGTCAAAAAGCGTGAAAACTTAATACAAGGCTGAAGGCTCCGCTATATAATATTATCTATCTCAGTGGCATGAGCCATGAACCACGTCAGTACGTCACCACGATTAAAGATATACTTATTACTTAAGTTATAGATAATATATCTTAGTCCGTGGCAAGAACTTACTAAGTCATGCCCAGTCGTGATGACAAGTAAAAAAAAATAGTCCACTAAGAGCGCTAGTAGTGTTATTTCTAATGTCATTTTATCAAAACTCGGAAAGATAAACCTTAAATCGTGGTCATAATCTTAAATCGCTGGTTTCAATGATAACAACCGTCAAACGGTAAGCAAAAACGAAATGATTATGATATAACTGATCAATGGGCAGCAACAGCTGCTGTCGCATTCTGCCATCACATTCAAATTTAATGTAAGTAATAAGAACTTAAGTAAGTAGTAAGTACAACCACAAAAATTGTCATTGGCATAATACTCTGCTGTAATCACTGTCTAGTACTCTAGTCCAAAGTAAAAAGATACTACAACTATAGTAATACTTAGTACTCAACAACTTCATTAGAACTCGGAAGCATCGTGTCAAAATATGTTGGAGTTGGACAGCGGATGTACTCCGCCAAAATGGAAGCGTCCAGAAGACGTGATGAAGATGCACAGAATGAAGATGAAAAAACGCGCACTGCAAGCTAGATTTGTTAAGTCCATGGACACAAACACTCCGGGAGAGGTACCAACTGGCCGGTTGCCGATTTCGCAGAGGTCACCCGCCAAAAACCCATTCAGGTGAGAAGAATAGGACTACTGCTAGCGTATATCCGACTAAAGATGGTTACTGTTGTGATTATAACCATAAGAATAATACCATTATGTTCCTAACACATATTGTTATACGTAGACGAAAAACACCGGTCAAGAACAAGAAGCAAGTGGATGCACGAGATACATTGAAAAGAGCCAGGGTCGAATATGATGATGACAATGCTTGCACATCAAATCTATCCAAGCTAATACGAGACTGTGAATCTATTCCATCTGTAACCAGCTATTCACAGTATTCTGCTCTGGATGAAAGCGTCATCTCATTTGTAGATGTTCTTCGCACAGTTAATGCTGTGGCTGTTGTTGAAGATGTATAAAATACAAATATACAATTGAATATTAAATGTTAATTGTATCTCAATCACACTATTCTTTTCAGGATGTTGAAGAGATCAAAGGTGAAGGACAACTACCAATTGATTGGACATTAAGAACTAAAGTCCGGTTTTTATCTCCAAACCCGTTTCCATGGAGCCAAAAAATAAAAACATGTGAAGAAGCATCAGCTACAACTGGGTAAGTCTATTTTTGATAGTTTGTGATATTAAGGTTTTAATTTTTACACGTTTAGATTTGTAAGGTGTCTAGACACTGAGAACATTGAGAACTCATTAGATACAAGTCCTAATAGTCGATTCCACCAATGCTGTATGGCTTGGCAACATCCATCCTTACCTTGGGTTGATCTCATTCACAGAGGTCCTCGTGTTGCAATTAAGGATTCAGCCAGTGCTGTGCCTTCCATTAATGCAAATCCATTTTTTAGAGAGTCTCTTTTTACTCATTGGATTGATAGTTTCAGATCTTTATTTCAGGTAATATTTAAAAATTTAAATTTAACAAATTATTAATGTGTATATAAGTTACACATATTAGTTTCACAATGTTTTTATTTTATTTCTCTGTGTACACAACACAACTGAGAGCATTTAGGATAGAGGGACACCAAACTCCTATTTCAGCTCTTATTTAGTATTTTTATTAATAATAACTTTTCATTAGCTTGTTCGAGCTAACCAATGTCCATACTTCTATGTTCTGGCCAATGCATTCACATGTACTTTTAGAGCATCAAGCGTTGGTGGGTATGAAGAGTTGAATGCAATGATATATCCAACAACCCAAGGACTTCGAGATGTTTTAAAACGTGAAGGTATTCATTGTGACATTGTTATTATATTTGCATATATATATATATATATATATTAAGTATACTAACTATTTAATTATTTAACAGATATAGAGTTCACAATGCCATTACTCGAAGAAGATGAACACAGCAGTGAACTCTTTACTAAAAAAACATTAGAAGATGCCAAAACTGGGGAGGATGAAGAACCTGAACGTTGGTTGGAAATAATGGGTGCTGAAAAATCTGAAATTAAACGCTTGCAAAGTTCTCAGGTA
The DNA here is from genome assembly GCF_019925205.1 of Metopolophium dirhodum. Taxonomy (NCBI): domain Eukaryota; kingdom Metazoa; phylum Arthropoda; class Insecta; order Hemiptera; family Aphididae; genus Metopolophium; species Metopolophium dirhodum. Next base: position 7,748,795 of record NC_083561.1, on the reverse strand, counting down.
ATTTTACAGGATTTTATTATTCATTATTCATTTAGAATCAGTAATTATATTTCAAAATATATTTCCAGAGTGAACTAGTGTCAAGTCGTCAACGAAAAATTGATAGTACTAAAGAGTCTTTGGTGGTTGTGACTGGTGTTGAGGCACAAGCTTTATTTAATTGGCTAATAAATTGTCGTTCGACAGTATCAAATACAGGACCTCATGCGGGTATACCGCCCACACTTTTAGCACCGGTAGCCTTTACTGGAGCTACCTTAACACCGCTCAAAGTAAGGATTCCGTTATTATATAATCCATTTCATAATATTTTCAATTCAATATTTTAAAATAAACATTGTTCCAAACAGTATATGTACAAGTAAATAAAATATTTAATAAATATTTTAGGTGAGACAAAGTACAGTAAAAGTGGATGGTCAAAGCTACAACTCGATAGAAGTAAAAGGACCTGTACTACCCGATGCAGTCTACAATTTCTGTGATTTATTGTCAACGTCTTTAAAAAAATTTACTGCTACATTTGCCAACTTGGAGAGCACTAAACCTTTTACATTAGCTTCAGAGTCAAAAAAAGGTATACATTTCAAATAGATTCAAAACCATATCTTGAAAATAATTTAATTTTTTCATATATATTAGAATATTGTAACAGTCAAAAATCTGAAGACAAAGCCATACACTTATTTGGCCAACAAAACCTTAGTGACTGTGGCCTAAGAGACTCAGTTCTGAAAAAATTCTGTTCTGCAACCACCAAAGCATTTGACAGTGTGAAATTCACTAAAGACGATGGATATTTCATTTCATAAGCAATTTTTGTTTACATAGCTTTTATAATTTGAAGATGACTAATTTAAGTCCATATTTTTATAATTTTTATATATTAGGGCATTATTTTTTTTTAAATTGTTTGACCCTTTATTATTTATTGATAAACAAATAATTATTTATTAAGATTTTAAATTCTAAAATTGAATTTTATAAACCATTACTGACTGTATATTTGTTTAAAATTTATATTTTTATTTTCTTATCCATTAGTTGTTTATTTTATTTTTAAACGAGCCGAGTATTCGAATCGTGTACACTAAAATTACAATTAAACTTCCAACATTCCTATACAGTGAAACCTCGATAACTCGAAGGAATATCTTCGCCCCTGCATTTCAATAATTACACACAATTGTTTTTATAACTCAAATTTTTTATCGCACCCAACCAATTTGAATTATCTAGATTTCACTGTATTTGGTACTCTTTTCAAAATTATTAAGATTTAAAGATATTTAGTTTTTTTTTCACTGCAATCTGTGTACGCTATGTAAAATAAAATATTTATTAATATTATTATTTTTTTTAATTTTAATTTGGATCCATATGACTTAATTATTTAAGTTTAAAATAATGCGAGCTAAGGTTTTTTTAAACTTGTATGGTTACTGGTAATTGAGAGTATTATAAAATACAGGGACGTAATAGTACATCTTGTCTCTGGAGAAGTGAAAGGGTTAATATTTATTTTCCTATACAACAATCGATTACTCGATTTGTGTTTACGGTACCCTGTCAAGTATCCTAAATCATTTAAGAGAACGCCACATCTACATGTGTCTCCGTCCTACAAACGCGTAACATACCAAATTTACGCTCAGAAATTCAAGTTTTATGCCTGCCATTATTAACTTAAAAAATAGAGTCAAATATTGTTTGTGTTTGGTTGGAATTTTTTTTACGATAATTCAGTTTTTAAGTGAGTTATAGCATGTATAATAAATGAACGTATATACATGAAATTTTCACTGGTTATTTATATTTGTATTTTCTATACACGATAAAATATTTTGATTTGTTTTGAACTGTTTAGGAACATTTTCAGTTTCTAAATTTATTAGTCTTTTTTCTATGAATGTCAATAATACTTTATTTGTTGAGTAAAAAAGCTTGAAAATTTAATACAAGGCTCCTATTATATTGTTACAATAACATTTGAAAAATATTAAAAATCCTTAGTCACAATTTTTTTTTATAATCATTTAAAGTTCAAATCTTGTTAAAATACGGAAAAATCACAAAAATTATTTTGAGTTGAGAATTCATAAACATTTTTCTTTTTAAATCTAAGGTTTGAAAATGTAATACAAGGTTATTCATAAGTTTGTCTACCTTAATAAAAAAAAAATTGTCTTCAAGCAAATCAAATTAAATTTTTATAAGCGTTTAAAATTCATATTTTTTCAATATTGGATATTCACTAGATTTCTCGTGTAGAGGTTTTGTTATTTTATTGTTACTCAAAAACGAATAACTGTAGATATATGAATATTTTACTGTGTTTATATTTTCATTCTTTATACACCATAAAATGTTGAAAAAATGTTGACCCTTTTTGAGCTGCTTACAAACATTTCGTTTTTCTAGTACAATGATATTATATCATTGAATTCAAATTTAACACCATCTATTACAGTAACCCACTTGTAACCTACTGTACAGCGGAGCGACATCCACTTACCCACTTTGTTCTTTTAATATTGATAAATTTTGCTTGGTCAAAATTCTCGAAAATGTAAAACACGGTTCCTCAAAAATTGTTACTATAGCAGTTAAAAAATGTTGTGTTATAAACATTTAAGGCTAAAATTTCGACTAAATTCAGCAAAATTACAAAAATTTTGGTAATTATTTTGTAGTTAAAAATGTATAAAATGTTCAATTTGTATAGCTAAGGTTGGAAATTTAAAACAAGGTTTCATAATGTAACCAATAGATATACAATCAAAGATGTTTTAAAAATTAAATATTTAAACAAAAAATAACAATTTTAGTCGTTTTGTTGTAATTTAAAAATATTATATGTGAGTACTTGGAAATTTATAAGTATATGACATAAGAACATTTTCAAATGTATTGTTTTCAGATTTAAAAATTACTTTAATTTATATTAGTAATATAGGTTGACGCTTATATGAGTTTTCCTTCCGGTCATTTTAGTACACAAATACGAAAATATTTTTTAAGAATACGCGACATCCGCATGTGTTGTCTCCGTAGTCCGTCTTACAAACGCGTAATATACCAAATTTAGGCTCAGAAATTCAAGTTTATGCCGTTAGCTTAAAAATTAGAGTGAATCGACCTGTTATAAAACTTGATCATAAGAACATTGTCATTTATCTGTGTTTTGTTGGGAGTATTTTTACGATAATTCAGTTTTTAAGTGAGTTATGAGCATTTTTAATCCACATTTATTATACACGCTATAACTCACTTAAAAACTGAATTATCGTAAAAATACTTACAACAAAACACAAATAATGTTCTTACCATAGAGTTTCATATTAGGTTGATTCACTCTAATTTTTAAGCTGAAGGCATAAACCTTGAATTTCTGAGCGTAAATTTGGTGTGTTACGAGTTAGTAGGACGAAGACAACACATGTGGGTGTAGCGTCCTCTTAAAAACATTGAATTCAAATTTAACCAATCCACACAGCAGTGGCTTGAACTTAATTTTCTTGACTCACATTTAATATTTTTACACCACCCGTCCAAAATATTTTTTCACTGCTCTTCAAATAGTAAATTCATAAGTTGTAAGTGGTTAATATATTAACACTTTAAAAAATTGTCAATGTACCTTTTCCAACCTTAACATTAAGAGATCGTCAGTCGTCACACCCGCATCATGTGTCGTCTCCGTCTTACACACGTACGACAAAGACAAAACACGTTTACACAGTAGAACTCGCTCAATTTTAGATATAGAGTAAAAACACCTATTATAAAATTGAATTGTGATAATATTTCTAAGGGCAAGTCGTTGCGTTTTTTCTATTATACGTTCATTATATCATTTAGAAATGCTGAAATGTATGCACGTCAACTGGAACGTGCATTCCAACCGAACAATATCACTTCTGAACTCGATGTAGAAGAGTGTCAACCATTGAACGAAATACGAGAAAAGATCAAGTTCTTCACTCCAATAAAATTGCAAACGAAAACGATACGAATATCAATCTAAAAAAAGCACCTGGTTACGACCAAATAAACCAAAAAAAAAATGATCAATTTAACACACATATACAATGCCATCCTGCGTACAGAATACGTTCCTAAACAATGGAAACGAGCTACTTAAGCCAGGGAAACACTCAGAACACGTAACTTCATACAAACATATATCGCTTCTTCCGAGTTTATCAACATTATTTGAAAAACTACTTTTAAAGCGATTAAAACCAATAGAAGCAAGACAGCTAATTCCTGAGCACCAGTTCGGATTTAGGAATAAACACTTAACTATTGAACAGGTTCATCGTGTTACAAATGTGATTAACAATGCACTAGAGGAAAAAAAATATTGCTGTGGAGCATTCATTGATCGTTATAATAAAAAAAACTTCGGATGGTTTAAAAAAAAAAAATTTAGAAATAGCAAAAATTTTAATATTTTTAAAATAACTTCAAAAATTTGATTTTTTTTAAAAACTCACGGTCTTGACCTCCAAAATATTTTCATCTTTTAATTTTTTAATAGGTGTTTACTGTTTTTAATCTAACGGCAAAATTGAGCGAGTTTTACTCAGACTGCGTAAACGCATTTTGTCTATGTCGTACATGTGTAAGACAACACAGTGTGACGTCCACTTAATATTTTTGTGAATCATGCGATTCAATTATACCTTTGAGTCACCACTTAATTACAGTGAACCACACAATACCTAATGTACAGCAGAGATATACACACTTGCCCACCTTGTTTTAGACCTTAAATCAAATATAAAAAGTATTTCCTGGTTATAAAATATCATATCAGATTAAATTATATTAGTTTCATATTGATTAAGCATAATTGACAATTACCAATGCTTATTTAAACATTTAAATACGAAATACTGAAAACAATTGGTTACCACAAGAAATAAATTTTTGTGTGAGGTAAATAAAAATATAATTTAAATAGCTTATATAGGCATATAAGTCAATTGACTTCACAGTTAATACTTTTAATTTATATAACTAATAGATGAATAATATTGGTAATTGAAATATGAATAGGCAGTATACAAAAGAAAGACAATTAAGATATTTATAGGAAATTATCATTAATTGAAGAATTAGATATACTTATAATATAATTATAGGACTTATTAATAATTATAAACATAATGTTCATAATAATGTGATAAAAAAAAAAATGTTATCAGAGCTGTTGAAAGAAAATAGACATAGAGTATTTAACAAATATTAATGTAAATAGGTAATAATTTACTTTTACCAAACATTAACTTTACATCAAAAATAACTTAACTTTTACATAGTTTACAAATGAAAAAAAAAAATCAACTATTGCTTTACACAAAACATTTGCTTAGGTACAATAAGAGGCAAATCACATTGAACTAGGTTTACTTATTCTTATCAAATGTTACCCAACCAAAAACTATAGTTAAATATGATAATAAACTTTCATAAATAATAAATTAATAATAAAAAAAAAATACAATGGCATAGTATGCACATAGGCAACTTATTGTTAGGGATTTCTCCATTACTATTTAATTGTTAGTTTGACTTTTTTTAAAATTTGAAATGATTTTATGTATAAATTTCAAACTTAAATTATATTTATTAACTGATATTATTTTTTAAAAATGTATTATATATTGAACCTTACAACTTATTAAAGCAATAAAAGTAAAATTATACATACATAAATAGTACAATATATGCTTGTTATGTATGTACATAAATAGATTAAATTAGTACTTGACTGAATCCATCAGTGTTGCAGGCAAAGTTGAGGGTGACGGTGGATTGGGCAGAGGAATTTGTGATCCGGTTGGTATACCACCACTATTAACTATATTAGATGATAGTGGCACTATTGGCTTAACAAAACGTTCACTGACTGGACGTCCCAACGATAGTGTTCGAGATTGATTAATCTGTATAGAATGATATAGGTACACTCTTCATTTTTATAATAGAGAATAAAACTCAATGAAAAAACAAATTTGTATTGACTTACCACTTGAGTAGTGGGACATAAAGGTGTTGACGGTGCTCCTATGACGAGATTCGATGGTACAGTTTGGCCACAAACATAACATCGATTCATATTGGCATAGCCCAATACACCAATTTCGCCACGAAACACGCCTAAAATTATATAATACAATTATATGTAATTTATTTTGTATAAATATTTAAACGCACATACAAAATTGATACTGAGAATAGCTTTGACACATTAACTTTTATTGAGTAGTAATAGTATTAAGTAAATGCCTATTGAAATGTATGTAATATATAAATATTTCTATCTCATTATAAACAGTCTCTGCACTATTGGTTTTGTTTTTAATCAAAAAGCTATCTGCCCTCTACTTACACAACTCACGGATGGACAAAACACTTATCGTCTACACCTCCACCACCGCACTTCCTTTTTTTCTGTTCCGGCGATGCAGATACACTACCCGCTTCAGTCGCATCTATCGTACAATACAAAACAAGTAACAACATTTGAGCATACATCAGAACCCAGTAACATAAACAGTAGGCATTCACTTATTACATAAATATTTAGACAAATTTAATTTATTGTTATTAATTATATATTTATTTTATGTATGCAACATTTATTACCTGGTGTTCCAGCAGTTGATCCAGGACTAAGGGGCCTAGATTGGCTAGGAGATGGAGGAAATGGGAGTGGACTCGATGACGTTCTGCATCGATTTGAAGCCATTTCGTTATACTGACGTTCTTCTTCCATTTCTAAACTACTCTCAGATTCCGATAAATGACGACATAAAGCTGTACGTCTTTCCACTTCAAGTTGTAACTTTCTTTGTAATCGCAAATTGTCTTCACGCACTTGGCGCTCTTCTTTTGCCATTTTTTCCATTTTCTTGGAATCTAAAAAATAAAATATTTCAATTAAAATATAAGTGATAAAACTTATAAAAGCGTAAATGTATACCATATTAAACAACATCAAACATAATTATTTTTGATAATTTTCACTCATTAACACGTTAACTGAGTAGGTTTCTTTTGTAGTTACTTCTATGTGTATATATAATACTAGTTTCTAATTAACAGTTCTCATAATAATATGGTCATACTTCAAAATGGTGTATGAATATAATATATTTAAAAATATCTATTGACCATGCTAACCAATGATCAAATAACTTTCAGCTGTACATACAAAAATAACTAACAATTTATTTTAATTAATTTACTTCAAATGTATATCTGACACCAAATGGCATTTAGCTACAAACGTATAACAATAAGCGTGGGAACATAGTCAACGTGTTAAAGAATATCTTTAAAATTCAAGCTATAAATGTTTAGATCAAAATATCTATTTTCATGTACTTGCTTTCTTTTTTAGAAACATCAAGTTGGTGTCGTAACCTGGTAACTTCTCCACGCAAATGTTGTAAATGTGCACTTATATTTGTAGCCATTTCACCTTTGTTTGGTCCTACTTGATCTCTAGGTAATACTGGATCGGAAACAGGCTGATCCAGTTTTATTTGTAATTGTCTAATCAAAATTCAAATTTAGATTATTGATAAAATTCAATGAAAACTTAAATAAATATTTTACCTTTTTTCCGCTTCTAATTTATCCATGCGTTTCCATAGTTTATTTACCAAAGCTTCTTGTTCTTGTTCCAATGTATTTTCTAAGTCAACTTTTTCACGCCTTAATTGCTCTAACGTTGTTTGCTTTGTAAGAGTTTCTGCTTCTAGTTTTTCAATTTTACGCATAAGCCGATTAACTAAACATTCTTGTTCCTGTTCTAGAGTCTGTTCCAATTTACACTTCTCTTGTCGTAACTGTAACCAATATAAACAATGCATAAATATAAGAAATTAACTAGAAATATTTTCAAGTTTCATTGACCAAACTAACCTGAGTTAATTTCCGTGACAGATCATTAGTCAAACATTCTTCTTCTTGTTCATAATGATGAGCTAAGGTTTCCTTTTCTTTTTTTAAAGCTTGTATTTTTTTTAGTAGGGTATTACTTATAAACTCTTCTTCTTGTTCTGCCCTTACTTGCTATATAAAAATAAAATAATAATAAAACAACAATGCCTAAATTGCAAATATAAAAACTATTAAACTATTTTATTATTTAATAAAATATTTAGATGAAGTTAAAAGATACTATAATAAAATGACAGTAGGCATATAAAATCCAGTCAAAAATGATATATAATGATTAGAATATCAACTAAAAGTTAAAATGATTACCTAATAAAATATTTAATACCCAATATGATTGTTGAAACCATGAAAGAATATTATACATTTTTCATAAAAATGTATATGAGGCACCAACTAAGCATTTGCAATTTTTCCTATTTATCAATCAGTTAAGTACACCAAAATTATGTTTAGGACATAATCTGATCTTTTAAATTAAATATAACATAGCAAAACCTTAAACAAAACAGTTTTAAGCTACATATGAATTTTGGGGCACCGGGCAAATGTTTTGGTGTGTTCCAGTAACTTAAAATATAAATTCAGGTTATTTGCTGTAGGTACCTATCGTTATTTTATATTAAATTTATTTTTTAGATTTGAAATAAATTATACCATAAGTCTATATGTAATTATTTAATTTTGATTGCTATAAATAAATTGTATAATATGACAGTGTTTAAGTAATATAAGGGGGTCTAATTATGTTGGGGCCCCAGAGCTGCAGCCCCTCCCCTCCCCCTAAGCAAGGCTTTGCTTTTAACTATAATATTTAATACAATAACCAGATGTTTATTAAGAAGTCTACAGACATATTATAACCATCAAAATAACTAAATATTTTGATCATAAGATACCTATAACCAAAATTATCATTCTTTTTTTATTCACCATTTGAAAAATGTATAATAAATATAGGAATTGATCTTTAATATTGTTGTATTGGACATAAGATGGTTTGTGGCCTGTGTTTACATATAAATTATATTTCTAGCACTGAATAGGTAAAAATTAAATCAATTATCGATAACCAGAGTAAATAATGTAAAATAAAGAATTCAATTTAACAGTTCTTACAATTAACGTACGAAAAATAGTAAAAATTACAAATCAGACTCGTAGGTAAATAATTTAAACATTACCTAATTGTTATTTAAAACTTTTTGAAAAAAAAAATGTCATTTCTAGGTACTCACAATATAAACCGATGTCTCACGCAGTCGTTTGCATTCCTCGTCCATTGCTTTCATTTTCAACTTGTAGGTTTCCAACTCTACCTTGAGTACACGGTTTTGCTGCTGCAGGGAATCAATTCGCTTTTGCATTTGTTCCCTTGTGATTGGCGACGGAGGCATCATGATGGGTCCGCCGTCGATGGACGACGAATCACTCTCGCTGGCACTGTCCGCCATCGTCGTAAAATCAAACCTGGGGACGAGTTAAAAACAACAAAATATTTAGAAATGTTGATGACCAACTTACAGTCGATCAGACAAACTGCCAAAGTTCGAATGCGGCGACTGTGCGGTGCGCCTGAATAGGTCTCACGCGAACTGCACGGACGACACCCTCTTAAACAATATATAAAACGCAAACGCTACATATCAACATACCAGAAGTGCTAGAAATAATATCCAGCTGCCCAATTGATGGTCGACAACAACGGACCGGTGGTGAACACCAAGTTTTCGGGGAATTATTAATGGAAAATATCGTGAAGAAATGGGTAATAACTAACAAGACGAAATACGAATAACTTGGAACAGTCGAAAACTCGGATCAGTCGGAACTCTGAACGAAACGAAAATAATAAAAAGAACTTTTAACAGTATAGTCAAATTCAGAGATCTGTACATAACCTTAAATCGTCGGGAAACTCTCATTGTGTGGCTGCACTGCTACTTTCTTCCAGCAGTGTTATTTTGGAGTAGTGTGCAGCGTGGAGGATGTTTCACGCATAGATATTATTTAGACACGGACACGGACTAATGGATATAATGGACTGGAAACGATAAGGTCGGGGGGTGTCGGAGGACGGCCAAGAAAAGGTGTCACTTTGCTGATAAGAATACTGTTCTTGAAGTTTTCAGCGCTACCGGTGGTTTTATTTGACTTCACAATTTGTATCTTAGTCCGTGTTTTATACAGAGGGCGCTGTGAACTCCAGGAACACATAGCGACCCCCCGCACTTTACCTCTTATACATTTACTAGCTCTAAGTGAAACTCTGGGAAAGTTGGACTCGCTGAGAGTGGGTACCAATTTTGGAATATAAAAGTCGCAAAGGCTGTAAGACGAAAGTTTAGGATTTGTGATAAGGATTAGTGATATGGATTGGAGATAAGGCTTGGCGCTTTGGCGGGAATGTTTAAAAGTTTGAGCGTCTAGCAATCCGTCACGAACGTTGTAAATGTATAGGCTGGATACGATCTCCAGGATCATATCCCGTTTCTCCGCTGCTTTTGGTTGTTAAAATTGTTAAAAAGTGTAGAGTCGATAGGTTTATTTGATTGTCTAGATATCAGTCATAAAATCACATAGGTAGGCGATCCGACTGCGTCGGATCGCGGACTATATACGAAGCGTATATCACCAGGTATGCAATCCACCTGCGGTGGATTGCGGACCCCGTTAGTTGCGTAGATAGGTGAATAATAGAAAAAATAGTTGGACCCCTTGACCGTGTTAGTCGTAAGTGAGTACCGATTTTGGAGACACATTCGAATTATAAATGTCGCACTTATACATATAGAAGGTGATAAGAATTTCTGATATGACTTGGCTCTTCGGCGGTCTCGTTTCGAAGGTGGGAACGTTTGACAGTCAAGATTCAGTGTCTAGAAATCTCCCATGGCCCATGAAAACCGGCAATTCAATGATGATACTATCCCCCAGCGTATGTCCGGTGCTTTTTTCATACGTGTAAGAAAATGTTAATTCGAAAATCTGCATGTTAGAGTGTCCAGCAAATCAGTCATTACCCATCTAAGACAAAACCAAAATAAGCAATCCACCTGCGGCGGATATAGTGGTATGTGCCGTCGCATGTCCGGTGCTCTTTCTTATGTAAAAAGTGTAAAGTCAAAACCCGAGTTGGATTGTCTAGCAAGTCAGTCATCTCAAATCAAAATCGATTAACATCCAATTAGCCACCTAGGTAGGCAATCCGAATTCGTCGGATCGCGGACAATGTGCTACAGCATATCAAGTAGGCAATCCACCTGCGGTGGATTGCAGACCCGACGTTGGGCGTCTATAAGTGAAAACTCTATCACACAACTTACGAAATAATTTGCGAAAAATACAAACTATAACTATACAATATAAATACAAACAAATATAATATTTTGTACCTATTTATTATAATTCATAAAAAAAATAACATATAGATACATAATATTATATTAACCAAAACAATACATATAAACATGTACCTGTAATGTATATATAATTATATCAACAAAAAAAAAAAAAATGCAAAAATCTGCATGTTTAAGTGTTAAAGAAGTCAGTCATCACCATCTAAGACGAAACCAAAATGAGCAATCCGTTTACGGCGGATTGAATGGTAGGTATGTGCCGTCGCATGTCCGGTACTTTTTCTTATGTAAAAAGTGTAAAGTCGAAAACCGTGTTGGAGTGTCTAGAAAGTCAGTTATATCAAGTCAAAATCTATTAACTTTAAAGTTCGTCTGCTAGGTAGCGAACAATGTGCTGCAGAAAATAAGTCTAGTATGTATAGCTTCTATAAGTGAAGAGAAAAAATAGTATTTTCCAAAAACCCAATCACACAACATTCGAAATAACTTACGAAAAATTAAGAGCAATTTAAAGAAAATAATATGAGTTAAATTCCTAATAATTTAAATAACATATAGTTACATAATATATAATATACAGTCATATAATGTAAAATTAACATGTATATTATTATATTATTTATGAAATATAAAGTGAAAAAAAAATGCAAAAAAGTCGATATACGGGCGGCCGTGCCTTAGAATACACGGTACAGTCGTTGCCGCCCGAAGAGAGCTACGACGGTTTCGAACCCGGACCTACCTATCATACTACGTTTGGGGAACCTACGCCTAACCTATCGAGCCACAGTTTGTGATGCAAACCACGGTCAAAACTTCAACAATTAAGCTGTGTGTCTACGGAGCGACGTAAACCAATATATTCGATATACATCGATGTAATCGTATATAATTCTATGTATCGTAATTCTACACACTGTTTAAACTTTAATTGTATTTTATTCACTTATCTGACCGTTATTATGTATGCTTGAATAATACATTTATTTGTGTTTAATAATACATTTAAATATTTAATTGTGTTTACGTTAAGCAATATACCAGCTACGTTATTAAGGACCAAATAATACGTCTACAATCACGCATAATGCAATATTTATTGAATCAAAAACAAAACAAAAAAAACAATATATATTTATTGTGCACTTGTGCGCTGGAACGAAGACCGACTGACATTTCGTGAACGCGAATTTTTAAGTGTACTAACCAAAAGAAATAAACTTAACAAATAGAGCACAAACGGCAATTGAAAAGACGACACGAAAAGCGATAATAACGACCTACGCTGGCGTCGATTGCGATGGCTATGGACCGATATCGCGTACAAACCACGCGGCTTTTAAAAGAAACGAACTATATGTGAAAATGTCTAAAAGTCGAAAAACAGCGTAAAAAGCGTAACATTTTTCGAAAACGTTTAAAAACCGACCGCCGCCGCCGCTGCGAAGGTACGCGATTGGTCGCGCTATAGGGAATCGACGGGATCGGTCCGGCGGACTGGAGAAACGGAGCGGTGTTTAATTTATTCCACCATGAGATCCTCCATAAATTCCCTATAGATCAGCTGTTTTTCTTGCGATTTTATAGAATAAGATTCGTGGCTGTGATAAGCTGCTCGTTTCCAGTCCATTATATCTTAGTCCGTGATATTAGATGATAATAATATTATATTGAATATTCAGTATTCACGATCACGGTCTTCTCCCTCTTCTAAGATATATATATATATATAGACAATATTATATATTATATATTATCTTCTCTACATCGTGTTATATTATATTATTATATTATAGATCTTCTATTATCTATGGTTTCACACAATATATCAGTCCCTAAAATATCCAAATTTTCGTACTACACACATAGTCCTAAATCGGTCAATTCTAAATTATTTCTAGATAAACACTAGTATACTATATACCAGCGTTCACTACTAAGCTGATAATAATAATAATAAAGGTTTAATTAAAATAACACACTTTTAAATTTCGTACTACACAAAGTGTGTCGAACTACACACCATTTTAGGGACTGCAATATATAGACCAGCTATATTCATAGAACTACACGAAGACTCCCGGGTTTTGGTGCCTTACGGCTACAACCGCGGACCTCACTTTAGCGCTGTGCGCTAGTCGAGGGCCGCGGAGGTTATAGAACTACAGTCTATAATCTATATGCGTTACCCCCCTAATGGGAAAATTTAAATAGGAATCAATGCTTATAGCCATGAGGCCATAGACCTATCAACTAAAGTCAATGCACGAGGCATTAACCAAGAGAGTTTGTTTTTAGTATACTATTTTTATGATTATAGGAATTATATAATCCACGAGAAACGCTTGTAACAAAGTTCCCAGAATATATCTGAGATTCTGAGCTGATGATTCAATAACCGAACGACTACACCTTGTGGGCTATGCAGCCTATGCCTTACATTATAAATTATAGTTCGTTGAGTCAGCAGTGTGTAAACTGTAAACCGGGATTTTGAAGCGTAGTTGCCGAATAATCTTTTAGGATATTGATATACCTACAAATTATAAAATATCCAGATTCCAAATATTGTTACAATATGAGTTACATCAGTGGCGCAATCAGTATTTTTTCAAAAGGGGAGGTCCCCTGTACGTGTTAGAATAGACAACCACGGACTACCAAGAAAAAAATCTGGTACCTATAATCAGTATAATCTATATACATAGTACAATAGTACATACTAGAGAGCCTTTATATATCTAGAATCTCTAGTACATACAATATATTTTTCATGAAAATATAAATCAATGTTTAATAATATTTTAGAATTTGAGAAAATACATAATATTAAATATTAGTATACTTATATTAATATTTTTATTATTACAAAAATAAAATAAATTCTAAACGACGTATCGCATTAGGTAGGTAGGTGATGTATTTATAATTTATTCAGATGTTATACCTAGAACCTACTGACGTCAAAATGGATGTTTAGAGGCTTAGAGCAGTTTGCTAGTGCCTAGTGGCCATGCAAATAAGATAAAAATACGGGACACTTAAAAAAAAAATGTACATAGGTAATAATATATTAGTAGCCAGTACCTGGTCACAAAATCAATTTTATTTGGAAACTGATGGTTGATACTCAATAAATTAAGATTATGCATACCTTTATTTATATATGAGTTACCTAACTAAATATAATATAATAAAACAAATTAAATGCAACTGATGATGTCAATAAATGTTTTTTTCATTTTTGTAGTACCTATAATATGCTGTTTTATATCTGCCCACCTATAAGTCGGTATTTGGACCACGGGGGGTGTCTTCCCCCTGATTTTAGCGGTACTGGACGTTGAGCCTAGACTGTTTGGGCGAGATATTTTTTGAAATGGAATTGATTTTAATTGTATTTTCAGTTTGGATTTCTAATAGTACTGCGATGAACATCAGAACATGAGGGTATGTTGTATAAAACTGACTATTAAAGTGGGAATGGAATGACTCTGGTCCTGGTGCTGGTCAAACGAGGGGCCGGTGAAGGGGATAGATCACCCCCCCCCCATGAATTTTTTTTCCATATTTATAACAATTCATAATTAAGTATATTCTATAATGCATTAAATTTTGTTCTATTTTTTTTCTAAAAACAAATTATCAATTATTGTAAATTTCGACAGAATGTCAGATATGTTTATAATTTATATCATTATATGACATGACTATATTATTATCTAGACCAGTGGCGAATCAAAGGTATTATTTTGGAGCAATTGCTCCTTAAAAATTGTTAGTTGATGGGTGGGGTGACTAGGTGACTAGGTATATTGTAGAAATATCATATCCGATTATACAAATCGTTACAAATGTACGCATATTTTGTAAATTTTTAATTTAAACTTTTTTGCTGAGTTGGAAATGCCGTTATAAACATCAAGGGGGGTTGCAGGGTGGGTACCTTGTATACATTTTTGCTCCTCACCAAAACTGAGTTCAACACTCCACTGATCTAGACTAATACCTATAGGAACTAGGATATTATTATTACTAATATTTAGTTGTTTACACAAAATATGGAATTATCCCGCTCGATGATCGAGAATTTTCAAGAACAACACGCTCTACACTTTCCCAGAACATCGACCGATACATGTGATAGTGCGATCGTTAGGTATATTTTACAATATTACGTAGCTCCAGCCCCAGGTCATTAGTTAGTTGAAAACTTGAAACCAGGCACGGATCCTGAGCAAAACTCTGGGCGGGGCTCAACAATTTTTTTACTACACAAATACAATTATAATAAAATATTATACTTTATTCTTAATTTAAAAATGTTGTAATAATAGTACGTATAGCCGTATAGGTAATCAATGATAAATAAATTATTGATTATTTAATATATAAAGCGACAATGTGAAAATAAGTTTAGATATTGTTTATTTCTTATTTAATATATAATATTTATATATTAAATAACAAAATTTAAACGTCTTTTTACATTGTCGCTTTTTCCAAATCTGTCAATATTAGTGAATATATGTGATTTGAAATATAGTAATATCAGGATCTGTAGAATTATAAAAAAATATGTCTGGAGGGGGGGGGGGGTGGATCCATCCTTGCTTAAAACATCGATTGTTTATTATTTGTCATGAGTCATAAGTCATAACTCATAATATTTATTTGTCATCGTGTTTCGTCTTTCGTACTCATGTTTTCCACTGACTTTACTACACGGACAGTGTAGTGTACTAAAGTATATTACTATTATACGGTCGGTGTCTTTTGTAATATTGACTATTGTCTATTTTACATTTTTACCATTACCTAATAAAAAGATAAAAAGGAAAATTACTAGCTATATTTAGATGCAAGTTGATCTATTTCTAAAACCTTGGCGGATGAAAAAATAAGTAAGATCACTAATATTGTTTCTGAAAATCAAGTTGTAGACTTAGCGGTAATATTTTAGATTCTGAGCGAAGCGATGAATGTATTGATTTTACAATGATGTGTTTTTTTTTTTGTGTCTGTCATCACCTTTTAGGACAGTAAAAGTGCTTGGATTTTCTTCAACAGTAACTTTTCTAATAGGAAAGTGAATCTAGTTGGTACTCTGGGGGTCAAAACTAAAAGTAATTTTCAAAAGCAGCGTGAAAAAAAAAAGAAAAATTAAGGAAAAACGAGAATTTTTACGCAACTTTTTCGCAATTTTGGTGCAACTCTAAAACAAATGATCGTAGGTACATGCAATTTTGACTGAATGTTTATATAAGCATTTTCTATACACCATAACATTTTCCAAATATTTTGACTTATTTTGAGCTGTCTACGGACATTTTCAGTTTCCATTTTTTTTAGTTTTTTTTTCTAAAAATGTCAATAAAGTTTTATTTGTTGGTTAAAAAAGCTTGAATATTTAATAGAAGGCTCCTAGGTTATCGTTTCAAAGGCAGATGAAAAAATTTAAAATCCTTAGCCACAGTTTTAATTTATAAGCATTTACTATAGTTCAAATCTTGACAAAATACGGAAAAATCACGAAAATTAACAAATTATTTTGAGTTGAGAATTCATAAAAATTTTTTTTTTTAATTCTAAGATTTGAAAATGTAATACAAAATTGTCCATAAGTTTGTCTACCTTTATCAAAAAAAAAAAAAGTTGGATAAGTAGATGTCGCTCTGCTGTACAGTAGGTTACAAGTGGGTTACTATAATGGATAGTGTTAAATTTGAATTTAATGATATAATATCATTGTATAAGAAAAACGATTCTGAGCGAAAACGGTCAGTCAGCCTATGATATTATCAAGTATATTTGATGATATTATTGTGAATAAAGTAATTTATATATAACCTATTTACGTGGAGCCTTGTTTTAAATTGTCAATCC
Source organism: Metopolophium dirhodum (assembly GCF_019925205.1). NCBI lineage: Eukaryota > Metazoa > Arthropoda > Insecta > Hemiptera > Aphididae > Metopolophium > Metopolophium dirhodum. The sequence continues at coordinate 7,731,570 of NC_083561.1, read as the reverse complement.
TTAGCCATAAAAGTTAAACATTTTATACTACAAAATAATTAATAAATTATAAATTTGTTAAATGTTGTCAAAATGTGAACTATAAATGCTTATAAAAAAAAAATTGTGCATATGTATTTTTAATATTTTTCAACTGCTATTAGAACGATATATCAGGAGCCTTATATTAAGTTTTCACGCTTTTTTACCCAACAAATAAAATTGTATTTATATTTATAGAAAAGAAAACTAAAAAAATTTAAAACTGACAATGTCCGTAAACAGTTTAAAAAGACTCAAAATATTTTATAAATTTTATGGTATATAGAAAATGCTAATATAAATATTCAGTGAAATTTTCAAGTATCTACAGTCATTCTTTTTTTAATTACAATAAAATAAGAAAATTGTTACATGAGAAATCGAGTGAATATCAAATGTTGTAAAAATATAAATTTCAGACGCTCATAAAAATTTAATTTGTAGACTTTTTTTTTTGATAAAGGTAGACAAACTTATGAGTAATCTTATATTACATTTTCAAATCTTAGATTTAAAAAGAAAAATTTTTATGAATTCTCAAGTCTCAACTCATAATAATTTGCTAATTTTCGTGATTTTCTGTATTTTGTCAAAATTTGAACTTTAAATGCTTATAAATAAAAACTGTGACTAAGGATTTTTAATTTTTTTTCATCGCACATAGCACACTGCAGTGTTATTACTTATTAATTATTATTTAGTATACTGAAACTTGTACAGCATGTCTGAATCTTGTTTTCAATAATACTGATAATGATTAGCAACAATATCACACGTATCTAGGTTTTTACTTTGAGCAGGTAAAAATAATTCCATGCTCAAACGGTAAAAATAATACTGGCCCAAGCAGACTATTAATTTTTTGGTAAAAATTATTACCTTCACCCAAACGACCACAGCCCTAGACGTTTCCTCCCCTGGACTGAGACATTTGCACTCTGAATCAATATATATATTTTTACACATAATAATAGGTTTGAAATCGGTTCTTTTGTTTTACCCTAAATATACGATTATCATAGTCTATCGACTATCATCATTCACGTTATGGATTTAATGATCCATAATGATCCGTAATGATCAATAAACCAAAGTTATGTGAAAGTATTATTGAATTATATTTATATATTAATTATTGCATTAATTTAATCATTAATTGTAAATTTATTGGTTTGCATTATACCGATATAATTGTTTAATATTTTTACCTTTAATTTATTGCCTGTGGGGGAGGGGAATGTCCAATGAATCGTTGAGGGGAACATCCTAGATACATACAACTTATATGATATAAGGGCACCATGTTCTATAGAAAATTTACATAATGTACGAAACAATTTTTCAACTTCATCAGCATCTCTTAAAAAAGATATAATTCTGATTTTAAATTTAGAGGGAAAATGCACCTTCTTTTTGGAATTTTTAAAACAAATAGGTAGATATTTCCGTCGTGTACAAATAATAATGACAAATAACATATTATGGTTTACAGATGTAAATATATATGTGTATAGATGTAATACTATGGATATTATAAAATATAAAATATAAATAGATATTTACATATTATAGTTCACAACACACACACATTTGACAACGAACAACCGTAGACACTTGAGATTTATATTATATGTTTATTTTATTAATATTTCAAAATATTTTGACTAGTTTTGAGCTGTTTACGGACAATTTCAAATTTCAATTTTAGATCCTGAGTGGAACGATGAATGCATTGATTTTACAATTATGTGTTTTTTTTTGTGTCTATCATCACTTTTTAGGATAGTAAAAATGCTTAGATTGAACTGAATGAATGTAGAATGAATTGAACTTACTGGTAAACTAATGCCAAATAGACAATAGTAAAATAAATTATTTTATATAACAATAATATCTTGTATCTTCAAACTATATACTTTGTAATTTCATAGGCTGACAGAATCGCTCAGAATTTCGTTTATCGTTTTTCGTATACAATGCAGGTTATTGAATTCAAATTTAGCAATTACATTGCAATGATCTCTCTAGTCTCTACACACCTAATATACAGCAGAGCGTTACCCACTTACCCGCTATTTTAATCATGACGTTAATCTGACCAAATTTAGAGGATGGCGCAGAAGGATCGGTATTAATTATAATCTCAATAGCTATTTAATTAGACAAAAATTTAACGACGATTCTTTAATAACTGATCATAAAGATGTTGTATTTCATATTTGACAACTTGATTCCGAATGTGTAGGTATTTTTCACATTTTACTATAATAGTATAATTAATAATTATATTTTTGTATGATGGATTTAGATATATTAGGTTACATATTACCGTTTCTTTTTTTTTAACCCTGCAGCCATGACTGTAGTTCTTCAAAATGTTACGTATAAATTATTTTCGAACCGGACCTTTCGGCGTGGTCATCTCGGTGTGGTCATTTTTTCATAAAATGATTTTAATCGCGTTTAGATAATATAATGTTAGCATTGATTATATTGTACCGATATAATTTATCAGTTTTTATCTCACTTTCGTCGGTTGGATGGAGGCATATGAACGGCATATGAACTGTATATAATAATAATTATATATATATATATATATATATATATATACTATGGGATTATACTGTCATACAACATAATCTATATTACGGTCTAAGTTAATAAAGATATAGGTTTAGGTATAGTTAACCTATACGCTTTATCGATAGACGATCATTGAGTAGATCATCAAGTAGTCAGTAGTAAGTAGTCACCATGGCACATTGAAACTTTTCGTTTTGGCGATGTCGTTACAAAGATTCGTGTAAGGCGAGAATTCATACAACAGTTAAAACTTCGGAGGTAATTTATTTCATTATTTTAACTATCAGTAGGTATTAAATACATGTATTATGGTTTTATTTATTAGGTCTTAAAACAAATAAATGAACATTCGACCCATGACTCGGAAGCGGCTAAGATTGAAGCTAATTCTGCAATCACTAAGATGAAAAAACGAGCACGTGAGACAATGGAGCCTACATCAAATATCATCAATGAATGTATGATTGGATTATCACAAGCAGGAAAGGTAAATATCAAAATCTTAAAAACTTTAATTGAGAATTAATTTTAAATTAATTAGGGAGCGTTGACGACCGATGGAGCTTTAAAAAAACAGAAAGACGCACACGGCGTGAAATTCAAGCTGCACCCGATGCTCCAAAAGATTTAATTTCATTAATAATACCAGTGAATTACCAGTCGTATTCGCCATCTGAAGGTGTAACTGAACAATTTTTATTACACGATAATGGACCTGGAGTCGATAGAATTTTAATTTTTTGTCGCCCTCAAAATTTAAATATTTTATCAGAGTCTTCCAATTGGTATGTCGATGGCACTTTTAAAGTAGCACCTCATTTATTTTCGCAAGTATACGTAATATTAAGTAAATACCTCGATGGCGATCATCCTCTTATTTGTGCTCTTTTACCCTATAAAAAAATCAAACATATGAACGGCTATTTAAAATACTAATTGAATTAAAACCCGGGTTAAAACCAAAATCAATTGCTTGCGATTTTGAGCAGGCTGCGATCAAAGCAATTAAAAACAATTTCCCTGAAGTTCAAATTCACGGATGTTTATTTCATTTGACAAAAAATTTTAGACTTAAAATGAGTGACCTGGAATTATTTTCTAAGTATAAAAATGATGCAGAATTTTCAATTTATATTAAAATGATTTTGGCTTTAGCTTTTGTTAAAATTGACGACATTTACAATAGTGTAAACTTATTATACAATGAACTGCCTGAAGAAATATTTCCTCTCTTAGAATGGTTTGAAGAAAACTACATTGGTACAGTTGTAAGAAATCGTCGTCGAATCCCACTTTTCCCCCCTACAATCTGGAACGTTCATGATCGAGTACTTAATAAAGAAGATCGAACAAATAATCATGCAGAAGCGGCAAATTGTCGGCTTAATCTACAAGTGGCAGTTGACCACCCGACACTATGGGCATTTATATCATGTTTAAGGAGAATACTAAGTGGCCGAGACACCTTCTTTTGCCAATTAGAAACAGGCAAAAGTCCACCAAAAAAGAAAAAAAAATACATCGACGTCGATAAACGTATTTTAAAATTAGTCAGTGTCCAGTGATTATGATAATCGTAATATTATGAGTTTTTTAAGAGGAATAGCACATAATTTAAGTATGATGACCTGAATATTTGTATTCATAATTTTAATAGCAATTCTAATTTTAATACTAATTTTTGTATACAGTTTTTTATACAAAAATTATTTATTTATTTTTTATACTTAATTTCTGAGTGACCTGAATATTTTTATTCATAATTTTAATAGCAATTCTAATTTTTATACACAGTTTTTTATACAAAAATTATTTATTAATTTATATTTTATACCTAATTCTGTAATGGCCTTACGCCGAAACAGCCACGCCGAAATGTCCTAGACCGAATTATTTTATATTGGAACACTGGTACCATATATAGCTACCATATTATACGTGTTATCTTACTACCTTAGTACCTTAGAACCTTATGTAACTGGTAACTTTAATTATGCTATACCACTATACCAGAATATCCGATGGGCGACGATGACTAGTCGAACATTAAATATTAATATTATAAGGTGGCATATTATGTAGGTACTATAATATAGTGTATAATAATTATTAATTATTACAGTATCGGACTGTCAATTGACGAGGACAAAGAGTAGATTCCTACAATGGAGGCATGGCGACAGATAGTCGATGCCGTCTTAATTGTCGACTTATAGTTGTTTTTAAAATATTAACTATAAATTTACCTATTTAAAATATAAACAGAAGTCTGAAATTTGATAATAATATCACCTAATTTTAATCGAGCTCTTACAAAAATATTAGGATTAGTTGTTTATTAAGGGACACAAATTAGGGCACTTTTAATTTATACAGGTACAATTGTACAAATGTACAATCTATATTACAATCTCCTGTATAATAAAAATTAACTTCTGACGCTCATAAAATATAATTTGTGGAATTACACTTATTTTTTTTGTAAGGAAATTTTATACAGAACCTTTTAATACATTTATAAATCTTTGGTACCTATGAATATTAAACATTTTATGAGTAACAAAATATAATTATGAAAGATATTACATTTATTGAAATACGAATATCAGGCTCCAGGAAGGGCTTAAGCCTCCGCCCTCCATTTATAAAATGTATATATTATATATTATTATGTATTTATTTATATAATATATAGTTGATACGTCTTATGTTCCATAAATTAAAAATATAAATACATTTTCAACTATTGTTATCAAAATATCTTATATTATCTGTTATGAACTAAAATTTGAATTGTAATTATTCAAAAAAAAATTTCACTCCACCCAAAAAATGTCTAGTTCTGCACCTGCCTAAAATGTTTTAAGATTTGCTTTAATTATTTTACTGCTCTAATATTTGTCGTATAGACTATAAAGAAAATAAGCAAATTTTTATTTAATAGAAATAGATATTAGAAAGTGTACAATTTAATATTGTTTACCATTTATAATTAGTGTGCATGATTTACTATACTCAATTTACTCAATTCAGAACAAGATTGAACCACTCGGCCAACCAAAACACGTTTTTTCCGCGCATCCCCACCACAATTTGGCCATTGGTGAGAATGTTAGCACAAGCGCCCGACGTTGACTGTCGGCCAATCACAGAAAGTATAGCCATCGTATGGGGGGTCAGGAACTGTTTGGCGGATCAGTCTGCAAGCGCAAAAGTGGTTCAATCTTATTCTGAATAGAGTATAAACAAGTATAAACACCTTATATTAATTCTATAATCGGCCAAATTCAACATTTTAAAAGTACATTTTTTAAAACAATTACTTTAGTTTTAATATTAATTTCAACAATTTTTATAATAAACATTAAAAAAAAAATAAAACAATAAATTAAGGAATGTTATTTTGTACAGTTAAATTTGCTTCCCATTAATATATCTCACACAAAAATTTGTTTGATAACATATGCTAAGATAGCCAATATCAAAGCGGCCCACGTTAAATAAATTAGCCCATTATTTGACGTTGAAGTACTTGCATCTTGTGGTGGACTACTATCAATGTCTGGCAGTGTCTCATAATATGAATGTCGTCCTTTAAATATGTAAATATAATGTTAAAAATGGTTGTTTTTAATAATAAAAAGTTAATATTAAAATATAACAAATTTATCAATGTGCCAAGAAAAGCACAGATGTAGATTTTCTTTAACCAATAAATCACAAAACCTTTTTTATTAACAGAAATTACAATATTTCATGAAACACTAACCTTTTTCCAACACATCGTATAATTCTATTTTGTCTTCAGGAAGATTCAATATTTCTCCAGCCACATATAATGCTTCTTGGGAAGTTTCGCCAGGAAATACATAATCACTGAATGCAAATCTAGAACCTTCAGTCTTTATTATTAATATTCGACGCGGAGTTTCATGTACAATATTTGCATCTCCATCTGAAATAAATGAAAAATATTGTATTCATACGATATAATATTTTTTAGTATTTTAAAATATAAATCTATTAGAACCTTCTTCTTCAAGAGATTCCTCTTCGACCATTGATTCCAAATGCATTTTTAAACGAGTTGCAAATGTCTGCATGGCATCTTCATGAATAGCCTACAAAATACATTTTTTATTTAAATAAAAAATTATGAAAAATTGATAATTACTTATAAAAAAGTATTAATTATTTTGTTTACTTGTTTAACTATAATTAATAATTACTAATATACAAAATAAATTAAAAAGTCTTATTAATAATAGGATAATTTTTTAAATAATAAATAAATAATTTAATTATGGCGAGACTGAAGTTGGGAGTCCCCCATAACATTTTCTAAAAACAATATATGTTTAATACAAAGTACTACATTTAGAATAGGGGGACTTGGCAGAAAGTGGGTGGACTAAGTGCGTATAAGTCCGGTTACAACCACAGCATTAATAAACCATCCGGTTCGACCTCAATATGCTGCAATTTATGACATACGCAGCAGTTATTTTAGGATTATGTGGTCGGTCTAATTCAAAACGATGTATTTCAATCAAACTGGATGATTTGTACCGCCGCAGTTATAATTTGGTGTGAAACGGGGAGTGGTTTCCAGCTTAAGTCCCTTCTATTTGTGACAATGGTTAAATTAGACAGTTTAACTGTCCAATTATATAATAGACACTGTGGTTTACTGGCCAGTAAACTTAATAACTTAACTGTAGAGCTTTTTCAATATTCTGATTTTAATTTTTTTTACAAGATTGTATACTGAATACACACTATATTGAGATAATAGATAAAGATGATTCTCAGGTATTGTTAAAATAATAAAAAACTAAACAATATTACATTGATGATCAAATGTTGGTTAAGTAATTCAAAATAAATAATAACCATACCTTTATGGCATCCTTAATTGTACCATTACGATTAAATGGTACTGCTACACTGCATAGGCCAGACATCAAAATCTTCCCCTTTCCTCTTTTTACCTTGAGTGAAGCATTTTTACATTCATTACCCAAATCAACCTAAAACATTATACAGACTTGTTTTACATTTTAAATAAACTAGGCATGTTTATAATATGGGAATATAAAGTATTAAACAAACCTCTTTGTAAAATTCAATCTTAACAACATTTTTCAATAAATTATCAATTTCATCACATTCAAAATCTTTAAGGGTTTTATTTTCATCGCATACACATCCATTAAAAGTATAGACTGATTTATTTAATACAGATTCAAATTTATCTAATAAACTCTAAAAAAATATGTGTGTAATAATGTAATACTGTTTCACTATTAAAATATGTAAACAAAATATATACATACATCACGAATAGAAAATAAAGCTTTTGGTCCACCACCTACATTTAGTCTTTCTAATGCTCCAAAATTAAATGTTCCAATAAGAGTTACCCAATCATTATTAAATGATCCAAAAATTGCATCTACTGCCTTATAAGTTGTTTTTTCAGGACCATTTACACGGTTGAAATCAACTGAGTAACAATATGATCTATAAATTTACATACATATTATGACCCGTATTATGATATAAAAGTATATATATATAAATAACCATTGGGTTTACAATATTTACTTTTTGTTAACAGTTGAATAGTTTAGCATTAAGTAATTCCATGTTTCATTGGTTTTTTTGTATAACAAATTTTCATTTAATTCATTATTGAATTCATAAAAATCAATATCTATTGGTTGAATACTTTTCAAATCTTGTGGAACAATAAAAAATAAACCAAGTACATGTGAACCTCCTGGTAATAACGTCGCTACCTACATTATAATATACATAAAATATTTACTTACTTAATAGTAAATATTATGTTTGAATCTTTAAATAATATTTAGAAGCCTAATTAGATCACCTACTTCTAAAGATTTTTGGAATATTGTATCACTATTGGCTAAAAGATCAGAAAGAGTTTTGTAGGACAGAACATCAATTTTATTATTTTGTATGTCTTCATTCCATATGGTCATTGCTGATAAGTGGACTACATGATAGTTGTTACCTATGACCTAATTAAAAAATGTAATGAATTAATTACTTGGCAAGTATAGGAACATAGAATTAATACAAATTCTTTAGTAATTAGTTACTCACTTGTCCAATAATTACTCCTGGAATGAACAACTGTCCTTTAGCTAAACTTTTCAGATATTTATCTAAATGTTCTTCAATAAATACTTTGGTTGTCATTTTCCAACAATAAACACAATTTGTTGGTATTCTTCAAAATTCTAAACCAACAATGTTTACTCAATATTAATTAACAATAAATAGCATTATAAAATAATAATTTTTAAATTTTAAATATAATTTAAATAAATTAAATGCTTACTACCTATTTTGAATTATGAATAACAAAGTACAATATAATGAAATGATAATAGTTGGTAAAGACACTATTACTAGGTACTAACAGTTTTGTATTAAAGTTATGAAATTTTCCAAAAAATGTATCATATAAAATAAATATTGTGATAATCAATATAGCAAGTAAAACGATTCAAGATCTTACAATAAAAAGTAATAACATACCTATTACCTAAAGACTAAATGCTATAATCCACGGTTATACTCAGTAATTGTACAGAACAATAATATATAGTCGTAAATAGGTAAAATATCCTTATTCGTATAAATATATTTGTATATATAAATTATAATGGAGTATGGAAAAGAGTATAATCAAAATTAGGTATCTATATAATATCTATTCAAATTTCACTAGGTAATTTTTTGTGCTGCCGTCGTGGTAGTTGTGTAACTGATGTGCTGGAGCCTGGAATGCTCAGCTGTATGCACGATATACAGCCTGATGCTGGATACCACGATTATAAAGAACTTCTTAATAATCGTGTTGGATACGGAATGGAAAGGCCTTATCAATATTTTCCCGAGTCCGCCCATGGCTTAAAATATTATATAGATATATAACGCTCGCTTCTCACGTTTGGTATGACAACTAGCGCTTTATAGGATTGTTCAGCAATCTGCAGCTTAGTTACAGATATCTATACTAACTAGATAAGGACCTTATCATAAGGTATTCCTATATAATTTACATTGTTTTCAAGTGAAGCTCAGCTGTGGACGGCCGCCATTTTCTCGGGGGGCAAAACATTCCATTCATCAAATGTATTAGGAATAACCATAGATATTAAAAATCTCTTTACATCGTTTTCAATAGTAAATGTAAAATGATTTGTATAAAATATTTTTATTTTTTAAAAACAACAGGTTTAGAAATAATAAAATACAATACAAGATTAATCTTATTTATCATATAAATTACCATACAAATATACAATTGCCCCCCGACCTTGATGCTTCAATTCATGGTGAGAGTTCATTATCTAGTACTATTTAGTACTACATAGTTAATATATTCTGTGTACGTACTACGTAACATAAACATAGAGTAATTACTCTATGCGACTATGCCCTATGGTAGGTAACCACGGCTATAAATAGCGTTAATCTCCTAATACTGATAATGGAGATTCATTTTGGTCACTGTGTTTTCGGTAGACACTTTTCTAGATTCGTTTGGCAACCAGGTTACTCAACAGTACGAATTAAGATAGTACTATCTTAATTCATGCCATGAACTTACTATGATAATTATTACAAGGTGGATTTATAATCCTATACTATTAAACACGATGTAGAGAAGAGAAGGTGATAAACACTCCGCGAAAAAAGTGCCATAATTTAGACGGCAAAAATTTAGTTAATATGAATACCGCTAGGCACCGCCACATTACTCGAAGGCCGGTTATATTAATTATTTGCTATTATGGTGCATTAAATATAGACCAAACTAATGTATTGTATAAATATATTCACGAATTCAATAAAATAAACATGTAGAGGTAGACTTCCAGTCATGACAAATAGTATTTAAAATATAAATCCCTTCCCAATATTGTTCAAAATTTATTAGAATTATTGTAAGAACTATGACTGTCCATTTAAATGTCTACTATTGAATGTTTAGTTATTAAGCAATAAATATTATATTAAGTTTTAAAATATTATTTTAAAAGTTTAATAGGTAAATTAAATAATTAAAAATGCTAAATAAATGCTACCTAATACCAGGCTGTAAGACAAGATACGCTAGTGGAAGTGAAGGAAACAATATTTTATTGTTTAAAGCTCCAAAGATACTGTGACTATATTAAAAACAAAAAAATATTTTCATGATTTTTATAAATTTTAAGTAGGTAATTACTAAATAGCATTACCCCACAATAATATAATAATTATATAGAGTATTATTATTATTTGGTAGCTAATAATAATAATTTATACACTTAGATAAATTATTTGTACATAAAATCATTTTAAGTAATTTTCAAGATACGGATACTTATACTTTAAATTTAAATATTATAATTTAATATGATAATTATTAGGTAATAAAACATATTTTTATAACTTTTATCTCGATGTAAGATAAACTATAGTTAATAAATTAACTATTAGGTACATATTAAGTAAATCAAATTTTAACCTTTTGTAAAAGTGTATTATATATTAATTTATCTTTATTACAATATTCCTATAGGCTATAACATATTTAATTTTAAGTTTTATGTTTTTATAATCTGATTGGGATATAATTATAATTTTAATTAAATAACACATTTGTTTATTTTAGTAAATCATGTTTACTATTTATATTAGCATAATTTGTAAAAAATACTACCCAAATCAGGATATTATTTATAAGTCACAACACAGAACACTCAGGGGGTTAAAGTGGGGGGGATGCAGGAGGACTCAGTCAACCCTACCTCTGATGACGGTTAAAATGCGTCCCATTTAACAAATTAGGATTTTATACATTAGGCATTATACATAAAATCATAAATGGAACGCTTAAAAGTTAAAACTATATGAAGACATTAGTCCCCTCTGGAATTTTTCCCTCTTTAAACCCTGAGAAAACAAAAAAATTTATCAAAACAGTCCAAGTTGTAACTACTTCTTTAATATTATGTGATAACTACCTACTTATATGTATACTATTTTATGTATTATACTTAGGCACATTACCTGTTATTATTAATGTAATAGTGTTTTAGATATATTTAAATATTTTTAAGAGAAGGTACCAAATACCAATATTAGGTAAATATTGAATCAAAAGTAAATATAAAGAAGTAAGTATATATAAATAGATTTGAGTTACTTATAATATATACAAATTATTAAATTTGTAATGGTTTGTATTCTGTTATCTGCAATTTTTCTATAATTTTCAATTGTCAACTTCTAGGCAGTTGAATGAAATATATCATAAGGCAATAAGTGATTTGCAATATGAATACCATACGTTAAAATTATCTTATTGAAATACCAATAAATAAACGTAGGTACACACAGGTATTTTCCATCATAAATACAATATTTATAATATTTAATATTTTTGATTCATTGCAATAAAACACAATACACATGTGTCTAAAATATATAGTGTCTAATGAAATTATTCTAACACCCGTCCTCCGAAGCTTGTGGTGCTCCCGGTGGATATTATTTAAACTACAAATTTGCCGTCGAAAACTAAGCCACTTTTTTTTTCCTGGCCAAGCCGAGTGTTATCGCTGGAACGCTATTTGCAAATTGAAAATGTCTATTGATTTAATAATTTAATCTGTAGGTCAGTTTATCACTAATGGATGTGCAACCATACTATCTTAAATTGTGATTAAGATGGTGCTTAGATCATATTATCATACCTATCTAACTTAACTAAGTAATAGTGGCACGTATAACATAGAGTATAATCAGTATATTCACAGAACAATCTAAGGGTACCACAGATAATTATCTATGAAGGGCACAGAGTAGAATATAATCTACCGTGGGGCATGGAGCCGTGGACTAGATCTTTAATCGTGGTATTTGGCATGACAAAATAAATAGGTGTCATCACAGTTTTATTTACAGATATGTGTGGTTTTATTATACTTCACCTATATCCATAGGCGCAAATAGTGTTTGGGATTTGGGGGGCGGGGGGCTAAAGCCTTACTTTGATAATATTGAATATGTTTAAAACAAAATGTAGGAAATGTTTGTTGGGGCTATGGACATTTTTTTTTGGGGGGGGGGCTTAGCAACTAAAGCCCTCCCCCCTATTTGCGCCTATGCCTGTAATGTAGTTCTCCACTTCTTATTGGCTTTCAATCACATACACAGCCCGACATAGGTATATAACATAGAACAAATCAACCAGTTCAGAAGTGGAGAACTACGACATCAGGTAAAAGAGATGCGCATACTGAAAAATAACTATTGTGACTGTGATGATACCTATCTATTTTGTGTTATTGTTCAATGGTCGTGGTATTTGCATAGGTCTACCGTGAAGTCTTCTTAGTTCATGATTTATGCCACGAACTACTCCCACAGAATTTATATATTATCTTGATCTATGCATAGTTATTACCATATAACAATGTTATTACTATATTGTCTATATTCATGCTTAAATTTTTTTTTTATCATGACTATATTAATTTAAAATTAATATTTTTATAGTTCTGTAGATTTACGCAAAATTGATAAATAATTAATATAATTACAAAGCAATATTATTATGATATTACCATAGATCTTATACCACGGATCAAGATTTGATATACCTATTTTAGATTCTGAGTGGAACAATGAATGTATTGATTTTACGATGATGTATGTTATTTTTTTGTTTTTTTTTATTTTTGTGTCTGTGTACACGATAAGTAGTCGAAATAATTATTGGATTTTCAACTTCAGTATCTTGTTCGATGGGAAAGTGAATATCGTTGGTGCATCTGGGGATTAAAATTTCCAATAGTTTTCAAAAGTGTCGGGAAAAACAACATAAAAATTAAGGAAAAACGGGAATTTTTATGCAAAATCGGTTTTGGTTTTTGGTGTAAGGTGTAACACTAAAACAAATGAACGAATACACATGAAATTTTCACTGGTAATTTATATTAGCATTTTCTATACACGATAAAATTTTCAAAATATTTTGATTTATTTTGAACTAATTAGAAACATTTTCAGTTTCCAATTTTATTAGTTTTTTTTTCTAAGGATATCAATAAAACTTTATTTGTTGGGTAAAAGAGTTTGAAAATTTAATACAAGGCTCCTATTATATTGTTACAATGACATTTGAAAAATATTAAAAATCCTTAGTAACAGTTTTTTTTATAAGCATTAAAAGTTCAAAAATTGACAAAATATGGAAAAATCACGAAAATTACCAAATTATTTTGAGGTCAGAATTCATAAAAATTTTTCTTTTTAAATCTAAGATTATAAGATGTAATACAAGATTCCTTATACGATTATCTACCTTTATCAAAAAAAAATGTCTATAAGAAAGTCAAATTAAATTTTTACGAATGTTTGAAGTTCATATTTTCACAATATTCGATATTCACTCAAATTCTCATGCAGCGGTTTTGTTATTTTATTGTTATTCAAAAACGAATAACTGTAGATACATGAAAATTTTACTGAATGTTTATATTATCATTTGCTATAAACCATAAAATTTAGTAAAGCAAAAAAACATTGTCAGTTTTCAATTTCTTCCTATAAATATCAATAACATTTTATTTATTGGGTAAAAAAGCGTGAAAATTTAGTGCCAGGCTCCTGATATATTTTTACAATATCAGTTGAAAAATATTAAAAATACATAGACATATTTTTTTTTTTATAAGCATTTAAAGTTCAAATTTTGACAAAATGTATCAAATTTAAAATGTATTAATTATTTTGTAGTTAAAAATTTATAAAATGTTCAACTTTTGTAGCTAAGGATTGAAAATTTAAAACAAGGTTCCACATAAATAGGTTATATATAAATTACTTTATTCACAATAATATCATCAAATATATTAGTAATATCATAGGCTGGCTGACTGACCGTTTTCGCTCAGAATCGTTTTTCTTATACAACGATATTATATCATTGAATTCAAATTTAACACCATCCATTACAACGACTCACTTGTAACCCACTGTACAGCAAAGCTCTCTAGGTATAGTACACAAACAGACAAACTTCTATACTACACTTCATATATATAGAAATCTGAATCTGCAGTACAGTATAAATCCAGTGTTGGGAATAGATAACTAAAATATTATCTAGATAAGATAAGATAATTTTAACCAAATATTATCTAGATAAAAATAAAGATAACATAAATGTAGTTTATCTGGATAAAGATAAATACAACAATACATTTATCTATATAAATATCATTTTTTTACACTTATTTTTATTGTTTTTTAGTATTTTTGTAATATTAGATTTATATCAATATAATGACATAATATTTATAATAACAACGAATAACAACAAGTTAATTTAAATTCATTTTTATAATGGATGGGGAAATAAACCTATACCTAATTAATTTTAATATTTTTATTATGACTAGTAGAAAACGATTTATAGTGCAAGCTCGCATGCAGGTTCTCGTATTATCGTAATATTGTTGTTGGCAATAATAACAAGAAATATACTCTGCTAATTTTATAAATTATTTATATTATATTCGAATTTTAGTAACATTGGTTTTATAATTTTGTAGGGGCACTATACTATTTATCTAGATAAGCCCATTTTTTTATCTAAGCTAAACATTAGATAAATCGTAACATAATTATCTAGATACTTTAGAAGATAATTTATTTCAAAA
Organism: Metopolophium dirhodum; assembly: GCF_019925205.1. NCBI lineage: Eukaryota > Metazoa > Arthropoda > Insecta > Hemiptera > Aphididae > Metopolophium > Metopolophium dirhodum. The sequence goes on along the minus strand of NC_083561.1, from coordinate 7,716,208 downwards.
AATCTTATCTAGATAATTCCCAACACTGAGTATAACTGTATTAGGTCAATGGATATTAAGGATTCATTTAATCTGATAGTGATATCATTACAAAATGAATTGTATTATTTATTTTGTCATGACGTGTGATCATAGAATATATAATATCATGATAAAAAAAGCATACCCCTTACCCTTTTGATCTTTATATAAGCTGTATCTAGTTCGCCGCTTTTTATTGGTTGTCATGATCAATATGTATACATATTGCATTATGAGGCGAACTGGATACAATGAACTGCGCAAACTCTGACGATATTCAGTTTGTTGCTATCATACCATGTTATTTTATCATGGATAATATAAGAATGGATAGGCCATTCCTATACTAATAAAATAAGGGGTCGCAGTCCGGAATGTGGATGCGAGAGACCGCTTTTAATTTTTACATAGTGCTATACTGCTATCGTTCCAGCAAGAGTTTTAAACTTCTACCACTTATTCTATGGTTTTATCATTAGACAAATTTAATGGAATAATTAAAGTTATTTTAATAATGTGCTGTTGTACCTTTTTTTTTTTTTCCAGATACCCATTTAAATAATGCGTTTAAGTCATCCTTTAGAACGCAGTAGGTGCCTCGAATAAATTATAAATATTGTAAACGGTGACCGAGGAAATAATTTAAATCATATTTACTGCATTATATTTGTTATAAAATTGATAAGACCCATTGAAACATAAATGGATCTTCACAGGAAAGAATTTTTCGGATTCGTATATAAAATTGCCTATATAGGCCCCTTTTCTACAATTATTTTATTCATAATATAATATTACTAGCTGAATTGCCCATCGTTGCCGGGTATATGTATTGTTGTTATCTGGTAAGATTAAATATTTTCTAGTTAAATAAAATCTAAATAAGATTGTTTAAAAAAATATGTCATATATTACAGTTTTGGTTTATAGTGCCAATGTTATTTTTATAATCTATTATGGGATCATATGCAAGACCAGTTAATTTATTAATTCCGCAATTGATTTTCAGACCGAACAATGGTTTTCTCGGCTTTTTTTTTAGCTTCCTTGATTTGGAACTTGGAACTTGGACTTGAAACTTAACAAACATAGGAGTATTATTTATTAGCAGTGGTCAAAATGGCTCAAGATAAGACGTGGAGTGATGCCTTACAATTCAGATTTCTTGATATCATCACAACATTCTTCTATTCCTCATCACACAAAAAAGTAGAGGGATACCATCCCTCCGTATCCCATCCCCCCACTTCAAGCACTGTTTATTAGTAGGTACCTACATTTAAAGTAAAATACTGATAATAACTGATATCTTTAAATTTTTACATTTTGTGATAATGAAATAGCAAGGGCCAGTCAAAATATAGATTTCCCATGCCGAATAGTTGCCCCAACCGCCCCTGTCTCAATAATTTCAATATACAAGCATATTTTTAGAGTATCTTAAACTAATATTTTAAGTCATGTTACCAATCCTAATACTTAATGAATAGAAATAATTGTAATTTAAAATAATTTAGTTACATCTTTTTTTTTTTTTAGGTTGATAAGGCTTCAACAGCTAAGGTCATTATAGGCTATAGCCTGTACTATTTACATATTGGTTTTAACACTATGTTGAACAGTTGAGAGGGTTAGTGAAATATGTTATTATTATTTTTTTGTTTTACAGTAATTTTGCTGAGCCTATGGTTTGTGAAATTAGCTCTATGGCTTTCCTCGCCAAGTGCTTGTTGCATCGTTGATGGATTCCGAGAATTTGTCTGGAGCTGTTGAACATGGGGCATTCTAGTGTGATGTGTTTCATATGGTAATTTGTTTGTCACAGAGTTCGCAGATCGGAAAGTCTTCCTTTGTCATAGGCCATAGCCTATGTACCATAGACTGATAGACCTATTAACTTAGTTAACTTTAGTTAATAGGTCTATGGTGGGTACATCCGTAGAAGAGTGGAGGAGGCAAGGACGATTGGGTGGGAGATGGTGATGTCTGATCTTCGTCAAAGGGGACGATTTGGAAAACGATGTTAGCAAGTTTGGTGATCTTGGTCTTCATTTTTCTGTCAATGAATGCAGGTCTTTGATGGTAAATTATATTCTTAAATATCAAATTAGTTTTCTATAATAATAAGTAGGTAATAAACTAATAACTCATTTTTGTTTTCTACAACCTGACACCTGTACAAAATAAAATAATTTTATACCACTGTATAATACTATAATGTATAATACAAACTCACATATTCACATATTCTCTACTCCTTATTCCCATGTATAACAATAAATATACTATATAATACATCGTGATACATACTATACTCAGTTCAGGTTAAGATAGAACCGACTTCGCGCATGCAGACTGAGCGGCCGAACAGTGCCTGACCCCCCATGCGATGGTTATGTGTTCTGTGATTGGCCGACAGTCATCGCCGGCCGTCGTCGATCATCGGCGCCGGTGCTGGCCGCCGTGCATACGCTCCCACCGGTGTCCGGAATGCGCGAAAAAAACATGTTATAGTCGACGGCTCGTTCAATCTTAATCTGAACAGAGTATAATATATTAAAATGAAAATAATTTAATCACGTTATCAATGTTATCACTTATCACATTTAGTAATATGGGCCAATCATAGACTTAAATACTCTGTTCAAAATAAGACGATGACCTGGTGGCGACCAGTTTTCGTTCCGCAACGGTCAGAAAAATGTATTTCCTTCGGATCTCCATTCATTTGGAATCCTCAAAATATCGAAATGTTCATTCTCGTGTAATGAATGCTAGTGGCTTATCCACATTCCACCACTGGAATATAGTATATATTTCAGTGCCTATCCATTCTTATAAGTTATATTAGTTATGTGTGTGATATACTTATATGCATATAGAAAACTAATAAATTACTGGTGATATGATAATATTATGTAATACTAATATAGTAATAAATAGATATAAATGTGTTTAAGATTCCCCATTAACTATTTAGATTAATTACCTTTGTTCATGATTTATATGATTTATATTATTTATACTATACTTATATTTATATTACTCTGTGATTCATATGTTAGTGGCTATACCTACAGGGCCGGTAAATTACAGAGCCGGTAACAAATGTACAGACTGTTCTTTATGAAACCCGGCCTAAGTTATAATATATTAATACATTAATATTATATCTATAAATATTAAATCTTAGTCCATGGCTTAAATATACAGCCATGATTATACTTATCAATGGCGACGTCTCTGACAAAAAGTACCTCCATGGATGTTGTAAACAAAAGTGTCATGATTTTTATCAAATATGAATATTGTTATATCTTTATATAGATAATAGTCAACAAATAATTAAGAGAGTAATACCAAATACTATATAAGAATATTGTATGTTTGACTGCTTATAACCTAAGACTAGCAAACAAACATCTGAAGAAACTTTTGAGAACTTTTATTATGTTCAATTTTTATACTGATATATCAAGTAACAGCAACAATTTGACTAGCTTAGAAGTAGGTTATGGTGAACTTAAACTGTGGTATAACAGTTGCGCATTAAAATCACCAAATTCGTCGTTAATAACAACAAAACTATTTTTCCATTGTAACCCTAATTTTTTTCCTGTAATCTCAAAGTTATTGCAAATATTAATTACACTACCAGTCACAACTGCTACTGGAGAGGTCTTTTTCTTCCTTGCGTCGACTTAAAAATTATCTCAGAAATACTACTGATCTAATGAGACTGAATGGATTGGCAGTCCTCACCAGGATATTTATATTGATCCATTGATGATAATTGATGAAATGGCTAAAACTTCAAAACGAAGACTCAATATTAATCTATAAGTGTTTTTTTGTTTGTTTTTTATTCATAATATGGCGTTTATTGTTTTTTTCTTGGGATATATAACAATATTATATATATGAAAATAATAATTGAGAAATGTATACAGTGTATTTATTAACATTATTTATGTAATATTATTAACCATGCAGGATTTTAGCTTATCTACTTAATGCTTTATTACAAGTTACAGCTTAATCCTACAGACAGAGTCGGGTTAAGGGAGTGATAAGAATAACACAGGGCGCCAGGGCCTCAGAAAAATTTTTGATTGTAATTTTTACAAGAACAATACAGTACAATTATTATATGTGTTTATACATTTACATTTATGATTCATATAAATCATTTTAAAGGCGATAGACATGTTATTGAGTTAAACACAGTATACTTACAGTTTATACGTATATACGTTTATATTTATAGTTTCAGATAGGATGTTTTATCACTTAGCAAATAAATCTAAAATTAAGTACAGACGTGTAAAGTGCATGATTTTTTTTAATCTATAATAATTATTTTGGATGGTTCACTTGGAGAGAATTTATGTTAACAATTTAAATAAGTATTTTTATTATAATTTACAATATACTTTCTGCTTCTAATCTATGTATAAAATATCCATGTTATTATGTTACATAAATATTTTGATTGTTTTTTTCTCTTATTATCTTTCCTGGCTATAATACGTGGCAAAAATAAAGCACGTATTGTTACCATACACCTGAAAACTAATTATAATTATTACCGATACAACACCAATACCACATTTACACATTACACCACTACAACAGGGAATACAGCAATACCTCACTTGTTCTGGTAAGAATCCAAAAGAGGAACATTCATATTTTAATATTTAGGTATTTACTATTAAATATTTATGTTTATTACCATACCTAGTTGCCGCATACATGGGGCGTTTGGGGGTTCAACTTTGGTGATTAATAATTATTTATTATACAATATTACTAAAGTGACTCATTAATAGTCATTATAGTTCGAAATTTTTTTTAAATGATGTTATGCTATATAATGATGAGTCAGTGTATTGTTAATAATTATAAATCGCTCAAAATAACATGAATAGAAAACAAACTAAAAAAAGTTGAAAATTAATCCCTATGTGTAGCATAAAAGAGCCGAAATATTTTGAAAATTATTTCATATCTATAGTAATTACATATACGAATATTTTGAGAAAATTTCTAGTCTCAGTAATTTGATATTGATTTTTGAGTTCAGACAAAAAAATATCTGTTTGGTCAAAACTGGTTTGGTGTAAACATTTTTCCAAATTGTTTCATTGTAGGTATTTCCTGAATTTTTTAAAAGTACCGTAGAATTTTGACTTTTGACCCCTGGAATACTAACTATATAGATTTAATTTTTACAAGGAACGTGCATTATCTAAATAGAAGTTTTAACATTATTTCTACAATAAAATGTCAGACAAATTTTTATAAATTAATAGAAATATTATCTTTTGATCATCTAAAAACGTGGCTACAAGAAACAAGTGATTGTGGCTTTTTAAGATAATAGTAAATACATTATTTATATTGATATAATTTACTAAATATTATCTTCCAAGTTCCAGCAAAGAAATAAAAAAGAAACTTCCCGTGGGAGAATATTGTGCTATATTAGGGTAAATTAGGCATTAAGCTACATATACCTATTATATTATTCATGTTTACATTTTTATTTGTATAAATTCCAAAATTCCAAAATTATCGTCATCATCTTTTAGATCAGTAAAAATGCTTTGATTTTTAACTTCAATTTAACAGTATATATAACGTAATTATCACATGATAAATAGTTAACTTTATCATAATATAATAAATATTAATATTATCGTATTATCGTCTGCAGGGATGGATCCAGGGACCCAGACATATTATTTCTCCAATTTTCATAAACATTGACCTAATAAATAATAAAATAATAGTTGACCGTTTTGGAAAAAGCAACAATATGAAATTTGTTTGGATTCTGTTATTCAATATATTATAATTATTAATTGATTTATTGCATTAAGATTGTACTAATATTGGGAAAACATTTTAAATTAAGAATAAAGTGTATATTGTAATTGTATTTGTGTTGTAAAAAAAATGTTAAACTCCCCCAAATCTTTGTTTTGGATCCGTGTCTGATTATCGTTATACCTATTCTCACTCCACTTGTTGAATTGAAATATATGTATATATCAAATGGAAGTTATGTGCAATTTAAAATTTAGATAGATACAAAAATGTACTATTTTAAAATACCTACTCATAAATTTGATAATCGGTCAATGCTCTCTAATATTAAAAATAACCGAGTAAAATGGATTCTGAAATCTTATTATGAATCTGAACGTAAAACCTGCTATGTTGTGCGTAATAAAACAGACGGAGACAAAAATGAGGCTATGACGTTCTCAATGGCGTAAATTTGACTTAAATTGTGATGGTGCATAATATATGGAATGTTTACATAACTTTCTTTTCTTAGTACAAACTATACATCTGAAACCCAATTTTTATAGAATAAGATAAAAATCATTTAATCTTTTACTTAAAAACTTTACTTTCATATAATGCATTAGTCTATCTAGTATATTATTATCTAACTGAACTTTCAAAAAAAAAATTTGTACAATTCTTATTTTAAATTAATAGTCTTTGTGTCCTCCTTTGTTTCAAACACTTAAATATATCAATAACTTGGTCAATGGTCCATCGGTTAGATGGCTTTTTGAAAAGTTGTAATATTGCAAAGTTCTCACTATTAGCTGTTTTTAAAAATATTGTCATTTAATAACAGTATGTGTAATTATATAATATTAATCATGTTATAAACAATGTGCTATATATTTTAACTTTATGAGTAGGGCATATTTTATATTCTCTGGTGGTGCAGAACTATAATTTTATGGTTTATCCCGATAACTAACATGGCGGTGCAAGAACAATTTACATCACTGGACACTGTTCGTCCTCTTACTAATAAATAATAATTATTGCCCACTCGATATCCAAAATAATATTTAATATTATAAATGCGATTGGTGTATTATTGTAAATATTGAATAACTATAATGAGTTCAAAACATACCCAAATAAATATCTAAAAAAAATTTGAAAAAGGTGGGTAAGTGGATGTCGCTCTGCTGTACAGTAGGTTACAAGTGGTCGCTGTAATGGATGGTGTTAAATTTGAATTCAATGATATAATAACATTGTATAAGAAAACGATTCTGTGCGAAAACTGTCAGTCAGCCTATGATATTACGAAGTACTTATGTTTGATATTATTGTGAATAAAGTAATTTATATATAACTTACTTACACGGAACGTTGTTTTAAATTGTCAATCCTTACCTATAAAAGTTGAACATTTTATACATTTTTAACTATACAAAATAATTATAAAATGTTGTCAAAATCCAAACTTAAAATCCTATGTATTTTTAACATTTTTCAACTGCTGTTGTAACAATTCATCAGGAGTCTTGCACTAAATGTTCACGATTTTTTACCCAACAAATACAATTTTATTGATATTTATAGAAAGAAAAGGTCTTTACAAACAGTTTATTGTTGCTATGAAATGTTTTGCCACTGCTCAGTTGCTCAGAATTGATTCCTACATTTAATGATTGGTCACAGGTATTTTAACAAAGTATACTAATGAACGTTTTTAATTTAATTATTATTTGTGTTGTACATGTAATTAGATAAATTATGATGCAGATTATTTGGCCAAATGTCGATGGATGCTTAGAGATTGAAACCTACTGGGTTATATATTTAGATTTAAATCTAAATATAGTGAATTGTAAGGGGATTTACCACAAATAATATAATCAATTCAATGTACCTAATAATAACCACTAGATAGCACAATTTAGAGGTAAAAAATACAACAGTGTATTATATATTGGTTGCTATTGGTTAATCGGGCATGTTTGTCGATTTGTATTATTTTTTGTCAATATAATATATATCTTATATATAGAAATCCCGTGTCACGTATTTATCCGAAACTACTGGACCAATCTTGGTGAAATGTTTACAATGTGTGTAATTTGGCCGAACTTAAAAGATAGGCTAATTTTAAAAGAAAGAGGATCAACCCCGGGAGGTGCTAAAACGGGAATTGTGAGATTTCGGGTGGAAATTTTTGTTTATAAATAGTTGCCATGGGTTTTTAAGCTATAATAATAGTAATAATAATAATAAAAAAAATATTTGCTTTACTTTTTAAATATAACTTATAATATTAAAAATGTGAAATGAAAATCTCTGTACAGACTAAACTCTGGAACTACTTATCAGATCGTCTTGATTTTTTTTTTTTAACGAAAGAGCTCATTGCGGAGAAGGTTTATGGCATTTGCTCGACTCTCTAATTTAATAAACAAAGGAGTTATCAATTATTAGAAATAATGGCCTGTTACGTAATAATAAATAAAAATAAATCAGTATTATTCTCAGCTCCTTTAACCCATAGCAACCATTAATAAACAACAATTTCTATCGTAAATCTCAAAATTCCTGTTTGAGAACCTATCAGGGGTGATAAATTCCCTTTTTAAATTAGTCTATGACACTCACAAAAAATGTTTCTATTGGTGAAAGAATTTTCGAAATCGGTTCAGTAGTTCCAGAGATTACCCTCAACAATGGTAACTAACAACTCCTCTTTATATAATAGTATAGACTAGCTGATCCCGTGCACTTCGTTGCCCGTTAAATGTATCAACTTTATATGACTCAAACTTTGTTGAATTCGTTATTTAATATTCGGTGCATAGTATTCAACATATATCTTAACTTTTCCGTTTCTCGGAATAAAAATTCTGATATGCAGCAGTACCTGTGGTAGATCGCGGACCCCGTGCTGTTTGTACGTATGGATTTAACTCTAAAGTATCAAAGTTATACCAAGTTTGTCGTTTTTACTTAATAAAATCAATTTATACAAAATCCTATCCTAACATAACCGTACTAAAATCCGATGAATGAAATAAAAAACAAATTTAACCCTTTAAGTAGTTATAAGTAGTTCCAGAGTTTAGTCTGTATAGTTATAGTCTGTGTACTTATATAGTTCGATATATATATATAAATAAATGTTTGTGTAGATTAGACCTCTGGGAAGAAGACAGGCTAATTTAAAAATGGTTAAATTTGGTTTTTTTTTATTCAACTGATATTAGTACGGTTAGGTTAGGTCAGGATTTTGTATTAATTGATTATATTAATCCACCATAGGTGGAATACGACAAACTTGGTATAACTTTGATACTTAACTACTTAAGACTTTAGAGTTAAATCATACACTTACGTACAAACAGCACGGGGTCCGCGATCTACTGCAGGTAGATTGCCTACCTGATAATATACTGCTGCGAATCAAAATTTTTATTCCAGACAACGGAAAAGTTAAGATAACTTTGGAATACAAAACACCGAATAATAAATAACGAATTGAACAAAGTTTAAGTCATATAGAGTTGGTATATTTAACGAGCAACGAAGTGCACGGGATCAGCTAGGATATTGACAAAAAATAATAATAAAAATCAACAAACATGCCCGATTAAACAATATAAACCAGTATATAATACACTATTATTATTTTAATCTCCAACAATAAATTAAATTTTTATTTTATTATTTAGTTTATTTTTTTCTGGACAGATGTCACCACTGTTGTATTTTTGACAACCAGATTTCCTACTTTTCCGGTGAATTTCCCTAAAATTTTCTTTCATAAGAACCTTCTCCGTGATACACTCTTTCGTTTAAAAACAATAATCAAGAAGATCTGATAAGTAGTTCCAGAGTTTAGCCTGTAGAGAGATTTTCATTTCACATTTATATAGTTAGAAGATTATGTAGTTTAAAATTTTAATAAATACGTATCGGAACGCATTTTAGAAGATGATTTCCAACAAGTCAAATGTTTTTGATAGTGGTTAGTTGAAATCTATAGAGTACGGGTGTTCTCGAAATAACTAGGATGGGATAGTTAATTATAATAGTTAATTCAACACTAAGGTTTTTTTGTATTTTCTTGAATTAGTAAAATTTAATTTTATGAATGAAAAAAGTGATGCACGGCGAAGTGTTACATGCTTAAGGGGATTCGATACCGTGATTTTCTGTTTTTGTCTAACATACTCGCGACATAGTATTTAAGACGTGTTTTTTGCCAAACATTCCAATTGATCTATTAAAGTGATAAGAATTCTGAAAACAGACTTGAGTTCGTCGTCAAGTCTACTTCAAATCGACTTTCCCACATTTTTGAAATCATCCCCCAAATTCCAGAAAACGTCATATTAAAAAAGAGTATTTAAACATTTTGTATTTCAATTTTTGGAGAAGCTAAAATCAATAAATCAAAATTTTGGGAAAGTCGATTTCCAGTAGACTTGACGACGAATTCAAATATGCTTTCAGAATTCTTATCACTTCATTAGATCAATTGATATGTTTGGCAAAGAATCCGTCTAAAATCCTATGTCACGCGTGTGTTAGACAAAAACAGAAAATCACGGTATGGAATCCCCTTAATATTGTCTTACATTTTGTAGTTGATTAAACAACAAACTGTAAGAACAGATTGAATTAAAATCTATGTATTCGGTGATTAATATTAATTCTAATTTCTAGTATATATTTTTAACAGTATTTCACAATAATGAATGTTAAAAAAGTATATTTTAATGACAAGTTGATTTTTTCGCATGTTTGTGAAATTATAAATTATAATTTAATATTTTCACTTAATATTTCTACGGATTAGGTATACAGACAAATAGACAGAATTTAACATATTATACGATATTATGTTATATTTATTTGAACTTCTCAGCGTTTAAATGTAGATGTAACACTATAATAAGAACATATTTTACTGCAGCTACTTGCCGCTCTTAAGTACCATAATATTATACATGTGTATAAAAATATAATATTATAATATAATGAAAGCATTTTGTTGCCAATAGCTCTTAGTTTAAAAACGCATTAACTGATAACACGAAAACAGTAATTAAAATAGTATTATATTCAAAGTGACGCACACGAAAATTATATAAAATATTTATAATATAATAAACACATTGATAACGATTAAAATGTTTTTTAAACGTTGTAATGTTGTATTATAATATTTATCATGTGTGTGCAATAAAAAGCAATAAAATACATATAATTTAGCACATTTTCCTACCTTATAAATTATATACATTTACATTATACTTGATGTCTCATATCTGTACTCCGTGGGTGGGGCCGTGGAGGGCCCCGCGATAGATGGTGCCTATAAAAGTTATACTGTCGTGAGCCGTAGAAACCGGGTACTGGAAAAAACGAATGTCCACGAAAATACTACGTTGGGGACCTGCATAATATATTTGATCGGAAAATGGAACTGGGCTAAGACAGCCTCACCAATAATTAATAATTTCGTGCAGTGGCATATTTAAGGGGCAAGAGGAGCGGCACTTTTTAGGGGGCAGCAAATCTTTGTGGGAGCTCTTTTTCAAAAACAGTATTGCAATGATTTAGGCAACAAAACGTTCTATTAATAAAATATAATATAATATAAAGCTATTCTGTCTCCGTGGTGTTTGTACTTTGTAAATCGTTCTTTACGTTCTTTTGGTCGGGTATAATAGTATAATACTCGTAGATGATATCAGCCGACATTCGGGAGAGACCCGTCGGAAAATCCCGCGCCACGTATAAAATCGCACATTACAATTTTATGCATGCAGTCATATCAGGGTGCATCTGTGGTACATTGTACATGGTATGACATGTATAAACATAATAATATAATATTTTTAATGTATACATCAGCTGTGGTTTTAAATTAATATTTTGTGCAAAATAGTTAAAAACTCCACAGATATCATCTGATATACAAAATACGGTATAATCTACTCTATTAGAGTAATGCACAACATCGACATAAAAACTATGGTATATAAAACTGTACACATATACCCTATAATCTATATATATTTTAAATATATTTTAATATAATATGTTTCATGTCATTTGTCATGCGGTATCGCGCATTTTGCCACTGTATAGTTTATGTACATAATAATATAATACGGTCTCACAATATAACAATGCAATATACCTACGTGCACGTACATACATATCATATATGATATTATCGTTATTATTATACGGTGACGCGCGGGCGTGTGGGTGTGCGTGTTGTCGGGGAGGGAGTCGGGACGTCGATCGAAACGCTTGCGTAGAGCACCTACATCGTACCTACACACGTATAATATAATATAATATTCTACGCCGATACGATAATAATAATAATAATAATAACATAGTACCCGCTGGCGTACGAGTATAATATTATACAGAACGTTTGCGGTGTGCCGTGCGCGTAGTGACACGAGAATAATAATATTAGTAAATAATATTATAATATAATATTAATATTATGTATAAAGTTACGGGCGCGCGCATTGGCCACCACGCCGCTGAGTAATAGCGCGCACGCCCGCCCGCCAACGGAGGAAGAAGTAATAATAATACGAATGCACGATATTCTCAGCGGTTTCCGCGATAGTAACGACGGGCGACGAATGACGATTACAATCCACGAACGGGCGACATCGGAGTATCGGACATAATACCTAAATTATAATATAGATAACAGAAAACAGACTGACCGCTGCCCCGTCATCGATCACCTGAAGACGAAATTATTACGCCGAAATAGTATTATAATGTGTAATATTCATGAACATGTTATCTAAATAGGTCTTTAGTTATATTAATATTTTTGCGTACAAAATATAATATTACAATATTATTATTGGTCTGTCGGCTATATCAAGGAAGACTTTCGAAAGTCGCATTCGGAGGGGCCTGGTCCTGACTCCTAAGAAGTCATGGGTGCCGGGTGGGGGGGAAGTCTATTCTCCTCTCCGCGGGAAAATATATGTACACGCGGCTGTGTTGATGTCACACCACACACGTGCGTGTATTAATGGTCACATGATATATATAATTGGTATTATAGATTACAAGTTACAACAGTATTATTATTAGAGTCGCGGACTCGCGAGTCCCCGATGCAACGATATTCCCAAGACTAAACCGCTAATGGTGAGGGGGGGGTGCTCAGGCCGCGGCAGTTGTAGCTATCATCGCCGCCGCCGCTGTAGTGTCGTTCACTCGCTCGACCAAGGTCCGGTGCGTGCGCGTACGAGAGTCATCCGCGCCGAGACGTCACGTCGACGACGGCCGCCTCTGCGCAACGCGAGCGTAAGGTTGTACGCAGTACACACGTCGAGTACACTGGGTACAGTGCACGCACGGCGTGTCGGCATTACAGTTACGACGGGCTCGCGGGGTACGTACGCAGCACACACACAGAATAGTACGCGTCGCGATTATTATTATTATTGTTGTTGTTGCTGGGTTTTGCGCTGGCGCGCTCGTTACAATTGACAGCCGCGGACGGCAGCGATGACGACAATCGCGTTGGCAACACCGGTCACGGCTGACCTTGGACCGTGAGTTCCCCGGACGCCGGTCACACTGGTGGCAATACGTCGATAAAGAACCAAAATTCTTGATAAAATTGTTTGCAAAAATTCTGTTTTTTGTGCGTTTCGCGATAAATTTTCGACAAAAAATAGCGTAAAACCGTCCGCCGGACGAATTTCAGTGATTCAGGACGTTTGACACGTTTTCCGGCCGTTTTCAAGTAAACGGTGACAGCTCGGCGCAACTATCGATAGTTGAGCGCTCCGAACAATCGTTGACCCGACTGCCGATGGCTGCCCCCGTTCCCCGTATGTCTATCACGTCCCGTGAGTGCTTTATTTACATCTAGTTTTGTTGTCGAAAAATATATTTCCAGTGTCCGAATTCGCTGTTAATCCGTCGCGTTTACCGCATCGAACCGCCGCAGATCGTCGGCGTACCGCGCAACGTGTCCAGGAACGCTTTCAGACGGTCCACCGAGGTGCCCAGGGACGGCCCTTATCGGCCGCAATCATCGGCTCGGATCACGTCAATTTCGGACACGGTGAGTACACGGTCAGCGGCTGCGACAGCCTACTTTTTAACTATCTCGTCGACGGCCCGTGTTTACATTGCGTACCGAAATTTTTTTTCCTTCGAGCCGTTCGCAACGGCGTTTTCACCACCGCCGCCTACGGATTTCCCTGCTCGTTTTCAACATTTTCCGTCTTTATTTTACAGGGCCCGACCGTTTTCCGCGGTCCCCACTGGCATTTATCACTTGCCGCGGCGCCCCCGAAATCAATTATCAACGTACAAACCGTACCCCTGCGGTCCCCAGACCCCAGCAATCTGCCCCCTTTGCTTGATTCCGCTGTATTTACGCTGTCATGATCGTCCGAACAACCTTTTACGATCGTTTTGCACCGATTTTCGCCGTTTTTCTCAATTTTCCTACTATCACTCCACTTTGATAGTGTTCATCGTCCCCTGGTTTCTTCAATTTTTCGGTGATTGTAGATAATTTTAACACCTACTCGTACAAAAATATCCTTTAAGAACAATTCGCACTTCAATTTTACTTTTGAAAACTTGGAATTTTCTATCTCGTTCCACAAAAGTTGTTGACGTTAGAAGCAACTAAATTGCTTATGATGATACTAAAATGCTACAATTCATTTTCACATCCAAAACATTTAATTTTTTTACCTTTTTCTTTATATAAGAAATTGTTTACTGTAAGTATTCCCGATCGTTAAACAACTAAAAAATTGAATGATGTATTGAATGATAATAGATCTATGGTTAATTTATTTTAAACAAATCATTTATAATAAGATGATTTAATATTGAAATAAGTATATAGAAAATTTTGATTAGGTAATAATACAAACATTTAGACCTATATTAATATAAACAATAATAACAACAATGACTGTTTATGCACATTCGTTTTTGTGTATACTTTCATTTTTTATAACTGTTTGCAATAAATTAATCCATATAAAAATCATCACAGTTTGGCATGAAATGTAGGTATAATAATTTTGTATTGATTGTTAAGTATGCCGAATTTAAGTTGTCTTAAAATTATTAATTAGTAGGTTATGTTATTTAAATTTGTATGATGTTTGTAGTATTTTTGTACCTACATTCAAAAATATTTAACAGTATTTTAATTACTAATGGCTTTTAATGCAATTGGACCTATTGTTTTATAGTCATATTAACTGGATATTAACTGGTTGTTAGTTTTACCTAAATTCTTATAAAGATGGTGTTTATATCTATTTATATAAAAGTTGCAAATTTAAATTGAAATGAACATACCTACCTATGAAATGAACTAATTTAATGTAGGTACCTATATAAAAATAATTCAACTTCATTGAAAAAATAGAATAGTGAGGAAATTTTCAACTGCCTAAATGTAGGTTGACACTCACAGGTTAGGTATATATATATATATATAAACTGTTTTGATTGATTACAAAGCCTTATTAAGTTTAATTTTTATTCATAGCTTATTTTTCTTTAACTGTATGTTATCACGTGCATTTTTGTGTTGGTATTCTTATATGTTACTTGTCTTATAAATGATAAATACCTACTATTGATTAAAAAATATTATACAGCCCAAAACAACCCTAAATCCTAATACAATCATTTAGGTACTTAATGTAATTTAAAAGTTAAAACATTGAGTATTATATTGTTAAATACTATACATTTTGCCTACATTTGTGCACAATTTCATAAGGGTAGGGCAATAAATTTATTTAGAGGGATTATATACTACTTTCTGGTACACAACCTATATTCTAGAAATGAAACTAAAAGAAAATTACGGGACGGGCGGCTAAAAATAATTCTAGGGGGGCTATAGCCCCCTTAGTCAACCCTCCCCCCTCCCCTCCGTTCTACACTTATGCACAAATTACAGGTGAGTTTAAACTTTTTACATTTCAATTGTTTTCTTCAAATCAATATTAATTAATTAAATCAATTTAAATTAATCAATATTATAATTGATTTCCAAATTGTTTATTTGTCACACAATTTTTATTTGAGTTTTGATTACCTAGGTTTTTAAAAATGGTTAGGTATGTTTTCTTAAGAACTTTTTTAAAAAAGTTTTTTTTACTTGTATTAAAAACATAGCACTTATTATAAACATACATTTTCTAACTAAAATGTAATAAATAAATTATTATTGAGATTCAACGTTTTTACTATTAATACATTTTAAAATAATAAACTACCTACCTAGCTTTTATTTTGTTTTACTAATTTAATAATATTATTATTAAGACAAATTACTATTTTTAGGTCGGTTCTGCTTATGGCTGCCCATGTTACACACGCAACTCATCTTATGACTTGAATTTACCACCCAGCTTCAAATATTAATTATTGTAAGTAATTGAAGTTTTTTTACGTATACTATTAGATGGTTATTTTTAATGGTATATATTTCTTAATAAAAATATAAGCAATATTATTAAATATTAAGATGTCTCTTTATGTTTGTTAAATAGCTACATTTCTTCAAATTTATATACTATTTCCATGATCATTATTCATATTATTTATGATCAACATTATTTAAAACTACATATTACATAATAAACAGTTTATTATACAAACTATATTAACCAAGTGCAAGTACTAATTATTAAGAATTACCTATGCAATAATAAGATGATAATATTTAAAAATGTTGTCTAATAGTAATATTAAATATACCAGGGTTTTTATTAATTTAAACATTTTAAATATCATAAATTATTTTAAACCCAGAAACCAATTTGTAATTTAAAGAAAAAATTAAGTATGTAATGTTTCCCTCGATGTTTTTCATAATATGTTTTTCATAATATGTATTAGTATATTTTTATATTGGTTAAACATTTATATTTAATATTTTTTATTTTTAACTGCATTATTTTTATGATTTAAATGTTTAAAATAAGATGATTGGTATCTACCTTATATTTTATTTTAATCAAAAACTGATTTTGTTACATTATTATTATTCAGCACAAAGTTAGACCAGATATTAAATCAAAAGTGTAATAGAGTTACACTAAGTTAATAATTATTCTCATATAGTATACAATTCTATAAATTCCTTTAAATACAAATTTAATAGACACAATTATTATACATGTTAAACCCAATTACGTACAAAACAACATTTTTTTCTGACAGGAGTTTTTTTTTCCAAAAATTTATCTAATACAGAGTAAATAATACAAATTGTAAATACGCATACATAAGTAAATACTAACTGTTCAATCTTCAGTATTTATATGATAACACTTATAAAGAATAAACCTAAATTATTGAATTAAAGAAGATAGGTAGGTATTATGACATAATGTTAATGATTTATGAAAAATACCTCTTGCTCATATTCTCTATATATTTTTCTATTTTAATCACAAATCTAATACCTACGTATTCATATAGTCTATAAGATGTATTAATTATTAATTAAACATATTTATTTTAGGTTGAACCACTTATCAGTCATAAAGAATTTTAACATGCAAGAATCGAGCTGAAAATAGAGACTTACAAATGAAATCTTCAATAATCAGCCTCCGACTTAACATAACATGGCCCATATTACTGTATGGTGATATCACATACTGCTTAATTATGTGACTTAACTATGTTTAACTATTTTGTTTCTCAATTTGATTTATTAAGTATTTGACATATTGTAAAATAGGTTTAGGTCATTGTGCAATTTTTAATATGTGATTATTGATACTAGTAACTTTTTACTAGGTCTTTTCTGTTTTTAAATTCTTGAACTAAATATGTCAGACCTATTGGTGGATAGCCCTCCGAACAAGAGGCCAAAGTTGGAAGATCCATTCCAAGGGTCTTCTGACTCATCTGGTGTCTATTCTAGCAATGAGATGTTTGATCTCGAGAATGATCTCCCTGATGAGCTTATTAGCACTACGTCTTGGAACCAGCAACCTGATATAAAGCCAAATCTTGGTCCTCAATTACCATTGCAAAATGGTATGATCGTTCAGCAAAATAATCCTCAACAACTTCAACAACCTAATATTCAACAACGATTAGTAGTCAGTCAACAACAGTTAGCTCACCATTTTATGGGTACTAAACATCTCGTGTCAGCGGCTGGAATGTCAATGAATAAACCAATTAATCCAAACATGCCATCACCAAATGTTTTAGTTAGTAAAACTGGAGAACCGATGGTTGTAAATATGGGAAATGCAGGCATTAATTCCAATCAATTACAAAATAGTATTAGTGGAATAAATGTGGCAAATGTGAATATTATGATGGGAAACAATTTGGTTAGTAATTCAATGCACAATCCTCATCATGGCATACCCCAGCAACAACAAAACGGACCTATGATGGGACGGAACATAGCCATGCATCATCCACAACAAATTCGCAACCAGACTCCTCATCAACTTCATAGTTTGCCAATTAATTCTCATAGGTTACAAGCTCCAATGGGTGCAATGAGTCCAGTGAATAACTTCAATGCATACAACCAAAATAATCAACAAATTAATGTTGTCCAACAACAACCAATTGGTATTGTACGACAACCAGTACCGAGATTTAATGCCAACACTAATGGAATGTTAGTGGATAATCCGGTTCCTCCTCAGTCTCAAGCAAATGTACGTCTTGGACCACAGCAAGTTAATATGGTCAATCAAAATGTAGTTGTACCACCTCAAGGAGTTCCCGCTGACCGTAGTCAAGCAAATCCAGAAAAACGGAAAATGATAACCCAACAGCTTGTGCTACTATTACATGCACATCAATGTCAGAGACGAGATAATCAAGCTAATGGCGAAGTGAGACAATGTCGTTTGCAACATTGTAATACAATGAAAGGAGTCTTAGCTCATATGACCAATTGCTTAGCTGGTCGAAATTGTAATGTAGCTCACTGTTCGTCATCTAGACAAATAATATCACATTGGAAACAATGTACTCGACCAGATTGTCCTATTTGCCAACCATTAAAAGCATCAAATAATCGCAATGCTTTAGCAAATAACACTACTCAAAATACTACTGGAATGAACGATATGAATTGTTATAACACTGTAAATAATCAAGTGGTGAACCAAGTACAGGGAGTCCCTAACAATGTTGGTATACGAACGGCTTTGCAATCTCAAATGCCACATCCTCCTAATAACAATGTGCTGACACCTAATCAAAATACACGCGTATTAGTTCCACATTCACAACCCCAGGTAACAACTACAATGAGTGCAGATCCCAGTACAAGTTCTGTAAATGAAATGCTGCAGTCTGGTTCAAACACAACTGTACCAGTTCCGTCTAGCATTCAACAATCTGCGACAAATATTCCTAATTCTTTCATAATGACAACTAGTACTGATACAATGACTACTCAGATGAACAATCAAGCACAACCAAGTCAATCAATACCAGGAAATCACATTGAAAGTAAGGAATGGCATGAGTCTATTACACCTGAACTAAGAAATCATTTAGTGCATAAATTAGTTCAAGCAATATTCCCAACATATGATCCTAAAGCAATGCTTGATAAACGTATGAATAATTTAGTGGCTTATGCTAGAAAAGTAGAAGGTGATATGTACAATGTTGCTAACTCTAGGTCAGAATATTATCATAGGTTAGCCCAAACATTTTATAAAATACAGAAAGAGTTGGAAGAAAAAATGCAAAAGCGAAAAGAACAACAACAAATGCAACAGCAGCAATTGGGAACTCAGCAACCGACTAATAATATCAATGCACAGTGCTTTCCAACTGCGTCTACACAAGGATTGCCTCCTACTCAGCAGCAACCGCCACAACCACAGCAGCAACAACCTTTACATCATACTTCAATTCAACCCAACCAGCAAAATTTGCCACAACAACAAGTAGTAACAACATCTGGTCTAATGAAAACACAAATGTCAGACAGGGTACATTTTCCAATCACTTCACCTGTACCTGGACCTAGTCCAAATCCAAATTTACCCCAAACTACTTTTGGTTTGACCCAGCCACCTGCCCAAAGTCCAATCAACACTAGTCAGTTCCCATCTAACTCACCTATGATGTCAAACATATCTCAAGCTTCGTTCGCTCAACCTCAATTTCCAAATCAATCGATGAATCAAATACCACAACAAATACATTTACAACAACAAGTTCAACAGCAACAACAACAACAACAACAACAACAACAAGTGCAACAGCAACAACAACAAGTACAGCAACAACAAGCACAACAACAACAGCTAGTTCAACAACAACAACAACAACACTTGAACAATCAAATGTTACAACCAAATAGACTTAATCAAATCAATATGGAAAAAATGGTTAATGGACCTAGTTTGATAGCCAATAATACTGTGCCATCAACTACAAGTGTACCATCAATGATGCCCAATAGTATGGGTAAAGGATATCCTAGATCAGAACCATCATCAATTAGTCATTCGAGTCAGATGAATGCTATTGCTTCTGCTTTAGCACAAGATGACTCTCCCAAGGATGTTAAAGGGGAAGTAAAAGATGAGTATGATGATAGTAATGACGGAAAAGGTGCTTATGGAAAAGGTAAAATGAATTCTGAAACACCGTCGGCATCTGTGAAGTCTGAGATTAAACAAGAACGCGACGATAATGGTTCAAGTTCAAAGAAAATGGAAGTTAAAATTAAAGATGAACCTATGAGTCCTAAGCCAAACATCACTACAGATATTAAACCATTTGAACCAACTACATCGGACAGTAAAACAGCCATAAAGAAATGTGTATTTAGGCCTGATGAACTTAGACAAGCCTTAATGCCTACTCTTGAAAAATTATACAAACAAGAACCTGAATCGGATCCTTTTAAACAGCCTGTTGATCCTCAAGCACTTAATATACCCGACTATTTTATAATCATAAAAAAGCCAATGGATTTATCAACAATTCGAGAAAAACTGAATACTGGTCAATTTTCTGACCCTTGGAGTTATGTTGATGATGTTTGGTTAATGTTTGAAAATGCTTGGCATTACAATAAGAAGTCTACAAAAGTATATAAATCTTGTACAAAACTTTCAGAAGTTTTTGAACAAGAAATTTACCCTGTTATGAGAAGTCTTGGTTATTGTTGTGGTCGTAAGTATACATTCAATCCGCAAGTACTTTGTTGTTTTGGAAAACAATTGTGTACTATTCCAAGAGATGCTAAATACTTCAGTTTTGAAAATAGATATATTTATTGTGTTAAATGTTTTAATGATATACCTGGTGATGCTGTAACATTGGGCGAAGACCCTACACAAGCCCAACAAGTAATTAAAAAAGAACAATTTATGGAAATGAAAAATGATCATCTAGAATTAGAACCATTCATATTATGTACTCATTGTGGAAGAAAACTCCATCAAATATGTGTGCTGCACAACGAGAATATTAATCCACTAGGATATGTTTGTGAAAACTGTCTGAAGAAGCGTGGTGAAAAACGAAAAGATCATAAATTCAATGCTAAAAAATTGGCCATAACAAAATTAGGTACCTACATTGAAACAAGAGTGAACAATTTCCTTAAGAAAAAAGAAGCAGGCGCTGGTGAAGTTGCTATACGTGTAGTGTCCAGTTCAGATAAAATAGTAGAAGTGAAACCTGGAATGCGTAATCGCTTTGTTGATAATGGAGAGATGATAGGCGAATTTCCTTACAGGGCAAAAGCACTTTATGCCTTTGAAGAAATTGATGGAACTGATGTTTGTTTCTTTGGTATGCATGTCCAAGAATATGGGTCTGAAGCTCCGTCACCTAATACAAGAAGAGTTTATATTGCATATTTAGATTCTGTTAACTTTTTCAGACCCAAACAGTACAGAACGTATGTTTATCATGAAATATTATTGGGTTACCTTGATTATGTAAAACAATTAGGATATACTATGGCTCACATTTGGGCATGTCCTCCATCTGAAGGTGACGATTACATATTTCATTGTCATCCACCTGAACAAAAAATACCAAAACCAAAACGATTACAAGAATGGTATAAGAAAATGCTAGATAAGGGTATAATAGAACGCATAATTCTGGACTATAAAGATATTTTAAAGCAAGCTATTGAAGATAAATTAAGTTCAGCAGCAGAATTACCTTACTTTGAAGGCGATTTTTGGCCAAATGCTCTAGAAGATAGCATTAAAGAACTTGACCAAGAAGAAGAACAGAAGCGTAAACTAGCCGAGGCTGAAGAATCTGTTGAAATGTGTGTAAGTGATGAAGTTGAAATTGGACCTGACGGAAAGAAAAAAGGTATGCAAAAGTCCAAAAAATCAAACAAATCTAAGTCCAGCCAGAGAAAGAGCAGTTCAAAGAAAACTATGTTACCTCAAACTAGCAGTGATCTTTCTGCTAAAATTTTTGACAACATGGATAAACATAAAGAAGTGTTTTTTGTAATTAGATTGCATAGTGTACAATCGGCTGCAGCATTAGGAGCAATACAAGACCCAGATCCTTTAATCAGCTGTGATTTAATGGACGGTAGAGATGCATTTTTGACCATGGCTCGAGAAAAACACTATGAATTTTCATCACTTAGGAGAGCAAAGTTTTCTTCAATGGCAATGTTGTATGAACTTCATAATCAAGGACAAGATAAATTTGTTTACACGTGTAATAGTTGTAAATCACATGTGGAAACCAGATACCACTGCACTGTTTGCGATGACTTTGATTTATGTATTACCTGTTACGATAAAGAAAAACATCCACATACCATGGAGAAATTGGGTCTTGATTTGGATGACGGATCATCTCCTGGTGACCAAAAACAAGCAGATCCTCAGGAAGCTAGAAAATTATCTATCCGCCGGTGTATATTATCACTTGTACATGCTTGCCAATGTAGGGATGCAAATTGTCGCTTGGCAAGTTGTCAACGTATGAAAAGGGTGGTACAACATGTTAAGCTATGTAAAGTCAAATCTAATGGCAATTGTCCGATTTGTAAACAATATATTGCACTTTGCTTCCATCATGCTAAGTATTGTACTGAAGCTAAGTGTCCAGTGTTGTTCTGTCCAAATATGAAACACAAGATCAAACAGCAACAACTTCAACAAAGACTGCAACAAGCACAACTATTAAGAAGACGTATGGCTATTATGAATACTGGTACTTTAGGGACGGAAAATACCGCTCCTGTTGTAGCAACACAACATATGTCTAATCAAACTAAAATGATACCTCATAAAGGACCAGTTATGGTCCCCGGGAAACAAACACCGCCTGCCAATGTTTTACAAGTAGTTAAGCAAGTACAAGAAGAAGCGGCACGACAACATGATAATGTAGGATATGGAAAAGGTGGTCCTCAACAACAGATGCAACGACCGCATATGCAGATCGCTCCCCCTGTTCCACAACAAGTCAATCAATGGGTTACTGAACCTAATTACAATCAAATGATGATGCAGCAGCAGCAACAGCAACAACAACAACAACAGCAGCAACAGCAACAACAACAACAACAACAACAACAACAGCAACAGCAGCAGCAGCAACAACAACAAGTTCAACAGCAGCAGCAAAGACAAATGAACATTCAACCTCAACAACAAATGATACTCAATAACCAACAAAATCCAATGCTTCAACAGCAACAAGTTATGACCTCCAGACCCCAAGGTTACCAACAAAATCCTAATCAACAAGTACCTAACCAATCGTTACAACAGTTACTAAATGCACTGCGCACCAACACTGACAGTCCACCTGAACAGCAACAACGCCTAAGAGAGATTCTGAGGAGCAACCCACAGCTGTTGGCCCAATTCATTAGGAACCAACGACAAAGGCAAATGTTCCAACAACAGCAACAGCAACAGGGCGGTGCCATCGCTCCTCCAATGTATCCTCAACAGATGCAAGGGCAACCACAGCCAGGACCGCAGGGTCCTAACCAGCCTCAATCAAATATGCAAAACCGAATGCACCTATAAAGTGAACATTTTTGAGCTTATTTAATATATTGGTATTGTTTCTGTTGTGTACATTTATGAATGTAAATATGGCAGCTTAAAGTACAAAATAATAATTTTGTATAGGAATTTGATCGGCCGTGTTGACTTATATGACTTGTGTATATTTGTTTTGCTATTCGTTGTTGTTATTTAGTTAGAGAAATGTAATTAAGGATGCCCTCCTTAACATTTAACCATAAGATCATTTATAATTTCCTACTTTAGTAAAATAATATTTGTTGATTTTTCCTTCTGTACAGGAATAATAATAATATTAATGTGTAATATTTTATTTACAATTTTTTACTCCTAGACATTCTGTTATTATATTATTATAATTATTATTATTATTATTATTATTATTATTATTATATAGAAATATTATTTTTAAGGGATATATTATATAATTTATAAAATGGGGAGTTGACAACTAGATGGTCTTATCCAACTTATTTATTCAATTTTTTTTATACACATAATAATTTAATCCTTAACAGCTTTTATAAGATAGCCGTGTAAGGCTTCTTGTTTGTCCTTAGTCTTTAAATAATGTAACTTAAGTTTTTTTTTTATTATATTATATAATGTAAGTTATACATTTAAAGACATTGAGGGACATTTGTGTCCAAATAAAAATTATAAATATATAGGTATATATTTATTTATGTACGAAATGTGTCTGCTTAGTCGGACTGCATATAATGTTTATTAATTTAGAATCGATACTGTAATAAATAAATGTAAGAAATTGATATAAATATGTTATACATAGTTGCATAAAAATGAAAAGAAAAACATATACATATATTATTGACTTTGTAAATAAATTGAAACCATAAAGTAAGACAATTATTATACAAATTGATTTTAATCCTTATTGTTTTTTCATTTCACCTGCCATACTTTTAACTCAATGTGACACTTAAAATGTTCACATGTAATGAATGAGCGTCAATGGTGTTGTTATTAAAACGATTCGAGTGTCGGTAGGCTGTTTTTGCAAATTCAACCTAATTGACCAGATAAGTTTTTGAAACACCATTGGAAAATTATTTTTTTAAATATGAACATGAAATGTTGGTTTATTGTTTATATATACATTATACAGGTTTTTTAAATACTATAAATATTCAGTATAGTAAAGAATACTTAAGAAAAGTAAATTTCAACTACTTTTCAAATAATTTTTATCGGTTGCATATTAATAAAAAGTTGCATGAATTTAGATTTTAAAAAAATGTGTTATAAGCACAAATAAGTTGTACCTAGCTTAAAGCCATAAAATGAAAATAAATGTTTTAAAATTGTCATTGTGTATATAAAATATAATAATACACGTAAAAGGTTCAAATCCCACAAATATTATTTTTGAATTAAAACAAAATACATATTCACCTCACTCAAAGGCTCACTTGGACCACGACAAGAAAAAACCATAACAAATTTCATCAAGATGGCCGACCTCACAACGAACATATAAGACAATGGATCAACGAAGCCACATTATAATTTATAACTATTAACATCTAAATCATATTTATAAATTATTAATGTAAAAACCAAATTTCCTTAAACTAAATGTTACCACCAGTCATGTAAACCTTTGAATTTGAAGCCTTAAATTAAATAGAAAAAAATATATATATTTATAATGCCCATCATGGCCGTACCTGGAAAAAATATCGGGGGGGGGACAAAATTGCCCCCCCCCAATTACGGCCTTGGTGCCCATTGCTCACCATTTACTATCTGACTTCAGATACAACCTGAGTAGTTTAAGGGAATGTTGCTCGGCTAATAGTCTCTATAAATGTTCTAAAAGCCACCAAATTTCATTTAACTATGTTTCAGTCTCCAATTATTATCTATAAATATACGACGAGAAAATATCGCAAACTAACAAAATCCGTTATTTAAAAATAATTTTTTTCCATTTAACGATAATATAATTTGACCAAATCGGCTTGGTCTCCATAACTAAACGGTCGTAAATACTCTTATGTAAAGTTTGTAAATACTATATAACTTAATAAATGGTTACATAAACTTGCCTGCATCATTAAAATTAATTGAGTTCCATTATGTCCATTAATTTAACTCAAGAACTAACCCAGGCTTCCATGTCCTTTTACTTCTAAAAATTTCGTTCCAGCAGTTCAATATGTCGCTTAACCAAGTCATGTAGGTAATCAATTAGATAATTTTGATTTTAATTATGATCTAATTTCTAAACTGAAATTGTACGTGTTAAAATAATTGTAAACATCTGCAGTGGCGGCTCGCGGCTATCCTATGGTCCAGCTATGTCCTATAGTTTATAGTCCAGGGGCTTCTTTCGAAACACTTATACACTTGTACAATCTGTTGGGTGATTAATAACTATTTGCTATACAATGTAACGTAAAATAATTTTTAAAAAATGTAATGACTAATGATTAATGAATAGGTAATGAATAATTTTATAATAAACAATTAATAATCACCCTACAGAACATAATTCGAAAAAAACACTAAAAAAATTCGAAATATTTTATGTCAGACGTCAATAGGTAGTAATTTCTATTATGAATATTAGATGGAAATATTTTTAAATCTATAATTGGATATTCCTTTTTAAGTTACAACTAAAAAAAAACAGGGTAAGTGGATGTCGCTCTGCTGTACAGTAGGTTACAAGTGGGTCACTGTAATGGATGGTGTTAAATTTGAATTCAATGATATAATATCATTGTATAAGAAAAACGATTCTGAGCGATAACGGTCAGTCAGCCTACGATATTACTAAGTATATTTGATTATATTATTGCGAGTAAAGTAATTTATATAGGACCTATTTACGTGGAACCTTGTTTTAAATTTTCAATCCTTAGCTATAAAATTTGAACATTTTATAAATTTTTAACTACAAAATAATTATTAAATTTTAAATTTGATACATACAATGAAGTTATAAAATGCAACGTTTCAAGCAAAATTTAATCACTTGAATAACTAGAATATAAATTCTTCAAACTCATTAAATTCCTAACTGAAACGCACCACATTAACAAATTGTAAATTGTATATAATAATTAACATCATCTAATTCCTGTTTAATTAAATAATATTATTTTTTATATTTAATTATTCTTTTCTTTTCTCTCTTATGATCTTATTATATTATTTTTTTTTTTTATTGATCTTGAGCCCGGCAGCTGAGGCCATTAGCTATTTTTTAGTCTTTACTGTAGGTTATTAAGACGGTGGGAGGACTGGAGGAGGAACACGTATGTGTTTAGTTTGGCAGAATTTTTTATTGGGCACCCGTAGTGGGGGATGGCGACACTTGTTCTCCGGACACCGTGACTTGTCCGAAGAAAAATACCGTCCATGGCCTAGGAATCGAACTCGGGTCGACTGCGTCACAGCCGACGCCTTAGTCCGCTCGGCCACTCCGTCCCCCTATTATATTAATACCTATAATATGTTCCTTCAATTTTTAGTATTATACGTAATGCATGAGTATTATAAAATGTAAAGTTACGTCCAATGGCCACAGATGCCGCGGATAGTATGTTCAATAAATAAAAAAATAAATAAATACAATTTCATCTAGTTAGCTATTTAAGTACCTATACTATATTATTATATGTATAGGATGATATAAGTATCATGTAAAAATGATATTGGCATTGAAAATAAAGCAATTATTGCAATTATTAATATTTTTTCTTAATTTATTACTATAATACCTACAGTATTAAAAAAAAATATTGTGCTAACCATTAACCAAAACCAAATAATATACATAAATTTACAAAATAAAAATGTATTATTTCCAATAAATTATTACTGAATGGTGATGGTTGATGTAGCTAAAAACTTAAATAACTAAATCAGTGACTGAATATTGTTTTAACATGATAATAACTTGGTTTTCATTTTGAGGAGGCTTTTTCTGAAAATGAACCGAACTGTAATGTTTTAAAATATTAAATGATGCTAAAATGTAAACATAATGCAGTATTTTGTCAAATTCAAACTTTCAACCCTTATAAAAAAAATTGTGACTATGTATTTTGTATATTTTTAACTGCTATTGTAACAATATATCAGGAGCCTTGCATTAAATTTTCACGCTTTTTTACCGTACAAATAAAATGTTATTGATATCCATAGAAAAAAAAAATTAAAAAAATTAAAACTGATAATGTCCGTAAACAGCTCAAAAAGAGTCAAAGTATTTTCAAAATTTTATAGTGTATAGCAAATGAAAATATAAACAACCAGTGAAAATTGCGTATATACGTTCATTTGTTTTAGATTTACACCAAAAACCAAAATCGATTTTGTAGTAAACCATTTTTTTGCGTAAAAATTCCCGTTTTTCCTTAATTTTTGTGTTGTTTTTCCCATTGCTTTTAAAAACTATAGGGAATTTTAAATTTTGGGAAAATGCACCAACAATATTCACTTTCCCATCGTACATCGAACAAGATATGGATGTTGAAAATCGAAGAATGTTTTTGACTACTTATTGTGTACAGACATAAGAAAAAAAAACAACACATCATTGTAAAATCAATACATTCATCGTTCCACTCAGAATCTAAAATAGAATTTGTCAAAAATTGGTTTCGCAAACTGTTTTATTGTTTTCTCTCTTTCTTTTAAAATGTAATGGAACATTCTTTTATTTGAACCCTAGATTTTCAACTTTAGATTCAATTTGCTACAAGTAGGTAACCACCCTCGAAATAGAAGTTCAAACATTTTTTCTACTTCCTAATGTCAAATAATTTTTTTAAAATTATAATTTGACATCAGCCAAAAACTATCCAAAAAATTGAAAATATATGTGACTCTCTGATGAAAATTGGCGATGTATTGATGTATTTTGTGGTTCCTAGGTTAGTTGAGTTCAGAGCCGTGCCAAGGGGGGGGGGGGGTCAAATGGAGTAAGTGCCCTAAGGAGGAAAATTTGTAATTGTGTATGTTTAATATGGGTGCCAATGACAAGGCAATGGTTGGGTTTTTCCTTGTGATGATATATGTTAGTGTGTCTTAGGGTCTTTGGAGTTGAAGGGGTATTTCTCCGACGTAATTTAAAATGCTGGCAATATTTTTTGTCAATTTGGCCCAATATCTTGAGATGTTGAGTTTAGCTGTATTGTATATGTGTGAACCATATTTGATTTTGAATAGAATTTGATTTGTATTTGTAATTATAGTTAATAGTTAATAAATTCAGTGGCGTACCCATCGGCCGTATTCTTTTGTCACTATTTCGTATGCGTATTACAATATAATATTTTTTTACCAACAATATCACGATTATTGATTATGTGATTAAAATTAATATAATAAATAAAAATAAATGAATGTATTGATTTTACAATGATGTGTTTTTTTTTTATTTTTGTGTATTGTGTGTACACGATAAGTAGTCGAAATAATCCTTCGATTTTCAACTTCAGTATCTTGTTCGATGGCAAAGTGAATCTAGTTGGTTCATTAGGTTAAATCCCATACTCCCATTAGTGTAGAAAACCGCCGAGAAAAAAAAAAAAAAAATAAGGAAAACCGGGAATTTTTACGCTAAATAGGTTTTTGACAAAATCGATTTTGGTTTTTGGTGTACCTACCTCTAAAACAAATGACCGTAGATTATTGAAATTTTCACTGGTTGTTTATATTATCATTTTCTATACACGATAAAATTTATTATAAATATTATTTGGATAATAAATATACAAATAAAAAATGTACAGATTAATACAAAATTAATTTTAAAAAGAAAAGGATTTACTCTTGTTGGTAATGCACAATATCCTATAAATTGACCAGTTACAGAAGTCAGAAGTAGTTAGTAGTGTAAAACGGTAAAGAGAATGGATACAGATCATGGACTGAAACTTGAAAGTATTGTGTTTTGAAATGTTTGGTAAATTATTATGGTTTTATAATGATTATTAAAGTATGAATGTTGAAAAGCTTAGTTTTTGGTTGCATTATTTTACTTTTGATATTCATATGATATACCAAATACAGCTCACTAGATACTGTCTACTAAAATGGTAAAATACATAAATACATAATAACACAACATTTGTAAATATTATGACTACGGGGGGTGTGGGGGGCAGAGCTCCCCACTATTGAATTCTACTTTCTAGTAAATTTTCAGAACCCACCCCATAGAAAATTCCTGGGAACGCCACAGTTAGTAATAGTAATACTTATAGTAGTGACTTGATTCACTCCCCATTTGTCATGTGTGGTGGCCGGTGGAATAGAACTTAAATTACTTACATTAATTATATTTCTGCAGGAGATTTTTAATTATTTTAAATTACATTTCTATTTGAGATAGTCATTGAAAATTATTCCTAGTATTTTTATGGTTTTACTATAAGGATTGATGTATTATTTAGGTATAGGTGTTGATTTATTTCGGGTTTGTAATTAAAAACGATACGTGGCTTTTGGTAGGGGAAAATTTAAAGCCAGTTTCATTGGACCAGATTTGAAGAGTACCTACCTGAGTACATATACCGTTTGTTGTTATTAAGAACATTGTGACACTTGTTATTTATTAATTATTAGTTAAGAGCTGACCCGGCAATGCTTTGCTATTGCTAGGTTGCATTATATATCTATATAGCTGAATTACCCAGCGTTGTCTTGAAGGCTTGAAAAAATTGTGATTGTTCAACTCTTTTTGGGTGTATAATACGCTACACGCTCTGGAAACAAATTCTTTTTAAGTGTAAATGATATTATATTTTAATTTATAGCCATCTCCACCGGCATTGTCTGTGAGATTCGCTTGTGATTATGCGAGCAGTATTTTATCAGGTAGGCGATTTACCTGAAAAGATCGCGGACCATGCGTGGTGCATATGTAATTGTAGAATTTAACTTTTTAAGTACATATTAAAAAATACAAACAATTACCTCACTAAAACCGTGGTTCGAACTCGATACATTCTGTACTAAAATACACAGGCTTATCGCATTAATAATAATTATAATAATTTATTATTAAAACCATTAGCAATCATTTATAAACAACAATTTCCATAT